>NC_058503.1:7936301-8579185 GCF_020382885.2 Scatophagus argus | reverse complement strand
TTTTTAGCCGTGGGGCTTGTAGTGCTGTCCGGGACCCTTTTGAGAAGAGAGAGGTCTATATGGACCACAAGATTTCGTAGTCCACGCTGGGAAGGCGCTGTAGCCTGTTCACCTCGCCCAAATGGGACCAGGGTGTAGAGTTTTTGCTTCCCCTCGCTCTGCTGCCCCTCAGGTGGATTAGTCGAGCTGGGTCCTCTGGGGTGCACCACCTTCGACTTGCTGGTGCCAGTTGTGCCTGGGCCTTGTTGCCCTCTTTTGATGAGTCTCTTGTGAGAGGTGGAGTCTGCTGAAACTTTGGTGACTGGAGCCTGATATTCAGATTCTGAATCTGAATTTGAAGAGGAGGAGGCAGAGGATGAGGAGGACGGTCTATGAGGAGTTGGGGAACGTGATGGAGGAGGCAAAGGGTCTTGCTCTAACTCTTTCTCCTCCTCACTTCTTCCTCCCTTTTTGGTCCTGCCGTGGTGGTGGTGTGAGTTGTCTTGAAGGCGATGCCGTTCGGTGCTGGTAGATGGTCTTTGCTGTGCCTGGACTGTTTGCCATTCGCGTCTGTTTTGCTGCCCCCTCCTCCTACTGTATTCCCCTCTCGATGTCTCTTCTCTCTTCCTCTGCCTCTCTATCACTCCCTCCTCCTCCTCTTCCTCCTCTTCTGTCGAACTCTGGATCCAGGGACGTCTCAGTAGCTGCTCCTCCGCCAGCCTCTTGTCTTCCTTTCTTTCCTGTTTCCCTTGTAGTTGTTCCCTATGTCTATCTTCTCTTCTCTCTTGTTTTCTCCCCTCTGCTTGGGTCAGACGATCTCCTCTGTGTTCCACCTCTTGTTCCTTGGACTGAGATTTCTTCTGTGCTGTTTTTGTAAGGTCAACATGCACAGAAGTTGGGGCTGAAACCCCCCACGACTTGACCCTAGGCTTTAGGCTAGGGTTTGATCTAGAGCTCAACCCAGTGTTAGAATTAGCAGCAGCTTTAGAGGTAGATTGGGAATGAGAACTATGACCAGGGTCAGTTTCACTACTAGTGGGAGCTAACTGCTTTGCTCTGGTAGGGCTATGTTGTGAGCTAGACTGAAGTGAAGCTCTAGCCTTGTGTTTGGAGTTGTGGCTTGATCCGCTGCTCTGGATTTGCTCACAATGTGGTGTGTGCTTGGATTTGGGAGCCTCAGAGAGCTTTTGAGAGCTGGGATGAAAGTTAGGCTTGGGTCTAGATTTGTGGCTGTGACTCTGGTCAGAGTTTAGAACAGCAGGGGCTTTGGATTTGCTTTGACTCTGGTCTTGGTTTTGTGTGGGTCGATTTTTGGGCCTGTGCTGATGAGTTGGCTGAAGATGAGTACTGTTTGTAGGCTTGCTCTTGGTGTTAGTGTTAGGCAATGGGCCAATCCATGACCTTATTTTTGCCCTGTGGGTATTATTTGTTCGACTAGACTGTGTTCGATTCTGACTTTGAACCTCAGGGTAGTGTCGAACCCTGGGAGAAGGACTTCTTGGAGGATCTCTAGTTATCGGGCTAGGGCTACGGCTGGCCCTTGGGCTTGCATGCGGACTCGGGCAAACACTTGGAACTGGACTAGGAATTGGGCTATGCCTCGGGCTGGGGCTGGGGCTAGGACTAGGACAGGTGCTGGGGAATGGGCTGGGGCTAGGGCAGTAGCTATAACCAGGACTAGGAAGGGGGCTGTTGTGGCTGTAATGGAATTGTGGGCTAAGAACAGGGCTTTGGCTAGGGCTGTATTCCTGATTAATGTCCCAGGACCTGGCTGGAGATGGGGCTCGCTGGGTGTGGGCAGAGAGATGGCGCCCTGAAATGCTCTGGGAAGGATCCTGTTCACTGTTTTCAGATTTTTTCTGGGATTTCTTCAGCCATTTATCCAACTGCCACTGGGCAGCAGACGGGCGGTCAGTCTTAAAAAGCACAGAAGAAGAAAAATACAAATGTCAAATCATACACTAAATTAATTTAAAACAAATCTTTGTTAGTATAATAGTGAGGCTTTGCACATATACATGCAATGGTGAAAGATGTGTATAATAATACAATGGTGTTTAAAAAAAAAAGTATCCCATTAAAAATTGGATTCAAATATTTTCAACAAAATTTGCTCCAATTATTAAAAGTAAAAGAAGAGGAGATTATGCAATTTCATACCTGCATACATTATATTGTAGGTTAACATAAACTTCCAAGTAGTGAAGTAGAAGAATTAAGTACGAGAAAATGAAATTACTCAAATAAAATATCTCACAACAGTACTTACATGCAGTAGATGAGTAAATGTACTTTGTTATATTTCAACACTGTATGCATATCTTTTTATACATAACTTAAGATATAAAACTAGATGAAAAGAGATGAAACTGAGGGGGGGGGCAAGCAGAGAATGTAAGATCACTTAGCCTTACATTCAACCATGAGAGGAATCAAACAATTTTTTGTGTGTGGGCAGACACCACAACACTGTCACACTGCAGTAGAACTATCTGAACTGCACTACATTCACAGCACAGGGACGAATTCTTCACTCACTCAGCTACAACTAAAACAATTCGAACTCCAAATGTCATATCTGGATCATAACTTGTTTCTAAAAAGTGTTCAATAAAAAAATCAACTGATGTTATAAACCTCTTTCAACAGTCTACTTACTACATTGTCCCACATTTCCCATCTGTGCTCAAAGAAGCTCAACCCCCATCCAATTATGCCAAATGACTCACTTAATGTTTGCTTAACAACTGGCTTCGTAACCGTAAGAATGAGAAGAACACAAGAGAAAGCAGGAGTTTTTACTATTTAAAAAACAAAGTGGGTACTCACGGCTGGAGAGCAAACTCCTTTCTTTCACTCTCGCGTTCACTTTTTTCTCTCTTTACTGGAGCTAAAGGGAGCTAAATTAAACCTCTGCTCCTCAAGTCAAACAGTGACCACCCTCCCCACATCCCTCGCCCTCTTTCCAGAGGAGACACTGCATCTCTTGTGCCGTCTCAGCTGCCCTCCCTCCTTCTTTTCTGTCCCTCCCTCTTTCTCTTGATACCTGGAACTCTGCTGCTTCCATAACTCCAACCCCCAGCTCTTCCTTGAGAGACATTTAAACAGTCCACGTAAATGAAAAACACATGCGCCGCCCCCGCCCCCCCCCCCCCCCCCCCCCCCCACCCTCAACACCCAAGCATGCACTCCAGTCCCTCCCCCTCTATAGGCGCCCAACGTAGCGCATGTTTAGTAATAAAGTCCACTAAGTCGTACAGGGCCTTCCATTCATAAAAGAGGAGCAGTTTTGCCCTTCATTCCTCACACTGCATACATTTCAAACTAACCCCCACAATGCCCTACACCTCCAAAAAGTCATCATACCTATCATGCTCTACACCCAGAGACCAAGATTTATCTGAGGTAATGATATGCAAGTAGTCTACATTCTCTGTTATCTTGAAAGAGAAGGTAGCTTTACTTATAGATTCACTTGATGAGTTCCACGTCCTGAGGGCTTTCCTCTTTGAGAACAGTTTTGTTGACATGACACCAAGGCACTAATTCCCAAAGCTACCTCTGCCCCTCGACCCTCATCCTCCTCCTCCTCCTCTCCAACTTAGATGCATTCCTCATTCCTCTGTCCCTCCCAACACCTGCTGTCAGCTGCCTCGAGGCCACCGCTCCCTGTAGAGAATTCACCCAAAGGCACACAACCAGAGGAAGAGACGGGCAAGCGAGATGCAGATGGAGAAGACAGAGAGAAGAAGAGGAGGAGGAGGCTGATGTTCAGCGTTCATACCTCCTTGCTGTTGCATGCTGGCTGCTCACTGGCAGGCGACAAAGGATCTGTGTGAACTTCTGGGCTCTGGCTGGGGCTCCGGGAGTGAAGGCTACTGCTGCCCGACTCAACGGAGCACTCTGAGCCTGAAGAGTCCGAGCTGGAATGTCTCACTCTCCTGCCATGTGTGTGCGCTCGCTGTGCTGACAGGCTGTCAGTCAACACACACACAAACATCAGAGTGGGGTCAGCGTGGGTCCACGGCAGAGTCGAGCATACAGCTATTCATACAGTTGAACTTGTGCTTACAGACACAATTGTATTTGCAAGTGAGTACCTGTGTCCATCCCAGGAAGCTGACTCATGAGTCGCCTTCAGGAAACAGAAAAAAAGAAACTCGTCATCCACAACAGCAGCACAGTGAGCAAATAGCTACACTTCATGCGTTACTGTCTTAATATGATCAGTAGCAAATACGGAAGTATGGAGGGGCGTGTACATTACCATTAAACAATACCAGAAAAACAGGCATCCTTCAGCAGGAGCTTCCAAACACTCCAGTCATAGTCTCTGTTTTGTTTTTCAGTAAACTTTCCCTCTCTGTCCTGTCACTGCCTTTCTGCCTCCTCAAGCATACACAGTAGCATGAGGACATGTCCAGCTTAGGTCAAAACTAGATGGTTAGTTATGAGTTTTTGTTTCTGTGTCATGTCAAACATGTTGCCAATCCCACGTGGGATTACAAGACACGGCTACTTGCCGAAACATGCGTGTTCTGGTGATACATAGGCAAAAACAAAACAAAAAATAACAATACAACAACTTTAGGTACTTTTATATACTGTCAAATAACATATTTTTGGAGAATCAAAATGTTTTGCATGTGAAAATCCAACTCGGTCTTTGTGCCTCATCCGTACATATCCGTCATAAGCTATCTGACTAAATGATGACACTAATGGTTCTAAGCAGAAATAACAGAAGTTAACAGAACTGAGATTTTGTCTTCAAAGCACGTTTTCTTGTGGTTGCAGAAAAAGATGCAGTGTCACCTACTCTTTGAGTGTCTTCGTCATCACTGCTCAGCTTCAGATCATCAGCAAGCATGCTGTAAGCAAAGAGGCACACGGTGAGAAAAATCACACACTGTCAGCAGAGATATGCACCGATCACATTTTCCCTCCCAATACCGATTCTGATATCACACACTGCTATTGGCAAAGAAACTGTATTTAATGTGGACCTGTCAGATCATGGCTGACACCCAATATCATTCATAAGGACAGCACTGTCACTGTTTGTAATCCAGCGTGTTGGAGGGGTGTTTCCAACCCTTTTAAGACCTCTTGAGAATATTCATTTTCATCGATATCAAATACACTACATTAACTAATATGATTTTCTAATACGATTTTCTTCTTTTTTTTAACTTGGTCAGCCTCTAAAACTTAAATTAGAAATCAAACCCACATAAATTTACCTTTAACATAACAATAACTAATTAAGATTCATACTTTTGTCTTATACACAACTAAACACATTTCAGTTAGACTGGAAATAAAGCTAAAAATTCGTTCAACAAAATATTTACTCGAAGTTTATAATAATGTCTTAGAAGCTGTGTTACGTAACAACGTTTGTGTGATAACTTGGAACACGCAGTTGGCTTACAACACAGAACATGTGTTTCACATTAAAAAGAGGATGTAAAGAGGTAACAAACGGGAGCACATCAGTCTCCACTGACAGCATTCAAGAATGTTAACTGACCTCTGACCTGACCTAAGTTATGCAGCCTTAAACACTGTGTTGGCTGACTCTATACGTGCCTACTTCCTGTCTCTCCCTTTCACTATTATTAATGCTTTTCCCTATGGCTGTACAGATGATGATGTCCATGTTTGTACCTATGTTCATAAGAAGAAAACAAATGATCTCCATGGTATATTATATCATCTGTTTGCATGCTGCAGTGGCAGCTCAGGTTTCATGACCTACTGTGGATCATGTTTCCTCATGTCTGACTTACGATTTGTGAGGTGCCAGGAGAGGGTGACGGGTCATTCGCAGCTGAACATCTCCCCGACCTTATAGAAAGACAGAGAGAGAGAGAGAAACCAGGCAGCAAACCATTTCTTAATAGAAAACATAACGATTGCACATATCAGTTAGAAAACCTTTAAGTCTGAGAATACATACTTTGACTTTGTTGTGCACTTGGTAGTTTTGCTTCCTTTGAAAAGAGGGAGAACAAAATATAGTAAGTAAACATTTCTGTTTGCAGGCAGGGCTAAATACAGGTTTAGTATTTCACTACAGTATAAAATGATCAGACTCAAGATGGACTAAAAAAAAAGGTCAAAATCATTTTTTATGCCATTCATTCTTCTTCCATCTTTAAACCTGGTGTCTACTTTACCCAGAATGCAACCTGTCCACAAACGTTTTTGTTTATGTTGAAGTTTTGGGTGCAATATGCTAGTAACGGCTACTGTTGCCTCAAGACGCTACCGTCAAGAGGCTCACGTCCTTCTGTCCTCACACTTGCAAACTGATTTCATTTTCAAACTTCCGACCCTAAAAGACATGTCCTCAGTTGACCTCACTTGAGACAGTTTATCAGACTTACTGCAGCTCCCTGCGGGGCCACAAGAGGCTTTGCACATGTGCAGTTGTACTTCCCAAGCTTTGTGAACAGGTTGAAATAAGTAAAATCGGTGCAGTTCCAATTTAATTATTAAAGCTAAACAAACATATCCACAACACACGCACACACACATACCTTTGAGTTGTAGAGGATTCGTTGGGCCTGGTCACCCCCTAAGGCTTGCTGGGATGGCCAGGACTGAGTCATGTCCTGTGCAACAGAAGCAGGGGTCAAAGGTGAATTGTAAGATGCCACTGTGATTAATGGTGCTCACATGCAGAAACTCCTGGCATCCTAAATCTGCCATTTCAACTTGATTAATTTTTCTTTCAATTAGGAGTAACCCATTTCCACAAATTATAGTGCAGCTCAATGGTCAGCTGAACCTTGCTATCAGTTCATATAAATATGGGTTAGTCACAGTGTATAGTGTGGGCTGTACACCAAGGTGTGCGTATTGTTCATTTAGTAAGCAAGTTAAAGATAATACCGCCACTCTACTGCTGAAGTAGCTGCTCTGGTGCATGCAGCAGCAGCTCCATACATTCCATACACAATCCATTCATTCATTTATAATGAAAATTGCTGTTAGCTGTTTTTCAACTCCTGAACAAACTGTAGAGTTTTGGCCAAATTTAGCTTACAAACTAACTATCATGCAAGAGTTGATGGTGTATCACCTACAGGTGGCGGTACAGCAACAACTCTCTTTTCTCTCTATTCCCATGCATGACGGAAGTTCTTCAAAAACCATGGCCTCATCCTCTGAGTTAGTATGACTGTCTGTTACTATATGTTTTTGATGCAGATTAAAACCTGACGTGGTATGAAAAAGAGGGTGGTAATGTAGATAGCGATGTGCAGGGTTTGAGCCCAGCGTTGACTAAAAGGTGACAACTTTCAAATGACAAATTATTCGATATTTCAAATACATGTGTTGGTGGATGCTCACAGCTGAGTGAAAGTAACAGTCTGTCTCACACTGCACGTCTCACACTGAGGGAAGATGGAAGAGTCTGAGCTGATTACACATGATTATACACCTGGACTATTATGAAAATGTATCCCATTTCTTATTTGTTCGCTCTACATGGTACTCGAGAGGAAACCAGCCACATGGAGCGAGCTCTGCATCCACTCTTTGCTCCTGCTCTGATTATAATCTCTGCTGATTAGATTGCCTGCAGTCACACTCAGACAAACCAGGCCTCATGGATGCTGACAAAATGGCCTTTGTGTGCCATTCATTTACCATGTTAGCATGATCTGGTTCCCCGTCTCCGTCATAATGTGGAAGCATCGGTGTGTTATGTGCATGTGTGTGACGATCACTGGGCGAGAGGGGGCACGAAACAGTGAGCAAGCTCTGGAAAAGGTCCCGTTTTATCAGCTCAGATGTCTGAGGATTGTGTGACTATTTGTGTGTGTGTGTGTGTGTGTGTGTGTGTGTTGGTGTGCTGAGAAACCTCAACAAGTCATTTTTACATGTCAGTTTTTGTGTGTATTTTAAAAAACAAAATGCAAGTTAATGAGTTTTAGAAAGATTGTAATACCTTCCAACTAATTCAGGCTAGCTGTTCCATCACTTCAAATTTTTATGATAAGCTAAGCTAACCAGGTACTGCCTATAGTTTCATATATAGTATGCAGACATGAGAGCGGTATCTCTTGGTGCATCCCATTTGAACAGTCATAAATCTCAACTAGAACATCACCCAGAAATCAGATTTCCAACTCAGAAAGTTGGCAGAACCTCACCAATCCCATCTTCAAAATCCTGAGGATGGTAGTGATGATAGTGAAAGCTCCACAGCATACAGTTTATTAGCACTTTTATTTTATTTGTGTCTTATTAAATCAGACACACGCACACACTGTTGCGTCCAACTTTTTTTCTCTTGTCACAATGATTGTGTGTGCAAAATACCATGTAATGCTTTGTTATCGGCTGGTATTGCTAACAAATTGCTAGAGTGATCCATGTTGGTTTTCTGATCCATGTTGGTCTTTCTGGCTCCAACTTCCAGCTTCCTAGTTAAATGGAATGCAGCGTATCTTTTCATCTAAGTCTCAGTAAAGAAGCAAAAAAGTGTATTTCCCAAATGCCACACTATTTCTTTAACTCCAATGGGAGTCTGCTAAAAGGAAGGTTCCCGGTTTCATTCATTAAAATCCAAAGACGCTCGTGAGATGACATATTTTGATGAAGCAGGCAGGCGACTCTGAACCTTTTCTCCTCCACTTTTCCTCTCCCCTCATCCCATCCTCTACAGTTAGCCTCCGGAGAGCAAGTATTTCCTCCCTCTGCTCATCTTTTCACTTCATTATCTTTCCTCCCTCAGTCACCAAGGACACAGCACCTGCCCTCACCCCCTTTCCTCCTCCAACAACAACAAGGTCTCCCAGGTGGAGCGTCATGTGTTGCTATCTTCCTCCCACCTTTCACAACCACATGTTCTGTATCTCTATTCTTCTACTGCACTCCTGCTATCTGTCACACACTAGTGACGAGACACAGGGACACAGTGATCCTCTGCACTGTAAAACCTCAAACATAACGCAAATAATAACGAGACACTTCAGGGGAACCGAGCTCCCACTGAGATATCCGTGTGACTAGAGCTGAAAAGAGTAGCTGAATAACCGATAAGCCAATCAATGATTAATTAAGAGTAATTATTTTTCAAAGAAAGTCCCAAACATCTTCAGGTGAATCTGAAATGTGTTCTGAGGCAATTACTGTGATTCAATTTAAAAATGAAAAAAATTTAATTCACAAGTCAAGCAGTGAAAAAATATCTAAAGTAATTTCTTACCTCCAGAATGCCTTTGGCACAGCTGTTGTGTTGGCTTCTTGTTACCTGTGCAAGCAGAAGGAGACAGGTGATTGGAAATGACGAGAAAGTCACAGGAAGTTAAGACTGACAGATAATCTGGCGGAGTTTCGTAACATGTTGAAACAACAGACATGAATGCACTTATCAATACGACCAGCACAAGGAGAAAGAGTTGTTTTTGACTGTGCAAACAAACCATATTTGAGCACATAAACTACAGAAAAGTGTACCGTGTGTCTAAAATTCACACTGTGCACACATTCAACAGTAAATATCGCCGTGCACATGTACTCACACATACATTACGTAAACTCATTCATATCTTTCACCAGCCATTGCTTAAGATGTGAACTTTCACGGTACATGACAATGACGCACACACACACAAAAAAAATCACCTTCTGCAACTCTGCTTCCCGCCTTTTTGCAGCAACAATACAGCGTAGCACTTTACTGTAAACCTTCGGGTCTCACACACACACAGTAATTGTGAGAGTTGCGAGGAGGTTGAAGCTCGTTGATGACTCATATCTTAGAAATCACAGCTGCAGATGATCAGACGGATGCTGATTCTGTTGCAAGCAACTTTCTGTTTCCATCTGCATGAGGCAACCCCGCTCTTTCTATCTCTCTCTCTTCCTCCCCATCTCACCCCCCCCCCCCCTTCACATTTCAGCTCACAATTCAAATTCAGTGCATGAAAGCAGCGCGCCATGTTGCTCAAACATTAAGATAAATACAAATACAAATACTTTACATTACTTGCACTTCCCCATTCGTGAAAGTGTGAGCAGGTCCTTTCTGTTTATGTGGGAACATGTTTCAGAGTTTTGTGTGAGAACAGATGAACCTGCTGCATAAATTAGTTGCAAAAGTAGAATTTTATTGTGTCTCGTTTATAATAGTAATCACACTGATTGTATTTGTCAGGACCTTTTTTTAATCTGAATTTGTTGCATTCCTACAACGACCTCACCTGCTGAGCACACACCACTTACACTGTCTTCTTACTTCCGCATTTCACGTCTTTAATATTTCTTTCACATATGAATAGTCCATGTTTGTTTTTCTGATTTGCTTCGTACTTACATGCCCCACTACATCTTATGTGTCATCTGTGCAGTATAAGTATGCACAATAGAAGGTGTGTGTGTGGTGCAGCGCGCATGCATGTGTATGAGCGTGTGTGATTGTGTGAAACTGTCTCTTCTTGTATGCATGACTCACTAAGGTCAGTGTCTGAGTGGTTGCACTCTGCCTGCGGATGGAAAACAGTGTGTGTGAAAACTGTCTGATTGTTACAGCCACAAGGCAGTTATGAAGCCATAGGCACTAAATGAAAAACATAAACACAGACAGCCAGTATTTTATCCCCCTGTGGTGGTGCGCAAGCTCAAGTCAGGCCTGCCGCCTCAGCTTACACTTACAGGTCCATTAGTGTGGATATTATCATGTGCAATGTGTTTCACACATTCACTAGCATCATAGGCTAGAGCTCTGGTGCAATACCCTGATGAGTGAAATCCCTCTGGGCCAAACAAACCACAACCCATAATAACACCTGCAACAAGCATGCAAGCCAACTAGACTACTACCCACCTGTTACATTCTTAAAGTATCAGCAATTACTGAAGTTATGCTCAATTTTTAAGCTCTATTCAGTACTTCCATCTGTGCTGAGTGCCTTTAAGGAAAATCTGACAAGACTTTTAATCTGCAAACTGAATCTTAATGAAAACAGGAGCACAAAATGCATGACTCTGCAGGAATACCCCTTCTTTTTCTTTCAGTAATCAGATGAAGGAAGAGCAAAAATAAAACGCACCTACTCGAAGTACAAATGACTTTAAGCAGGCACTGATCTGGACATTCAAAGACTCACTCAATCTGTCAGTAACCCACCAATGATCCTTTAAGCTCACACGAATTATCATAACTCTTAGCTCTTTTTATAAGTAGGCTATATTCAACACTCCATGCAACCTCTCACCTGAGAATATGCGCATCGGAGTAGAAAACACACAATGGAAAGTTTCCCTTTGCCAGCGAGGACAGTAGGCATGGTTCCTGAATGGTCAGTGCTCTCCTCCGGTGTCCATGCCAGTGAGGACTCGCGCTGAAAGCCGCGGATGCTTTGCCCCCTCCGCCACAGAGCGGCTCTTCACTCGTGGATCCGCCGTGCAGCTGCGGGAGAGTCTGTGTCACTGAGGGAGACAGGGGGCGATGTAGGCGGGCCGGTAACGTCAGAGATGACACACACGCAGCTCAGGCGGGGAGATCACGACTCAGTGGCCCTGTGAATTTTCAGCACCGGGGCTCTTCTTGCTCTTTTCAAAAGCATCTTTAACTGTTCAAAGCTGTAAATACGCAGGTTTGAAATTTTATCACAACCATCCAGTGCGTCATACAGGTCGTACAGGGGCGTATATGAGTTATGGGGCCCTTAAACCCACATCAGTTTTTTGGCCACATGGTGGCATCATTTAGCACTGTTAGCGCAACATTTAACATAGTGTCAACATCCATCCATCCATCCATTTTCTATACCGCTTATCCGTCAGGGTCGCGGGGGAGCTGGAGCCCAGCTGACTACGGGCGAGAGGCGGGGTACACCCTGGACTGGTCGCCAGTCAATCGCAGGGCTGACACACAAAGACAAACAACCACACACTCTCACACTCACACCTAGGGGCAATTTAGAGTAGCCAATTAACCTAATGTGCATGTTTTTTGGTATTGTGGGAGGAAGCCGGAGTACCCGGAGAAAACCCACGCAGGCACAGGGAGAACATGCAAACCCCAAATAGAAGAGCCGGGATTCGAACCTGGAACCCTCTTGCTATGAGGCGACAGTGCTAACCACTGCACCACCGTGCCACCTGTTCAATATTCACTTTGTTTTTAGCTTCACCAACTCCTGAGAAATGTACCTTTGTACTTTGGTGAGAGTGAACCAAAACTATTAGCGTCATCTGTCACATTTGCACGTTTGTCGACATTTGATCCATTGTTAGTAGGCTACAAATATTATTAGCGCAGCTTGTTCAAAAGAATGCACCCCCTGAAATGTGTGGAAGGGAACAAGGAATTGCGTCTTCAGAAGAGCATTACTTTCTACAGTCAAATTTATCCACAGTTTATTCAGCAAATAAAAGATCATGTTTACCACGGAAACGGATTAGGCTATGTTATGCAAATAATATTAGAAACAATGTCATAAACCCATATTTAGACATACTTTTTAAGTATCACGCACCCAAAGGGGTGAACAAGACACTTCACATCCAGAAGCAAGAGAAAACAAAATGAAAAGTGTGCAATCTCTGTACTGTATGATATTGTATTCAAAAGTGTTAAAAGTGAACATACTATATCAGATATAAACTTAACAATGTAAACATACAGCACTTTCACATGTTGATGGCGAGACCTTAACATAAACTGAGCTAAGTGAAACACCTTGTATGTCTTGTTACAAACATCTAGATCTGTTATTTTACAATATGGTAGAGCATTTTTTTTAAGTCTTGCTGTGTTTCTTGTAAGTCAGTGTTTCTCAGTGAGGTCCAGGAACAAGCTTGGGACATTAAAACAGTTTTAAAAAAAACAAAAACAGAAAAACAACCCATTTAAATTTGTTTTCCAGAACAAGTGTAAGTGGAGCCTGGGTTGATTTTTTTTTTTATTCTGTAAACTGACTGAAATCCAAGAGGTGCTCTGAATCATGCAAAGTTGGGACATACTTATACAGTTCAAGGCAACTGAGCAAAGTCAGACACTCATTAAGGCAAAAAGCTACAGAAGAAGCCAGTAAGTGGACTTGAAGTTGACTTTGTTCTATTTTTGTTTGCTTTCTTACACTTCAGTAGAGGAACTAACTATCAACGTCGTGACTGTTTTCTTTGCAGGTTTCAGTGATTGCGTAGTATAATTCTATATAAACCACATTAAACATGGATGTGATTGAGAGCATATTACGGACCAATGACCAACTGTTGTTAGCTCCTGCTGTGGGCTACGTTACTCTGCAAAAATGTATGTGCAATCACCTCTCCTTCCTACATCTTGACCTTGTGTGCTTGTCTTGTCCATCCTTTTTTGTGCTTAATGTATGCTGGCCTGTGACGTCTCTGGGTTGCATGGATTTTGCCTTGTCATGATAAAATATGAGCTGTCTCCCAGGTTCAGATAGCTCTGGTAGGGGTGGAGGGGTTCAGGCTTAAAGAAGAGGGAAAAATGGACCCGAGGAGCTTGATACATTAGAGCATTTACTGCATACATTTGAGTAACTGGAGTGACACCAGCCTCCCTGTAATAACCACAGATTCTTCTCTAAAACAGAAGCATTGTCTTTAGAGAGACAGAGAGGAGCACTCTAAATTGATTACATGAGGAATTTGGTTTTGGCTGCACACCCAGGAGCCCACAGTGTCCCTTATTTGTTTATGGCACCTGTCAAAGAGTGAACACAGGGGCAGCCCCAGATAACTGTGTGACACTGTAACACAGTACATATACAACAACGCATTCACATCTTTCACCAGCCCCTGCTCAACATATGAATGTTTACATTACAGCACACATGTGAATAGGTGGTAGAAGCTCACTTAACATGCACATGACCCTCGGGATCAATAAAGTATCTATCTATCTATCTACATTGTTGAGTAGAATTATGGACACAAAAGAAAGACTTCGTTTGACACGACAGTTTTTCATAGGCCGGACGCCCAAATGAAACATCATAGGAGTATAGAGTATGCTCACATACTGTGATAAATGATACGTGTGGGCGCACACATTTGTGTCTGTGGCTTTTGTGTTTCCGTCTTTCAAAGGGAAGTTTCATTAAGTCTGTATGTTTCATTGGTTTCTTGTGCATCAACTTCTGCACGTGTTCAGATAAGAAGAGCCCTGCACTTGAGTAAGATGAAAACTCACTTTAGAGTGTTAGCGTTGTTAATATGAGACCCTTTATGTGAGTTCGTTCTTGCTGGCTAAAGTGTTCTCACCGACTGGTGACAGAGAGGGAAATTCACACATTTTAGGTACTGGAATGAATCTATTTGTTATTTAGTGTCACCACGCAGCATTAAAAATATGAACACAGCAACATATTATTTAAAAAAACAACTTGTCTCCAATCACAAGTTTGAGTTATCATGATAGACCCTTACAACAGATAGTGAAACTGTGACAAAAAAAGCAAAAAGTGTTGTTATAGGAGCACAGTCTAGCTGAAAAGCTTGTTTTTGCTGTTAGTTACATCAGTACAGTTAAAGTTAAAAATATTTCTGCTTTCATGCACCAATGATGATGTGAAAAGGGACACTATTTTAACTGTACAGGCCTGCATCTGCACACACTGATAGAGTCCTTCCCTTTTTCACTACAGGGCTGTACTATAAGAGGCATCTGTACCAGTCCTGTGTGGGCTCTACAGTAGAAAAAAACCCTAATAATTAGTTGATTAAGCGCTTAGTCAATCAAAGGAGGAATTACCAGCAACAATTAAGATAATAATCCATCATTTGTTTTGTCTTTTTGAGCTAAAAATGTTAAACATATGTTTGTTCTGGCCTCTCAAATATGAGGATTTGATGCTGATCTTTCTCATACATGGTAGTTAGTGAGATGTTTTTGATTTGTTGTCCTCCCGATTTACATCCAATGAGGGGACAAGTACATTTGAAATACTTCTGAATATAATGTAGTTCAGAACCAACAATAAATATGATCTCAGTGCTAAAATATGTAATTGAATCAACACTTGTGTATAAGACTGCATGAGACTGTACAGGTTACCTAATAAAGTGTAAGTGTGGCCATAAAGTGTAGGTGGCAGGCTGTCTGGACTAGACGCACAACATGTGGCCCTGATATTATGGAACCTGTGACTCTTTCTCTGAATCTTTTCTTATACATTCTCACAAAACAAGGAAGCTTGGAGCAACAACAACAGAATTTTCCTGTGGAATAGAGTGGAAAGGTGGGGATGGACTGGGATAAGAAATGCCTGGAGCTAGTCTCCACAGCCACAAAGTAGCACCCTTGGATACAAACCCATGACTACAGGACCTCAAAGGCACAACAGCATCCCTTGACGCTGCCTGTTTAGAACACTGCTGGCCTCAAGAGTCAGCCTTCCTGACAACACACACACCCTCACCATCTCTCTCTCTCTCACACACACATGCACACAGCCTAAAATAGGAAGATGGAGATCGAGAGGTGTTGAGAGGGAGAATGCGTGGGCCTGAGTTATGTCGTCTGTCCCTGCAGCTTGCTTTGTTTATCATGAGTATTCCAGGTTCCTGCAGGTAGAGAGGGAAAGGTAGGCGATCTGTGGCCACTTTCTAACAACATACCTTTTATAAAGGTTTAAATCAGCTCACAGTTCATCATTTACTAATGCTTCATGCATACAGTTACAAGATTTTTAAAGAGCAACTCTTGAGTTGCCAGGATGTGAATAAACCCACAGGTTGGAGCTAAAAATATTCACCGGTTTCTCTCTGTCTAATGAGCCAACAAGATTATTAATGCTAATAAAGTCACAAATAATGAAGGTTTTTCATTCTCTAATAAGCCCACAGCAGGGAAACAGCAGTCACAATCTGATGACCCAAAATGTGTCTTCAGAAATGATTTACAACTGCTTGTCATCTACGGTAGTTTAAAAAAACAAACCAGTAATAAACCCTCTATAAATAGTCCCTGGTTACAAAGTGGCAGCAACAGTTTCACTTTCTCAGTTTCAGAGCCTCCATGTAACTAACGGCTGATAGATTTATATAACTGAAAATGTCTTTAGATAATTAACAAACTTTAATACTCAGACACACTTGAATATGACTTTTACTGACATTTATTTGTCTCTTCAGTATTAGGTGTTCTCAACAGACCTATTGCAACCAAAGACTCCTGTTACCTCTGCTAAGAGGAACAAATGCTTGGAAATCAGTAATATATAGGTAATAGAGATTAATAGCAGGAGGTAATTAGCTCATTGCTGACCTTACAGTTTGACGTGCTTGTATGTGGCTATAGGCCACCTACAGGGGCCTTTTGACCCTGACAGCATCCATACAGCGCTGGATGAGCGGGATATCAGATGACTACACGGTGAGCACAGAGCCCCACCCTGTGGCCCAAGCGAGAAGTGAAGTGTTATTGTACTACACTGCCAGTTCCAGCATTACTGTGATATGTGCCATAAATGTTTTATTTTTCCATTTGCCTCAGGACAAACACATTGAAAGGAAAAGGATTACTGTTTAATAACACCTCCTCGCTGTGTGCTCAGACACAACACAAACAATGTCTTCCATAATAGAAGACAGATGCGTGAGGACACAACGTGATCGTCTCAGTTATTGATTATTTATGTTAAAGATTAATCAGACGATCATTTGGTCAATTGGTTATGCTCACAAAAAGTCCAAAGCAGGTGGAGGTTAAGAAACCAGGTGTACAGAAAAAGACTGGATGATATGATATAAAGGACAGCACTAGTGGACTGTGGTTCCCAACTGTTTTCGCTCACGATGAATAAAGTGATGTGTACTTGGGAACCCGCATCACAAGTTAAAGCCAGTGTGGACACATCTTTCCTTTTCAGATTGTTCAGCAGCAGGACTTTACACCAGATCCAAGATTTTTTTCCCCTGGTTTTCTTTTTTTAAATAATCTTGTGACCCCCCTCAGATTGATCAGGTTGGGAATCTTTTTCAGACTGAATGCCATAAGAAATAATTAGGACTACTCGTGATGTGATGAGCATAACTGAGGTCGTTTATAGTTCCGATTCTGCTCCAACTGTTTCAACTCAATTTCCTGCCTGTTTTGTGTCACAATTTATTCAATTAAATCTTTAAAAATGTCGCCAGGTTTAAATATAGTGCCATTGCTGAAGTTGTTGCACTGCATGTATCTGACTTGTCTGCTCAGCTGCTTCCCCTTTCTGAACTGAGTCCTGTCCAAAAACAGCACAGCTTACAGCAGATAACAACAGATAGCCTGTGGCGTGGAGATAATAAACGGATAAAAAGAGCAGGATATGCAAAGCCACGCAGAAAAAGCCTATTCATGTCAGACTGAAGCGCCCTAACAACTGCTTGGACTGGCTTGTCCCTCCTGTGTGATGTCATCCAATGGATGAGTCGCTGGCGGCTGCCATGCGCATGTATGCAGTCCACTGCCTCAACGCATCACAGCGAACCGCACTTGACAGCTTGCCAGGTTAAGGGGGGGGGGGGCACCATTCAAGGGAGGAAACCAGACCTGCTGTATTTCCACCAGCCAGCCGTCATCCGCATCCAACCCGAGGTGGAGGGCTTCCCACAGCCCCTCTCTCTCTGCGTCTCTCATCGACATCTCATGCATCATTTTTTCGGATTAACCGTATTCCTGTCCTAACGCACAGATGACAGCGTAACCGGGACAGCAAGCTGTGAAGAAGGCAAACACAACTGCTTTGTTGAACAAGATCTGTTGTGACTGGACATGAATTCGGCGGAACAGACGGTTACATGGTTGATTACGCTCGGGGTGCTGGAATCGCCGAAGAAGACCATCTCGGATCCTGAAGCATTTCTGCAGACATCCCTGAAAGATGGGGTGGTCTTATGCAGGCTGCTGGAGCGGCTCAGCCCGGGGTCTACGGAGAAAGTAAGGGCAATACCCCCCCTCTCCCAGCTCTCCCTTGCATACAACCCAACCGCCCGCCCCGTCGGCGTGTCTGTGTGCTGGCCAGATCCGTGAAAACCGACGCGGTTTGTTGTCTGTCTTCTCTTTCTGCCCAGTGGTCCATGAGGCGATTTCTTTTGTAGGTCACGGCAGCCCGGGTTATTGTCTGCGAAAACAGCGCTATATGCTCGCACATCCGTGCGTCAAGCGTGTGTAAAGGCCGTTGTTTCCACTGCGCATTGATCTGCTCTAAATAAGACACCATCTCAGCAAACAGAAAACTGACTGATCAAACGTATCAGGAGCTTTTTGACCCACTTGGTCTTAATACTGGAGGCCCTGTTTAATATGCCGTTAATGCAGAGCTGCCTTATCGTTTGAAGCCCCTGTTTTAAATTCCTCTTTAATCCAGGGCGATGTGGTTTGTATGTTAGTGCTTATTTGATTCACACAGTGTGATCAGGCAGAGATGAGTGGCTATCTGTACCCAGACCACAGCAATAAGAGTGGGCCGCCATTGACTGCAAAGGCGCACAGACAGAGATGGACCCTCTCCCCATTTAAAGGAACAGCGCAGTGTTTGTGTCTGTCAATGTATAGCGTCAGCCAGTTTGGACAGCTACCTAAGGGAGGCAATGTTTTCCTGAAAAGAGGCTGCCCGTCTGCACCTCGCCATAGGCATGAGAAATTTGCCTGTTAAATGGCAAACAGGTTCCTTCCCTAACCCTGACTCTAACCCCCCCCACACACACTCTGACAATGGAGTCTTGTTTAATGTCTGTCTGTGACATAACCAAATGATGTTTCACCGTTTTGCATACATGAGAGGGTTTGATGTTGGGTAAAAACAGCGTCTGGAAAATGCTCTGTGAAATATATATGGGAAGGGGAAAACAACTGGGAAATATGTGCCTCGTCCTAATCAGTGTGTATCAAAACATATTGCTGATCGAAATTCTGTTAAATCTGCCGCCATTTCATTTTGGAAGGATTTAATATGTTTTATTGATTTTCCAAAACTCTGAAAACTGTCATGTACTAAATGCCTTTGCTCTGCCCCACAACAACATGTTCATATTATCAAACTAACTGATAAATGAATCCAAATGGGGTACGAAATGGAATTGCATTACGATTTATAATCTTTCTCCTTCCTGATGACAGAATACGGTTTTCTTTAACTCTTAACTCATCTGACCAGTGGCCACTTTGATCTGAAGAGACACAGCTATGAGTGAATACGTCAACAAAGTGAGCTGATTATAACAGTTAAAACATAGCCAGTCAGATATAGGATTTCTGAGGTCAGTACAGATATTTATACTTGAGCATTTTAAAATTTAAAAGCAATAGGCGTGTACCCACCACCCTTCCAAATAAAAACAAAAAAACATTTAATATTAACTCATATTTTTGATAAGGATCCCATCCATTTGTTCCTGAAATTTGCACTGGTTGGATTTAGATGAAAAATAAATGTATCGGTGCTCTCTGGTGGACAAACTATGTAAGGGCGACATTTTCTAAATTAACCTCAAATATCTTTGCTGTTTCGGCACTGACATTTACTTATCGCCTGACATATACTGATATGATATATACCCGCGCCAAGTTAACACTGGCTGATATGTGCTGGCTGGCTAATTCATCAGTCGCACACTAATTACTAATATTGCTATTACTTCTTCCACTGTTACTATAACTACTAACACTTAAAATTTTATCCACCCTGTGCTCCCCAAATTTTTCCAAGCAATAAGCAGGGTGTTTCCCAGGGTTAGTCACTCACTGGCTTGTCACATGGCAGTGCTGTGTGGCCCTGATGTGTTGTACTGTTTTGGTCACACTTCAGTCGTCACCCTAAGTGTGCACGGTGCTGCATGCGGGCCAGAAGAAAGTGAGAGATGTGGGCCACAGCTGAGTTGGATGTCAGCTGCTAACAGCATAGATAGCAGTGGATAGCAGTGGAATGTAGACTAAAGAAGATACATATCGTGGGTCTTCCCAGGAAGCCATAACAGGCCCCTTTGTCTCCTTCACCTGCATCTCTTCTTTGTCTTTTAGATTCCCCTCAGTTATATTCTGATGGAGAAATGCAAGACGGTCTTGTGAGGATTGTGGAGCTCAGGCCTCCACCTGTATTATTAATTTTTAGGATGCACAACTCACTCTTTTGATTGCTTGTCCAAGATGCATTTAGACTTCTAAGTAGTTACAGGTGAAATGAGAACGATAAGAACAACTAGAATTGAGAAAGATGAGAAATCTTTAGTTAGTTAACGCAGTGAAATGCAAGCAGAATGTTCTGAGCATATATACAAACTGTGAATAATGAAAAGTGTGAGGAAATGCAGAGTATGGTACAAATAGTAAATGTAAATAACGTAGTGAAAATTCTAAATGCTGGAACCTGGTACTGCTGCCAAAAGTAAATGGTAGACAGAAATATTTTAAATTGTTTTAAATTAAATTAAACTTTATGGTTATATTTTCTTTATTGCCTCAGGCTTTTAGCTTTTTACTTTCTTCTTCTTTACCCCTTCGATGTTGGAGTAGATTAGATAAAAAAAAAAAAAAGAGGCAGTGCACGCGCAGGCTACCACAACACCAGCGGGGATCCTTATTTGTCGACGTCATTTCCCTCGACCAATACTACAGCCTCCTCCACTTCCCCGCTGCGGGACCCTAATCCAGCCTCCCGAAGTGTGCCAGGCCCGCTGCAAACACAGCAGACTGTAGTCCTGAAGAATGCGTGTCGAGCAATGAGAGAGACATTTTTAGGGTTAGCAAAGTGACAGAAACCCGCAGTGTGGACAGCGAGAAACCCGCAGCGTGAACTGGAAGTACATCTCTAACCAACGTTTCCGTCTTTCCAGATTTACCAAGAACCGAAAAACGACGGCGAGTGCCTGTACAACATAAAGGAGTTTCTCAAGGGCTGCACATCATTTCGCGTCGAGGTAAGTGCATTTTCCACAGTCGGGCCGAATCGTGCGTGTACACCGCACGCCTCCGTGTGTTCTCACAGTAAGAAGTGCTGTTTTAAAGGTAGAGCTTACGTGTTTCAGAGGAGACACTGGTACAATAAACAATGGGTCCATGGAGTGGACGAGCCCCTGACAGAGGGAGGAGGAGGAGGAGGAGGAGGAGGAGTGAACTACACCGCCCGGCTCACACAGCTCGGCTCGGTTTGTCCGTCCACTGGCGATACATTTGTAACAGTAAATGATTAAAAAAAAAAAAGACCACATTGTAATCTGTAAACATTTCCCACTCGTGTTCTGAAGCGCCGGGCTAATGTTAACGCTTCCTCATTAATGCATAGCTTTGTCCTCGGACCTGTGCGTGGCTTTGTTGTCACCGTCAGCTCACACCAGCACTTGTCTTTTCTTGCAAGAAAAAACAACAACAACACTGTAGCTGGGGAAAATATAAGAGAGTGGTTATGCTACTAGGTCTCGTTCTAACATGTTAGTTAAAGCCTTGTTATCTATCATGAGGTGTGAGGTCTGCATATTGCCTCAGATCAAGTACCTCACCCGTGGAGGCCTGTGTAGAAATATCTGAGTATGTGGTGAAAATGCCTCCACAATCCTAAGCAAATGGAAGACAGCCTGCTGTATAATTCTGTGTGTTGGCCAGTGCATAGAAGAGTCATTGAACCATCCTGGTGTGACAATACAAGTCAGTGTTGCCCAGCCTTGCCTCTCCCAGCTGAGTCTCCAGCCACGGAACAAGAGATGGAGATCTGTAGAGATGAAGTGCTGTCATATTAAGTGTGTGAAACATGCCCCTGGGTAGTTATACACAGCTTAAATGCATCAGAAGCAATATGCATCCATAATGATTTTATTGGAAAAGCCCTGTTTGTTTTGGCACGCTACATGGACAGGTTCTGGCAAGAGCTGGGCAATAATCTGCAGTTTTATTGGTAACAAATAATAAAAGTCCCCGTAATACCCACTCAGTAAGTCATGCTGACTTGTGCGTTCACTGGTGCAGATATTGTACTCAACACATCATTATTTTCCTGCCTTTTTTAAACACTGTGTTCCTTGCGTGCAAAATTGTGTTCAAATATATGACTTTTTTTTGGACAGAACAGGATTACAGTAGTTCAGGACATGGCAGTCTTCCGGCTCGCCATCTGTAGAGCGAAAAGATGGATCTTCTCCAGGGCCCAGAGCACTGCTGGCTCTGACCCCAGATAGCTGTGGCTGCAGATTAGAGCAGTGGCCTCTTACATGACGGACAAACACACAGATAGTCGCTGTGCTTTTGTTGTCCTGACCTACCTCGTTCTGATGGAGTTGATCTGAATGTTTGGCTGAGCATTAACATGCCAGTCTTGCTCAGTCCTGTTTGCATGTCGTGTGGAAACATTGCAACGGGACTGATCCCGTTTAGATCTCATGCAGATTAGACACTCAGAGCCATGTCTCACACTTTGGCAGCTGCTGATACTGACCCTTAACTCCTAATGTCTTTGACCACAGGAAGTGATCATTAGCGTTCCCAAGACCCTGCCGGTCCCTCAGGAATAGTAACCTTACCCCATGTCTACCTTGAGAATAATCACAGATCCATCTGTCTCAACTGATGGGGGACTGTGAATCCACTGCCATCAAAAATGAATACAGATGAAGACTGTTTCATCGCATTGTTAGCATTGTATGAAATGTGTGATCATTTTGACAGCTATTATGGTTGCTATATGAATTACGATTAGTGGGATTGATTGTTTCACACCACAAGTTTAATTTCATCACTTTATATTTCATCACAAAAAAGAATAAAAGATCTTGATGATGTGATCATCTAACGGCGCTTCATTAAAGCAGCTTGGATGTGACTTAAAGCATCAAGCGTGAGGTCAAAGTGCTGAATTCTGAGTTCATATTATAGCCATTTTTTAAATGAATTATCCCCCAATTTTAGCACATCAAGGATAAATATAAATCAAGGTGTATCTATACTTGGTTTGCCCCAGTAAGCGACTGGCAGCAGCAGGTTTGCACTGCACCCATTTCACCAGAGTTGGATCAATAAATCTGGCCAATACGCCAAATCAGATTTTGTGAAATTTTAAAATATTGGTCCTAAAAATCCAGTCATGCTTGCTTATAGTTCTCACTCCTTGTTTGTGTTTGGGGCTTTTTGTTTCCATTCTGGTCTTCAGGAACTGAAACATGAGGTCAGTTGACTAACTTGGCCTATGAAGAATATTACCCAGGTTGGCCTTATAAAACTGCTTGGCTTCTTTGTTTAAACTGAAAAGGGATTTACCGATGCATTAATATCTGAATATCATTTAGTATATTTGAGTAATCGCTGACTGCGAAGTCTGATATTTAACCATATCCCATTAGCTGGAGTAGTTGGTTGTAATATCCGGTGCAGGTAAACACTCATTTCCTCAAGCATGACAAGTGAGGGGGCAGCTCACCACGCTGTTTCAGCCCGCTGAGTCACAGAGGGGTGTTGCACTGTTGTGTCAGCCCGCTCTGAGGGATCATTACCTGGCTGTGATGCTGAGGCCTAGCTGACACGTCGAAGCTTGCTGTGTTCATTATCTCTGCACACGAGTGTTCATTTACATCATTCATCATGCTTCACTGTGAAGACTGGGAACTTTTTTTTCTAATGGGGAGTCTGTTAAAATGACAAGAAGGAGGAAGGAGGAGCAAAAAAGTTTTGTTCTGACAGTTAATGTTAGTGGTGCTTTCAGTTCCAGTCAAAGTGTGGACGGGGGAGGAAGAGGGTGCTCTCACATGAATGATCCTTAAGGACAGCGAGTCTTCAAGTTGCTTGTGCTCACACACGCACACACGCACACAAACACACATATACTCTTTTCCTAAAACACACTCTTGCAAACACAGTCATTCATAATATCCCCTTCGGACATATCTGCAATCAGAGCGGAAGATAAAAGAGACTCATATCTCATAGTCTCTCATCCTCAGTGTAACTGAAGCGAGAGTAACTAATCACATGAACAGGAAGCGAGAGGCCAGCCATGGTCGTCATCAGAGATACAATCATTGCCATTCATACTAACTGAGAGGTTAGTGAGAGTCACACTGATAGTGACGCAGACAGTGTTGTACTTTTACTGCAGTTTAAGTATAAGGCTGGGATTATTCTACATTTTTCTTACTGTCAGCTCATCCCATGTGCTTTTCGCCTTGCCCCGCTAATGTCATCGTAAGTACAAGTTTCTGACTTGTAAATAGCGTTAAGATCAACATATGAGTCCATCCACGCATTAACTCTAATGGATATTGCATAACATTGTCTGTGCAAGTCATTTAAACTTTCACTTGACCAACTCAACAATCATCCATCTTGCCTTGTCTGATGGAGGCGTTAACATGGCAGCATCACCTCCATATTTTTTATTCGCAAAAATGATGATTCGCAAAAGTCATATTGTTTTCACAAGCAGCTGTGCACTGACTTTACCCTACCGATACCAGAATGGCAGACTGTTTTCTACTGTCGTCTGACAGCCTTTTTCCCATTTTACAACAGAAGCCAAATATTTCAAATGTGACATATCGTGCGAGCACAACCAGCTGTCTGAAAACTGCAAAATTACTGTCAGCAGCTTTCTGATTAAATAAGCAAACTAGATTACCCATCTGTGTTTTTGCTGCTTCATGCTCAGGACACAAGACCCTGAGGTTAAATAGCCAGAACCACCCAAACAAGACTAAATAGTAGACAAAAAAAATGGTTCATTGTAATGAAGGAACATGTCACCAGTGTAATGGTTTGTCTTGCTTTTTTGGACAACAACATGGACATCTATGGCGCAGAGGGAAAAGATACATCAGTGGTGAAAGAACAGCTGATTCAGATAATTGATTAATTGATCACTTCAAGCAATAGATAATTAATCAGCAAGAAATTTGGTAATCATTACTCATGTGTATTGTCTTATATTCTAAGCTGAATATATTTGGGTTGTTGACGGTCGGTTGGACAAAGAAAGTCATTTTAGGACATCACTTTGGGCTCTGGGAAGCTGGGCTGCATTTTTCCCAATTTGTGTGGTGCTCTCATAGGACATGTGATCGCCTGCCTTTGCATAAACACTAATAAGAGTGTTCACTGTCTTGATTCTGGGCACATCGTGATTGGATTGCAACATGCAAATGAACTCATCAAAGTAGGACCAACTCATGATTTTGGCCTTTTTATTGGAGTCGTTGGTGATGCTCTGGCGCTTCATAAAGTAGTCAAGCGAACTCACCTTCTGTCGGTATCTTTTTATGGGGAAAAACAGATGAGTTTCTGGCTCTCATGCTCATGTTCTTTTGTTCACTTTCTCACGCACAGCCATTTGAGGCCAGTGACCTCTTGCTGGGACTGAACTTCTCAAAGGTGCTGAGCAGTCTGGTTGCTCTGAATAAAGTGACAGCAGGTCAGTCAAAATACATACAATGTGTGTGAGTTGCGTGATGCATGTGGGTGTTTTTTGTGAAAGACCGGCAGGTAGTCATGAGTGTGTGGGCGCTGACTGCAGATGCCAGGTGCTGTGTGTTTATTTATATTTTGCCCTTTCTGTTCAGATATCGGCGTGGGCAGTGATTCAGTGTGCGCCCGGCACTCTTCAGCCCATCGCATCAAGTCATTTGAGTCGCTGTCCTGTCAGGCTTCACTGGGTCGATCCTCCAAGCTGCTGCAGAACCAGTTTCGCAGTCTGGTGAGGTCACATTCACTAATAGCACAGTTTAGGAACACAACAGGTCTAAGTAAAAGATGGACACAATAACACCAACACCTGTCAGATATATTGACTTTGCTTTGTGAAGGTTTGTTTGTTTGCTAAAGCTGATCATCAGACTTTGTGTGCTAAAAAAAAGGTCCAGTCACATCATGTTTTGCTCCTCACTTGTGTCAGTGAGGAGCAGGGTGAGACATATTAGCTTCCAGATACAAATTGACCCCCACTTATTGGCTGTGACTGTTATATCCTGTTCGCAGTGAATGCGAGGACATTAACAGAAGACGATGACCAACATTAAAAACTGATGGCCCTGCTAGCTCCCACAGTTCCATGCACACCCTGTGTCCTCTCCCATGTGCATTTTGCTTCAGCTCACAAGTAATTTTTGCAGGGTGAAAGTTAGTCTGACACCCTTGAAACAATGGAGGAGTGAGTCCAACTTGACAGGTAGAGAGAGGGGTATGACGGCTCCCACTCTGAACTGAACTGGAAACTGTGCTGTTATATTTTATCTGTATTAATCACAAAGGCTGGTAGCCTGCTTGGACCTTTCCCACTTTATGGAAGCTTTGTACTGACACTGGTGTGGCAACCTAAGAACCATTGTCAGACTATTCTTACCATTGGGAAATTAAATAATAATAATAATAATACATGGTAATGAGGCTGAAAATCGCTGCCTGTCACAACTCAGTCAAGCCAACCAGTTACAGTATGCAGCAAAAATGTTCTTGTCATGTTTTTTCAACATGTCTGAAACGTAGTCAAATCTCTGATGGATGGTAATAATATAATAGTCTGATGAAGTAGGATGAGTAACAAATGTTTCACAATATTTGTGGGCTTTGATTCTGGAAAATGAATGTTATTCATCCATTTTATTGCAAAACTCTTCTTGCTGACTCTCTCTTGCTCACTCCTTCGTTGGTGACATCCTTCCCTCCTCTGTCAGGACATGTCAGAAAACAGCGGACAGCAGCTGCTGGTGAAGGCGCGTTTCAACTTCCAGCAGACCAACGAGGATGAGCTCACCTTTACCAAGGGTGACATCATCAATGTGACTCGTCAAGAGGACGGCGGCTGGTGGGAGGGGACGCTCAATGGCAGGACCGGGTGGTTTCCTAGCAACTATGTCCGTGAGATCAAAGGGTCTGGTGGGTACCTCAAATACCTCTGTGAGGCATTTCAGCGTTAATGCTGTACCATAGGGATTCATTACAATATGTTATATGTGTTTCAAAATCCAGAAATACTCAGCCGTATCATTCAGACTGCATCATTTTACATAGGCCCTCCTCCCCTGCATGCATCTGTGAATGATGATGGACCATCTCGGAAGATTAAATCATTTCTGAACAGACGTTTTCACGTCTCTCTCAGGCAATAACTGCCAACCGGTACACGGCATCACATTTGCCATTGTCATTGCCATTCCATCTGGCCTTATGAGGGTAACACAGCCTCACATCTGTTTCTTCTTGCTGCCTGCTGTGGTCTGTTGTTTTTCTTTTTTTTTTCCCCCACATGTAAAACAGATTGAGATGCCATGTGGCAAGAGGTGGCAGCTGAAAGTGTGATCCTCTGTCTGATTGACATTGACTTTGTCTCCTCTCTAATTTAACAATTGTTTTTGGGTGATGGTAAAGACAGTC
Organism: Scatophagus argus; assembly: GCF_020382885.2. NCBI lineage: Eukaryota > Metazoa > Chordata > Actinopteri > Scatophagidae > Scatophagus > Scatophagus argus. The sequence goes on along the minus strand of NC_058503.1, from coordinate 8,551,884 downwards.
AAGATATTTCAAGAAGAAAGAATTTCAGACAGTTGCAGTTGGCTCCTATCCCATCTAAACTTAATTTCAGTGGTGGTAAAGCTCTGCGTTAATGTTGCTGCATTCTTTTTTTTGGCAAAGCAGTGTAAAAATGTAAAATAAAAGAGGACAGGAAGAAGGAAAAGAGGATAAAACAGTTGCTATAATGCTGCTGAAGGAATGTTTTTTGAATTTTTTTTCGCTATGATGATACATGATGATAAATATCCCAATATACATACATTATACATTTAAGTCTGTGGATATAAAGCAATGTTAAAACATTCAGTGCTTTATATGTGCAGTAAAACAAAGCCACTAAAGCACTGCTGCCACAGGGACTTTGTACAGCCAATATCGTCAATATCATCTTTATGTGGCCAACTATGTTTCTACTTTCTGAATTTGGAAATCGTATCATCGGCTTTCAGCACTTTAGCTGTGTGATTCATCTCTGAAATGCATATTGCTGATCAGTGCATATATATTTCTCAGAATAATCGTAATTATATTAATGATTCCTGCTTAAAGAGTTGTAACTGATTAGAAACCATATCATTACTCATTTACAGACAATTTGGGAATTAAATCATGATATGTTTGTGACCTTATTTATGGTTTTGAGTTTATTGGCATATAAATCTGTGCTGCCTACTGGTTCACTTTTATGCAATTTAATATTAAAGTTCAGCGATGGAAAGTTCATTTTCATGTCTCATTAGAGGTGTTACTATGTAGACTTCTATGTGCTAATGAGTTTCTTTTGTCTCTGGACACAGACAAACAAGTGTCCCCCAAATCTGGCACTCTTAAGAGCCCCCCTAAAGGCTTTGACACTTCTGCAATCAGCAAGACGTACTATAACTTGGTAAGGATGCAGCTCAGCGCTTGTTTGAAATCAATGTCGCGTTCACATTTTATCTGCTTTCTTATGTCTCTTGTTTCCCATTCCTCCACTAACATCATGTTGAGGTCTGTAGACTCTGTCTTCTGAGGGCTTTTATCAGCACCTGGCTCCTATCTGTCCTTGTATCTATGCTTTTTCCGTTCAGTATTCTTTTGCCGGAAAGTAATTACATGGAGTAACAGGATAAAATCTTGTTGGCCTCTTCAGCCACAGCTCGCTCTAAACAACCCACTGACATATTTCCTGTCTCGGCCCCATGACTGCCCTTGAAAATGTTACTACAGCTGAGGGCAGCTCTGGTTTGTAGAACCATTATCAGAGATAAGATGGGATAAGGATGATAAGATAGGCCTTTATCAGAGCATGATAAGCAAAGTGTATTCTCTCTCTCTCACTCTCTCTCTCACACACACACACACACACACACACACAAACTGTGCAGGATGCATCTTGTATATTTCACTTTTCTCAGATTAGTGTTATTTGAAAATGATTCTGCTGAATTCTGTTTATTTGGTACACTCGGCTCACTGACTTTTGGAAGTATTTGGTTAGCTGATACTTTAAAACTGAACATTGTCAATTACCCAGCAAGTCTCAGCCTCCTCTGCTATGAAATATATCATGCAGTATGCTTTGTTACAAGTCTATTACATATAGCAATTGATTAATGTCTTGTATTGTAGGTGTTGCAGAACATTTTAGAAACAGAGACTGAATACTCCAAGGACCTTCAGAACCTCCTGACAAACTACCTGCGACCTCTTCAGAGCGCTGACAAGTACGACTCAATTACACAAAAAGCTTGATGAAACCAGGATATTTCGGGATTATTGATAACAGGAACCTGGATCAGTTGTATTTTGTACACTTCTTAAACTATCTCTTCCAATCCTGTTTTTTCTTTTTCCTGCAGACTGAGCAGCTCAGATGTGGCTCTGATTCTGGGCAACCTTGAAGAGATCAGCACCTTCCAGCAGATGCTTGTCCAATCGCTGGAGGAGTGCACCAAGTTAGTCCCTCCCCTCACCCACACAGCCACGCTGCAGCTGCACCCTCATGCTTTCATAATAGGCAGAGGGACATCTAGTGTTTGCTTGGCAGTACTACAGCAATGTTGGATTAAACCAGTGCTTCTCAATTATTTTCTGTTGCGCCCCCCCCCAGCAAGTAGAAAACAATTCGCGCCCCCCCCCCACTCTCCGCCGCGACTATAAATAATAGTAATAATAATATGTAATAATATTTAATAATATGTAATAATAGGATGCTAACAATTCTCGCTGGTTTACTGAAGTAGTATTCACAAAGCGGGATGATTGTTGGCAATATTCGGCACGTTTTGGCTGAAATAACTCCAGCGGCTTATCAGCATGATTGGGATGTAATGTCTTCAAGTGGCGCCTTAATTTATTTGGCTTCATGCTGTCCGCTGCCAACATTTTTAGACAGTAAACACACCGGTCTGTCGTCTCCCACTGTAGTCACAGTGAAGCCAAGCGCTACATATGCTTCGTCATATTTCCTCGTCTTAGCTTTCGGGTGAGTTACTTTTGTCTCATTATCTTCGGCTCTCTCCGCCTTTCTTCTCATCCCTGTTAAAAATGTCTTCATGTTGTCTCTTAAGGGTTCGCTTACTGCACTTCATATCGCCTGCTCGGTGCAAAAAAGCCGCTACACCATAGAGCTAATACTCCCTGCGCACACTCTGACAATGAGAGCGCCACTGCCAACTACTGTAGTGGATGTGCAATTACACTTTATTCTAGTACGGCAAAAAAAGCATGTTCCCCAGGGTCACACGCGCCCCCCCTGGCATCGCACCACTATTTGAGAAGCACTGGATTAAACCATAGACTAGGCACTATATCATGTATTGTGGCTTTGCTGCTAACATATACACACACACACAAACATTCTATATACTATATACTATCTATTTTCATGTCTGTGTGCATTAACGTTTGCATAGGAGCATTTTATCATCATGTGATCTTTGTCCCATTCAGGCTTCCAGAGAGCCAGCAAAGGGTGGGAGGCTTCTTCCTCAACCTCATGCCACAGATGAAGGCTCTCTATGCCGGTTACTGTTCCAACCACCCCTCTGCAGTCAATGTGCTCACCCAGCAAGGGTACGCTTACACATTTAGTTTTATTTTACAGGGCTTTCAACCTGATTTCATGCAGCACTTCACAAGAAAGGGAACCGAAAAACAGCTAATTAACAGCTCGTATTAAAAAAAAAAGGAAACGGGACCGGTTGTATTGTTGGAGTTTATCTTTGTTTTCCAGTTGTAGCTACCTGCTTTGTTTGTTGGTCGTGGACGCTATCGTGGCTTGTCACCACAGACAGAAAATGATTGCTGTGAACATGTGTAAGGCATCTTTGTGTTAGAATTTGTAGCTTTGTTGTGTTTTATCAGAATCAGCCTTATTGGCTTCATATACAAGCCATTTAACTTGATATTGAGCTTCAGGTGATTGTTGTTCCACTGTGTGATGAAACTTTATGAGTCCTCTGTAAAAAATAGTCTAAAAGTGAAGACAGTATTCACTAAATTGTTCATACAGTTGTGAGGTGATAATTCTATGTGGCATATGCTGTGATAGTTCATAACATAATTTTTAAAATCATTACTTGACTCCAAAGTATATTTCCTTCTCAGCTACAAAGGCAGCAAGTGAGTGAGTTGGAACAAGTTGAACGAGAGACACGTGCCAGCTTTAAAAGACTTGTGACGTTCAGTGGTTTTATGAATGGGATTTCTTGTCAATAAGAGATGATAAGACCTAACAGTGTGAAGTTACTGTTTATGATGTTGTTAGACAAATCATTATAGTTTGCCATGATTACATGATGAGCTGAATAAGTGATTTATTTTGTCTCCCTGTCTGTCCTTCCCTTCTCTTGCAGTGAAGTATTGGGGGAGTTTATGGAGGGGAGGGGGGCAGTCACTCCTGGTATCCTCACCCTGACCACAGGCCTCAGTAAACCCTTTATGAGACTTGACAAATACCCAACCTTACTCAAAGAACTCGAGAGGCACATGGAGGTTTGTATCTAAATATCTGTATCGAACACTTGTGCTGTGACACATGTTTAATCACCCGACACATTTCCTATTTGTTTCCTTTCAGGAGAGTCATCCTGACCGACCAGACATTCAGAAGTGCATGGTGTCTTTCAAAAATCTCTCTGTAAGCTGATCTCACTTACTCTCCTGTCAGCTGTAGCCTGTCACCAAACTTAATCTGAAATGAATTTAATTAATATGTCTTTCAGCAGTTGTTTGTTTCCATTGTCTCAGGCTCAGTGCCAGGAAGTGCGAAAACGCAAGGAACTGGAGCTGCAGATCCTCACCGAGTCCATCCGGCTGTGGGAAGGAGACGACATTAAGACCCTTGGATCTGTGCTCTACATGAGCCAGGTCTTAGTCCAGAATCCTGGCTCAGAGGTACCAGCACCATCTATCGCCTACATACACACTTATTTTCGCTATAAACTGCTACCAACATTGCTTCTTAACAAGATTTTGCCTGACCCTTTGCTCTGCTGCTATGGTCATGATGATAACTAATATACAAAAACACAAAACGCATCCAGAGCCCAATCACATACAATTTACAACTGCTTTAGCATGCTAAACAAAGCCAAATCAACAACGTAAATGACAGTAATGACAGTGGGTCATCACACTTCTTTCTTCTAACAGTGATATTTTATCCGTAATGAGTTCACTCCCAGTTAGTTCTCTGTGACTGAAAAGTGCAAAATGAATCATTTAATTGTGGCATCTTAAGTGCACCGAAACCTTCATTGTGATTAAAAAGCTCTATTGAGTTTGAATGCACTAATTGCAAGTAGCTTTGGACAAAAGCATGTGCCAAATGAATGTGGTGAAATCTAATGGTATGAGACACCTTCTAAATTATTTCCCATTAGGACTGAAGAACATCTCTCTTTAAAAGATTTGTCAAAAATGATATCTTTTCAGACATTTTATTCCATTAGGACTCAACAGTACTTCACTCAAATTCAAACTTTTATGTTGTAATTAAATCCTACAATGTAATGTGCTTGACATGAGAGCATCAGCTGCGCTGTTGAAAATGGGCCGGTTTTTGTCAAATTTTCACTATAATGAGTCGACAGGTTAAAACTGAAAACTCAGCTTTACAAAAATACCTTCTAAAAATGAACAACTTTACAAAAAGCGTAGAGGATGTAAAACAATTTCCTCCTGAGTGTCTCCAGTCATCATCTCACTCTTATTACTGCCACCTTTTCAGTGGTTTGATCAAATTGTATGTGTAGAAGCATTGCTGTTGTCTAACTCACTGTCACGCTCACTAATTCCCAGGTGTTTATTTGCTACAGGGTCACAAGCTGAAAAAAAGCAATATACAATAACGATAATAATTGAAAAATATCTTTCCCGGGTCTGATTTTCTACGTGTTTTGTCGTAGTTTAGATCTGCCTGTGCTGTGTGCCTGTTTCTGCCACAGCTACTGTGAGGAGTGTTCAATAGGATCTTGGAAGGATGTAGCGTAGGGTAAATTAAAGACATAAAGTGTGTGTTCTAATATTCAAACATTCGAATTAGGGAATTTAACTGATAAACATCACTGTGAATCTTATGATGTGTGGCAGCTGAGACATCATCATCCAGTCTCTCTTTCATTGTGACTCTTTGATATGAACTGGCCCAAATGTTTCCGTGTTCAGTGTTGATATACAAACTGGATTACGGCTGATCATTGTCTTGCGTTTGTGCTCTCTCATTCTTGAACTTCTTCCTGTTTGTCAGGAGAAGAGTGAGCGTTACCTCATGCTCTTCCCTCACGTCCTCCTCATGTTGTCGGCCAGCCCCAGGATGAGTGGCTTCATATTCCAGGTCAGTAATAAATATTTCCTCAGATAAGTCTCATTCTGATTTCCCCCTTCAGTGTTATTGGTGTTGTCTGTATTACAAAATTTAATTAAAGAGTTTGCTCTGGACCTGCTCTAATTGGAAAGTGTCATGAGATAACATTTGTTGTGAATTGGTGCTATATAAATAAATTGAATTGTTAACCAGTCCTCCACTTAATATAGGGAATGAAAGGTCTGTTACATCTTAATTCTCTCTCTGCAGGGAAAACTGCCCCTGGCCAGCATGACGGTGACAAAACTCGAAGACTGTGAAGCCCATAAAAATGCCTTTGAGCTCAATGGTAAGGCAATGAGAGATAATAAATTACCTGAATAGAATTCATTCATACATAATGTCTTCAACAACATAATCTCTGTCCCTGCAGGGCCGATGTTCGACCGTCTTCACGTGATGTGCACCCACCAGCAGGACCTGCAGGACTGGCTGGAGCACCTGACCAGACAGATCAAACACACTGCAGCCACAGCACCCAGCCACAAACCACTCGCTGTTCCCTGCCACACGGTCAGCAGCTAATAATTAGTTTTAAAATAATAATAAGTAATAATAAGCTGGGGAACAAGCCTCTGTAACCATATTATTACGTATGTAATAACAAGTCCTTCATGGCAAAGTAAAGGACTGGATGACCAGAAAATAACCACCATTTTTGTCGGGACTCTGATTTCCTTCATTTCCCCTTTACAGCTGTGAATGTTGTGAATATTTATCCAAGGCTGATTTCTGGTTGAGGGCTTGACTTAAGAGGTGCAATACTATTTAGTGAAGACAAGCAGATGGAGTTAAAATGATTGGCTAGATCATTGGTGTGGGAGAATTCAGACAACGTGTAGGCTCCGACTGTCAAACAATGCACAGAACGTAGTCATGCTTTGCTCATTAAAGATGTGAGTGCTTGAGGAACATGATGAGATATTCCTCAGATTGGCAGATATTTTCATACCCAAAGTGGTGTAAACACTGAATGCATATGTTGATTTCTCACGTGTACCCAAAAATCAACATAGCATTAGAGACTCGCTCACATAAGGCTTCGCAGCCGTTTAAAATGACTATATAGCCCTGTGTGAAGAATGACTGTAATGCACAGTTGCCTTTAGTGAAGTGAATTCAAATACATAATCATAAACCACATTCAGTTAATTGAAGAAACAGTCCACAATAATGCTAACTGTGCCTGCATCATGGCAAGAGGTAACTGTCTGAAAACTAACTTTTAGAATCTGTGAACTATGTGAGGGAGTTCAGATAAGTTAGTGAGCTGGTTGGTAGTCTGAGCACTTCAAGGGCCAACTACACTACCGCTGTACATGTTAAACAAAGAACATGTTGTTGCATCTACTGTTATTTTTAGGCATTTAAGAGCAGTCCTGAAGTTGAACCATCACTGAAAAATCTTCTTACATCAACCCTTTTGTTTCATTCCTCAGCTCCCATCTCACCCCCTCACCCCGTCCCGGCATGCTGAGGGGAGGGCCATGACAGTGGCTCCCACCTATCACACCCTGCCTCACCCCTCCTCCCATGGAACATCTCTTTCCAGCACCATGATGTGGGGCCCACTGGAGCCACCCAACACCCCCAAACCCTGGAGCCTGAGCTGTCTGCGGCCTGCACCACCTTTACGACCCTCTGCAGCCCTGTGCTACAAGGAAGTGAGGGGATGTTTTTGTGTAGTCAAGACTTATTCGCGTTCTTTTATGTTGAGTTCCGATTGTCATCGGTTTCTCTTTTTTTCTGTCCCCCATGTACAGGATCTTAGTAAAAGTCCTAAGAGCGTCAAGAAACTGCTTCCTAAGCGCAAACCTGAGAGGAAACAGTCAGAGGAGGAATTTGCTTTGAGGAAAAGTATGTTTAAAATTTTGTCTGATTTTGTCCAGAGTTTATGCTGAACTCATACTACTGAAATGTCATTAAAGGAACAGTTCAATAGCTTATTCACCTTCTCTCTCAGTTAGATGAGAGAATCAATCAACACACTTGTATGTAAAATAGAGTTACAGCCTGGAGACAGTTAGCTTTGCTTGTCTTAGCAGGGGGAAACAGTTATTTTGCTGATAAATGCTGCAACTTTCAGCGTATTTTTGCATGCCTGCTTACGAAACAAGTGAGATGTAACCTAACATGTTAATTAGTGAGTGCTGGAACTTAAGACTGAGGCAGGCTAGCTGTTTCTCCTTGTCTCTAATCTTTTTGCTAAGCTAATCATCTGCTGGCTGTGGCTTCATACTAACGCACAGCTATGAGAATAATTTTGTTTTTTTTCATCAGGTGTGCTTCCCAAATTGTTCTGCTATTCTTTGTGTTGTTTGCACATTCTGTAATTTGTGTTTATGGATCTGAGGAACATGTGCGTGTAAATTAATTTTGTTTCCCTTTTCTCTTTCATTTTTCAGGTACAGCTGCTTTGGAAGAAGATGCCCAGATCTTGAAAGTCATTGAAGCTTACTGCACCAGCGCCAAAACCAGACAGACTCTTAACTCCAGTAAGAAAACACAAAATTGTACTTGTACTTGTACTATAGATGTGCATGCACAAAAGAAGAGAGGTTCGTGCTGAAGCTCGCTGTCTTTGTTGCTGCTGTACCCAAATTCTGTTACTCAGTGCTTTTCTTTAACACTGGTATTCTGAACTGATCTTTCTAACAGTATCTTCTCCTCCTTACTATCTCTCTTCTTCTCCTCACTTTTTGGCATTATTCTGGTTTTTCTTGAGTTTCTTCTTTTTCTCTTTTTTTTCCCCATCAACATTTGTTTTCTTCATGCTGTGCTATAATTTTTCTCCATGTATTCTGATTTCCTCCATCGTCTCGTTCTGCATCTCAATGGTTATGATTTACCATTTGTTATGTGTTGCCCATGCTACCTCCTTTGTCTGCACCATCACTTCTTCGTCCACCATTTCCCCCTCTACATTTGCAATGTCACCGCTTGCCTTGACCAGCCTGGCAGGGCACTGACCTGATGCACAACCATGTGCTGGCCGACATGGACCGGTCCTGTATGGACTCTCCTGGCCGCCGTAGCAGCGTGTCACGGCCAGAATTGTCCTCTGACCTTTCGGAGGACTCTGACTATGACTCCATCTGGACCACCCACAGTTACAGGATGGGTTCAGTGCCACGCAAGAGCTGCATCTCTCACCAGAACTGAAGAACGTACAGTACTGCCACGCTGTACTGTTATGTAACGTACAGCGTGCTTACCTCTCTTACCTTCAATGTATTAAAAGAAACTAGATTTTTTTAATTTATCTATTTATTTTCTATGATATATTTGTTCGTTTTTTGTTAATTTATTTGGTTTATTTATTTTTAGACTGCTTGTTTTAAGATGTTTTAAGCATCTCCCTGTTGCCTTGCCACTTTCCCTTTTATGTGCCTCCTCTCTTTGTGTAGTTGTCATGCAGTAAGTGTTTGGTAATTCTTGTTAATTTATCTTGAATGTGACCACTCCTGTCTTTTGACCATAAATGTGGCGGACTCTCAGCAGGGAGTACAGGGATGTTGGAGTGGAATATAGGGGAGGGATAACCAAGGGAGGGAGAGATGGGGACTGAGCTTTTCCTGTCTGATATTCAGATGTAATTCAGGATCGAGTGTATTCTATTTACCGTGTACTACTTCTCTCCAGTATGTGTTTCTAGAGTATGTATGCTCAAACATAGCACAGATGCCATACACACACGCACAGCTTCGGGCACATATGCTCCTGCTGCCTGATAATATAGCAGCATGCAAATTAAATGTCCAAATTCTTAATAGTTATCTAATTTCTGTTTTCATAATTTGGATCTTTCTTGATATTGCCACTGCTAAACAGGATTAAATTTATCATGCCACATGACCAAAAGCTACTAAATACTAAAAACCCTTGCTATATTTCATGGTTTATTCATTTTTTCACATAGCTGCCATAGGAACATACACTTCATTCTAAAACCAAGCTTTCTCTAGCTGGATAAAAGCTAGTGGACTAATAAGGGTGATTTTCACTCAAATTACAGATAAAATAAATTAATATATAAATTCACACTAACCTCCGGTTGTATCCAGCCATGCAGATACTTTCAATTTTATTTACCCAGGTCTTGAAATATATTTTATTGAGATTACGGCCTTAAAAGCGAAGTGAATGGAATTCTGCTTGTGATGCCCACAGCTTTGAAAAATAAGATTTAAAAAAAAGTCAACACCATTGTGTCTTTCTGTGATCAGTGGCACCATTACTGTGGATAATTCAAAGACCTCATTGTGCTACTTCCTACTGAAAAAATTATCCCTATGAAAACTTTTTACACCTCACAAATCCTGTGAGCATCACAAACTATATATGAGTGAACTACATTTTAATGTCATGGCTGCAGAAATCTCAGACGCATCAACCTGGGCAACTTTTTGGATCTCTAGGTGCCATCTCTAGAATTAAGTGAGGATTTTTATTTATTTATTTTTATTTTTTTTGTGTTGGATTTTAGTGAACTAATCCCTTTAATTTATTAATTTACTGTATAGAGTAGTGTCCCAAGCATTGTCCTTTAAAGCCTGATCTTCCATTCAGTAATGTTGCTGCCTGTCAGTGGTTCTACAGGGTTGCATTTATGTTTCGTTTAAACCTGAAGTTGGTGCATTAACAAAATAAAAACAACACTAATTTAAAGCAATTAGCTCTAAAGCTAATTTAGAGCAAACCAGCTCGACATTAATAAACCGTAAACTGCTGCCTAACACAGCTACAGTCCTTTATTAAAAACTGAATGCCTTTGTTTAGTGTCTTCTGCTAGCTAAAGGAATAGTTCGACATTTTTGGAAAGAGAGATGATCAGTACCACTCTCACATTTGTCCATTAAAAATTAAGGCAGTGCCATATGCAGGTTATCTTAGCTTAGCATAGAGACCGTAAATAGGGGAAAACAGCTATTAAGGCTCTGTTCAAAAGTAACACGCTACCAGCATCTGAAACTCATTTTGTAAATGAATTAAATCAGACATGTCAAGTAATGTGCTTTAGAAGTTCTCGTAGCTACAATGACAATAAGATCATATCTTAACTTTTGAACAGAGCCTGGCTACTCTTATCCCCATTTCAAGTTTCTATGCTAAGATAGACAAAACATGTTCCTACTCCAGCCCAACCCAACACACATGAAACCTGAAATTGGTACTAATGTTCTTGTTGCACTCCCATGGAAAGATAGCAGATAAGCCTAATCGTGTTTGAATTGTCCAGTTACGTTCCAAGAGAGCAGAAAACAGCTCCTCACTTAACCTGGTTTGGCTAGCAGGTTCCTCCGCTTTCAGTCAAGCCAAGCTAAGTTAAACAGCTACTACCCCAGCTTCGTATTTACCGAATAGCCATGCGAGAGGTATCAAAATCATCAACAAACTCCTAAAATGTCAAACTTCTAAAACTTCCTAAAATGTTGAACTATTCCATGAAGTTGTAACTGTTACCAGACTCAATTTGACCAGGTTAGCGTAATGTCAAAAACAAACCTCCCTAGTGTCACAACAAGCTAGCACCTATGCTACAGCCTCATCAGCCAGACATGCCTTTGTGTTGTCTGGCTTATGAGGTTTTCCACCCTATCTCTTAATGACTATTTTTTATGAAGAAGTATTTTTCCATTATTGGTAATAAAAGTACAGGTTGGCCTCTACTTAGAGTCTATCTCCTCTAACACAAACAGTGCAAATGACATATGGGATATATTGGTCCATGTTACAGTACGATTTACTGTTTTTGAAATGGTTTGTTTATTATATTCATTATTTTGTATGCAGACATTTTTCTTTTATTTATATTTTAATCTGTATGTCAGTGTTTACAAAAGGATCCATGGAAGAATATTTTTCTTTTTTTTCCATTTTATTGGTCTGTATCAAAGTTTACACTGAAAATTAGAACATGACGTATTTGAATTATTTTGCACAATCATGTAACAGGCCAGTGGGTATGCGGGATAGAATCTGTTAAATTTGTACTTTTGTTGTCTACCTACAGTGTGTATGATATAGTCCTAATGGTAGACTTGAGTATTCAGTGTCACTGTAAAGTAAATGCTCATTCGTAGTGTACATGCTCACCTTCGGTGTTTTGAAAGCATTGGGGTAAAAAAAAAGAAACAAGAGGTCGTGATTATACGGGAACATTTCTATGTAAACTACTCTTTCAACCTCAGAATACTGTCAGAGTGGACTTGAAATAAAAGAGCACATAGTTTACCTTTCTGTAAATACTAGTTGTCATGGAGCAAGAAAAAAAAATCCATTCTACCTTCTATGAGTATTTGAGCTAAGAATATCACTGTCCTTATATCATGTGCTATATACTTTGTGACAGGTGTATTCTGTGATTTAAGAAACTAAGTCAAACTGTGGGACAGACAGAGTGAAGAGACCAACTGTCTTTGACTAACATTGTCCTCAGTGTGCTCTAATGCTGTATTCAGCTCACACATGTCAACATGTCTTATCTAACGGCGCATCAGTGTATTTGTTCTACACTGCTGAAGTGTTCAAGTCCCAAACGCTGTATTATGAGTTTTGAATAAATCTGTCATTTGGTAGACACTTGCATTGTGGTGATTTGTTAGAATGGCAGAACTTGTGTGTGTTGTCATTCGGGGAAGATGTCAGAGCTCTCATTAATTTCAGAGAACAGAGAATTGTACTATGAATAAATGAATGGATTTATGTGTGATATTTTTTCTTGTCAGCTATCTGAACAGGCTCTCACTTTCTTTCGCTTTCCTTTGGCCCTTGTCTGATATCTGATCTTTGCATGATTAACACACTTCTACTACAAATTCTGGTGTATATTTGGTTCTCTTTAATGCTGTCACACATTGCAATAAAGAGGTTCAGACTGTGGCCTGAAACAGTCCTTGGTACTGACACCTCTTACTGCATGGTAAGACAAGCCAAGTACAAATTGTTGAGTGCTCTTCTGTTTTGAAACAGGACCTCGAACGGAAACCGGACTTCATGTGATCATTCCTGGTGAGAAGAAGGTCCTAGTGGAGGGACCCAGTCGTAATGGACAAAGTGCAGTGGAAGAAAAGTAAGATAACCGATAAATCTCTTTCTCAAGCTTCTTTTTTCCTCAGAATCACGGACTTTAACTATGTAACGTAACTATGTCAGTGTAAAGATCAAAACCATCAATGCATTAGTGCACTTTCACAACCTCTGTGTGGCACTTAGCCCAAAACTCATTTGTTCCTATTGAAGACTAAAGGGCATCAAAAAAGTATAATTTATCTTTTATATATTTTTATAAAACATCAATCATTTTCTAAAGCAGCTTGACAAATTGTTGCAAACAAGAGTAAATAGTGTGTTTTGGGACCGTTTTCTGGTGTGGATTAATACACATGATGCTCTCATGACAACAACTACTGAGTCTACTGTGAGGAGGAAGCTGTATCAGCGGATGGCAACTTAGTAACATCACTAAATTGTTGGTTTTGCTCTTTTCATTGGATTTGCTGACAGAAAAATGTAGAATATTATTAAGTGTTTCATCACTTATGTGTTGAACTACATATTTGATCATCTTAAAGGAGCTTGGTGGATGTGGTATACGCCCTGAGGGATGAGGTTCAAGAGCTGAAACAGGTGAATGTTTTGGATGATTTATTATAAAATAATTTTTTTAAATTAAATATATTTGTAATGGTACGTGGGTGCAAATCTCTTGTACATCATTAATGACAAGCTTGTTTTACCTCAAAGGATAACAAGAAAATGAAGAGGTCACTGGAGGAGGAGCAGAGAGCACGCAAGGATCTGGAAAAGGTTGTGAGGAGGGTGTTGAAGAGCATGAATGACCCCACATGGGATGAAACAAACCTTTAAGGATCTTCCTCACTGTCTCTATCTGAAGCTTTGAAAAAAAGGCATATATTTGTGAAATGCACACAATCACACACATAATTTAAGGTTTAGTGTGAATGAGAGAGCATGAGTGAATGTGTAAGCATGTAGCTGTGTGTCTGCTCAAATAGGAGTGTCATTACTGCCCCTCTAGTGAAAAGACAAGAGTCACTGGAACATGATGCTGAACAGGCTTGACCAGCTGTTCCACGATAACATTCCTCAAACACCAAGCATGATGATGAGGAGATTACACACTTAACCCTCTGTGTGTCCATCACTTCAGCATCCATCATCAGTGTCTTTGGCAACATTCAGTGTTGCTGGATGACAAGTCGTGAGAAGTCATCTTCTTCTGTTTACATACAACAGTCCACCGTCAAGTGGTCAGTGGTACTTTGGTAGTGGTGTTAATGGTCACGAAGGCCTTGGACAAGTCTGAACTTGAACAGTGCCATTTCATAACCTCTCTTATGTTATTTAATTTTTTTACAAATTCATTTTGTTCCACTTATTTCCCTGACACAGGCTCAGCCTGGTGATTTTATCCTGAAGTTAAGCTTGTGACTGGAAGCTCATCTTTCGTGTCTTATTATTTGTCCTCCTTATTATTTCGCCTCTTTACGGTATGACTTTCTCTCTAGGCATCCTGGGGAAGTGTACAGATTTTGAAATTGTACTGTATAATGTAAGTACTGCTAAAAGATGAGCCTTTGAAATAAATGTGGTTTTAGAAGAATGAGTTTGGGTTTATTCTAAATCTACTCCAACACCACAAAGGAACAAGGAAACTCCTCTTATTTTCAGTTATATACACACAATCACGCATTGACTTTGGATACATTACACCCAACATTCCTACAGAGTTAACCACAAAAATTTCCAACCCTAACCAAAAAAGCTTTTTCTCAATTTGAGGTGCTACTTTTGACCCTGGTAAGACAAACTGTCCCCCAGTTAACTAACTTTAGTATGACGTGTCCCCTAAAACATGCAAAGCTGTTGCTATGCTTTTTACACAAACACATTGAACACCTGGGTCCAACAAACTGAGTTTCACTGTTTGTATTGGTAATACATAATTTGATTTATTCCAGATTTGTTAATTGTACAGCAGGCTACTTGGCTGGGTTATGCATAAGCACTTTATTACGTGCCCTAGTCTTCCAGAGAGATCCTGTGACAGTACTTTTAGGCCATTATTTTAGCTTACATTGGTCTTGCATGGAGCTGTGCCTCAGTAAGTTGTATACAATCAAATTCCTGCAAACCCTGATCCACATTTTATTTATTTATTTTAACTGAGTCAATTAATAGATTAATATGGTCATTAAAAGCACCACACAAACAAGATGGCTCAGTGCAGTGATTCCACACCTTTTCTGGCCAAGGAACCTTAAAATGAAATAAAGTGTATATGGGATACCTCATCGTGTCAGTTCACAGTTAATTTTCGTTTCTCAGATTGTTTTATTTGCTGTATTTTTATAACCCTAAAAAGAGGGATAAAATCCAGTATTTTCTGGATGTGCCTAGCATATTCAATTTAATTTCTAACCGTTATTCATCTTATGACTTCTTTTCCCTGCCATCCATTATCTGTTTGGGTAAGGAGTATTAGACTAATCTAAATATTCGGTTTTACGCAGCAGACCGTGAACTAGCTCGGTTTATATTGTGCTACTCCGCCCACATGACACATGCAGCAAACGGCAAACGCACCCTTCGAAAAAGGCGGTCACATCAAACTGTTTCCGTCTGCCATGTTGCTGCTTTGCTGATGTTTCTTTGCTCCAACTATTCAAACACTACAGCTAGCTGCTGTTTCAGTAACATTGGCTCATAATTGTGCTCTCTGTAATTTTTTTTTAAATTAATTATTAATTGGAAGAAAAGGTGAAGCTCTGTGAGCAGTTACCAGCAAGTACTCTCAAACTACTCCAGTGGGATGCCATGGATAACTGCTTTACTGCGTCAAGCTAAGTGCTGCCTGTGCAGGTACTGTACACAGTCAGCTAACATGTCTTTAAATGAGTGTCGGTAAACCAAGAGGCTATGATCCTGGCTAACAAATCTCTAAGCTAAGGCTCGGGACTAGCCTTATGACTTGTACTATAGGCTACACTAAAGAACTTATAGTCTTATCAACTCTACAAAATATCTCATAATAATTAAATGATTAGAGATGTTTTCCAGACCATTACGTATTGTCAGTTTAATTGACTTTTTTGTAGCTATAGTATTTCGGTAGGCACATAGCAGGAAAACCTCAGGTTTAATATAAACAACGGCTGAATTCCGTTTAGCATGTGTGGATTACATGCTGTTCCAGGTTTCTTTATTCGATATAATATTGATTATTGGAGTATTGTTAGTTTAAGTTTATGCTTGAATTAAACATACACCTCTCTCTCCTTTTTCTTATCATTGCACAGCTCCACTTACTTTCAGCCTGAGTAAACAGCTAATTAGACAGACTAATTAATCACTCGTGTTTTTGGGCCTGGCGTTACTCTGCCACATAGATGGCACATCTTTGGGTTCAGCCACAAATGTACGAATTTGGGCAAATTGCTGCTGCTTGCCAAGGCGAAATTTGCATTAAAGTTCTCCGCAGTTGAACTCTGACTGATGACAGTGTCTACTGTGTGGCCCACACAAAGTAGGTTTAACATTACGAATAGTGTCAGTTCTGTATTTAAAACAGTTTTGCTGTAGAAGGTATTGTTGTCTCTCCCCAGTCCGTGCCATTCTATATTTATTGCATGTTTGCAGGGAGGGATGAGATTAGAGCCTGGGTGCCAGATATAATCTTTGTGCACTCTGTGTGCCTGTGATAGAACTGTTCATCTTGAGTTGACGAACGTTTCCACAATGTAGCCTTTGCAACATGGGGTCTTTTAAAAAGTTAATGCTGTGCCATGTATGTACGTTGCTGCTGCTCTGCACTGCTGCAAACACACGCTGCGCAAGCTGCTAATGCTTTAGTAGTGTTACATGAGTCCCATCTAGGCTCCCGTACCTGCCTGTGAGATGTGATTCTAAAGTTAGTCACTTCTCTATGAGTTTTTTATCATTACCCCCAATAGTCTGTTGTGCTGAAGATGGTGTGACTATGTCTGAGTAATGTGAATACATGCTCTGTGTTCACATTAAAAATCTGTTCCTCATGAGTTGGCTGACTGAATTGATATTGAAACATGAAACATTTGGAAGCCGATGATAGCCACAAGAAAGCACTGAAAATAGGTTTGTATGGCAATGATATAGATTTCACCTTGTCGCTGACCCTGATGAAACAATTATTCAGGCACATGGATGTGTATATGTTTGTGTGTATTCCGCATCTTTTTGAAACGACCAGTCTGTTGAAATCTATTGTGTACCGTGATAATTGTGACAAGCTTTGGGCGGGGGGGATGATCCCATTCTGCTGCTGTTGGATGAATAAGCACAGATGTCAACCTTTTCACTGCGACTCTCACCTTGTCCATTTGTTAGTAATGAAAACAGTTGCCTTTTGTTTCCCGTTAAATATTCCTTCATAGGAACAAAGGCACAATTCGCATTCATACTGTGAAGCAGATTTCGGCAGATAAAGCCAGGCCAGCTCTGACCTTGCTGGACTGACTCTTTCACAGTGTTGGGCTGGCCGACAGCCACTCTGTCCCTAATAATGAACCAGAACATGAAAAGAGACACCACCTTGCTATTGGGAAGTTTACTTAACTGTATGTATACCTTTTTTTTTTTAGATTTATGTATATTAAGTACACATTTCTGTAACACTTGGGCTCCGAGTTTATTATTTTTACTCTCACTTTTCCAGGACGCAGCTTAAGAGCCTTTCTCGTTCTGTCAAGTGTCTGGTGGGTGAGAAACTTATGAACTGAAGAGCCAGACATGTATTATCAGGGTTCTGACCTGCCCGGCCCCTCTTCGGTCTCGCTGCCTCTTTCCTAACGGGATGGAGTGACAGCTTGTCACTGCGGATTCTCCACAATACGGCTCAGACCCCTCGACTATTGTGAAGCTCAGAAAAAGCATCAAGGTCTTCCTCTCTCTTTCATTCACTCTTTTCTCTTTCTTTTCAAAGCAGAGAATCAATCAGCTGTACATACACACACACACACACGCATACACACATACATACACATGACTCACTTCTTTTCCCTTCCATCTGTCTATTCAGCAGCCAGTGATCATTTAGACTTGACATGTATTGTGAAAAACTGAGCTGCTCTGCCTCTTTCTTCTTCTCTTTCTTTCACTCCCTTTCTCTTTCAACTGTCTGTCATTAATGTCCAGGTCTTACAATATACGAACAGAGGAGAAGAAGAAAGCGAAGAGTGAGGGATGAATTGATGGATGGGAGGATAAGCACTCAGTGTCCTTTCTTTAAAGATTTGTTATTGTACAGTACTGTCTCCCAGTCATTTTTGGTTGGTGTTTCAGTCTGAAAGCCCGTCCACGTGCTCTTTTGTATGGGAAAGCAATAAGGCCCCATTGAATGAAGCTGAATGGACCTGCCATCCTTAGGGGCTGAGGCCTGAGGACTCCTATTCTTTAGCCCCCAATCTAATTGGAGCTGAAATGAAATGGAGGTTTCTTATGAAAATAGGCTTTGTTTGGCCGCAAGGCTGGTAATTCATAAACAATAAGCAGGGCTCCATTGTGTAGATAATAATATATTCATGCCGCTGGAGATGGGGAGAAGGGAAAGCGAAGGCTGAGGATATATAAGGAGGATAGGCAGAGACAGGGATGGAGTGTAGAGGGATAAGAGGAAGGGGAGGAGGAAGACTAGGGGCTAATAGCAAATAGTGTCAAAGAAAATTGGTAATGGTTGGGTAGAGCCAGAGGATGTATAGGAGGAAGTGAAAGGACTAAAAGTGGGTAGGAGTGAAAACTGAGCAGGAGTTGAAAATGACAGAAATTGGAGAGATTGGTGATAGAAGGATAAGAATGAGACAAGGAGGGTGGGACATTGGGAAATGGTTTTGAGTACCTCTAAGCCTACAGGTGACTGGCTTGGCAGCAGTGGGGGGAGAAGGCACGTGAGTTAGAGTAGCATAAAATGTAATAGGTTGCACAGTGCAAATCTGTGTGAAGCTGAGAGTGGTGGAGCTGATAGAGTGGATTGGTCAAGTGCAGAGATAGAGCAGAGCAAAGCAGTCAATGTCTAACAGGCGAGGGGGGGAGAGGAGGAGAGACCAGTGTTTCTGCCGTGGTATAAAACTGACAGGAGTGCTTTTACCGCCTGGAGACACGATGGGTGGCTGGGGAAAACCAGGTGAGCTGTAGTGCCACTTTGATCCATCAGTCTGTCTAGATGATCTCTCACTGTTATCATCTGTGACCGTGCAGGTCAAAGCTACTGCTGTGAGATGATGCTCGGCTGAGTCTGCACACTCGGAAGGAAGTGAGTTCCTCTGTTCAGCGTTCTCAAACGACGGCGGGACCGAATACGTGCTGGACTTTAAGTGCTCTGTGGAGTGATGGACTGACTGAGCGCGCGTGTGTGTGTGTGTGTGTGAAGGGGGGGGGGGACCCTGCTTCATGTGTCTGCTCTGAACAGCTGTTACAGTTCATGTTGGAGGCTTTTTCTTATTTCACTGGGGAGCAATTCTTACCGAACTGTTGGATTGGAGACACCCATTCTTCTGGATACCTCAGGGAACTGCTTCCTCTGTGCTGCAACCATGACTTAAAATTTTTTTAGCCCTTTTTTTCAATATTTTTTTGGCTGACATTATATCCTGTCATAGTTTTTTGACAATGGAGGGAGAGGATGTTAAGCACGTGAATATGAAATTTTAAGCACCTCAGATTTGATTTTACTGCCTCAGAGATAGAGGTCTTTACTGATGGTGAGTAAATCTGAAATGGTACTTTTTGGGTAGATTTGAACTGTTTGTATGTGTGTCTGAGTGTGTCGAGGTTGTTTGCATGCTCCTGCACAGAAAGGAAAGATTTGATCTGCATGTGCACACAGTATGGAATAAAAGAATTAAAGAGTGAAAAGTATCCATACAGTTTATTTGTGGTCCACAGTCCTCGCCAATGCAAACTTATTCTGTCAGCAGTGAAGGAGTCCCTGAGGTGTGCAGAATATTAAACAGAGCAGGACAGGGAACTCTGCAGACTTTAAGTGATAAAAGTGAACATTTTTAGCAGTGCAGTCATGGCTGTCTGTGCTACTGTAAAGTGCGTACAACTTTTTGAATGTGTTATTCATATTCTTCGTTCATGATCAGTAATAACAAACAAAAAATGTAAAGAGAAAAGAGCAGAACCACATATGCCCCCCCCCCAAAAAAAAACAACCAAACAAAAAAAAAAAAACAGATCAGTACAAGAAAGGTAGACAACTGTACAAGCATGAAGTCCATTTAAATATTTTGAAGACAGAAAAATAACCCCCAAAACAAATAAAAAAAACCAGACAGATCAGAATCAGCTCAGCATATCAGCTTGTTTATAAACAATGTCAGGATTCTCCATATAATAAAGGGAAATTAGGCTATGTTACATTTAAATGAATCAGTGCTTCTCCAATTGAAAACTTCCTTGATCCATTGTGCAGAAGGTGGTGGTGGTGGTGGGGGGGGGGGGGGGTTCAAGACAGAATTTCACTAATCATTGTGCTATCAATGTGGTAAATGCTGCAGTGCTTGATGGGTATGAAGAGATGCTATGTTGTGTCAGAAAATTGTCTATTATCACGCTGGTGACATCGCAGCTGGCATCACAACATTTTTGTCAAAATGTTAAAGTAGGAGAGATAATTAACTTTGAACTGCTTGAAAAGAGGAAAACCCAGACCTGCATATATCTGTGTGTGTGTGTGTTTAGTTTTCTGTCTCACTGTGAGTGCATCGCTGACTAGTTGTCCACTTTGTATCCTTGCACAAATGTACAACACATCAGCTCATTTTGAGCTCAGGATTTCCATGGCAACATTAAATGTTCTTGTAATATAACTGCTTGGATAAATCAAATGCTTGTCTGGTTGTAAAGAATCTAGTTAGCCTGTTGTTACATGGGGGGCCTTGGCCAAGAGGTGGTGGTATTTACTTGGATCTAAATGTTATCAGCACCTGGACCTGTGGCTTTTTAGGTTGAGCCACTAGATGTCAGTATTTATCAACATATGAACCAGAGTTGCCGTTCCTTTTGTATTTTCAACGTTAAACCATTTTCAGTATAAAACTGAAGGTGTGTGCTGATTTTCTCTCACTTCACTTGCCTGTATATATACATGGTGATCATCCAGATGACTGTAACGGTGTGAAGCTTAATATTAATGTATCGTGCTACAGTACAGTGCTAAGGTTTTGTTGTTAGTACTTCAGAAGTGTTATGAATGGTAACTTAATTCTCACTAGTCCAGTATCATCAGGCAGATTTGTCTAAAGTCAACAAAGACAGAAGAAAGCTAGATTGTAAAGTGAGTATTGTATTACATGTCACAGTAAAAGTTTTGCATTTGTTCTGTTACTTCTACCACGAGATGGCAATCACACATAATGGAATTCGTCTCAGCTGTCTGGATGTGTGTGTGTGCGTGTGTGTCGGGAGGCATACAAGGTGCTGGGTGTGTGCTCTCTACATGCATGCTTTTGCAGTTAACAAGATGTCTTTGCGTTAGTGTTTTGGATTCGTTTGACTCGGTGTGTCTGTGTGCGTGTGTGTGTCTCTTCATTAACCTGCAGTATTTAGTGAATATCTGTGCAAGCGGAGCTGGATGTGTCCCTGCTGGAGGCCCTTGTTTGGTTTTGTTTATTTGCATGCAGCAAAGTGGTTGCTGGCGGTGCTGGTCACTACAAGTGGCTGGCATTCGAAGCCTGGTAATCAGGCTGCGGGCAAACTGGGTGGCAGTGCTCCGAATGGTTTGCTGGAGATTATCCCAAAATTATCCATGAATTATCCCCCAGAATTACGCCATTCCAGTCAGGCCTTGTCCATTGATGTGACTGGGAAGAGGGAGAGTGTTGGATGAAGAAGTGTGTATGTTGCACGCATTGTCAGGGGGAGATTTGGATGGAGCAGTGTTGGTGTCTGTCACAGAGTGTGTATTTCTGTGTGTGTGCTTTATAATGATTTTGGCAGTGTTGGTACATTGGGGTAATGGAGCATGTTAATCCACATCAAACAGCTATTAGCAGCAGATTTTACTCATAAAAGTCACTAGTCACAGTAAGAGGAAGGACACAAAACTAACAAACGTCTAGCAACCTGTGAACTCTTTTCTTTTACTTTTTTCTTTCTTTTTTTTTCTTTTTACTTTGTTGGCCATTGCTTTGCTTTTTCAAGAGGCATTTTTTGTTTTGCCAAAAGGAAACAATTGTTCTCAAATATACAAGCATCCAGCCCTCTAACTAAACTACCCTAAAATCCCTAAAATCTGCAGCAAACTGCTGTGTAAATGTTTTGCATGTCCACATTTTCATGAGAGGTATTTATCCCCAGAGCTACAGGTTTTCTTGCCATTTGGAGCATTGTATTAAATTCATTTCTGTGTGGCTGCTGTCACTGCACATTGTGCTGTCATTAAAGTCCTGGTAGATAGGAGGGTCTAGCTGCCTGCTTGTGTGTGGCTGCTGGAGCCCCAGGAGATGAATAGTGCTGCTGAACCTCTCTGCGATAAGTGTTCGGTAAACGGGTCAGTGGATTGTCCTCCGAGGCTCAATCTGAGCTATTTTCCCTGAATGAGAACACAAATTGTCCTTCGTATTCATCCCATAAACAGACCACCAGCGGCGCAGACTCCACATAGTTTGTTGTGGCTGTGTTTGTGCGCTCAGTAACCCTGTTTTCTTGTGCTTTGGCTGAACACAGGGCCGCTTATACATGTGAACCATAGTATGGGATAACACGTGCTTCTCACCCACTCAACAACAAAGTCCAAATGCGGCTCTGGCAAACAGATGAAAGCACAACTATTAAAGGTGACGAAACAATTAGACGCAGAGCGGATGCAAGTGGAGGATCACAATGAAATGCACACCGGTGAGGAAGAGGGAAAACTGTGAGAGGCAGACAGGCAAAGGGAGGGAGAGGCCAAGGTAGTGAAAGGTTAAGTACTCTTTTTTTTTTTTTTTTTAGATGCTGTACTTCCTGCAGGGCCTTGTTCCTTGACCTGCTGGTTAGAGGAGCGAGGTGAAAAAGTGTCGAGAGACAGGGAACGAGGGAGAAAAGGCTAAAGCTGCATGCGCGGTTGCAAGGTTAGAGGTGGAAAAGCTAAAATGGGAGGAGTATTTGCCTCTGCCTGACAGGAAACAATTGAACACACAAGGAGGCGCGTGCACACAGTCGAACCAGAAACAAAAATGGACATTCTCACACACAAACGCACAAACATGCGCACACTTAGAACCATCCCAGCAGGCTATGAACTTCAGTGCAGTTGTTGCCATGGCGATACACTGAGTTGCTGACCCCCCGACTCCATTTTTCCTGCCGCTTGGCTATTGAAAGAGATGATTGACAAGTGTCCAAATGTCAGCCGACCCAGCCGGCCACACAGATTGGGTGGGTGGGGGTGGGGGGTGGACAGGCATTTTATGTTGCTTTCACTCACAGGGAGGAAAGTGTGTGTGTGTGAGATACATACATGCATGAACTAAATGTTTGTAATGGCAGAACAAGTAGTTAAATAGCAATCACAATAAATTGTATCTACCCCGTGAACAAACATACATACTGTACATGACGTATTCACACACACGCGCGCACACACACACACACACAAAGAAAGCTTCTAAACAAAGCCCTTTTGAATGTGAGACAGAGTCGTATATTTGGTTTGTCTTTTGAGCTGCACTGATAACCCATTCAGTGAGAGTGTGAATTGGTTGGTGGTGCCTATTGAGTTTTTAGTGTTCAGTACTCAGCTGTGCGGTGCGCATATTTATGTGTGTGCTGATGGACAGAATCTGCTCTTACTCAAACATGAAATATAATAAACAGTAGTTTACGCTCAGCAGTGTGTCTTACACAAACAGTCCCCTGTTGTGTTGAAGGCTTGTACTTATTTCTGTATATTTTTTCCCGCCTGGACCTCTGGTTTTTGTATGCTCTCTCCCTTTCTCACTGTTTCATTGTCCGCAGGCTTGAAGGGATCGGTCTTATCTTGATCACCCACAGCAACACATTAACCTCTCCTCTCTTATCTCTACACTGGTCATTAGTGCCAGAACCCTTAACGTCCTATTGACAAGGGGCACCGAACTCTGCATCTGTGTGTGCGTGTGTGTGTGCATGTGCATGCATGCGTTGAGTTATTGTAGGTGACACACAACTGAGATCTGCTGAGTTGGTGATCTGTGCCGATAACATTATTAGTCTGTGGTGTGTGTGTGTGTTTATGTTGAAAGTATAGTAAGGGAGAGTGAGAGAAAATAATCCTGCAATGTTTCTTGAAAATGCCTTTTGGGAATTGTTCTGTTTATGGTGGATATTTATGTGCCGTTCTCTGATTCCTCTGTGATCTGGATATTTTAAAACATCTGGTCGATACGTTTCTGATTTATTTACAAGATAAAGTAACATAATTTGTGCTTAAATGCAGAGCATCTTCAAAATAAGGTCTGAATTACACTCTCCTCCCACCTGAATACTATGTAGGAAAATGTAATAATTCAAAAGCGTGTCATCAGTTTTGCTGAGAAGCCATTGAGGGGAAAATAAAATGTACTTCCTGTCTGTAATGTGGCCACATTGGAGTTGAATGGGTTACTCCATTTGCCGCTGATGGAGCATTTTGTTTCAGCTCAGTCAAACAGCTGTCAACAGCAAGTGTATCGCAAATTAAATCAATTCAGTGATACCACGTCTTGACACACAGCAATCAAATCACTTATATCCATAATATTAACACCTGTTTCAAACACCCCTTGTACATCCACGGGGTTTTGAGACACAACAACAACATATATGTTCACATTAATCCTTTAATTCATCATTTTCACTTCAGTCTGTTCAGAGTCTCAGGTGCTACAATTATTGTCATTTCAAATAAAACAAACAGAAAATGTTGAATTGCGTATGTTAGTGTCACTTTTTCAGACGTCATCATTAAAACCCTTTCATTCTGACTGAAAAACAAAATCACATTCTGATAATAAATGCCATAGAGAAATTTAGGCATTTAGTTTCGAGTTAAATGTGCGCCGCTGTTTGTCTCTAAATGCAGTACTTATCTGTCTGTCTCTCTGTCTGTTTTCTGTCTCCTCGTGGCCCTGTGTGTTAGTGGGGCTGACAATCTAACAGGTTAAAAGAATAATTGCAACTCTATTTACCCCAAACAGCCTCTCCTCTGCACATAATTACATCCACACACGCACACACACTCACTCATGTACACAGACAGACTATCACATACTGAGGCACACTCAGAGGGAGAGAGAGACAGAGAGAGAGGAGAGTCCCTGCACTAATATTTAGGTAGTAACAGTCATGTGTTTGAGTGAACCCTCCTCTTGTCCTCCTCTTCAACGCAAAGCACTGTTAACCACAGACACTCGCTGAGAGAGGAATAGACCTCGCGTTGACCGTACTTTTCAGGGTGTGAGTGTGAATGTGGGTTGTGTGTGTGTGTTTACTGTATGAAAGAGATTAAAAATATTATGACATCCTCCAAGGTGATGTGCTCTGTAGCCACTGAAGATAGATTTATAATTTATGAAAATACTGCAACTAATAGGACTGCAGCTAATAATTATTTTCACTTTTTTTTTTTTAAATTGACTGTGTAATCCTAAAGTAAAAATGATCAAAAAATGTTCCATTTCCCAAATTCCAAGTTGTCATGTTCAGATTGCTTGTCTTGTCTGATTAGCAGAAGATATTGAGTTTACTGTGCTATAAAACAGGAAAAAAAACACTGGAGAGGCTGGAAAAACAGAATCTTTTATGATTAATCAATTGCTAAAATTGATAATTATTCTGACTGATTGATGCACTAATAAAATAATGCTTAGGCTTTTCTGTCCGGTCTTCAGGCGTATGGTTTCAGCCTGCAGCTCAGTGATGCAGTGCCTGATCTCAGACATTGGTGGTGCTGCTGCTGCGTAGTGATTAACAACTGCTGCAGCTCCACTGTGGATCCACTCACGGCACAGCATTACATTAGGAGACATTATCTAAATACTCAACAAAGTGAAATTGAATTTAGGGCTTCATCTCCAGTCCCCCACACCCCCTTCTGCTGGTTCAACTGGCCCGCTCTAGGATCCCATTCTCTCCTTATTGTTAGAGCAAGTCGAGCAGCATCCTCTGCTCCTCATCCACTCACAAATTGAATCAGCCTCAATTTGACCTTTTATGTACCAGAATCTGCTACAGATGTACAGTATGTGCAAGTTGTTGTGTGTGTGTGTGTGTGTGTGTGCGTTTGTGTGTGTGTGCACTCATATGTGCCCCCGTGTCAGCTCGTATTGCTTACAGTGAAGTGGGAAACAGCATCTCCCTATTTGCTGCAGAATAGACCAATTAGTGTTTAGCAACAGAGCAGGAACCCGTGTGAATGTGTCATTGATTAGCAGGATTTGGCTAATCATCACATCTCATAAACTCACCCGCTAATGTCAGCTGGATCTCCTACAGTACGCCTCCTTCTCCTCGCTCAATCTATCCCTCCATCTCCTCTCCTTCTCCTTTCAGCTCCCTCTTCCCGTCTGTCTTTCCGCACTTGTCTTTTTGCCCATCTGTCTCCGTCTGTCTTCTCTCCCTTCCTTCCTCTGTTTTTCTCCACTCTTCGCGATTTCTTCCTTCCTCTCTTCTTCTTTCTTCTCCTCTTTTTTTTGCCCCCCCAACACTGGAGGGTTTACAGTAGAAGGAGTGGAGCGGATGCTGACTTTCCCCCTCGTGCATCAGGCAAGGAGAACAAGAGTCTACCAATATGTGCGTTTTTTTATTTTACTTGTCCACACATAAGTTGCATTTTGTAAAGAGATTTTACTGTACTGTTTGCCATTGCATCTTTTTGTCGACTTCCACCAGACAAATAAAAGCTGACAAAATGCCTCACAATATCACTTTCACTTGGGATACAGTTAAAATTGTATCGTTGGAAGCTCATGCTTCAATTTTGCAATTTTAAGTCAAAGCAGTGAGAAAAGAATCTGTGAAGTGCCTCTTCCCATATCGAAGTTAATTTTAAAATCTTGGCTTCAAATGGAACAAAGTAGCAAAACAACACTATGTTTATGAGCGAAAATGTATTTTATTCTTTTACATGTAATAAACAAATCGTTCTTTGCTTTCAGAAAATTTAAATTATTAGTATAATATAGACTAATCATTTCAGTTCTAGTATATTACATTTTCATTTCTTAAATAGGGAAAGTATTTTAGAGAAGAAAATAAACATTTGACAAAAGTGACTGCTACAGTGCGATTTTGTCTGAATTTTAACTGGATGTAGCCACATAACTGACCTTGCGGTTTTTAATTTCCAAGTATACTTAAATCTCACCACCTATTCAGATATGTATTTGCCGTGATAGGAAGAGGAAGAGTCTTTCTTTACTCATTTAATCTCTCTCAGCATTTGAAAAAGAAGGAATTAAATTAGTGGTTTTGGAGCTTTGTATGTTGTCTAATAGGTATTAGTTATCATATTAATTAGCATCTGTTTGACACAGTATGGTGACCAGCTGGGAGCATGAAGGGCTACATGCGATGTGCGTGTAACTGTGTGTGTGAGTGAGAGGTTGCAGGGGGGGAATCTTGCAGCGTTTGATTTGTTGTGTTGCTAATGTGACACTGATTATACAGGTCAGAGTAAAACAAAGCGGTGAGATGCTGCAATGGTAATACAGATGCTGTGATAACAGGGTTGTCATCATCATTTCACGCACACACTCACACACACATGCAATCTCAGAGACAGATATACCTTCATGTGAATGTATACACATCTACATGTACATATTCTTCTGTCCTTCACACAAACACACATTCACAGGTCATGAAAAAACATCTCACAATGAGTTCAACAAACCACCACGTTTTTTTTTTGTTTTTTTTTTTTTTGGAAGAGGTAGACTGTTGCCATGGAGAGAAGAGGTTAGTGAATTTGACCCATGCTATCATGCTAGCTTTGGTCCCGCAGCTGTAATTTCAAATGAGAGAAAAAAAAAATGTTTCTCACTGAATTGATTTATCCCTATGTTTATGAGTAGATAAGTGCAGTGATGCTTAGATGGAGGGTTATTTTCATGGGGTGACTCTTTTGTGTCTATTGTGTTTATCTAGGCCACTGTTGATGTAGGGAGTACTGTAGCTCTTTTTCTTTCTTTGTGTTTGTGTGTGTGGGTTTTCTGTATGTGCGGCTGTGACTTGTTTGTGTGTGTGCCAATCTCCACCACAGGTACGGCAAAGGCATGGGAGACATTGTGGTCTATGAAGAGCAGTGCGTGATCAGACTGTCTTGCAGTAATAATGAAATCAATCACAATAGGATGGAAAAAAAAACCACCAAAACTTACTAAATAACATATATAGTGCATTGGTTCGGACTTACTTGTCACATAACCTGTTCTTCCATTTAAAGTGAGCCAGTTTTGTGGCCTTGGTTCAGCTTCATAAGAAAATAAAACTCATCTCTTATTACCTGCAGCCATCTTTGCATTATTGGACACAATTAATCCAACACAGAATGGTATATGTGTGTGTATCATATGGAAGATGACAAGTGAGCAAATAGCAAGCAAGATATGGTCGTATGTCTGGGTTTTGGGGTAATTTGCTGGGGCGCGTGTGAATGCTGGCCAAGTTGGGTGGGGACGTGTCAATCATGTGTTTGACAGGGCCTTGTATAGGTTGTCGTGTTGCCCAGCAGCCAAGGCAGAGACGCCACATAACCGGGGGCCAAGCAGGGGTCACCGTCTGCCCTAAACGGCCCCCTCAACAGCACGGGGTACAGATAGGCGAGGCGTTGCTCTAGGGAGGTCAGCCCAGGGGTGATCCAATTCTCTGTGTTTGGGCGTCGGGAGATTGTGTGCTCACCTCTGTCAACCCCTCCACATACAGGTCAGCTAAAAAAAAAAAATAAGATGGAGACTCGTAATGCTGGAGAGAAGTGTTGGCGTGAGAGAGAGTATAACCCGTGTGGGTGTGTGTGTGTGTGAACGTATGTATAATCCAGCAAACAAGGTTGTGTCTCTTTCATCTTTTTTCCTGTCATCTGTACGGGCAATGTACTGGGCAGCAATATGCGTCTTAGCTCTCAGTTGACCCTTAAAGGCCCCAGTGGAATACCAAGGGGGTGACTTTCCTCCTGCGGCCTGAGAGACTTCCATATTCATTGTTTCCTCTTTCCTCTCTTCATACACCTGTTATCTGTCTTTCATTGTCTGTCTGTACTTCTCTGTTTTACTATGTACTCTTTGTCTTTCAGCTTTCCTCCTCAGGGACACGTCTCACCTTGCTGCTATATACTGAGGATGTTGCTCCCATTTGGCCCTGTCCTTACTGGGGTATAATACAAATCAATCAAGTGCTAAGTCAGGCTTTTGCTTTACCTTCCGAAATGTCAACAAAGTGTTGACTGTGGAGGTCAAGATTTTTGCAGAACTGCAATCAGTTTGTGTTGAATGGCTTGTTAAAACAGATTGTACCTTCTAAAAGACTTAGAAGTACTAAGTCCTTCAACTAGTGTCGACTGTCATACCAGACTTCAACACAAATGTATGTGTCATATAACATCCTCACAAGATAGTGGCCTTTAGATATGTGAAGACAGCCTGTGGGTGTGTGTGTGTGTGTGTCTGTCAGAAGAACCAGTGGGAACTACCATCTGGTAGTGAAGGCCAGTAGACCGTTGGAGCTGTGCTGCCTTACCCTTGTCATTGGCAGCTGTGTGTGTGTGCGTGTGTGTGTGTGTGTGTTACACATGTATGTGAATGTGTGTGAAACACTGTCTGTTTGTGTGTCTGCGCTCACATGTGCTCACTAATTACGACAGTCATGGGTATCATGTTACGATCAGACCAGTAACGGTCATCACGTGTTGACGCATCTGAAACTGAAAAATACAAAATGTCTGGCATTTTTGTGTGAAAAAGGACAAAAACAACTGATCAATTATCAAAATAGCTGTGACATAAAAATTAATTTTCATGCCACTCAACTAATTGATTAATCAACTACTTGTTTCAACCGTTGAGTTGCTGTATTTGGGAGCACAAATACAAGCCTGATCACAGAAGGAGTCTGGTTGAAGAGAGTAAACTAAGGCTATAATTAAGGCTAAAACAAATCACAGACAAATAAAAAATGATAATCTCTTAAATATTTTGCAATCAAAAATGCTCACCATTAGCTTTGCTTTTTTTTTTTTTTTTATAACTTTAAGTGGAATATTTTTACTGTCTGGACTGTCAGACAAAGTAAGCTATTTGAATAACCAACCTTGGATTTTTGGAAATTGTGATGGACATTTTTTTCTGACTTTTTGTAGACTGAATGATTAACCATTTAAAAAAAGAAATAGTTATTTAGCTGCAGCCCTGCTGAGAACTGCTCTTAGGAGCTACTGGAGTGTGTGACTGATTGTATGAGCACAAATTGGATGTGTTCCTGACAGCTTTTTCTAAAGTTATCCAATAGTTAATTTGAGGAAAGGGAAAAAAAAAAAAACATTTAAAGGCTAGGATGAGCGGATTGTCCCAGATCTATATGTCTCTTCAGTCGAACTCAATTTGCCGAGATGTATATCAAATGTATAGGTCTTCATTTTTTATTGTGAGCACGGACACTTTTGACAACATTCCCTGGTGGTGTATTTAGGGATTGCAGCCTCCTTTTACCGTGTTTATTTACTATCCACTGGGTTTGATTTTCCCAAGAAAGCTCATAACCACATCACCATGGACATCCAGCTGTCGGTGTTGGAGCTTCAAGGATGTTCATACTTGCAGTAACAGTGCCATAACAGTGTAGCTTAAAATAGTTTAAGCAGACAAAATGTTTACCTTACTGGCTTACCTCAAGGAAGGAAAGGAAAGTGACATATTTCGTCATTGGAGGGAACTCACTCCAATGAAATTTGTGCTCTGCATTTAACCCACCCAAGTGACGTGCACACACACACAGCAAACCCGGGGCAGTGGGCGACCGCGTGCAGCGCCCGGGGAGCAGTGGGGGTTAGGTACCTTGCTCAAGGGTACCTCAGCCATGGACAACGGGACGGGGAATCGAACCAGCGATCCACCGGTTACGGGTCCGACACCCTAACCGCTGATCCACGACTGCCCCATCGTATAGGTGGTACAAAGTGGTTAAAAAGTAGATTGACTGGTATGTTTTTTTTTTCCACAGTTGATACCAATATTAGTGAGAAGACTGATAATTGACATTTGGAAAAGATACTAAGTTGCAGTAAAAAATTAAAACTTTACTATCAAAAGTACTGTACTTAAGTGCAAGCTGAGATACTTGTGCTTTACTTGCTGCATTATACTTCCACCCCTCTACATTTTGGAGGCAAATATCTGACTTTTTACAGATAACGATAATTGCAAAAGTGCTGAATATCAGGCAAATAACTGGTTTATCCCTATCCCCACAGGACACAGCTTTTAAGGTGAAGATTAGGCAACTTGAAAATGAAAGTAAATACTCCGACATATAAACCTGTTTGCCACCCTTTTCACCTCTTCCTTTTGTTTGTCGGTTTACCAAATTGAGCATCCTTCACATAAAGGAGACAAAAAAGGGTTGGATTTCAAATGAAAAGTTGAAGCAAAACATCAGAGCTGTGACAGAGACCTAAACATGATCCCTCTTTAACACTAATGTACTTTAATGCTGTAAAACAAAAGATAGGGTAAGGTTTAGTACTGAATCAATGAATAATCAGTTAATAATCATTAGGATCTTTCATTAGGCATTGAGACATTTTTCAGCTTTTCAGATATAAGTCACCCTACTGTCTCTTTTCCTCTTCTTTCCCTTCATCTCTTCGTGTTCATTCTGTGCTCCTCACCCCCGACACCCCCCCCACCCCCACCCCCACTACAATCCCAAGGGCAAGCCAAAGGCTGACAGCTTTGTTTGTGTTCTCCACTAAGTGATTTTTAATCAACTGGTCTGCATGAGTCCTCCCAAGGGCCGCAGCAGCAGAGGCTGTGAGAGACTGAGCCGAGGGCTGGCGGATGGCTGGCTCGAGATAGTGGAGGTGAGTGGAGCAATAGACTGCATCCACAGTAAGCCGGCTAATTTTGAAAACACTGTTCGTGTGTAAAAATAACATTAGCGTTTTCAGGTTGTTGTTCTCTAGGTCTCCGTCCTTACTGAAATGCCTGGACAATAAGATACGGCTCACTGTGCACCGTAGCCGTTCTGTGTTAAGGAGTGGAAGACACAAAGCCAGGTTAAATTGTGAAATACAGTGTGACCTGGGAAAACACTATTGGACTGCAAATTCAATTATGAAATCACTTTTCTGAGTGTGTATCAGTAATCACAGTTACGGCTGGGCCATGACATTACATGGACATGACTGCTGCTTTCCGTTATATTAACAATCCCCTTTATATCTCTACTTGCATGAAGCCATTGCAGGAGATTTTGTAAATCAGTAATTTGATTTGTCAGGTATTAGCTGAAAATAGACATGTACATATGGTTCCATCTCCAGAAAATTTGAGTATGTCATAATATACAGTATATACGGCCACATTTGATATAAAATTACATTCACCTTGATAGGCGATTTTCTCCACATTACCGTCCCCTTGTCACAGCCACGAAAATGCCAGTTTAAAGTGTATTATACAGAGATTTCCCTGTCACTCAGCTGACATTTCAAACCACGTGGTACAGTATAATGTTGAAGGGTGTGTGTACTGATGGATTGTCTGGCGGCTGTCAAGTGGAGGCGTTGAGTCTGTGATGCTACTTATTAGGAGATTGGATTAGTCTACAGATTATTTATGTTATTATTTATGTGGTAATCCACAG
This sequence comes from Scatophagus argus, assembly GCF_020382885.2. Lineage (NCBI taxonomy): Eukaryota > Metazoa > Chordata > Actinopteri > Scatophagidae > Scatophagus > Scatophagus argus. The sequence goes on along the minus strand of NC_058503.1, from coordinate 8,519,174 downwards.
ACATGGCGGCGACAGAGATCCTCACCTTATCAAAACAAACAGACATCATATGCATCCACTCTCCATACGGAAGAGATGATACATGCAACATAAACCATGCAGTCCTCTCTCCCACAGCTCTATATACTGGATGGTTTAAGAAGCCTGATGTGAACAAACTGGAGAAAACACAAATTGAGCAATGTATAGCAGTCATTTAGGACTGGATCTGTTTTCCTGTGCTTGGCTTTATTGTCGTATGAAGCACTTAAAGTTCAGGTGCATAAATATCACATTACAGTCCCTGGAGCAGGACAGAGAGGACATAAAGCAAGGGAGGAATGACAACACTTACCATCTCTTAGCAAATGAATCAGTTAGCCCGCACAGGCAGTGAAAGAGAAGGAGGCCACGCGCTGAGGTCTCTATTCTGTGTTTTAACTCTTCTTATTTCATTTAATCTAGCCTGGACGAGTCAAGGTCTTAGGCCTAAAAGAAATGGAGAGAGAGCGGGTCGAGTGTTATCACACTGGAGCATAAGGGAATTGGGTGGGTGGGGGGATACTCAGAAGAGCTCTACTTGTGTTTTCCCATTGTTAAACAACCTTCAGAGAGAAATGTAGCTACTACCTATATTACCAATCAGGCCCTCAGAGTGAAGGTTGAGACTAAAAATGATGAGGAGGCTGCATTGGTCAAAAAAAAAAAAAGATTGCAATGTGATTCCTTCCTCGTGTCACTGTTTCATTTTTCGAGCATACAAGAGAAACTTCTCCTTTTCATGACTGGATGTGTTCAGTGAGTGTGAGTGCCAACTGCTCACATTTGGACAGGTCTCAGATTGAAACAAGATTAGTCTTCTGCTGTGGTTCAACTTTAGCACCAACACACCGTGGCGCAGGATGCACTGAATGCATTCAGCATCCTATACACACACTCACTCAGCTGTTTGCAGTCCTGAGTGTCTGGTCTCTTTCCCTCTTTCTGCTCTGCAGAAGCAGCTGCGGAGGAGCAGAGATAACTCTTAACTTTGTTTTGACACTTTTGATTAAGGACCATTGAAGGAACACCTGTATGGCGGGAGGGAACAATGCACCGAGCCCGTAGAGAGATTGATTTTGTGCATTAGAGAAGCAGCCTTTGTCTAAAGCCACGAGGCCCTTTGTTATGCTAACCAGCCGTGGAAGATTTCCAATTCAATTTCACCTGAACGCTGGTCAGCAGCACGCTCCATTGTATGGCGTCCCTCGGGCCCAGCAGCCCCCCCACCACCGCTGCCACTGCTGCCTCTCCCCTGTCGTCTCTCAAACTGCAATTTAGCCGGTGAGGAGGGTGCGGGCGTGAGTTGGGGTGCGTGTGTGTGTGGGTGGGTGGGTGGGGTGGTGGTGGTGGTAGCCTAGATTGACAGCCGACTGGATGCTCTTGCCATAATATTCGCTGCATCCTGTCCTTGTGTGTGCAGTGGGCCGCGGAGAGGATCACAGTGAAATGAGATGATATTAATTATCCTAATCCTGATAGCTCTCTCCGGAACTCTGTTTGCACTCATCTGTCTCAGGAGAGGACTTGGATGGTCAGACCGAGAGAATGTCAGAGAAATGAAACGAAAGCCGACAAATTCAGTAGAGAATACTCCCAACAAAAACACTGCTCACCGAGTAAGGTGGATTTGCTGTTCTGTCTTTTGCTTTTCTTTTCATGATTTCATGGTTGCTTAATTGTCCATTTACTTCCAATATTCCACTCTCATCTTGTAACTGAGTTTGTTTTTTTGCCTCATTGATTATTTGAATTGGCCTAGAGGGAACAGAAACAGTTTAAAAACACTTTAATAATTTTATTTGCTCTTTTGTACAAAATTGATATTACTAGACATTCCCAATCTCATGCATAAGCCTGCATGCACACAGCATGAAATTATTTATATATTACAAAAATGTATTTTCTGATAAAACTAAAAGGGTGTAAGGGTGGCTTTTTTTTTTAATTGAATATCTTTGCAAAAGAGCACATGATAATTGAGCCAGAGGGGAAAGGCAGGCTGCATGAATAGGCCTGTATTACGCAGAGATTTGTATTAAGATCAAGTCTCTGCAATGATGAAAAAACACAATGCTCAGCTGCGACCATTTACTCTGATACACACATTAAGAGTAACTTCTTAACTCACTTATTATGCTTGATGATTGTATTATTTTAGTGGCGTCACCCTCCAGTAAGCTGGGTTTGATAACATGATTCACAAAGCTTACAGTCATTAATTAGTTTCTTTTTCTTTCTCTAATCACAAATGAATTTGCCTGGTTCTGCTGAGTGAAATGCAACTTAAATATTCTTTCAAGTCCTTTTGGAGTTTCCGTTAATGCACATGTGACAGAGTGTGTGCAGACACCTCCTTGTTTTTGTGTTTGTTCTATATTACAATGTGGAATTTTACTCTCCTGTGCAGAATTTCTTTATAATAACCATTCATATTACAGCACCCAAGCACTGTTGTTTGTACAGTTTATTTCAGCACGTTTGAAATTAATTGATTTGTCGTTTATCTGTGTGTTTGCATGGTTGTTTTCGACTCTGATAGTTCTTTGTTCCGTAATGCAGCACATCAACACAAATGTGCGCACAGAAAGGCCTAATCCTGGCCTGAAGTGGAGGTACAGTATATTTAGAGCGCTTTTGATTGTGAAGGCTGTTATTATTGAATTTGAGTGACGATCACGGTCGTTTGATCATGAATCAATGCCTCGCTGTTCGTCGTGATGTGCTTGAGGGGACGCAGAAGTGTAGAAATTGTTTCATGGGGCATTTTGTGTTTCGTGGTCTTTGAGGGGCTCTTGTTTTCTCTCTTGAGCTCACCCTGTAGCCTGATGAGACCCCTGCAGGCACACACACACACACACACACACACACACACACGTTTAGTCTTACTCACTCACACTCTGAAACCACTGCACCAGACGAAGTGAAGTGAGCTGTTTACCCCTTGTGCCTAAGGTATCAGTGCCAGCATAGAGTGGCACATCCCCCCCACCCTTCAATAGGCTTCTGAAGTGTGAAGTATATTTTTGTTCTTGTGTTTTTATACCAATTTTAATTCCACAGCTGCATATCTGAGAAGCAGGATTTCCTTGGTTAGCTTCCCAGATTTTCTTTCTCTCCATCTTGCTATTTCCCTCCCTTGTATCCTCCCTCTCCCTCACCCAGCCCGTCTCCTTCTTCTACCCCTACAATCCCTAACCTTTCTGTGTCTCTCTTCCCTACACCCCCCCCCACCCCCTCCGCCACCCCCCCACCCCCTTCCGTTGCCTGGGGGCTGATTATTTTAGTGGAAATACCGCCATCGTGCATCTCTGCCAGATTCTGCCAGCCCAAGCCTCTGCCACCCCGCCCCTCCCTCCCCGCCCCCATACCCACATCCCTCCACTTAGAATAACCAATCTGATGATGTGACAGTTTCTTTCTCCCCGTAGAAAATCTGCCTCTAACCCTTTTTCTCTCTCTCTTGCGTTTTGGATTCCAGCGTTGTTTGACATGTTATGGAAGGGTTTCAGCTTCCCACCTCCGCAATCCTTATTCTATCCCAGGGAAGCGGCTGGCATGGGAATCTAATACTTGGCAAAGAGGGCAAGGAAGGAGGTGGTGATGGAGGGGAGGGGAGGGGGTGACATTTAAAAAAAAAAAAAAATCTTTTTAAACACACTCTATCTCTGTGTAGTTTTCCTCCCTCAAATTTCCTCTTCATTTGCAGCAATGTGTCTCATTCAAACTTTGATTTCACTGTAGCATTTGCCTTCTTGTGTTCGAATCTGTCGTTGCGCAACTTAAAACTTTAATTTAAAAAGTCAGTGTTACATCTGTGCGAGGGGTTGTTTTCTGAGTCTCTGAGTACATCTGTTTGTGTGTTACATAACTATGCCAGTGGTCTTGGCCCTCAGGTCAGTGGTCATCAGTTGTACTCACGTTCGGTCACAAAGCTTTAATGAAAGAGTCTCAAAAGCCTCTTTCTTCATAGAAGGAGCAGGAGAGTTGTAACTCTGCTGTCTCCTCCTGAGCGTGTGCTGAAACCGACCTCAGTTTGCAGCCGAGGCTAAAGCTCCCCTGAAGGCTCACGTTGAAGCCAATCACACACTTAAGGCCAGATTCAAAATGCACCTTTAAAATCTTGCATCGCCAACCGGTATGATGATGGTCATCAACAAATTTTTTGTCATCAGCTTCATTGTCATGCAATCATTTAGTTAGAATTCACCAATTATGCTTCACTTATGTTGGTTTAAGTTATTTTAGGCACAGGGTAAGCCTGGAAGAGGTTAATCAACGCTCTCTTGTTACATTGTCTCAGTTAACGTATTGCCCAAATGCGCACCCCCACCCCCCCACCCCCAACCCCCTCTGTCTGTTTTTCCACAATGGCTCAGCCTTGGTGGGATCTGGCTGCCTACAGATAACTGCAGTCTTTGTGAAACCCATTCTAAGCAGTTACATACTGTACCATTCAGACAGGGTTACATTATTTATTTGTCCATTCTGATCACTTACATGCATTCACATCATATGTCCATGAGCTGATATGTTTATTCCGTTACAAGTCTTCATGGTTTTACATTGCATGTACGTGTAATGCACATTAAAGTGATCATACAATTTGTGCAAATGTAAAATAGTGGTAATTTAATCTTGCACCAATCAGCAGCTCACTGCATGTCCAATCTGCAAATGCAAATGTTGCACATATGCGTTGCATTGCAGCCCCATATTAACATGTATGGTAGAAGAGATGGGTGTAGATAGCCTCGTCCACACTGAGTTGTTTATCAATGTGCAGTTCTTCTCAGCATGCTGAGCAGCCTGGCGGCCCCCAGTGTGAGGCTGAGCAGGCAGAGCTGTCATTGTTTAACGCCTCCCCTGATTAGTTTACTCTCGTCTGATTAGAAATTAATTAAAATGATGACACAGATCCCAGCAGAGGAGAAGGAGGAGGAGGATGAGGAAAATGAGGAATATGTGCGGGGGGGGGGGGGGGGGGTGGGGTGAAAAGAGGGTTAGTGGTTTGTTGGTGATGTCCATTGGGATGGGTAATGTTAAGTCAGGGAGCTTTTAGCAGGAGAGTGTGCAGTAGGGAGGGATTTGGTGTGGAGAGTGTGGCGGGCATGAGGGGTAAGTGTTTTGGGTGGGAGGTGGCGGTGGGGGGGTAGTGTGAAGGGAGTGGTGCTCTGGCAGGGGACAAACATGGCTTAATGAGTGACTCTTGTTGCAATCAGAACATCGTTTCCTCATGCATTCTAATGAGCTGGATGTTGCAGTGGAGATCTGTTCACGCTCTAATTTATTCAATATATTTTGTGTATTCACCCTGTTTATTTAATAACAGGGACCGTGCACATTAATCAACATCTCAGCCATCATCACATCAGTGCAAATATTCCAGAGTGAGTTTTCTTCTCTGTTCTGCCCGGGTCATGTCATAGCTTCTTGGTACAAACATTGCTGGCAAACACTGAGTTGCTATCTGCTTCTTGGTTATTGCATCTGTAGATGTGGTGAGTGTTGCCGTGCAAGTCAGAACAAAAGCTTTGAGTATTACATCGAGGCCTGATAGCATCGCGGTTGAGCAAATATCAGTGTTGTAAACATTTGAGTGTGTAGCTGAGGCTTACATGTCACCCATGGATGAGCCTGTAATTCTCTCTGCTAATAATTCTCCCTGGAGTCCCACCCCTGTTATCCCACCAGTCTGTTTGTTGCTTTTCTCCCTTCTCCCTCTTGTGTTTTCTCTCAATCCATTGTTGTCTCAGCGAAGGCCGTGCTGACCAGAAGGCACACTTTTAATCCACAGGAAGGTTTTCAAAGTTTAGCCTTCTTAGCAACCAACTTTTTTTTTTTTTTATCTCTAATGTCAAGTTCTGCTTTTCCTTTTGCCTCAACCTTTTGCCCTCAGTACAATCATTTTGTCCATTGCGCTGCAGCGTTTTCTCCTCTTTTCCGTCTTGTTTTTTTTTCCCTTGGCTTCCCCTTATCCATGTCATAATGTAATCAAAGGGTTGAAAAAGGTAGTGCATGAGGCCATGGGTGTGTGCGAGTGTGTGTGTGTGTGAGCGGGCTGTGTGGTGCAGAGACTAGTGGGTTTCCCATAGCAATGAGGGCCCGTGGTTCTCCTGGTAACCTAATTGGCATGTGTTTCCTGGCAGGTCTTATTGTGGCCTCTCCTAATCACTGTCCCCAGCCCTAACAAGAGCGACCTACAGTATTGCTGCTGCACTGAAGGAGCATGTCTTTTGTTGTTTTATTTCTTTCTCTTTCTTCCTCTTGTCTGTCCTCATCCCCCTCGTCCTAACAGAGGGACTCGTTGAGACGGCCTGATTACCACAGTCAGATCCAGAAATGTGTGTGTGTGTGTGTCCGCACAGTGTGTGCACATGCACATGCTTGTGTATATGAATGAGCTTGCTGTTTTACCCCACTATAAAACCAGTTGGTTTATCGAGGCAGACTCCTGCCCAACTGAGCATGTAAACCCTAATTGGGAAATGCTTTAAATAATTTCTAATTAGTACAAGTGTGGTAATAATTGGCTGGGTAATCTGAGGATTAATTAGCGGTGTGTATGTGTGTGAGTGACTGACTGTGAATGAGTGCATGTGTGTGTGCTCAGTGAGCATATGTGTGGGTCATTGTGTGCATGTGCATGTGTCTGTGTGCTCGCGGACACACTCAGTCAGGCCTGGACGGGCGGTTGAATAGACCCCAGGTTCTGCAGTCTGCTAATGGAATCCTGCCCACTCAAGGAGGTCTGTGGAGAAGGAAGGCCAAGACAGAAGCAGCTTTGTTGGCCAAGTTGTACTGTGGGTGGCCCCCCTGCTTACACCCCCTCTCTTATGACCCCCACCTTATTTAACAGCTAACCTCGCCTCCACCTCCCCTTCACCTCGCCCAGCAGAGCCAGCACCAGCCCCCCCACCCCCCCCTCGCCATGCACACTGCTCTCATCTTCTTTCTTTGGCTAAATGACGCGTTTTATTTTCTTTGACCCAATATGCTCCCAAGCCCGGTTGCTACTCCCACTCCCCCTGTTTTTACCTCGACATATTCTCCTCTCCAGTCATGCTCACCCTCTTCTGCCCACCTCCACATTTCCCTCTTCCCATCTTCCTGTGGAGGAGAGGCCAAGCTAGCGCCGGGCTCTTGAGTTGTGTACTTCCACCTGGTCTACCCTCTAATTACTGCATCCTTTCTTTTGAAAAAAGAAATGGAGGGAAAAAAGAAGGAAATGAAGAGCAAGAAGAGTACAACCACTTGTTGCTCCAAGCATTGCTTTTATAACACTCCTCATTGAATTGGCATCATTGAGCAACAAGAACATAAGCTTTAATAGATTCATTGGATTGGGAATTTATATTTCCCAAAAAGCTTTACTTTAAAAAACATTTAAAATTCTGTATTGTGAAGGATCTTTTTGTCATCCTTTCCCCCTCTATTATATTAAGTCTCCACTTGTAACTCATCGTAAGTTTTTCTGTCCACCTTTATCTCAGCGTTCTCATCACCCTCCCACCCACTCTGCCACCTTCCTCTCTCACCGTCCCTCTGTGTGACAGATGGCTGTCAAGGCCGCACAAATGGAAAGCAGTAAGCAAGTAAACGAACAAGCCTGGATCAATATGGGAGACTAATTGAACAATGACACAAACAATTCTGCTGAACACTGCTCTCAGTCATTTGTTGGTCTATATGGCTCGCACCAAGCTTGAAAAGTGCGGCTGGCAGGCAAGGCCAGCTCGACACTTCTTTGTAGCTACTAACACATATCTGATAGTTCACAAATATTGTTATTACAGTTCACAATACTCATTGATACTTAATTAATAATTTAAAGGTAAACACAAAAAGAGGAATAGAAATAAGTTTTTCTTAGCTCTCATTTTAAGTTTTTATTTTCTTGTCACATATGTGATTTTTCATTTGTTTTGAGTATTAGGTAACATTTTTTATTCACTGGGTAGTGTATTTATTCACTTATACTGCAAGAAAGAAAGTGTGGCCGTTGCTGATTGTTTTGAGAAACAATCACTGAAGTACTGATCGTTCTTTTTTTCTATCTTGTTGGCATCTAGTGTGACCTTACTTGTTTTATGGTGTTTCTGCAACTGATAACACACAGGTTTAGCTAATGGTGCTTAAAGGTGCTTATCGCTTCTTTGCTAATCTGGTTAGTGAGACTCATTCACAAAGGTGGGAGATTTATTGTGGCAGAACCTCCCTTACACACACACATGCAGTGAGGATGTGGGTTTAAAACTGTCCCCATTTTCTAAGTGATGTATACTAAAACCATGAGGCTAGTCCAGGTGCTTGGCCCATTCTCTGACATTTACTAGGCTGGTACAAGGACGTACCCTTTCCCTTCCCCTCCTCTTCCTCCCATTCCTCCCAGTTAATCAGACTGGTGTGAAAAGGAGGCTGATAAGCCCATTGTCTGGCTGACAATGTCTTGGTGATAGGCCCGTAGTGGCCAACTGGATGGTGCTCTGTCCCCTTTCCTCCTGCATCAACCCATCCCATATTTCCTTGCCCTGAACCCCTCTGTCCTCACCCCTCCTCTCTCCTCACCCCTTTATCAACCCTTCTTCACCCTTTTCTCAAAACTCTCTTACCCCCCCTTCGCCTTTGCCATGCCTGCACCTCTCCCTCCCTGCAGCCCCGTGCTTTCCCTCCCTGACCCTTCTCCTCTCTCCCCTCTCTGTGCTCACCCTTCCCTCTTCACCATTGAACGGTGCAGAGCCACCAGAGGGAACTCATTAGTGCACTGCTCCCAGGTTAATTGGCTAGCTCAAAGAAAAGGACTGAGAAAGAAGAAATGAATGAGAAGAACACCCACTCTGTCCAGGGAGAAAAGGGAATCGACCTGTGTGTTTCTCACGCTGGCAGCTCCTCTAAACAGTGATGCAGCTGCTGTCAGGCCAGATGTGATCTTCTCTCACTGATTAGTGCTGCAGTCCTGCTAACTGTGCATGCAAAGGGCCAAGGACTTGGCCTCTATTGTTGGATTTATCTACAATGAAACTATGTAACAAATCTGTAAGGCGCCCCATGCGACAGGTTCATATTTCTCTAAGAAAGGAAAAACGATAACATCAAGCTGAATTGAAAGTGTTATCTGTTGGCTATCTGGATGAGTCTATGCAGAGATGGTGGCTGTGGGCTCGCGCGTGACCATACAGACACATGTCCATGAGAGTGCACAGCATGGCCCTCCATGTCCCGAGAAACAGAGGAAAATGACTCTTGAGGGACTGTGTTGTAGGAGTGGTGCTTATGACAATACCAGGAGTGTGTGAGTGGAGTCTGGAGTGCTGTCCACTCTTTAATTAACCCACGCCGCTTCCTGTCACCTTGGGCAACCAGCACATGGCAGCCAATAAACGACATGTCAAAACAGTAATAAATAAATCAAGATTTCATTTTATTCATTGTGGAAGATGGCAGGGATAGTGCAAAGTGGTTGAGAAATCATTATCGTATCATATAGTATGCAAAACTAACGACAATATAATCAGACTGATTAAATGTTATATGTTATACATTCTTCATAAAACCTCTGCAATTAAATAACAAATTTTGCTTTGTTTTTAATGTCAGATTTTTAATTACAGCTAGGAATTTCAACAGCAGACATTTGCTCACAATATCGAATTATTACCAAATCCGAACTGATGTTTTTGTCCGAGAGGACATTTTCTTCCCCAGACATCCACAATGGGAGGAATCTGGGGTTCAGTTCAAATCTTCATTATCCCACAAGAGGAAATTCTTGAGTGGCAAAGCAGCATAAAAACTTAAAAGTATTAATACAAATACAATAAGATAACAAGACAACTAAAGACATTAGAAGTGCTACACTGGCAATACAGGATACAATAAATGATTCATGTGATATTGTAGCAATATAAGTAGGAACAAGACAAAGTCCTAACCTGTGCAAGCAGACAAGAGCCATTTCATACTGTATCAGAATTAAGAGCATTTATTTCACATGTGGTAAATAGAAACTAGAACCTGTCGCACTTAGTTTTTGAAAACCTTTTTCTGACAGGGTGACAAGGCAGGAGATTGTCAGTTTCTTTAAAGAGAGAACGGTCCTTATCTGGTATGATGAATTTAGCTTTCTCTGTCAATTTTTTGGCTAAAATGTCTGGCAATGAGAGCCGCTCCTCACCAGCGAGTTGACTTGCCATCTTTCGGTATCGCACGTTTGAAGTCCCATGACAGCAAAACTGCGAGACGGTCGGAAATGACTCATTTAAACATTTAACCTCAGGTGAAAATATATTCTTTGTTGTCCCATGTTGCATGTTGGTTCTTTTATATATGCGAATTACCAGCCTCTCTCTATCACCCTCTATCACCTGAGCTGCACCTAGTGTTTCGATTATATATACAAACCTTGTTGAAGGAGGTTCATGAGTTTCAACATTATGGAGGAATTCGGTGTAGTGAGTGGGGGTTATGGTTAGACAAAGTGCTGGCAGGAGGACACAGGAGGCCTGAGTTGAGAATAAACAAGACGCGTCTCCTTCTCTTTTCTCCTCTCTTTCTCTCCGGTGAGATGATAACAGGATCAGTGGTTCGCTGGGCTTCAGCCAGCACAGGGATCACATTCATATGAGAGGGGTTGAGACTCTCTCCAGATTGGCTGCTGCACCTGACACAGAGTGAGGAGGGGTGGGGTTGGGGTGGGGGTGGATTAGCAGTAGGGATAGCAACAGCACTAGTCACAAGCTCATCTTTTGCACGTCTTCGCTTCTCCTCTGGATCTGGCCTCGGTTTGTTGGACATCACTCCTTGTACACCCCCCCCCCCCACACACACACACACACACCATCACCACCACCACCAACACATACACACACACACACACACACACACACACACACACCACGCACTAACCTCCCCCCCTTGCCTTTTCAGCTGGGAGAGAGAAAGCAAAAAGCAAGACGGGGGGGCACTGCATAGATTCACTGCCATTGTGTGTCAATCATTCTGTCTGACTCTATGTGTGTGTGTGTGTGTGTGAGTGAGTGTGAGAGAGAGAGAGAGAGAGAGAGAGAGAGAGAGAGAGACACCTTGCCTCCAGTGATTAGCTCTGTCAATGCTGGGCTCTTGCTGCTTACAGAATAATACAGTAAGGCCTTGAGGAGCAGGAGGGTGAGGAGAGGAAGGTTGTCTGCCTATAGGCCTGCCGGCTCAGCAGTCAATGGTTTCTGTTATTGTGTGGGTGCTTGCGCTTGTGGTTATGGTTATATGTGGGTGTGTGTGTCTGTGTGTGTATGAGAGAGAGGGGCTGCATTTGTTCAACTGTCTTCTGGACTAACTGTGTGTGAGAGCGTATTTTCTGAGGTGAATTCAAGCTGAGTTGCTTGGTTTTGTTAGCCGACGCATGAAATAAGAAGTGGATGTCTGAGACTCAAAGCCTCCGGACGTAAAAAGAAAATAACAATTAATACAGCGAGATCTTTCACACACACAAGATATTCCTTCAACTGCTGGTCAGTTAGCGGCATGCACCCTTCCTCTCTCTCCTTGTCTCTCTTTTTATTCTGTAGTCCCTTGCTCTCCGTCTTCCTCAGACACACACACACACACACACATCTTTTTTGCTCATGTCATAAGTGGGTGTGCAGAGTATTGCCTTGAGCTGCAGATGAACATGAAATAAACACAAACTAGGGTAGTGACAGTTTTAAATCGGCTTTAGATCACTATGAAAGGTAAAGGATTAGGATGCTTTTTCCAGTCCTGAGGAGATAGGACACAGTCTTGGAGGAGAGCCCACTCCTCTCAGTCAGCCCACTGTGGGCCGGGTGTCTATCTTCTAATCTTCTAAAGCACTCTTACACCATTTGCATGTAGTATGGCCTACATAGTTTGTGTATGCCTGTCTGTATAGGCTGTGATTAAAGAAATGGATCTTTTACACAGTGATGGAAGAATATTTTTTTGTGTGACAGTATCACCCTGTTTATGTTTCATTATTACCTCACTATATACATTACAAATTGTCCACCGGGGGCTGTATTTTTATTTATTTTTTTTGAACACTTTGTAATGCAGTTTGTTTTTAATACAGCACATTTAAGGTTATTTTTCTTTCATTAGTTTGAAGCTTTTAGATTTGATGTTACAGCCAGTTTAAGATGCTTTAGTGTGGCCTTCAAATTTTACATTATTTCACAAATAACACTCCCAGTCTTTTTAATTTTATGAAATAGCTTTAAATCTCAGTATTTTTCACTAAAGACACCTATTATTTTTTTACGATTGATAACATTTAGATTTTGAACCAATTGTCATGCAAAAAGAAGACAAACTTTTTGTTGGTGCGTTAATAAACACGGATATTAATACGATTAATATCATTTAATGCATGTTTAGTCAGTATGTTTTGCTGTTTAATTGTTAATGTGCAGCCTGTAGTGCAGGCCGCGCACTCGTCTTTTGATTACCGCGGGTTTTGTCACCTTTTTTTCCCAACCAAACCAGGCATGAAACCGTCCCGGGAAGACGTTTTTTTTTTTTTTAATAATTTTATTTGTCCTTATAATGCTTTTCTCTCGTTTTCCCTTTCGAGTGCACGGAGGGAACTCGCAACAAAATCAAATTAAATTTCCTATTGAAAATGTTGCTGGGTCTTTTGTGTGAATCTAATTATTCTCCTCCATCAGGACGGTCCACAGGGTAATTAGTCACTTCTCACCAAAGTCCTCCCTGCATCCTCAGATTCTTATCGCCATAACTCTGACATTTTAAAAGAGACGTTTTTGTCTCTTTTATGATCGTCTGGAGTTTTTTATTATTATTATTATTCCTTTGCGTGCGCTTATTTTTAAGCCGTTTGGTGATGCAGAGTGCGCGTAAATAACCACTGCTTTCCCAAAACGCGCCTACATTTCAATTGTGTCGTTTTGAAGGGTAGGAAAAAAAAAAGACGACGTTGCTGCCTGTGTGGGGATCCTGTTTTTGCAGACAAGCAGAAATGTTGCGCCGTGCCAATCAGAGCAATAATGCCGGGCAAAGCTGGGAGGTGAGGAAACAAGCGAAGGAGGAACAGTAGCCTGAAATCAAAAGGAGCAGATGAATAGGTGCTTTAAGGTCCGGCCCGGCGAGAGGTCCGGAGCAGGAGGACAATTCAGCGCCTGCATGGCTCTCAGTCAATTTCAGCACTTGCACTTGGGATAAATTGGTAAATGTGAGTGGCTGTAATAGTGTCCACATTCTCTCTCACAGGAGAAATGAACTGCATGGACACAAATTCTTCTGTCAAACTATATCAAAGCGAAAAAAAAAATAAAATAACTGGACTACAACCTTGAATGTTATAATACTAAGAAAAATCAATACAAAAAAATTATCAGACAGTATACTCCCAACCTCCTATAGAAGTATTAAAGGAATATAGTGATGATTTGATTCGATCAGGCCTCTCCCATAAGTGTTCACTGGTTATTTATTTTTACTTCACGTCCAAACCTTTGTTTACTGATATTTAATTGCCAAAAATCGACTCTGCTGCTGATTGTTGCACAGCATGACATGATTTTTTTTTCTGCAAGCATTTATTTTATTTTTGGTCCTTGTGTTTTCTTCTGTTGTTTTCAAGAGCATTTCTGTTTTAAAAGGTAAAGGCTGTGGAGTGTGGGCTAATAATGTAGTCAGTGATTAGGCAAGGTCACCCCCTGTTTCCAATTTAAAAGACAACTTTTTTTTTTAAAGCACAAAATCGGTTTAATACCCTCTGATGCAGCAGTCCTTGCAGCACCAAGCACCTTTTCAGTAGTTTTGACTTCCTCATTTTTCAGGGCCAAGTATAAATTTTACTTTTCACTTAAATGTTTTTACAGCAGAGTTTTACTTTGACCGCATTGGCTGCTGCAAACCTCCGCTTCTTTAGCCCATGATGCCTTTATCTGCCACCTGTAGGCTGTGACCTTTAGGCAACAGGGGAGTGTACAGCTCCTAAAAAATGTCTGAAATATTTATGTGTATCAAATCTATTATCCAGCCAAATATTCAGAGAACTTGCAGTCTGAGGAAGCAGCTAAAATATCAGAGTCATGTTAAATTATAAGCAAACCACAGACAGTGAGACAAGTAAAACAGGGACACCGGATGGGCAGACAGCAGCGGTCAGATCAGCAGATCATGACTCAATCACACTGACAGCTGGAGCAGTGATGACTTACCAGAAATTAAGATGGGGCGATAACAAAAGCACCCAAAGTGTGTAAGTGTTGTAATACAGAAAGTTTTATATGCCTGTATTTGAGCCTGCAAATATCTGTTTATTTGTGTTTCATACACTATCTGGCAAGTGTTGATAATATGTGATTTTGGTGGTTTTCGAAAGAGAGAATGGTGATGGTGGTGGTGGTGGGGTGGGGGATGAGAAGGAGGGTGTTTTCTAATCAGAGTCACTCTCGTTTTGTTGTCACCTGCTCCCAGACAGACAAAGTGGCATTTCCTGACTGTTCCCATCCCCGTCTGAGTTATCTGACACCCAAAAATACGGCTACGGGGAAGCAGGGAGACGAGGCACCACAGCCTTATCCCGGTAAGGAGATGGCTTCTTATCAGATCAGGCTAGGAAGTTTATTTTATGGAGTAAATCTGTATAGAGGGGATAAAGAAATGACACATCCCTTGCGGACACAAAGGGAGAAGGAGATTAGTCCTCCAGCAGCATATATGGCTTTAGTTCAACCTGACAGGCAGCGGATTGAAAGGTCATGAAATAATAATCCCCCTATTCTTCTGCTCTAATCCTACGAGGGTGTGTTTCACTATGGGAACGTATAGGTTGAGGCTATGTGCTGCAGGGTGGATGTTCATTTTGTGTTGTCACTGTATTTAGATAGGCATCCGACACTGATTTAAATTAATTAGACTAATTATGATTGAAGAGGGATTTTTTTTTTATGATGAATGTCAGTGCCAGTACGCCTGTCTCTGATGTTAGCGGCTTTAGGCTTTTTTTTTTTTTTTTTTTTTTTAGTTTTTGTAATTCGTGTTTGTATATGCTGGAGGTTATTTTTCCCCCCTTTTTTTGTTATCAAATATGTCGAAGGTTAAAGGGACATTGTAAAAATCTCCCATCACTTTCCTCCACCACCTCACACACACATCAAGCATCAGGTGTGAAGCAAACACACACTTCAACCCACTGTGTGTGTAGGCTGCTGTGTGTCTATGCATGTACACGAGAAACGGGGGCAGATTATGCCATTTAGGGAAGTGTGATGTAGCACAATGGATGTGTGTGTGCGTGTGTGTGTGTGTGCACACGTCGGTATGTGTTATGTGTTTGGAGTGTGGTGGGTAGAGAGGTGAAGGGGGTGTGTGTGTGTCGGGGTGGGGGGGTAGAGTCTGCCCAACAGCCTGATAATCAAGCATCGAAAATGAGAGAGAGAAATTCAATGCAAACTAATGTGTTCCACACAATTACTCGATTAATAATTCTTATTCCATTACAGTGCCATGGAGACTCAGAGAAAGAAAGAGAGAGATGGTGGGAGAGAGAGACTTTCAGAAACAGGGATGGAGACGAGGAAGAGGGAGGCGGGAGAGGAGGGAGAGAGAGCACATCAGGCTAAGAGATCTGCAGTGGCTGTATATTTCCCAATGCCTAGTTAAGGCTGCAAGGCAAGGGTCAGGAAACTTAATTATAGCGTAAGTGGATAGAAACTGCGGAATGATAAAGAGAAACATGCAGACAGATTGGAATGGCAAGGACAGGTTTAATACTATATTCTCTTGTCTGCTTCCCTCCCACAATACAAGCCTGGCCTGCAATCACACAGGGAAACAGCCCATATGCCCCGCCTGACAATAACACTAATGCATATCAAAATTACATACTCGACAACTGCAAGGTATTTTGCATGGCCACTATTACTTTCCAATTTTGTGAGTTCAAGAAAATACATATCCCATGTAATGGTGATATCAGAGGAACTTATTTCCATGCTGTGTGTGTCAGAGCTTCAGATAAGCATTCACCTGTGGTCGAACAAGAGTTATTAAACCATATCTACCCTGATGGACCAGCTGAATAAATAATCTCTGTTTTAATTTTTAGGCCTGCCATTAATTCTTCTTTCCCCCCTCTTTATTTATTTTCCTTAATATCTCAAAGTCCAGATTTTTTTAGGGAGCCACATGTGTGTCTTCCACGTGTCTTGATTTGGATTTCAAATCGGTGGGCCTCAATGGGCAGCCTAATACACACCGTCCACTGTGTGAGCTCTGCAATCTATTTGCACTGTATAAGATTTGCATATCTGCAGCTCATGAAGCAAGGCTTTAATTTCCTCCTGCTGGAGATAAACATCACCTTGTTGGAGCAGATGGGTGGAGGCAGGATGGGGTCAATGAAGAAAAAGCAGGACAATGGCACTGGTTCAGGCACTGAATGGCCAGAAGTAATAAAATTGCACAATTTCCATACGGTGGCCAATTTTTTTTTTTTTTTTTTGGTAAATTAGGATCAAATATGATATAAGGAGATTGGATGGTGAGGTGGAAATTGTATTTAGTTTGTTGCATGTTTGTAGCATATATGTGGATACATACAGGACCAAACATGTGACAGAAAGTATATTTCTCATTTGTGAAAATTATTTCAGCTAAGGCTCCTAACTTGGCTATGATGTTAAAGTGACAATATTTCAAGCTAATTCTTTTTAACCACCATCGTATTATATAATGTTTTGGTCAATGTCTGTATTGAATATAATTAATACTCTCTGTATTCTTTTACCTGCTACTGTTGGCATATTGTACTGATCACACTGCGAGAGGTGCCATATTCTCTGAATTAGAGTGTCAACTAAGCACCTTTCTTATGACAATATTAGACACAATGGAAATGATTAATTAGCGTCTGATAGATGGAATTTAATCAGTGTCTGAGGTGGAATTTAGCTCACTTGCAAGGAGTTAAATTGGACGTAAAGCAAGACGAAGTGAACTTTTCTTAATTTTCACTTTAACTTTTAAGATGTGCATTGTGGGAGTTCATGCATTGTTGTACACCATTTGTATTAGAGAGAGGAGACAGAGATGGCAAGAATAGTTTCCGAATACTGAGCAGCTCATGCGGGAATTATGTAAACCTCTTGTTGTTTGGATGTAGAAACCTTGTAATTAAAGTACTTCTACAGGGAATGGTTCCCCCTTCTGCTTCGTGGAGAGTCAGGGCTAGGCTGGAGGTTACAGAGGGTTGGAGGGGGTGGATGAGGTGGAGATGAGAATACTCCCGTCTTTTATTAGCTCCCATTATCTTGCATTTATTTATTTATCAAAGACACCAATACAAATCAGGATCCCAAGTCATGGATTCTGCTAATGACACAGACGAGAGTAATTAATTAAAAGCGGATGCGCATACACACACAAGCGCACGCATTATACATGTGTAGACCCTCATGTAACAAGTTCATCTGATTTTCAAAGACGCCACACGGTCGGATAAGGCGTGAGGAGAGAGGAAAAGGCAAGAAATCTGCATCACAGTGTTAATTTAATCAGACTTCAGTAATACCTCTTCTTCTCCTCTCTCCCCGGGCAGCTTGCAGTTTCTCTGCTAGCTTGAGGAGAAGATGAAGGGAGCTTTCAGCCTCTTAGAAGATGAGGGTTAAAGAACGGAGAGATTAAGGAAGTGAGAGTGCGACTGAAAAGAGGGCTGGGGATTATGTCATCTACAATTGATGCACTCTCTTAATGTACCTTTAAACATGTGCCACTGGGGCCTGCTTTAATAATGTCTATTCACTCATGGTGGGTTGGGGGGGCATTTAAGTATTAACCCAGAAATACTTTGCAACATATGTGTGGCTCATGTATTGAGTGTAGTTATCAGGGTTTATGTCACTTTGATATGTATACGGCATGTGACGAGATCGTCTTTGTCAAAGGAAGTCCATTTCTGCTCAGCTTCCCATACGCTGCCATGCATTGTACTGATCTCCATATCAAAAAAGAGATCCTTTATCGAATGATCATAGGGATAAAATGTGTCTTTATTCCGCGCATTCAGCTCTAGTGAAAATGTTCCTGCAATCTAGTCCAACTTGGACCATGAGCAAAGGATTTATTAAATTGATGGATTCTCCTCTAACCGCTGAATGAATTGTCTCTCAAATTGCTGCTTGTCTCAACAAAATGACAGCGTAGAGTGTGTGTGGAAGATCTGCAGATCTTATCCATAAGAATGTTATGGGGTTAAGTGTACTTGGAGGTGTGTGTGCGCACATACACTTGTCTGAGTGTCTGTACTGTGTGCAACCATTCGATTAAATCCACAGCTATCACTAACTGGATTAGCTGAGTGGACAGCAGAAGTCTATCATTGCTTATTGATTTCCTCAGATTCCCATCAGCCCATCAGGGCAGGACATTCTGTGAGCGGGCCCAGTGGGAATCACTGCTGTTGGCCTGGGTTAACGTACTGTGGCTAACGTATCTGTGATGCTTCAAAGCAGGCACCCATCTTTCCGTGTCAGGAAAAGTCAAATAAGTCAAAGCTATCAGGGGCAACAGATGCTCCCGTCTCTCCTCCCTGTGTGAAAAATACAGTTTGACTCCATCTCAAATGAAACACTCAGGATCAATCTAATCAATGACTCACTAAGATGGTAGTGTTGAGCAAGTGAGTACCTCCTCACATTGCAGAGGATGGAGTATTCCTTTCGCTCCTGTGGTCAGTTGTTTGTCAAATTAAACAATGAAGTCACTGGCATTTTGTCATATCCAAACCCAAATCTCCCCTGCTTGTATGTTACAGTCTGTGTAAACAAATATGCAGCTCAGTATATTTGGTTTGTTGTCCTGCTGTAGATTCACATGGCATAGATTTTTATTTGTAGTTCAGCATCTGATTTCAGCCCATAATTTCACCACCACAACATTAAATGTCATGTCATATGTGATTGAGCCATATTGTAGTTTAATTACTCTCAGTGCTTTATTAGGTGTATTAGGTTTATTAGGTCCAATACAGCTGTTCTGCCATTACAGCTACTTTTAAGACACTTTTTTAAGTTTCTCATATTTGCATATTCCCCCTCATGTAATAGGGAGAACAGAAAATTAGAAATACCTTCCAGTATAGTGGAGTTCAGTACAACACCACCTTTAAAGGCGCAATATTCAGGATTTGTTGGTTGGTGTTTGTAAGGTCTCAGGAATAAAAATATAGAATTGAATTTACACATTTCAGACAATGTCACCAAAAACTGAGCATTATGAGCTTTGCGACCCTAGATGTTGTCCTGTACTGCATTTGATACAGGAACTGAGTCTGAATTTTGTTTTTGTTTTTTTGTTTTTTGTTTGTTTGTTTTTGTTTTGTTCCAGTGGGAAGGGTGGCCTTTTTTTCATTATCAAACATGAAATCATCCTGTTGGTTGTCAAATGCTTCATTGACTGTGATGCAGATAGTGATGAGCAGAAGGTTTGCAGTGGAAATTTTTTGCTAGTAGTTTACAGAAAAGGAGAAAACTGGAACCTTTTTTAACATGCTTCATTTTTTATTTACCCTGAATGATCTTAATCTATGTATAGTTACATGTTTTAGAGACATCACTTCAGCTGTGGTGTAGCTGACTGCATGGCTTCAGACGTATGTAGCCAACATGGGTGCAAACATTTTTGTACAGGACTTCGCAATGTAGTAGGTGACGACACCATTTGAATTCAGTTTGAACCGGGTCTGTGCCTCCTGGAGCCGAGACTGTGTTTGGCAGTTGAGTCCACTGAGGTCCAGTAGTAGATAGGAAATGTCAGGTAGTGATGACATTTTCAGCTCAGTTCATATACAAATATTTTCATATAAGTTTCCCCAGTGACTGTTGATTCTGTTTGCACAGTTAACGAGTGTGAATCAATCAGTCAGCTACACTCCCTTTTTCCCTTGGAACTTTGCTGTCCTTGAACTGAGAAGCACTTCACTTCATCTGTATGCTGCTGGAAGATGCACAGAGAGCCCTGTTTCAACTATTGGTATATTCTCTATGTAAACAACAGGCCAGCCAGTGTTAAGCTGGAGTTTCTCTTAAAATTAGATACAACACACAAATGAGCATCTCCACCAATGCTCAAAGGGAGATTGAGTCAGACTTATAAGGTCAAACATAAGTGGTGATGAGGTTGCATCGACACAGTTGTTTGTCCAAAAGATTTTGTACGCCACATTGAAGCTTATTTGTTAATTGCAACTGTCTTCCTCTTTCACAAATGACTGCGCTATTGTTTCCTTCCTTCAAGAATAAGAGAAGAAGCAGCGATGGTGCACAAGGGCATAGAAGGTGTAGTGTGTCTGTGTGAGAGAGATAGAGAGATACTAACAGAAGATAATAATCTAGGGGAAGCTGTCAGCAGTTCACCCTCGTTGGCTCGGGTGTCAAAGGCTAAAAGAGGTCCACGGAAATTTGTGAAATTAATAATAGTGTTTGTGAAAGGGTGAAAAAAGACGCGCACAAAGAGGTTTAAAAGTGTACCTCTGGATGCAGCTGTGACAAGACCAGAAGAATTAGTTCAATTAAAAGTGGTAATTGCTTTGCTAATTTCTCCTATTAATTTCTCAGACTGTACGAAAGAGTGGGAGCATAATAAGCGAAATGTTTTAACCCTTCGTTGACGTAATTTCTTCTCTCACCACATCCTTACCGATGTCTGCTCTGCTTTTATTTTAATAGCTCATCTCAGCTCTGTACCCCTCATGCACTCACCTTCGTTTCTTTCTCTTGAGCTTCAAAAATGTCTTTGTCTTTTGCTTTTCTCTAAAACTCAAGGATTCTCAAATGATTTTTTTCCATACCGCAAGAAACGATAATTACAACATGGAGTTGATTTAGGTTGTGGTTTTGAAAAAGGTAACATGAGCTGCAAAGATACTGCAGCAATTTTAAATAATGTTCTAACTTTCAAAAAAAGGATAAACCACTTTGTAATATATTTATTGGAGCAGCTTATCAACACCCTTTTGGCAGTGGCTGATGGGCAATAATGGCTGTCATCAAATGTTACAAGACGTTTTAACATTCTATATACAACAACATACTGCATTACATGTAGTAATATATTTTATACAGTCACATAGTGATGTGAGTCTTTCGAGAATGCTCCTTTCATACCCGATCGTGATGCTGTTTACCTGTGCAGTGTTCCTGACAGGTGTTTTAGGAGCAACTTTTTCAGTCTTTTTCAGTCTTGCTCCTGTCCCAACTTTCCTGAAACATGCTGCTGGCAACAAGGTCAGAATAAGAATATGTTAAGTTGATGAGGCAAAACATAAACTTAATGGTTGACCAACATGATGCCTTGCACTTGTTGTGTTCTCAGGATAAATTGGTGGAACACGTCTGGCTTCAGAATCAATTTTGTGGTAAAACCCATCTGTTTTTGTGGAAAATTTCCAACAATTCCCTGGAAAATGGTTGCAAACCTGTGTTTTCCCTGGGATTGAGGCTCTCAGATTTTCAGATCGTGTGGTAATATGTGAAGGCTTTTGCAAATTCAGTCAAAAACAGGCATGTCTCTGCCACCACGCAACAGGATTCCTAACAGAGGTGGACTGGGACAATAATTCAGATTCTGATGTGCGCCATCTTACCTGTGCCTTTTCTCTTTCTCCTGCATGCTCAGGTCACACATAAGGCTAAACAACAGTTAAAATCAGTCCCAGTCCCAAACCAATTAGTAAATTTAAGTACACAAGTCATGACAAACAAAGGACATAAGCTTATTTCTTCGCAAAAAGGAATTCAGTGTCACTTCAAACATGTACTGAAACGCACCAGCTTTTGCGTTCAGCATTCAGCTCGCCAGTGGAAACTGCCTCATCATTCTCACACATTTTGAATGCAGGAAGAGCAGCAGCACATCTTTTTCTCATTAATCTTTATATCATTGTGTTGTGACTGGACATTACTGTTGCAGGGTCAGAGAGGAGGATTTCCCTCAGAATGCTGTCCTCTTTGACTTTGACACATGTCAAAAAAATATTCAGGGAACAAATAAATCTTCTCTGTCGTGGCAGACAAGGTGGTCAGCCACATAATTTGTTCCCATCTAGCTCCAAGTGTGTAGTGTAGGCAGTCCATTGAATTCTCATCCGTCATGGTTAGTTACACGCTTGTCAGCTGCTCTTCCACTGCCCAGCAGTCTAGCCATCACCCCTGACCTGGAAGCATTATATCTAAATCACATTACATGGCCTTGTGTTCTTTATTTGCCTTTTGAAGTCACCAGAGTGAGACATCTGTCCAGCCCTGTTTGAGTTTACTTCCCACTCAGCCGCCACATCTTAATTAGCTGATCTGATTTTCTCTGTGTGTGTGTATGTGTGTGCGCGGGCGCCTTTTGTGCGTGTTTGGGTGTATCTGTGCTTGTGTGTGTTTGACAGTGTGCATCTATGTTTGTGTCGGGAGATAGCGGTTTGTTTGTGGGCTCAGGGTGATTGACAAACTGATGGGAAGATAATATGCTGAGAACGACAACCAAAAGGACCTGGAATTCATTCATTGTGACGATAATGAATCTGAGAGAAAATCCTTGTGTTTGTTCATTAGCTATTGAGGCTGGATGACACAGCCTTCCAGGCACTGTCAGCCACAGATTTCCCTCACTGAAGGATTCTACAGCACCTGAGTCCTTCCTGGCTTATAAGGTTGTAATTAGCACAGCACTGAGAGCTTTGTGGCCCTGAGATGAGCTCCATTTAAAAAAAAAAAAAAAGAAAAGAAAAGAAAAAGAAAGAAAGAAAGAAAAAAAGGTAAAAATAAATTTCTACTTGTTTTTCGATCAATGCAATTTTGCATCCGTTAAGAATCAATGTACAGTGTATTTTACACGTGTCCTCTGTGCACGTGTGTGTGTGAATATGAACTTTCATGTGTGATGCTTAGGCGCATCTATTCATACCCTTTGTGATCTCTGCCTGGAATTTAATGCCAGTGAATGCTTGTCATAATGCCTGTGCCCATATCAAAGGGAAATTGGTTTCCAGTAGTTTTGTGTCCTTGTCAGTACTATTATATGACTGTAACTTACTGTACATACTGCAGTGTATCTTTTCCTTTGACATAGTTTTGACTAAACAGCAAATGGAGGAAGGAAAAGTCGATATAAATTGTACAGCACTGTGAAAAAGGGAGAAATGAGAGGTGGAGGTGGAAGAAAAGACTTGTGTTCTCCATCACTAAGGCCATGGCCCTGCACCCGTAGCTAGAAACATTGTGCCTTAAGTCTCATTTATGCTTTGCTTGGAAACTAATTAGCCGAGCAGTACTCAACCCCTACCGTCTCTGCGCATACAGTCTGTTCACTATGTGTAGTGTTCAAGGTGTGCTATTGCTGCATTACAATGAGTCCACATGGCAACTCCATTACAGTGATTCCACATGACAAGTCAACATTTGTGTGACTCAGGCAATTAGCCTCAAATTTGACAGCTATGTTGCCAGTTTGATTCTGTTCAGAGTCCAAATTTGAAACTTAATAATAAGTCACTAATATGCCAGTTTTAAACCGAGCCGAGTGCAATGGCAAACATAATGAGACGCGGCAATTTCATTTTTTTGCGGTAACCAAGATATTGTGCATGACAGACACATAAACAATGACATAAACAGAGATACTGAGCCACTTTCTGCATTTCGCCACTGCACACAGCATGTTTGACAGCTGATGCGTAAACAGCACTTACATCAGCTGAGGTAGAAACAGCTTCAGGTGGTATCTGAAGGTGCTGGAATATTTTTACATTTTACTACACACTTTTAACCCTCTAACGGTTTAACCCTAATGCTGGCTCATTTGTAGGTAGTGTAACCTTTCACTTAGCTAGTCTTGAATGGTCTACATAGCATCAATTTTATCCCATGGAAATGTGCAGACTAGAATGTGAAAAATATCAGTCTTTTAGTCCGGACAAGAAGATGTAGTAGCTAGAGATAGGATCAGGTTCTTGTAAAGGACGGGTTAAAGTTCTTTAGAGTAAGAGGCTGCTGTTGAAGGAGTAATGTTTGGGCAGTAACCGTGGTTGAAATTCTCACTTTGCTATTTTCAGGTGGTTTTCAACTGGCAGGCTGCATTTGGTTAGGGAGACACATACACTGAAGTTCTACAGGTAGTATAACACTTTCAGTGTGAGTCAGTGAAAAGGATACAGTTGGGTAGCTTGCATGCTATGTGTTGTAATAATACACATTATATATTCGTCATTCACACATGTTTCTACTGTTCATGTCTTTATGTCTTGCTGTACTACATTAAAACTATTAAATGTGAGTCCATGTTGACATTGCAGTCACATGTTTTTGTTTGCCTTGAAAAATCCATGCAGCACATCCTGAAACAAATGAGCAATTGAGACAGTGGACATACAGGTGGTTGTTGGCTTCCATTCAGAAAGAGGTAAAGTACCCATTGGCAAAGTTGTTATTTTATTAAGACATTGCATCACAGCTAAATTAACACGTAGGATAAATGCTGGCATGGCAAAGTAACTTAAAACTAACAATGATACTGTGAAGAGAAAGAGTTGCCCCTAAATCTGCATGTTAGCATGTTTCTATACTTTTTAGCATGACTTTGCTAATCTTTGAAGAAAAAAATCCAACATGCAGAATCATACAAGACTGTAATACAGATTTTAAACATGGTGGCCACATCACACATTGTGGCTCTTTGAAGGTTTTTCATGCTGTAGCAAAGGAGTGGCAGGAATGTTAAACATGTTAATTGTATTGCATTATACTGGCAGGTATTATTATTCTGTCTGTCCCGTTTATATCTGTGAATTAGACTAGATAACAGACACACCTCTCAGTATATGCAGCAATGCGGTTCAACAGCACCACAAACTGCAGCCGCCATAATGTCCATAAAGTGGAATCAACAACGATTTAAGTCTGCTTTAACAAAAACTGAACATTATAACTTTCATGAAGGTAGGGTTTATTGCAGGTCTGATGCATCAGACTGTGTTAGTTTTAGTGTACATAATAAACTGGCAACTTAGTAGGCTGGGTCAATGTCCCTCACAGCTACACATGGCCTCAGCAGGTGAGTGAAGGAGGTATCTTAACAAATTCTTGTGCATCTCTACTGTTATTACTATAATTGTTAATAAACTGTGTGTAGCAAATTTGATATTACTCAGAAAAAGTTTTGCGTCATCTGCACAATATAAAAATTGTGAAAGTTTCAGCCATCGATAAAAGACAGATTTGTAATTCTTGTGGTATGATTTTTGTTTGTAGAGAAAACTTTATAGAACACAATTTTCTTCATGATTGTATAGGTCTTTATTATGGCCAGGGTGTAGCGACAAAGGTAGAAAAGGTAGAAAGGTAGAAAAATTCCTTCTTTTCTGGCCTCTACGATGAGAGAATTCCTGGACTTCTTAATAAAACACAACTGACATATTAAGATATTAACTTTGGTCATCTGGTAAACACCATTCAGCAAGTCCTTCACTTTCCCCTCTTTTTCCTCAGTTCTCATCTCATCTTCCTGTCAGAGCAACCATCACTTTCCTGGCTTTCTTCTCCTGAATTGTTTTCATAAGCACCTCTTCCTGCTCACTCTGCTGCAGTCTATACAAGCATGAAGGACTATACTTAATAGTGTATATTACGGGGATTATAACTTGTATACAACAAAATAACTACTTTATGTTGGTGTGACAAATCTCCTTATAATGTAAACTGCTGGATTGATTGCTTGTTATGACTTCTAGCAGCCGCTTAAGTGCACCTATACAGTGTGAGCTCTGAAACGGCTCTGATAAAGTTGCGTTCACCTGCCAGCTTCCAGTCTGTAGAGCTGATTTATGCTGGTCAGCCTTCAAGACTGAAGCTCTGAAATCAAACGCTTGAGATTTTGCTGCAGCGGCATTACATCACTTCTGATTAGAAAAATAAGTGTTTACGATCTGAACCAGAGCCTGACAGATTAATGAGCCAATATCCGATGAAGAAGAAAGCCTCTAAGGGTTTAAACAAGTCAGTAACTATTTTTAAGATTTAGACATGTTCATACTGCAAAATATTACTACTTTACTTGCTGTAACTTAATTTCTCTCCGTGACTTGGTTTCTACTCTTTACTCTTTCTCCTTACTGGAAACAATTTAAAAGATGTTGTTGCAGACCCGTACAAATCAAAACTTTATTTATCACCTGGCTAACAAACATCTGTTTTGCACCCTTTAACACTCAAGAAGTGGCCACTGTTGTCCATGGACAATGTTATCAATCTATTTATGCGAGCTAATGAGCAACTTTGCTCCAGCACGTCAGTTAGAGACATTAAATTTAATCATTGTTGTGTTCCATCAACTCTTCAGCAGAATATCAGTTTCTTTCATTTTTCTCAGCTCTTTTCACCAGCCGTATGAGCTGAAAGAGTGTGAAAGCTGGATTTATAATGTCAGTGACAGAAGTAACACCCTTTTACATTAAATGAGTCAACTCATTTACTGTTTATCATGGACAGTGCTCAATGGAGCATTAAATTGTCAAGATTAATCAAATTTCATTGTTTGGAAGGGAGTGTCTGATCTGCACGCTGCTGTCTTTGCCACAGCACTGGGTTTGTTACTAACACACTTGATGACAATTTGAAGCAAAATGAGTTGTCATCCTCTGCAAAAACTGGCTTCACCTTGGGTCAGACTCCTCCAGCCTTTACTTTGCTGCACGATCTATTGCTCAGAAATGCCTCTTGCCGTATTTTAACGAGCAACTGGAAAATCAAGAACAGACATGATCAGTTGCTGTTTATCTTTTCCTTCAGTCCATAAGGTATAAAAGAGACATGACTGGTATTACACTTTGCTTCTTTAGCCAAATTAAATGAGCCAAATTAAATGATAAAGTATGTCGTTAGTCCATGCCCCCCTCCAGTGTCACATTGAAGTGTCTTCTGATTTGAGGCCTCTATTAGCAGGGCGACATCATTTGTCTGGGCCTGCCAAATTCATTACAAATGACTGTTTAAGAAACCCATTGTATGACATGAACTTTGTCACTCTCACCTGTCTTCCACCTTTACTCTCATCATAATGGTTAAGGCTGCAACAACCGGTCATGTCATTCTTTTCTTGAAAGGAACAGACTCCTTTTCAGACTGTCTCTGGAGATGGTTTGGATGATTCAATTTTCTGTTTATGTTGAAATTTTTTTATATTTTGCCATATGTAAATTTGTAGTACAAGTACTGACATAAAAATGTCTTGGAAATAATAGCCTGAAATAATACATCAGTTAGCATTTCCGTGACAGTCTGTCTATTTGTCCCTGACACTCCATAGTCTACATCCATTTTCATTTTCCAAAACCTTTAGATATTCTCACACACTTCTTCGTTTTTGGTCAGTGGAAGACAAATCAATAATACAACATGTAAGAACAAAAGTATGGTAGTCTCGGTTGAATTCATACAAAGAGTGCAAATGCTGTTCTGTGAGACAAAGAAAATAAATGCACAAAAGCATTTGTAGAGGAACAGCTTTGAGTTTCCCACTACGTGAAAACTATTATATTGCAATTTTTAATCTTACCTGAAGTTATTAGATTCGATAATGATAACGCTGATTTATTGATGAATTTTGTCTTTGTCTGTGTGCTTCTGTGTATGTACAGAAATGGAATCCATCTCTTATTCTCTGTTTACAACAAAAAAGAGTGTCTGCATACCCACTACTTGCACGAGTATACACACCGCTTTTAGCTCCTTCTATTGTGGTGATCTCAGTCCAAGGCTGTGTGCCATTCAGGCTGTGCTCTCAGAACTCACATCCAAACCTCTGCTGCCTTCAATTAGCATTTAACTCATGAGTGTCAGTCAGTGTCTCCTTGTTCACCAAAGTAGCTGGGAATTCAATTTCTCCCTGCTCTTACGATGATCTGCTCCCCCTCTGTCTCCCTCTGTCCTCCACCGCTCTCCTTGTCTTTCTCGCTCTATGTCTTTCTTGTGTTGTCTGCTTTATTCGGGTTTCCTCACTGAGCTGTTGAAGCGGATATAACTGATAAAACTAATTGACTTTGATAATTAGTCTGTGGAACAATGTGATAAATAAATAAGGCTGTTCATTTTCTGTCGTCCAAAATAAGAACTAGTATGTATGATAAAACAGTGACAGTAAGAAAACAGAAAGACCTGCTTTATTCATTTGGTGTAAAAGACCGAAACCTATCAACACAAAGTGTCAAATATCCAAACATTTCAGCAGGCCTTGTGCTTTATTAGATCACTCATTAGACCATAAATCAGTTCATCGATCAAGTGAAAATAATTTTGTTTAAGTAACTTTTTAATTGTGTATGCTGTCTTTTCCATTCCTCAAATGTGAGGATTTGATACCTTTCTGGGTCATATGTAATAAACATTTTGGGGATTTTTGATTAGTTGTTGAATTAAAAAAGAGACGTTTTAAGATGATGTCGTTGGGCTTGGGCTCTCGGAAATGATAATTTTCTGGCATTTTATGACCAGAATGATTAGTCGATTAATTAAGATGATTATTGACAGATCAATCGATTCATGAAAATAATTGTAACATGCAGCCCAACGTTGCATTGTCTTTTAAAATATTTTCCATTTTGTTTGTGGGTCTGAAAAAAGGTTTCATTCTGCTCACTTTTTTTTTTTTTTTTTTTACATGTACAAGTATAGTTCATACAGGTTAGCAAATCTTGTTGCTTTTTTGTTTTTTCTTTATTGTTTATATTGGGGCTTTCTTTAGATTTTGTGGCATTTCACCTTCTTTGACAGTTCTGATGGTGTGGATACAGACAACAAAGATGAGTAGAGGAAGAAGGGTTTGACATGCAACAAATGACCCGGAACAAACCAGAAACCCTGCAGGTAGATGGTACTCATCTTCTCCTCTAGATACCATGGATTTTTTATTTATATGCCTTGACAGGTTCTGCCTCTCATCAATAACCTAAATAGTCTGTCATAGTGTTATTACTGATTTCTCAGTCAAATCAGCAAATTACTATTTTTGAGTTCCCACCCATTGTGTTGTGCAGAACAACTCAAAAAAAGTTTGGTGGCCACAAACCAACTGAGTCTTGATGTGCCTGGTTGCACAAAAAATGGGAATAAAAAAAAAAAACAACCTGGAGAAAAGTTGCTTCAGTCATAAGCCATCACAGTGGACAGTGTAACATGGCACTTTGTACTTTAAGTCCTTGTTAGAATATGGAAAAAAAGACACAAGATATTGGAAAATAATGACATTTCTGAGAGATACATAGCTATGCTCTGTTTATTCTCTACCTGAAGCTGGTTGGTTCATCAGCTAACCACAGAGACCACTACATTCAGCTGTGTTTCTGTTCTCCTTTGCTGTGACAAAACTTGGCAGCACCTATTGCAAGTCTGCGTTAGAGGATGCAGCATGGCCTCAAAATGATACCACAATATTAGAAGGTCTTTTTGCAATGATATTTATGAGAACCTTGCCCCTAATCTTGTCCCCTCATACTGAGGGCTGCAGCTAGTTTTCAAAATATCTGCTCAATCAAGAAATTATTGGTAATCAGTTGTTCAGAAATCAGAATCAGAAATTATGATAATTTTCCAAAGTGATGTTTCAAACCCAGGGTGAGTCCTTCAAATTTATTTTTTTTGTCCAGCCAACAGTCCAAAACCCAAAATATGGTGATGTGAGACAAGGTAAAGCAGCAAATTGTCACACTGAGAACCATGAACCATCGAAATGATGGCATTTTTCTTAAAAATCCACTTACATGATTAAATGATAAACAAAATAGTTAATTTTCTATGGTCTAATTAATTAACAGACATGTTTTAGCTCTATGTACACCCCCACCCGACTGTTACTACTTTTCTTGGTAACAAAACATACAAGCCTCTGTTTTTTTCTACAATGATGCTTTATGCTGTTCTGATCAGGCAAGTTAATTTGTGGGACCAGCCTTTCCACAGCCACCACCCATGTACGCTTCCTCTGTCATGATGTAAATAAGTTGCAAAATCATTAATTTATTTAACGATTTTGATTATACCCATGTAAGTTCAAACATTAAATTCATTTATTTTATTACAATTTGTGCCATAATGTAACGTGGCCCACCAAGCTTCTGTATGCATGTAACAAATTAAGAATGTCCATATACTCACAACTGCCAGGATTATAAACACATCCTTTAGTGCTTTCTGTTGCTGTTCTCTGTTTCCAAGACCGTGTGCCTCTCAGACTCTTGCACTACTCATCTCTCTGCAATGTGCATCTGCATATGGGCACAATCATAATATGCTACTACAGCCGCCATATGATCACATATTCAGAACAGCTGTCTGAGACTGTTATGGTCACTTTCAGTTTAATCAAGATTTTTTTTTTTTAATTACCCACAGTCATTTTGCATGTAACAACTGACAATAAAAGCATCATGGGCAGCCCAAACTTCTCAAAACATCTGCATGCACATTACAAGGACAAACATACAGTACATGACACAAGCACACACAGACAGTGGTCCATCAAGCTGCTCTCCATCTGTATATCCAAGGGTCTCCTGCGACCTTCCTCCCAACAAGGCCAAGGGACATTCATACTGATTTATTCAAAGGGACGGTTCTCATTCAATTTTCTCCATATTCATAAGCGTGTTTCGCACCCCCGCTCTCGTTTTCCTTTTCAGCTTTAAATTAAAGGTACAGGAACTAGCCAGGCCTTTCATCTAGGGCTGGGGGTGGAGGGCTGTGGGAGGAAAGCAAAGGCGTGTGTGCATGTGTGTTGGGTGGGTAGGGTGGGGGTGTCAGATGAGGGAGGGAGGGAGGGATTGGTGGTGGTGAGACTCTCTCCACTCTGTATTTATTAGCCCCCTCTCTCTCTCTCTCTCTCTCTCTCTCTCCCTCCCTCCCTCCCTCCCTCCCTCTCTCCCCTTTGCCCCACCACCCCCTCCCACATCCCCCCACCCAACGACACCTGGCGAAAAATGATTCATTAATTCAAAAAGCAGCATTTTTGAAAGCCGTATTTCAAAGGCTTCGACAGGAAAGAGAGAGGAGCTAAGTGGGGTAGGGTGAGCTGGGAGAGCTGAGCGAACAGGAGGAGGAGGAGGAGGAGGAGGAGGTGGAGGAGGAGAGGGCAGGGGAAGGCAGAGCCAAGGTGTTTGAAGGGGCAGAGTACACTTCAAGTTTCTGTCACGCCAAAGATCAAGCTGGGGAGGGGCGGGTGGGGTGGGGGATGGTTGGGGGGACAGCGGGACATTAGAAAGGATACAAGGGGTTTTACTGCAAATACTTACTGGACCTCTGTGCAGGTGGCTTTCATGTAGCAATAACAACAGTATGATTTAGGTTGTCTGCAAACTTGACCCCAATACAATATATATGTAACATAAATTACGGTTTGGGGCTTAGATGCACGCATGTAAATGTGCAATTGATAGATATGTAGATAGACACATCCATGTTGCATTAATGCTTATTATGAAATATCTTAGTCTTGGCTAAATCAGAAGACTCTTCCAACTCAATGTGGCTACAACGTATTAACTAACACACACACACACATTTCTACACACTAGCGGTAAACAGCAACAGTGGGATCGTGTGTCAGCCACTCCCAGTCCGGCTGAATCTTTCATACGGCTGCAGATGATGTGCTTAATTATAGATGGCAGGACAAGCCAGGATCCTTAGCCTCAATTAGACAAGGCCACAGGGTTACTGACCTGCACAACGACTGTCAGTGCCTATTACACACTACACATGGCCAGTGACAGTGAGAGGGGCTGGGGGTGGAGGGCAGGGCTGGGTTACAAGGGCTACTACTGTTCTTTTTCTTTCTGGGCAAAACGTGACATAAATGCGCACACACACACACACACACAAAATCAGAAAACTTACAAATGAAAACCGTTCTCCCAAGCAGGCCAATTTTGTAATCAGTGGAATTAATCACATTATTATCTTATTGGCTGATTGTGTGTGAGGGTATGAGTGTGTTTGAGTGTCAGAGCTATGGTCTCAGACCATATTATAGAAAGTATAATAACAGGATGTAGCCTCCGGGTCTGAAATGTGAAGCCCATGTGGAAGTTCCTTAAACCTGCATTCTTTCTTATGGCCAGCAGGGGGCAGCTCCACTGGTTTCAAAAAGAAATCTGATTGTATGTAAACTTATGAGAAAATGACCCAACTTCTCACTTGAATTATTACCTTGGTGATCAGTTTCCTAATGAGGTTACTGTCTCAGTTACTAGTTTTGAATCTTCTACTATAAAGTGTTATGTTCATTTGCACATTATTGTTCAATTTAGAGTAAAATCAACAATCTCCTGTGGGACTGATAAAGTTCTTATCTTATCTCTTATCTAAAATAGACAATAATGCAGGGTATACTTAAGGGTATGGTTACCTTGACTGACATGCCGTTTCCACAGTATGTCCTCAGGTTCTCAGTCAAATCCAATCAAGCTTATTTTTGTAATCTATTTTTTTCTTTTGAATATGATAACATTAGAATTTACGATCTAGATTTATGAATCTAGATCTTTATCACTGAGATCTGAGAACACTGCCGCACCACTAAGTCAGGCAGGGAAAGAAACATGAGCATACAGAAAGTCATACAGGATTTAGGCAAACCTTCAGGTTAGTCAAGTTAATTAGAACCGAACAGTAGTAAGACGCAAAATATCATGTCATTTTGACCTACCATACTGCTTAGACTTGTTTGACAAATCCTCCAAATTCAGTGATAAAACATGTTATTTGTAAGACACACAAGGTTCTTTCTGACACCTGTGTGTTGACGGGATGACAGTGTTTGTCCATTTCCTCCAGGACACTTGTTAGAAAAGTAAATTATTGTGATTTGATATCGGTAGATCTAGTATTTGAGCTTTAGGTACAAAAAGAACTTTTCTAGGGTTAGCAAATGAGTAGGATGGTTAAAGTTAGTCATGCCAAATTCATTTCCGTGTATGGACTTGAGTCCTTTCAGATCACTCAATATACTGAGCCAAGTTACTTGAGTCATTTGAGTCACTTAAGTCAATATCACCAAGAACCTACCAGTGAAACCCAACTCTAAAGTACTCTTGGGTCATGCAAGTTCGAGTCCGCACAGCTAAGGGTGCAGGCAATCTTTCGATCACTATAAAGTACATAACAAAGGGTGTTTCACTTCCACCTAAAGATTGGAGCAGAGCATAGTACTTATAGAATGTTTGCTTCCAACATAACACCAAAAGATGTTAGCTACATGTTAGATTGCTATGTGGCGTTGGTCTTTGGGATAAATAAAGTGAATAGGGATATTAAATAAATGTAATGTAATGCAACATTACTGCTGACAACCCATATAAGTTCAAACTTTAAATTGTGCCATTCGTTCAAAGCAGTTGTTAGCAAGAAACTGCTGCAACAAATAGCATACATTACATAGACTGGCAGTGGTTGCTGCCTTATTTGTCATCAGAAGACTCAGTTAGAAGAACTTTCTCCATGGCCGGAAACATAGCTGATCTGGCTCAGTTGGATCAGGCTGTAACTGACTGAGCCAATTGAGTCAGTTATAGCCTGATCTAACTGAGCCCAATCGGCTGTTTCCAGCCCTGCAGGAAGTTTTTCTAACTCAACTCCGTCGACTCCCTGAGTCCCCTGATTATAATGCAATTATATAGATTATAAATGACACAGTTTTTATTTTTGTATTTATGTGGGTTGTTAGCAGCAAGTGTAGTCAAGGACTCAACAGATCCAGGTTAATGAAGAAGAGAGATTTGTGAATCGCGGTTATTTTCAGGAGCTGAGTGAATTAACAGACTGACTCAGGACGCTAACATGTCTAGTTAAGGTCAAAACAAGGACTTTGTCGAAATTAGGGAATCTTAATTGCCATGGTTACAATAATATCCACGTGGTTAAAGTCCAGGGATGATTGTGCTTAAAAGAAATCAGCGTTTACTGTAGGAAATGCCCAGGTTATTAGGACTCATCTATCCCACTACGTCCCTATGCAGACCTTGTGGCCCTATAGTAACTCCACCCAACTTCCGCCTTTGCTGTTGATGTTCATAATTACTACGGCCGTGAGAGGACTTGAACATGAACCTCTGTTGTTTTTGGCATTTGCTGGCAACAGTGTGTTGATGCCTCCAATGTTCCAATGGCAATGAGGTACAGTTACTGACATTATATGTGCACTCACTGTTAGTTTTCCAAGCAGAAGAACAGGTTTAGATATTGTACCTGATACCTGAATGATTTGAATTGTCTGACCTTTCCTATTGCGATTTCCCTGTGTATGGAATAAAGTGATTCTGCACATTACCAACAAAACACAGTGCCTTTGAATATTTTGGTTAATTGTCTAAAGTTGCTGTTACTTTTCTCTTTTTATTTGTGTGCTATACTGTGTCATGATTTCGAACAATCTGGAGCAGAAGCCAGCAACTAAAAGCATCGGTGCCACCCACAGCTCGGCACAGAGCATTGATATTTGCTGTGTTTTTCTCACGGAGGTAGCTATTGGTGTAGTATGTCCCATTCCCAGGGTGTCTCTCGTAATACTGTCTCTGGGAACAAAACCAGGCAAATAGCCCTGAAATCTATCATATAATGATCCGGCCCTAATGACTATGGCTTCAGGAATAGGACAGTCCTTGAGTTAATCACTGCTGTCTACCTTAAACTCTGTATCTTGTAATTACTGTGTCCTCCTGGCCCCCTGACTCTTTTCTGCTCCACTTTATCCCTCTGTTTACTATCTGCTGTAAAGGAAAAAAGGCTTTACTGCTGAAATATACTTATTTCCCTGACACTGAAGTCGTGTGTGGATAACCGTTCAGCTGATGCCAATGACTGCTACATGATAAGAGGATGGACTATGAGTAACCTAAGTTTCTCTTTGTTTATTTATCTAAAGTCTAGTTCAGGCCAATGCCTTGCACATCCAACCCGCCTTGTCCAGCCTCTGTGCTGCCCATCCTCCTCTCTCTCACTCCCCACTGCCTTACCTGTACTCACCTGTGTCTGTCTGTGCAGGTGAGTGAGAGCCAAGCCCCCTTCGGGACCTGCTGATTAGGGTATTAAAAATAAATGGGCTCAGTTTAGGGGAGGGGGGTTGGTGGCACGGTGGTATATATTTCTGTTAATTTTTCTTCCCCCCGCCCCCCCTTCTCTCCTATGTAGTGACTGATCTGGCCGAATATGATAGCATGGGCTGTCACGGCAATAATTAGGCCTATTTTCCGTGAGGTCATCTTACAGGGACGCTGGGCGGCTGTGGTTCACACACAGGGTGCTCTGTGCTGCTCCTGCCCCAGAGCCCCCAGGATATGATCGTCCACACAGGGCAACAAAGAATCACTCCGCAGCAAATGAACGAAACATAAAACATCTACAATCTGATATGGACCGTGGTTCCCAACGCTTTATACGCTGGGAGAGTTTACCTCCCTGGGCTTTCACAGCTCAGAATCAAGCAGCCTTTTATTAAACTGTGTCCAGTCTAAAATAGTAAACAAGATCTGAGGAAGGACTAAGTCATCAAGGGAATTACCTGTGATGGATTTCAAAGTGAGAGCAGGATGTTGATTTTTGTGTTTTGTTTTGTCTTTTTTTTTGCTGCAAAGTCAAGTAATTAAATATGAAACTTTATGAGTGTAAATAAAATGTTATAGTGTAAGGCAGGCATGAGGGTATTTGGTTATGGTTCTGCTAGTAGAAAGCCAACAGTGCCAAGTCAGAGCGCAACATATTTCAGCTCTATTCAAAACACTCCCTGCTTGGGTCAACAGCTGCAGGCTAGAATTAGAAATCAATTATTCAGCTTCGACAAGCTCATTAAGTCTCTGAATAGGATTTTCTGTTCTGAGTCTGCCTGCTCATTTCTCCTAGCTTGCAGTTTCTAATTAGTATTTCTTTTCTCTTTAAAGTTTGATGGGAGTTTGGGTAAAAATGTGGGCACTGACTTAGCACTCACAGGCCCGCTGGCTTCCCTGAACAGTATCATTATCTGTAGAAGAGGCTGTATCGGTACATTGGAAGACCACTAAGGTTGTTTGCTTTCAGTTTGGGCACCATCTAATGATTGGAGTCATCAGGCTAAATTAGGCATTAATAATCAAAGGAGTGTAATCTGGGTAAATTAAGCATTAATAATCAAAGGATGACTGGAAATTATCACACGCACAGTAAATGAAGCAGCACTAATCAGCGGGAAGAAAGAGGGCACGAGGCCGACAAAGTATTTTGAGACAGAAAATGGAAGGATGTGTACGGGAAAATGCATTAATAATCAGTTCCTGCTGAAGGACTGCTGTGTGCTAAAATGATTGATGTTGTCATAGAAACTTCCATCCATCTCACTGGATGGCATCCTTCAAACGAAGCCAGACATAAACTTGCATTTCATAATGTCTCCTACTGTTGCCTACATCACCTACAGTGCAAGGAGGCTTATTAGCAAGCCCATTCCATCCCTCTCTCGCTCTCTCCTCCCCTCTCTCCCCACCCTGCCTCCTCCCATCCCTCCCCCTCTCTCCCTCTCGTCTCTCTCCCTCTCTTCCTTTCCTCTCCACATTGTGTCTGTCTATCTGATCCCGTGGCCTTTTGTTGCGCTATGAAAGGCCTGATGCCACACTCATTATTTTCTCCTTTATCTCTCTCCCCACTGCTCTGATTAGAACAGTCGCCCCTGACAGACGCCCTCAGCCAGCTCCTATCCATTACAGTGTGTGTGTGTGTGTGTGTGTGTGTGTGTGTTTGCAAGAGCGAGACGTGAAGCTACCTACCTATATAAATCATAAGTGTTTTAAGCACAGTAAATGTCTGTGTTATTACAAAGAATATAGGAAAACATGGATATTGCATAAAGGACAAAATATGGGAGAGAAAATGAGGTGTGTTTCCATCCTTTTGAGTAAAATTGCACTGCCACACATACACACGAAACACACTGTCTCTAGCACACACATGCTCGCATTCACACACCACAGGAAAACTGACTTGCTCAAGCCAACTTTTCTGTTTGGTCTTTTGTGTTTTCGTGCAAAGTTGGAAGCATCTGAATTCTGA
Organism: Scatophagus argus; assembly: GCF_020382885.2. Taxonomy (NCBI): domain Eukaryota; kingdom Metazoa; phylum Chordata; class Actinopteri; family Scatophagidae; genus Scatophagus; species Scatophagus argus. The sequence goes on along the minus strand of NC_058503.1, from coordinate 8,482,068 downwards.
ATGCTGCTGAACTGTTGCGATGGGGAAAAAGGGCATTTTTTCAGCTCGATGGGTACATGCATTTGGCCGTGCATGGATTTGGATCAATAGACTTTTACATCCATGTTTCTTCTTCTTTTAGTGAAACACTAAAACACAAGTATGTCACTCAGCAAATGGAAGCTAATGGCTGTTGTCTGTTATTTCCCTGCTGATTTTTTTTTTTTTTTTTTTTTTGGGTGGGGGTCTCTGATGTGTGCCCCAACAAACGAGGAAATTCACGCTGCGTCACCCTAACTGCATGACGGTGATATTGTAATGTAAGGTGTCATGTATACAAAGTGTGCAGAAAACCAGCAGGAAGCATTTAATACATCAGTCGCTAATCTCCAATAAGCTGTTTATAGTTAAAGATTTAATTTATGCATAAATCAGTCACGCTGAATTATGGGAAACACTTTAAAATATTTACAGATACATGTAAAATAGAGCAAAAAGCCCTTTTACACTATATTATTTTCTCACTGGTGCTCTCCCTCCATGGGTAGTCTGAATATGTTATTTGCTTTTAAATTGCATTATCATGCAAAATGAAGCAGAAATTTGATGAAACTCAGATGGATTCACCTGAGTTAATGGAATATGGGTTTAAGAGGGAACTAATTATCCTAGTTTAGCAGGGAGTGAATGTATTTCTGTAGAAGGACTGATTTTGAATGTAAACATTAATGGCCTCCTTGATTAGCATAAGAATCGCGTTGTTATTGTCCTGCTCACTCTGCGTCCCATTGGATATGCATCTGTGCAGCTCTAGACACACTACACACACACACACACACACACACACACACACACACACACACACACACACACACACCCCACAAGCTTTAATACACTTATTACCTGCCTTATCTACTAATGATGCCATTTCTGTCTTTATTGTTTTGTTAATCCATAAAATTCATTTCTCCAATCAAATTACAGTTTTAAGACCCAATAACATTACTGGAAGCTTCTTTTCTTTCTTTTTCTTTCCTTTTTTTGCAGGGGCTGAGAAGACAAAAACAACTCCACCTGCTGAGGTAAAGACAATGTTTAATATAAGCACAAGTGAAGAGGCCGTGTCATTGTTATGTTCTTCTTCTTTGGTGTTCTTGCTCTCTTTGGGAAATCTGTGACACCTGTGCAGTATAGGCCATTACAGTGTAAACAAAGAAGAAACAGAGGGGAAGATAAGGAAGTAAAAGGAATGAAGTAATCGTGGACCCAGGTGAAGAGTTAAATCAAGAAAAGGAGGCGATGAGGAGAGTTAAAGGGCAGGTGAGGAAGGGAGGCTTTGACTTGGGGCCTCCTGCGGACGTTGACCTTATTTCAAATTCTGGGTGAGGGACTGTAGTTAGGCAACTGAGGAGACACACACACACGCACACACTCAAACACACGTTCAAGGCTGAGTTCAGGAATAGAGAGACACCCCCCCCACCTGAAGTCCTGCAGCTTGCTCAAAGGCCAAGCTGCTGCCATTGTCGTTAGTAAAGCTACATAATATGCTGAAGCACAATATTCTTCCAAGGTCCTTAATGGAACTGTAGCTATGAACTAAACCCTTTAACTGTTACAAGAGAATGGATGAATCTCTGTTGCATTTTGAGAAATATATTTATTGGGATTTTCTACATTAACGCAACAAATAGATTTATAAAGGTCAACGCACACAACATTCATACGAAACGGGAAAGCTAAATAATATTACGTTAATATTTATACATTACTACATTCTCTTTTATACACACTCAGCAAACATTCTGATAACATTCTGAGGCACTTAACTCAAGTTAATTAAATTCATGATCTGTTCCCATTTTTCAAAAGAAATCCTTTAGTGGTCTGAGTTACTTTCTCTATGGCTGAGCAGCGAGAAGAACTTTTAAACCAAAGTCCAACTGTAGGTGAACTGTTGTATTCTTGGGAGCAGCCACTGACATGCTCGGTGTGCCCCTGTGCTTGTGTAAATTCCAGGTGGACTGTATGAGACTGTCTTTTAATTACAGTTACATAGTTATTACAGTATTGATAGAGTGCTTGTAATTTCCTTGATTGAACATATTTTACAACAAAACTGTTGAAACTTCTGAAAGGAGTCTGCACAATCTTTCAGTCAGACTTGTTTCCTGTCCAGCTGAGTCCAGATAGTGGTGGCACTACTTGCTCTTCAGTGCTGCATTTTTTTATTTTGAAAAGCCTTTAATGCGAGCTAATGTGTAGCGTTAGTTGTATAATTAAGCTGCCTTGCTGTAAGTCTCTTTATAGGAGCTCTGGGTTGTATTCACTTTTAAAACAGATGTAAACTGGACTACCCTGTATTTTTGCCACATTATGTTAAAAATTTGACAGGTAATCCTTCTTTTATTGATTGATTTAGCTTTTATTTTATCATGGCCTTGGGTGGCTCAAAACAACATTTGCACAATATAAAATAACTTAATTGTGAGACAAAAATATAAAAGACAAGCTTTTATATATACGTATAAATCCTTTCTACACACCTGTGTATTTGTCGGACTGTAAATATAACCTTGTATTTCTTTATTTTGTTATTATTATTTTAGATAATCTTTTATATCTTTTGTTAATACCTTTTCAGTACTTTTGCACTGTCTTGTCCTGCTGGCTGCTGTAACGACCATATTTTCCCCTCGGGAATCAATAAAGTCTCATCTTATCTTATCTCATCTTTTTTTTCAAATGTACACACATGGGGCTGACAGGCATGTGTGTCAGTATGATGCCGTATTTTGAAACCATTGAGAAAGTTTCATACCCATCTTATTTGATTGTTCTGTAACATTGTGTTGGCTTTTCAGAAAACTTGAATGAGACATCTTAAAAGTGATCAGAAAAAACTGAACTAGGACCATCTACAATTCTCATTTCTCAATTCATGACAACTGGGAAAACTTCAAATGATGAGGAAGATCATGTGATAAGATCAAAAGCTCCATGACCACCACTAAATGGACCTAAATAGTGGTAAGGTTGGGGGTTTTTTTTGTTTTATTGAAATGGCCTATTATTGATCAAGTAAATGCAAATGTAAGCCTCATAGCCACTGTTGTTGGTGTGAAAACCAATATACCAATTTACCACTAATGATGATCCTGTTTTCATCATCTAACCAGTAAGTAAATTGTTAATGTTCCTTTGCAGATATACGACATCCACTTTGACAACCTGAGAGCAGCAGTTAGTGTTAAGTGTTATCGAGACAGTTACTGCATTATCACTGTCCTCGGGTCATGGGTAAAGTAAATGTGAAGAGACGGCTTCTTCAGGTGAACGTGGTTCACTTTAATAACCGCAAAGGAAGCTGGACAACAGAACTCTGACAATCTACACTTAAATAGGAACTTTGTAAACTATAAAATAAATATCATTGACAAAATGTCATTCATTCATTCCAATAAACACAAAGGTAATCTATACATTTAGTTTTATATAAACCTACCCAGACTTTAGATTGAGCCAGAGGCAGTGAGAACTTGTAGTTCTTCTTACGAGACTTTCACTTTGTTCCAACACAGGTTTCCACTGTCACTCTGCTTTGCTACAGCCTCTGCAATTTCATACTGAACATGCATCACTAGCTGAAAGGGTTGTGGAGTGCATCAGTGCTAACACTAACAAGGTCTAAGGTGACCAAAGTGGTTAACTAGGAGCCTGTCTAACTGCTTTCCTCCCTCTCAGTCCCTCCTGGCCCTCTTTCCGTCTTCTGCCTCCCCTGAACCACCCACCTGCTGGAACCTCCTTAATTCTTATCCATTTCTTGTCTTGTCTTTGCTCTATATGTGGAAAATGTCCAACATGATAGATTTTGCTGTCATCAAAGAAAGATTTTCCATTAATGGGCCCTGACCTTGTCTGACTACTGTACTTAAAAACCTTCTCTGCTGCTTGGCGCACTTTCCTCTAATCACTCCCCTCACTCCTTGAACCCCCCCCCCCCCCCCAAGTTTCCAGTTTTCCATCTCACCTCCTCTCCTCACCATAATCTCCTGATTTTTTTTTTTCCTACTCCATAAATTTTCTGCTCCTCTCACCTTACAAGAACCCCCCTCTGTTGTTTGTGGGGGCTTGCCTGATAGCCATTAGTGTTACACCCTATTACATCAGTAATGACTGACTGTGAGCTCTAATTAGAGATGTGTTAGGGAGAGCTGACTTACCCCCCCACCCCCCCGCTTTTCTGCAGAGCTGTTACTGTGACTCCATCGCAGCGGCGACACCATTAGCACAGCACCTCTAAGAGTTGCAACTCCTGACTGTTAAAACCATTACGTTCATTACAGACCAATCAGAGAGGAAGGTGTTATGGCTAATTGATAAGCCGAACAATGCATAAAATCTTGTCTCTAATTGCCCTGCGGGAAAAGGAGAAAGTGCCCAGGGAGAAAGAGACAGTGAGAGAAAATGAAAGAGAGAGGGAGTGGGGAAGCGACTGGCGTACTAATTTCAAAATCTGATATTTTTCCACTCGAATAATTTAGGCTTACAATATGTCTTCATCCAAACGTGCTGTAGATTTTTTCCCCCCTTCTTGAATAATAGGATGTTTCTTCTGGGTTTGTCATCTGTGATAAGATGATTATCTGAAAGGTCTGTGGCACATTGTGAAGAGAGTCTCGCCTTCTCTGCTGGAGTAGGTAATCCTGGGTAATAGCATTATGGACACAGTGTTTTCCTAAAGCCCATGATTATCCACTGCTGTTTGCCGTGGGATTGACATTGGCCTCCCTGGTCTCTTTCTCTCTCTCTCTCCTCCTCTCTTTCTCACTAGTTTGTGTCATCCTGTCTCTGACTCACCACTCCATCAAGCCCTTATATGCTCTTCTCTTACAATTCTACCAAGAGAAGAAGATGAAAATAGAGCACATGGAGCAACAAAAGAAGAAATTGCTTGTAGACAAGAGTGCCCCAGATTTGAATGGCATGTTATGTTCTCTCTGTCAAAAAATTGCACTTTCAGTTTGTCAGTTTGGGGTTAATGTACTTCTCTAAAACTCAATGAGGACACTGCAGTATACAATTTACTGAAATATGTTAGTAAGTCCTGCACATAAACCACTTCTAGCCATTTATAACTGTAAATATTTTCAACACTGGATCTCATTTTTCTGCAAAGTATTTCACTTTGTGTTTTAACATCTTACTGTTTGTTTTTTATTTTTTTCTATCTTTTTATATAAACCTTTATTTTGTGGTTTACATCCATCCTGCTGGTTATCTTGATTATGTTATAAATTATTGGCTCTTAGGTTGCTTTCATGTCCTGGTGAGTCAAAGTCATCTTCTGTTCTTTTCCGTTTTGTTCAAATTGTTGAAATAGGGAGAAACATGTACCAGATAATATACTGTTTTTACTCAGTTGTGCACTTAATAGTTTTCAAATCATTGTTTAAAAGCTAAAAAAAAAATACAACAACACTTAAACAACTTAATCATAAATCCCTCCGCTTAATATGATGTGTGTGTTGTTACCATTGGCTCTTGCTGAGGTCTTTAGGTTTTTGAGTGTCGCATTATGGAGGTTTGTAGGATTGAGAGAGATCATATGAACTGAGCCAAGACCCCTGCTTTTAGCCAATTGGCTCACTCTTCCCTCAAGGCTTTTAAGCCTGAACCTGACCTGATCTCTCTCTCTGTCTGTCTCTCTGCTTGTCTTTTCTTGTTTTTTTTCCTCAATAGTCTCAACATTGCTTTTTACTTTACATTATGACTCTGTGTCAGTCTCCTGCTTGCGTTGTTTACGTCCACTTAAAAATGATTGGACATAAGATACTTTACAGGGCAAGGAGTAAATGGAAACCTTGGTTAACCTCTAGCCTGTAACACAAGAGTTGTTGCGAGATTTATGACATGTATTTTCACTTTAAAATCACAGATTATTGTAGGGGATATGGGGACCAACAGCTTACGTGCTATCTGGCCAGTTCAGCTCAACAAGTTATTATACCGCAATGAATGATCACTTCTGTAGTTAAAGCATCTCCATGAGTCTGATTTGTTGCCACCCCTTGTTCCTAAACAATAGATGGCTGGGAAATTGCTTTTATAGGAAACCACATTTTTTTCACCTTGGCTCTGCCAGCAAGCAGATGGATGCGTGAAGCAGCACAGACACCTGCCAGCTACATCAGCTACAAGTCAGGGAGTCTGTCAGTTCTGGCAGCCGTGAAGCCGGGACGCTGCAACAGGCAGGGAGGGAGTCAGATTCATTAAGGAGCTGCTCAACCAGGCTCTGCTCCTGTGTTTGCACAACAAACAGGGCATGGGGTGGGGGGGGATTTAGACTGAGAAGAAATGAGTCCGTGAGGTAATCAACACCTACAGTGAACAAGCTTACATGTGTTTCTGCTTGTAAATCCATTTTTTGGAGAACCAATCTGAGTTTCGGACTCTGGCATTTTTTGGGGGGAAATGGGGACATCTTGTGATGGTCCTCTGTCTTAGACAGATCCTCAAAATGCTATTTCAGACTAAAGTTAAGGTTAGAATTAGGTTTAGATTAAGGTTATTGTAACAGCCTGGGGATTACATTATGTCAATGAAGATCCTCACAAGTACAGAAGTGCAAACGAGTGTGTGTGTCTGAAACAGATGCTAACAGTGCTGTGTCTCCAGAGTGTGAATCTGTGTGTAAATGAGAAGCCTTTCATGACATTTGTGTGTGCGTGCGTGTGTGTGTGTGTGTGTTTTGAATAAAATGTGTTGCCCCACCAAGAAGCTGTCTGAGCCATATGCTTGCAAGCTGTGTGGTTTCATATAAACTAAATCTAATTGGATACTGTGGACTTCACAGTATGAAGCAATATTTGATGATTTGAGGACCACATTGTTGGACACAGTCTATATGCTGAGTAAAAAACAGACTCTAAAGTCAATACCTCCCCAACCCCCCACCCTCTCTCTTTGCATCCTTTTCTTCTCCAGGATCAGTAATGGGAGTCAGTATCCAGGAGGAGGCGATGGGGTTGCGGGGCTCCTCCTCAAGTCCTCGCCCCTCCTCCCCGAATGCGGCACAGCTGCCTTTCAGAACCCCGCCGCTCCAGCCCATTCATCCTGGAGAGCCAAAAAAAGTGGCTATTTATTAGAATACTTGTTTTGTATTGTTCTGTGCCACACAAAAGACGCTTCATTATGTTAGAAGCAACCCCCTTTCGCAGAGAGAAACAATAACTTGGAATTGTCTTTTTTAGAGTGTATAATAAATGTCATTTCTTCTTGTCTCTGCCCCTCAGTGTGTGTTGAGTGGTGGGTCTGGGCACCGGGCATGGATGGCCTTGGCACTCGAGCGGCCAGATTGTAGCGGAGTAGCGGTCTTACATGAAGCTTTGGAGGGTTTAGGACGGCTTTAGGAGTATGGAGGGAGAAATTTGCCCACTTGGTCTGGAGTAGAGGGAACGAGGGGCACATGCGTAAGTTTGCATATGACAATTCTGTACGCAAGAAAGACATTTGATATAAATACTCAGACTAATTACCCACCGTTTTGTGCGTAAAACCAATTTTAAATAGAAGCGTAAAGCGAACTCGAGCGCAGATCTCAGTGATTGCATACTGAAATAAGCACCTTCATGGGCAGCTTTTATTTTTTGGAAATGTATGCGCTCCACTGTGTAGATAACGCGTTTCTGGCTGCAGGCTGACGTTTTATTCTGGGGCATGTGAGAGCCACATGCACAGAGCCACACAGCCCCACAGCTCACGCTGCTGCTACCAGTTGCTCTCTAACCGACTCAGTTTAATTTCTGAAGTCACGTTATCGGCTGCTGATCTGCTCGGGAGTGAGTGGTGTCACCTTTATTCGGCTGGATGAACGAGAATAATCTGCTGCATGCGGTAAAATGTGGAAGCGTTTACTTAAGGCTGTGTTGTTTTACGCGACTTGGCGGCTGTAGATATTTAGGTTACACGATTCTCTTGATGTTTTTACTTTTCAGGAGGCGGAGTGGTGGTGGTGGTGGCATGTCGGGGATGGAGGAAAGTTGGTCATCACATCCTTAGATTTTTGGGGTGTGTAGACTTAAACTCGAAAACAAATGCTTTCTGTGGCTTAACCCAGTTTGCGTGCAGGTCATCAGCAGGTGATCATAACTCTTCCCACGAAAGCCAATACCGCCCAGCTCCACGAGCCCTGGCTCGTGGACACACACGCACAGCCGCGGAGCACACGCGGAAATTGCTGTTTTTAGTCTGAGGTTAACTGCTTTAGGAGAAAAGGTCGCCGATTAAAGGGAGGTAACCTAGATTGGTGTGGGGGCTTTCTGACGAGCTGGGATTAAAAAGCACAATGACGCCCGCTGGCCGCTGTGCATAACATGTATTTATTCACAGTCCTTCTCTTATTTCTGTATTCACTTAAGGGGTGGGGTGGGGGTTTGTACTGTTAGATAACTGCTTTGACCTTTGGCCCCGGTCGTGCACCATCACCGCAGTGCGCACGCATCCTGTTGCAGAGGCCGCGCACAAAGGAGCGAGGAGGTTTGAAAAGAGGCTTGTTAAAAGAGGAGTGACTGATGGGGGATGACAGAGAGAGTAAACACCGGAGTCCCAGAGTCACTGTAAGGGCTGATCCTGTCCAACCCTGCATCAAACAATGACAAGAACAAATAAGAATATGAATAATTTCATGATCATTCCCGATCGATACTTAAAACTACACCGTGACACCAGATCTCTGTTTATTTTTATTTATTTATTTAATCTACTTTACCGGATTGTTTGACTTTAACCACATCGTTGTGCTGGCATCGTTTGTTTTGTCTGTTAGTAATTAGTAATTAATTTAGACCTATAAAGTACGGGTACAGTGCTTTTGAAAAAAAAAAAACGCTTAAAAATCTGAGTCTTAAGATGTAATTTGTTACATTTCTAAATAAATGCGCCATTATCTAATTTACATTAGCTTGTGTTATTTTTCTGGCTTGATCAATAGCCTAAAAATATTAATGGTTACATTTACGTTTAAGAATATAGATCACATATTTTTAATCATGATACTGAGCTATTTTAAGCCATCGGTGTTACTTGTATTTCTTTATTACAAGAAGCTTCAGATTTGTATTTCGTTATTTTGTTTGTTTGTTTATTTGTTTTCCGGTGTGATGCCTTCACTGGCACTCACCGCCACAGAGCTCTCCGGGTGTCATCATTAGACTATCATCTTCCCCGGGCCTTCAGCCACATGGCCCGGACAACTGGAAACGTTTTATTGGCCATCGCGATACCCCGTTAACCCCATTACCAAAGACGCATGGATCCGTCCGAGTGATCCCGCTCCCTCAGGCCCTGAACACGGAGCTACATCAAGCTAAGCTCCAATTAAAATTAAAAACAGCAAAGAACGATAGAGTGATTAAATCGTTAGTCTCGCCGCGGGAAGTGGTATTTCGTTTTCCCTTTCAATTAGAGGTTGATTGGGCTTTTCAGGGGAGGTCAGCTGTGAAATCTGAATTATATATGCGCGGACCAGAAGACACCAGAAGTCCCGTTTCCCCCCTCGTGGTTTGCAGTCGAGTTACTTGACTTGAACGTTGAATAGGGAGCGTAAAACACAGCCCATCAAGGCGCGTAAAAAGTCCTCTGAAACAGCAGCAAAGCAGTTTACATGTGGTCTTTCTTTTCACCATCAGCTGCTGGCGCGCGCACACACACACACACACACAGACACACACAGACGCACACACCGGCATGACCAGGACTCATTCAGCACCACCAGCAGACGGCGATAACAGCGCTTTGCCTCGGCAATTTCACGTCATTATATGGCTATCCATCCTCAGGGGCTTCTCCTCTTAAGACCAACAGTTTTTTTTTAACAGATCTCTTTCACATCATCTTCTGCGTTGAGTGTGTGTAATTTCTCTCCCTGACACCTACTATTATTACATACCTTAATTACATACCAAGCGGGAGAGGGTGAGTTAGAGAGAGACGCTGTGCAAAATGGATTTTGAGGCGTTGGTTGAGCATCAAGTCGACTCAGAGTGAATTGGTTTGTCGACTGAAGTTCACTTCCAGTGTATGAAAATGCAGTTGGGCCCAGACCTTCAGCACGCTCTGTGAAACACAGTGCACAAATATATGGAGAGAAAGTAGAGGGTTAAAGAAAAAAAACGCTTTACCCAAACTTTTAATGAAGGTTGGGAATTTAAGCACTCTTTTAAATGGAAGCTGTGCTTTGAAGTGATTTTTTTAAAAATTCAGCAACCTTACCGAATAGGAAAAAAAAGTATGCTGAGACGTTTGACTCATCGTGATCACAGACTGCACCCACCTTTTGGCCGCTCCATCACTGCTAACAAATCTTAGTTATTTTTGTTTCGCTGAAGTCTCTGGGAGCGTGTTTGGAAATTTCAAATGCCTTGTGCTATTTGTGGGATTGACCCTCTTTTTCTGCCTCCTCCTTCGCCTCCTCCTCCTCCGGTGTGTTCTTCCTCTATGGTCCTCTAGTCACCTGACCAAACGCCATGCAAATCATTGTGCTGCTAGAGCCTCATTGGCCGCTTGTGGCTCATTTAACCGCTGTCAGTGCGCATCATATGGCCGCCGCTTTAACCAACTTCTCAACTCCGACAGGGAAAGTGGCTCAAATGCGCATTCTATCACAGTGGATGTGAACCAACCCAGGCGAAGACAGGGTGAAATTCTGGTTGGAGAACATTTTACATCACTTTTCGGATTAATTTTCATCTCGCATTTGAACCGTTTGGGGTTAGAATATTAATTTTGTAACCCAGTCATCCTGTGCGCACCCGATCTTGTGCGCGCCTGACGTATCTTGAAATAGACTTTTTCTCTGTTGGTGGCGAAGTTTAAAACCGGGTGAATGTATAGCATGATGATGGAAACTGACCTCCATTCCCCCGGTCCCCAGACGAACACGACCACGGGGCAAACGGGACCGAACAGCGCGTCCAAAGCGAATCAGGAGCGGGTGAAGAGACCGATGAACGCGTTCATGGTGTGGTCCCGTGGACAGCGGAGAAAGATGGCACAGGAGAACCCCAAAATGCACAACTCTGAGATCAGCAAACGGCTGGGAGCCGAGTGGAAGGTGATGTCCGAGGCTGAGAAGCGCCCTTTCATCGACGAGGCGAAACGGTTGCGAGCCATGCACATGAAGGAGCATCCGGATTACAAGTACCGACCAAGACGGAAGACCAAGACGCTGCTGAAAAAGGACAAATATTCCCTTGCCGGTGGACTGCTTTCTGGGCCCAGTGGAGGCGGTGGAGTTGGTTTAGGGGTCGGAATGAGTTCATCCGGGGTCGGGCAGAGGTTAGAGAGCCCCGGGGCTCACGGAGGCTCTGCCAGCTCCGGCTACGCGCACATGAACGGCTGGGCGAACGGTGCGTACTCGGGGCAGGTTGCTGCAGCCGCGGCGGCAGCGGCGATGATGCAGGAGGCTCAGCTAGCCTACAGCCAGCACCCGGGGAGCGGTGCGCACCACCACCACCACTCACACCACCATCACACACACAACCCCCAACCAATGCACCGCTACGACATGACAGCCCTGCAGTACAGCCCCATCTCAAACTCTCAGAGCTACATGAACGCTTCTCCATCCGGCTACGGCGGGATCACCTACACACAGCACCAGGGCTCCGGCGTCTCCTCCTCAGCTGCCATGGGGACGTTAGGGTCGCTGGTGAAGTCGGAGCCGAGTGTAAGCCCTCCCGTCAGCAGCACACACTCACGGGGTCCTTGCCCCGGAGACTTGAGAGAGATGATAAGCATGTATTTACCGACCGGAGAGCCGGGGGACCCGTCAATGCAAAGTAGACTCCATGCCTTGCCGCAGCATTACCAGAGCGCCACGGCTGGAGTGAACGGGACGGTCCCTCTAACACACATTTAGAACTCACAGAATAATTGAAAACTGCAAACGAACACATAACCAAATATTTACCTCTTTTCTAAATAACCCCGGTCCCGAGAACTACCTGCATTTTGTACAGAATGTTTATGATATTGTAAATGAAGGGTAAATAGCATATTCATCTCGGCTTTTTGAATAGCCACCAGTGGAATTATATAACGAATATGATGCTGAGATATTGGTTATTGTGCTATCATTTTTTTTTTGTCCATTACTTCACAGTCTTAGTTGAGGGTTACGCCTGGTTCACATGGGGGATATTTGGTTCAATTGTCTTATAATTTGAGGGGTTCTGTAAGTTATTGAAAATGAGATAACGTGTCATAATCTTAAGAAAGTGCTTTAAAAGATATGGTAAACTCACGTTCTTTAAACATTTGTGTTCATTTGCAGAAGCCTGTGTCTTAATTCTTGGAAATCATTTCTTTTTATTGTAACACTAATTATTGTAAATTGTGAATAATTTTAATATTTCAAAGGATGACGGGCAACTGCTATTGTAATTTAAGTGCTTTTCTGCGAGCGAAAAGCCCTGATATTGCAATGAAGAAAAATTTGAATAAATTTCTCAAGATGTTGCTTTGATTCTTAAGACAACGGTCTTAGATTGATTATTTTCACAGTGTTTCTACTGGAGTTTCTCCCTCACGTTTTAGGACACTAGATGGTCATCGAGCCTCCTCTGGAGAAAAATAGCCACCTGTTTAAATTTTGACTCCGCTGCTGGTAACAGATCCCACGAGCTTTTAAATAACCTAATTGTTTGTGCGTAATCGTGCGTTAAAAGCTCCAGTCTGCAGGCCTTTTGGTAGGATGATGCTGTTTCGTGGGCTAAACTTACGTGAACAATGACAAATTTATTTTAAAGTTGTACATACATATGAAGAAACTTTTTCTCTATTTCATTGGCGTGCAGGCCCAAGTATATTCAAGTATCATTTCAATATTTAAAGCAGGCCAAGCTGATGGCCCACATTCTCCCTGAATATAATTATTTTTGCACGTTCGTTTTTTTGCATTTTTTCCAAAAAAAAAAACGAGTAACGAAAACGAAACGTCCTCATTTCTTAATGAATATGAGAAGTTTTACTTGTTAACTGTCATCAACAAATTTAATTGTTCCCCTTGTAATACAGCAAATTTAAGCAACTACATTGATTTGAACTAATTTCTTCGATCACGGAGTGGATTTATATTTTGCTAACGAAGTTGTGTCAGACTCCCACCTCGTCATTAAATGGCATCAGATTTTAATTAAGCGAACTGCTATTCAGTAACAAGGAACAAAAACAAAAAAATAACCACGTATGAAACGGCTTTGGGACTAATTTTCTTCGCTAAAATATGAGTTTATATTAGAGAGATACAGTAGACCATTAAAATAGATGTACCATCTTTTTGATGGACTGAGCAAAAAAAATTATTGAATCATAGTTTTGATGTAATTTCACCGCCTCTGTTAGGACACTTGACACACGAGACATGAGGAAAACTGAAGAGGAATAAAATATAAATATGTTGGTAATTTAAGGACAGATTTAAAAAAAAGAATTGAATTAAAGACTATGAACCAGTTAGAGCCTATTTTTACATATACTGCCCTCGGAACATGGAGTGTGTTTCGTCATCTACTCTATCATTCTATAGGGATTTAATTGTTTTATAGCAACTTGAGAAAAAAAACGTGAACTGAAAGATAATGTAGCTGAATTCATATTGATAGCCACTGATATCGACAATTTAGAAAAATCTAAATTCAACAAATCAAAAAAAAAACCCTTGATTTTTCAAGCTGCAGTTTGGTTATCTCGCTAATCAGATGATGCGTTCAAAGACGATACGTCACGTTTGTTTAAACTGTTATTTCAGCCAGGAGTTTGTCCTTAGGTGTAATGCGTGGCCCCGTCATCTTTGACTTTAGCTGTGAGGCATCAGTTTGTTGCTCTTGACACCTGATATAGTCAAGGAGGTAAGGGGAAGTGGGGAAAGACTGCGTGAGGCACGAACCGGGGACTTGAACAATAAAAACATGTTTGATATCACAACTGCACTAAAGTTAAGCTAATAAACCGTGTCTATGCCATGTCGTCAAACTATAAAACTCAGTTGCACAAAGCAGAACATGAAGGAGTTCAAGGCTTAATGCACTTTACCCAGTATGAGCGCGCGCAACCCCAAACCACAGAGCCTAACTGTTGCACTGACTGGACTCAAAGTTCCCAGTGGCCCAACACGCTCGTGATGGTTTGAGGCTACTGATGACTCATCAGATTTTCAACGCAGTGAATGTTTGATTGTGGATGACTGTGAGTTTTGACAAGAAACACCTCCATTGTGGATCAGGCATGTTTGGGAGGGGGGGGCCACACCCATGACATTCAGATTATTAATCCTCTTAAAATAATGGAAAATTAGTCTGAAAATTACGTCTTTTTTGACAGGCCACCTCCGGTTTTGACATGTATATGTTTTTATTGCCTGTAGCCCTCATATGTAGATGCAGGCTAATAGCCATACACATGCAAATGAGGGAAATTTATGCCTACTTAGGTATTTTAAAAAATCAATTAATCTCAAATACGTAGTTAAAGGGCCTATTTCACACTGATGAAGACTTGCATGGTATGTCAATTAAACCTGTTAGGCCTCATAGTAGAGCGTGTAACGTCTGGCTGCGAATTAATCTATTGACAGAAATCAGAGGAACAATGTCTGGAAATGAGTTTAAATTCCAAAACCCCAAAAGGAGCCGCATCTATGGAGACATCTCTCCGCACCACGGCGCTCAGCCTGTGACACGGGATGGCCTCCTCGTAGTGTTTTGCATCTTATCTGTTGATGTGAAGAGATGCGGATTAACACTGAAAGCCGAGAGAGGCGGAGCGCGTCACGGCGCATCGCCAGGCTAAAAAGAGGAGCGTTCTGGCAAATTTAACCCGAATAAATTACACCTTGAGGTGGAAGAGGGGTAAGTGTAGGGTGCAATGTATACAGGCAATGTGGCAGCGACGGTTGCTGTATGTGTGTTTGTGTGTGTGTGTGTATGAGGTTTGTTTGTGCGTGCGCGCGCGTGTGTTTAGCTGACCGGCCAATAAATCTCTCCACCGTGCGATACTCTTATCTTGTAGCCACCGATATATTCTGTGCTAGGAGGCCATCAGCTCCAGCGCACACTCGGTTGCTCGTAAAGCCCCGATCCCTTGCACTCCCTGTCCTAAATGGGGATAATTAGCGTCACTTTATCACGCCTCTGCATATTTTCTCCGCGTCTCTCCCCCCTCTTCCTAAAAAAATTACCAAGCAGCCTGCTCTCGTCGCCCGCTCTGTCACAGAAGATTATGGAGACAGATTGCACAGAGCGAATGTGCCGAGCGAGATTAGCGCGGAATAGAGAAAGCAACTGGGCCAATGAATTCCTCGGAAGGGCCTTATCGTGCAATTACACGTTGACATGTTTAACAATCTTGCTGCCTCTTAATCCTGCAGTGCTGCTCTATCTACCCACAGCTACCACGCTATATGCCGGCACACAGAACCTAATGCACCGAAACGCAGCACAAATGTCCTGAAAGTTATGAAAAATGCTTTATTTTCAAACTTTGTCCAGCATTCAAACGCCATTTTTCCATTTTCTTTTTTTATTTTTCAGATTTCTCCGTTGTTGGAATAGCATCTGCACTGGATTTTTTTGAAAAGAGGTGAGATATTAAAATGATGGGGGGAAAAACACACACATTCTTACTCTAAATCTCTGTTTTACTTACAGCAAAAAAAGAAAGAAAGAAAAGTTTTAGCCATGTCCATCCACACTGGCGATGTAATGCAAAAAAGAAAAATGGTCTTCTTGTTTGGAGTTAAATGGAGACTTTTCCCATTTCTCTACCCATCACACACGCTCTCCACCGCCACACCCCGACCCTCCCTCCCTTCTCCTCCCCCCTCCCCGTCCCTCCTGCCTGGCGGTATATCGGGGCCTGTGTGGGAGTGATTGTGGAGCGCCACTGTAGGAATTTGGCAGCGGTCGTGGTTTGGAGAGCCGCCCCACGCTGAGTCCCATTCAGCGGCCAGCGCGCTGTGAGGTTGGGAAGTTTCAGTCAGCCATACAACTCAATGGCCCCCACAAAGGCGATTACAAGCCCCAGCGCATTCCTGTAGGGACCTGGGAGCGGCGCAGGTGCGAGGGGGACCGGGGTAACCCGTCAGAGGGGTGATAAAAACGGGACAGTGCTGGGGCCACACAAAACCAGCCACTCCACAGGAACCGGGGAGTTTTTAGATGAAGAAGGAGAAAGGAAAGAATAAGTTTGAAGAAGATGGAAGTTAGGGAGGTGGGGGTGTAGCATACTGAGTGGCTGCACTGTCCATCACTGAATGAAAAGAGGAGGAGACTCCCAATCAAGGCTGTGGCCAGGATTTTACTGAGGTCATGAGTCCAAAGTCACCCAGCACAAACCCAAGAAAATGAGACAAGGCATTATATATCACTTAACTGTTTAATTATTATGGATCAAACGTTTCAAAACTTTCTCTACACTGCCAGGTACTGTTATTCTGGTGGAAAACATGAAATACCTTCTCAAAAATGTATTATTTTATTTTAAGACTTTTAGTTTAAAGACAGTCTACTAGACTGTCAAAAAACAAAACAAAACAAAACCAAAAAAAAAAAACGCAACATGTGTAAAATGTGTCTAAATCCCCTTAATCTTACAGAGAATATGTCCTCAGGGTGCTCAGCGGTAATTGCAATACATCTGCCTATATGGAACAGTAAAGTGCTCTAACTTATATTCTGTGCAAGGAAAACGTGTTGTACAGTTATTGTAAATTTAGTCTTGCGTTAACAGATTTGGGAGGAAGACTATTAAATTCCATTTCCAGTTTTGGAATAAGTCATCAGGGTCCATTAGTTTGTTTGAAACAAGAAAATGAATTTTATCAAAAATGAATTACGCTTTTTAAAATATATAATAAGGAAACATTTAAATTCAACATATGTCTGCCAATTGTTCATTATCTAAGATCCAAACTGTTTAGGGTCTTTCCGTACAAGTCGCTACCCTCGTGTAAAAATCATGGGCTGCAGATCCTACAGGAAACAATAAAAAAAACATACTGAATATATCCATAACTTTCACCATGGATATTTAATTGTCTTTCCTAGCAATATTTACACTTAACAACTGAAGATGTTTAGCGTTTTTATTCACTTAGTCGAGGTTCAGTAAGTCATGATAAACCCGGTATCTGTACACTGCCTGCACCTGACAGCAGAGAGATTAAGTTAAAGGCAGTTAGGTGAATGCAACAGGCCAAAGTTTGCTAAAATGTCGCCCAACTTTAAGAGGAGATAATGAGCCAGCGTTGTGTTTTTGGGTAGCTCCATTGCCCCCAAGTGGCCAAAAAATCTACTTATGCACCTTTAAGTATTCAGCTAAAACCTCATGGTCAAGGTTAGTTAACAGTCATGTGAAAGACAACAGTCCTCACACCTGGTAGGAGATGGACTGTGAACAGCACTCAGAGTCAGATGCTGTCTATGGGTTTTATTGTCAAAGTCTTAACTCCATCCAACATAAATTAATAGCATGCAAACTTATTGTGTGGGAGACAGGTTTACCCAGGAGACAGATAGCAGCTGTATTCTATAATCTATGAATTACTGATAAAAGTAATAGTAACACTACGATAAATGAATTTTTTTTTTCCTGCCCTGAATGCATTATGCACATGCTCGGTATGCGTTCAGTGCAGAGATGGCACGTGGTGCACAGATGGGAGGAGAGATGCAAAGTAGTGGGAATTTCATTGAAATGATGCCGCACAAAGCAATCTCCAAAACTCAGTTTCTACCAAAACTGAGTCTTGGAGACGTTGTGCTGATAATAGTCGTCTCCCAGCTGGAAATTATGGGATTCTGTCAACAAGGGCAAACTAAATACTGTGTGTAGTAAGTAGTAAAAACAAATTTGAATAATCACTCCTGTAGATGCATTTGAGGTGGCATCACATATCAGAAATGGATTTTCACATTTTATCACTATAATACTGTTTTAATTATGATACAGTGTTGTAGACACAATAATGACTGATTGACAGTATTATGTTGATGTCATGTTACCATCTGAAACATTTGTGGTCTCACCACTTTTGCTGAAGTCTATTCAGAGGTCTACATATAACAGTAATTCCATAAGTATATTTTTAGATCACTGTGTTGCAAAAATAAAACTGGCAACATAAGCGAAATGACATGATTAGACTTCTGTTATCTCCATAAACACAAACACAGTTGTAGAAGCTGCCATCTGCCTTTGCCTGCAGATTTGGTGTGTCATGTTGTCAGGTCTTGCCTTGCTGCACTGTCCACAACAATAGTATTTTCTGGAGAAGAAATCTCTCGAAGTAGGATGTCAAGTCCATGTGGATTTACTTCTGTGCCTTTGGTCATCAGTTCTATTCAGATTATAATCAGTAATCAGCAACGTATTTGCTGAGATCTCAGAATGCCGGAACATTGTTAAATTTAGGTCCGACGGGGCAAGAAATACCAGCAGCCAGACAACCAGTCAAGACACCAAGGATGACTAGTCAGTATGACTATGGTTCATTCCCCACCAGTGTAGCGCTAGTCACACTGTAGAAGAATCTCTCATATAGACTATGCCGATGGGCTGATGCATCTGCAGTAGTCTTTTTGAAATGAATAGGCACATGAACATTCGATCCAACTGCGTGTTAATAAGCCTCTGGTATATGAGTCTCTGTGTGTCTTCCAGGTCAATCAAACACGTTGATACCAGATACTTCATGTCTCATTCACATGTAAGAAAATACTTAAGAATATTATCCTGAAGATAAACAGCAAACATGGCTACTGTTAGTGCTCACAGCTGCCAAGCTGTGCCAGATTTTGGCTGCATTCATTTCTTTCAGACAAAGTCAAATGTAATCATAATAAAAACTTTGCTCAAACTACGTGCTCAGGAGTGAGAGATGAGGCAGAAGACCCCGGTCTCATTTCCAGTACGTCAAGTACAGCAGCTTTGGCATGTCCCTTGGCATCTCATCCAGACTTCTGACACACCTGGTTTTAATGCTCCTCCAGTGTCAACACATCCACACTGATATGAGACAATCAGAGCAACTGCACAGCATCATGTAGTTTGCAAGATGAGAAAATCTCAGAAGGGATCGAGGTTAACGTTGAGTGGTTGGTTTATGTCCCATGGACACTACCTAACGCAGCATAATTTCAGCTTAGCAGAACATTTGAAAGTAGTGTTACCATCTGCAGACCATTACTACTTTCCTTCTTGCTTACTCTTTATTTTCCCACATCTCTCACATTTTAACAGATTTATGTGCAATAACACAGCAGATTAAATGTTTTCAGTCAGTCACCCTGCCTGTGTTTTTAGCAACGCTAGTCACATTAGCTTTAGAGATACGTCTCTGAGTTATCCCACCACTTTGAAAATCTCAGAATGAACTGCAATCACTTTGGTAATCATCTGACATTTAATTTAGTGCCATTTTCATCTAAAGAGCAAATGTTAGCATGTTAACATGCTAAACGAAGATGATAAACATGGGAAAGATAATTTCTGCTTGAAGGTATGCTATGATTGATATAATATGATATGCTATTATTACTTTATGACTCACTAGAAGTGTGGGACAATGTCTGTATCCGCAGAGACCCTGCACTCTGTCTGCATTTTTAATTTTCTTAGTGTTTTGTGAAAAGATCTTTTGGTAACTGTGAAAGACCCAAATTTCCTCCAGGTCACCAAATACAAGCCACCTGGGAATAAGACTCAACAATCAGCTATCTTTCTCTCTTACTGTGCCTTTCTGTTGTCAGAACACATCATATCCTCTGTGTTCTTCAACCGTGTTGCTCATGTGAAGTTTTTAACAGGGGAATAATTTCCACGTGTACCACCCATCATATATGTTTTGAACAACATGCTAGCATTGTCACTGTGAGCATGTTAGCCGGCTGTTAGCATTTTGCTCAAAGGACCTCTGAGCCAAAGTACAGCTGCAGACTTTTATTCTGGTTTTCACACATTACAAGTGGTTGACACATCACTTTGCTAGCTAGGTTTCCATCCGAATGTAACACAAACTTTAACCAAATTTCAAGAAAGTTGATTAAAAAGATGATTCCATACTAATCTGATTCCATACTAATCTGAAGTTGATCTGTTGCTGGTTTTTATCTCTTCGTTGTAGCTGCAGTCTCGGTGGACATGCTTGTACATCATGATTTATTACATCTGTTTCCGTTACGCTTAGCCCAGTTTTGCTTCCAGCGATACAGCGAAAAAAAACAAATTTAAAAAAAAATTGCATTTTTTAAGCAGAGTTTGAAAATCTGCATTTAAAACAGGTGGACGGAAACACACCCCCTTACTGTCACTAACTCAACAATTCACCCAACAGAGTGCTGTGTACAGCACACCTGCAGTGTTTCTCTATCGCTCGCCCACACACATACGAACCCACCAGATGCTGTAAAGGATTTCTGCTCCTGTGTGGCGGGTGATAACTCTCAGTGCAGTAGAGACTGGGTTAATGAGGGGTCAAAGTGTTCACATAAGAAACAGCAGTTTTATGGTGCCTGCTGCACACTGATAGCTGTTTGAACTGGCTGACCTTTGAACTCTGCAGGGTCAAGTGATCAACAAACCGGGTCGTTTAGATAGGTCAGATTAGAACAAGTGAAGGATGTGTACGTCACAGCAATATGTCTAAGAGGTACAGATAAATTGTTCCTAATGATTATAACCCTACTCAATTTGTTTCCAGAGCCATTAGATTGTTGTCAGCTATCAGACTGTTAAAGCTATGGGATGCATTTGATACATTTGTAATTTAATTGATAACCTGCTGTCTATTAAGTATTCAGCCGATTGTGTGTGTGTGTGTGTGTGTGTGTGTGTGTGTGTGTGTGTGTGTGTGTGTGTGCACGAGGTGCATCACCTTTTATTTTTGAATATCCACATATGCATTCACTGAATGCAGTGTGTATTTGATATAAACCAACAACCACAGGGTTCTGTTTGCTCTGTTCTGTTGTCTTTATTTATTGACTTTTGACATTTGATATTCCTATAAATCAATATCTTCTCTTTGTCCACCTGCTTCTTTCTCCTTCTGTCTCTCTCTTCCAGCAAAGTGTCCACGGTGGCTATCACCAGTGGACATGGATCGCTGCAGGGGCCTGTGATTAACAGATAGCACCTCGTCTCCTCTGCTGGCAGGCCATCATTACGACGAGCACTAGAAGATAGGTTCTGTGGGCGCAAAGACCTTTTGGAAAATGTCAGCGACAGTCAAAGCCCCAAATTTCCTCCATTCACTCTTGCCCATGTGGTGCTACCTAGTCTAAACCCCTTAATTACACAAACCTTTACTCCTATTGCAAAAATGTTTTGTATCTAAGTACAGTGTCCGATTTCAGAGCATGTGGAGATTTTGTTTTATCTTATGCAGCTTACCTGAAGATCAGACATATTAAAAAAAAAAAAACAAAAAAAAAACAAAACACCGGCCCTCTATTTCACCCATCTCAGCAAACACACACACACACACACACAAACAAAAACAGCAGTGTCTGCAACAGCTCCTCTTTCCCATTCTCTTTCACTGGAGCCAGCTTCACTGTCTTAATACTCTTAGTCCCTCAGTTGGCATGTTTTCCAAGAACCCACTGCATTTTCAGATTTGTAAAATCCGTCAAAATGCTTGTAATGAATATTTCTACAGCCTTGAGTGTATTTAATATGCTGTTTGACCAGCCCAATAAAAAAAAAAACATATACTGATCTGGCACAAGGGACAAGAGCATCAGTAGAAGCTTTCTTGTCCCAAAACTGTCTGGCCCATCCTTTATCAAGCAGAAAGGAAATAAATATTCAGATAATCTCTTAGGTTCTAATTAACATCTTTCCTATGCATGAATCTACATGTCATTTGAATGTTCTTTATAAAAAAAGGTACTACTATTAGTACAGTTGTCTTCATGGATTAACTGTCATCTTGCGAGACAGGTCTTTGTAATCAACACCTACATTGTGCAGTCTGTTTGCTGTTGTTTTAGCTCTGCTGGGGAAAAAGGATATTAAATAAACTCTTGCGTCTTATTTCTGCCTAACAATACAATATTGAGCTTTCTGTTATTTTGTTTCCTCGCATTCAATTTGGGAGGTAAATTAATACCTCAAAGTGTGAAGTTATGGAAAAGTTTTAACATTTAAACTATGTATTAATTTCAAGGCCTAAATGTGCCCTCAATTATTTTACTATTGCCCCTAAGTAATTGATTTTAGGTGGAGAAAGGGGGGTGGGTGATCTGTGTTCATGTGTGAAAACTGCAAAGCCAACAAATGAAAAATAACTAGCAGCGTAATTGCTATGAGCGTTGTAACCTTGCTTCATTGATTTTTTTTTTTCTTTTTCATCACAGCATTTGGTTAACATCAAAGTTAGGCCCATAATAACATAAAGTGTTTCATGGCTCTCTGTAATAATTTTTATTCTGTTCACCCAGCCCAGCCTCTCGGTCTATCATTGACTCGTTCAGGTGCGTGTAGCCAACCACACAAAGACAAACACATGTGAGACTCAAGTCCAGCAGTGTGTGGTGTGTGTGGAGGTGCGGACTCGGTGAGCAGACACAGACAAAGCGTGTACAGGGACTGGATAATGAGCATCTCAGGTGACTACATGCAGTGATTACCAGGTTGTTGGTGTTATAGGAACTATATCACATAAACATACACTCCCACTCTGTGCACACACACAGAAGCACTCTTATGCGTGCACACACACTCTTGAGAGATCCATGGTTATCACACCCTTGCAGATTGTTCTGAACTACTTATGGAAAATACACACACACACACACACACACACACACACACATCTCAAGATGTGGCCACTCTTGCCAATATGAGCCCAGTGTTAAGAACAGTTGTTGTCGTCGTCGTCGTGTGTATTTTTTTTTTTTTTTTTTAGCATCTCTAAATTCCTAGCGTTGCTAAGGTGCTTTGGGAGGGGATTAACAGAGGCTGGCGCCGATGAGCAAGCCTTGCAGATTTCCAACCAGCAGGAAAAAGACAAAGAAAGAGGGGAAAGAAGGAGGAAAAACAGCAGAGGGTTAGACAACAGGGAAATGGCAGTAACAGCTTGTGTAAACATGATGACTTGAGCGAGGTAAAGAGGTAGAGATGAATGAGGACTGAGTGAAGGAAAGTGAGACTAAATAATAAGTATCCTAAAGAGGACGCCTCAACTTTCACATAGACAAGGCAGAGGAGACGCCCCCTTTCACTCTTTCTCTCTTACTGTCCTTTGTCCTTCTTTTCCTCTTAACCTACAAATGTTTTCTTTCCTCACATCTCTTTACTTATCTCCATCTCCTCACCCTCTTTTCATGTGCTCTCTCCTCTGCTTTTTGTTTCTTCCCATCTCTTTATTTCCCCACAGGCAACAGTTTCAGATCCAGACACTTTTTGTCTCTCCTTCTCTGTGTCACAACTTCAAACAGCGCCGGCGTTCAGGTCATGCTGATGTGCCCGGAGCATTGGTGACTGTGCCGTCTCAGGTGTTCGTCTCCCAGCGTGTCCTTGATGACACTCTCTCCCGTTCTCCCATCTCACTGCTTTTAATTAGTGTAGTGAACAGTGCAGGCAGCAAAGACAGCTGAGCCACATTTACCAATTATCAACCTGCTCATATGTACCTCTGCAATGACAATTCAATGCTTTTGGTACTTCTGCAGCTGGAAAAAAAAACTTCAATTACACATGAGCTGACTGGGAAGAATGCATCACGTTGATGATTCTCTCTTAATCCCTGCTACATGCTCAGAGAAGAAATCCGAAAGTATTTTTCTAAGAATAAAATCTCCATTAGCCAAAGAGGGCGCACCAAAGGGAGGGTCCACATGCTTTTCTTTGAATCCTCTCCTCAGGCTCGGGTCTCAGGTAGAGTGTAACTGGATGCGGCCTGTTTGTGGAATACAAGGCACTTGACCAAGGGCCAACACTGCTCCTCCCTCCCCTCCCATTGCCTCCCATCCCCTCCCACCCCTGTCCTTCCCCTACCTGGGTCAGGTTACCCCTCTGCCCCCCTCCTCCTCCTCCTCTTTTCCTTGAGTGGTGGCAGGTAGTGTGTTTTGCAGCCGCATCAGTGTCTGTGGATGTTGAAAAGCATGTGTCTGTATGTTTGTACTCTGCCCAGACAGGTGTCTGTGACTCTGTTTGGGCTCGGCAGCTGGGCTCCTGTAACTGTGCCCCTCTCGGCCGCGCTGGCTAATGTGACTAGGTTGGCTGAGGCACGGAGGCGGCTGTCTTTCAACCACTGATCCCTCAGAACTACTCATCTGATCAGGCTGGATCTGCGCTTCGCGGCTGCTGGGGTCACACAACCCAACCCCAGGGTCAACCAGCTAATTACAGACCCCTGTGTCCTGCGTCTCTGTCACCACCGGGGAGATGGGGCAGGTGGGGCAATACAAGGACGAAGCCTGAGAGGGAAAAAAAAAGAGAATATTGACTTCGACATCAAAAGGTCAACAGTGAATTTAACCAAGCTGTACACTCTTTTCCCCTTCAGTCCTGTGTGGAGAGGAAGAGCGTGAGGCTCTGGTTTGCACCGTCTTGGTCACACTCCTCCCAGCCCCCAGGCAGAGAAAGAAGCTTAGACCCATGAGACCAGAGCATGTGTCAGTGGATGAGGATTTATATATCAGCCTGCCACTAACTTTACATACAAGGCCCTTGCCAGCTTCTGTGTCTGCTTTCTTATCTTTGTCTCCAAGATTTACTGTAGCACGGAAGGCTAATATATTGCCCCTATCATGACGCCACAGTGAGGCAGACTCCGCTTTTGAGACGTGGAGAGTCCAAATGTTGTGTGTTGATTTCCTCCAGTCTGACCTTTGGCTGTGACCAATGACTGAAGTGTGATTTGAAGGATGCTGCACAGTGTACCAGTCTCACGCATACATACACATACACAAAATGTGTACCAAACTTCCATTATATTATATTAGGCTGCAGGTTCATTAATCACAAATGCGAGGGCTGCTCAGCCAACGTAGGAAATTAATCAAAAAGGGGACATTAATCACATGCATGAACAGCAGTAGTCACACCTGTGACAATGCCATCTGATTTAAACGTGTTACTCCAGGCTGTGTTAATGATGCCACCCAGGGCCAGGCAGAGCAACCTCTCTGCCATCACTGAAACAATAATGCATTAAGTATGAAGCAATTTTCTTACATGTAGTCAATGGCCATGCTGATGCACTTTGCACAGGGGTCAGCGGGTGTTGCAGCAATTACAGCTTTTTCTACAGCAGCTTTTTCCTCACAGCTTGACCACTGTGGATTTCATTACGAGTGTGGATATTGTTAGTCATATACTTATATATATATTAGTCTAATTTTTTTCTCTCCAGCCATTTTGCCCTGACAAATAGATGATCAGTTTAAACAAAAAAAAAACAAAAAAAAAAACACGAAAACACAAAGTTATTTCTGGAAATGTGCATGTGATGTATAGGAACACTAAGGGTTTATGTCAGAGGTTGATAGTAAAATAGAGGAAAGCAGAAAGCAAAGCAGCATGTGTGGTTACACTGCCCTCTTTTGAGTGCACTGCAGTGTATCCCAGTGATGTGCTGCGGCAGTGGAAAACATAGAGTAGAACAGAATAGAAATGGATGTAAAATTCATCAGATGTCCAACACAAGTGATGGTAGTTTCAAATGAGATGAGAAATGATTCTGTCGTAGCATACGTTGCACAACATGGCACAATTCAAACTGAAGGTGTACGGCGGTAATACTGCCACATGTGCCCGTACAAATGCTTCTCTCTGAATTACAGAATCATGTGTCATAGTCCACTCAGAAAAAAAGAATCTGAGTGGATGGTTTGAGCATTTGGCTCAGATCTGTTGTTTTTAAAGGATGTTCAGTGCTGCGGTGCAGTTACCAGTTAATGTTTTTGTACACGATTGTAAATCCTAACATCATGAATAACTAAGTCGGGTTTGACTGAAGTATGAGTTCAGTGTTGTGATGTCCAAACAGGGTTGTCAGTTGTCTGGTGTTGTGTTATTCCTTAATAGATTTTTTGAGCTCCCACAAAGACAGAGAAAATATTTGCATTTTTTCTTAATTATAGAATTCTGAAAAAAAAAGTACTAATAATAACAATAAAGTCATTTGTATATAAAATGACAGATTTGGAAAAATAACAAGATAGTCTGTGACAAGTGTTGGAAATGCACTTATTGTTACATGTTTTATGTAATTCAATAGCTACAATCCTCTCAAATACACAAATGCATCATGTGATGGCTTCCTCCTTGTTTATAACAGTATAAATTATTATATTATTATTATAGTATATAGCTCATCTATCATAGGGCAGTATTTACATCTTCATAATGTAAATACTCACAAAATATTCAACTCAAGCATGAGGCAAAACAAAACACTTGAATAAAAATATGTAAATTTCAAGAAGAAATTTCAAGAAAGAAAGAAATCATTGAGAAGACTTGTGTTTTAGAGTCCTTTCAGAGAGACTCACCTCTCAAGTACGTATTATCTGCAGAATAAAACCTGAAGTTCAAGTGCCGATCAGACTGTCAACTTCTTCTCAGTGTTAACAGAAATTTGTTTAAAACATAAAGGCCAAATCAAGACAGACTTTACTGGATGTTGGACGTTTTGGGCCAAATTTCAGCACAAAGTACTGAAAAGAAATAGCAAAGACTTTCAAAAAAATCATTTAAGAGATACAACACAGAGAATCTTTGAGTTCATAGGGAGCCCCCTTTATATTGTTCTATAAAAATCTTTTCAAGTGTTTTTATTTAGTGTTACATCAAACACAACATGAGATGACCTTTAGCTTCATTCAGTTAAATTTTGAATTCAAAGTAGATTTAGTGGTACTTGTTTCCTGCTATGGCAGTGGTAATAATGAAACAGCTACATACTGTAATATCATTTAGTAGTCCCATAATGAACTGTTGTCTTCGGCTGAGCCTTTTAGCAGCATCTCAGAGCTCGATAAACCAAAATGCCTCAGACAGGACCCCTTTTGGTTCCGATCTGCTTGCGTCTCTCTCTCACGGCACAGGTTGTGCCGTGGCTCAGGCTGCAGTCTGCTCCGTTCTCTGACCCCTGCAGCATGACAGGCCGCTCTGATAAACTCATATCACACATGACAGGGAAACCGAAGACCTGGTCTAATTAGCAGGCGGGACGAAAAAGATAGAGAGAGAGAGGGAGAGAGCGAGGAGAGAAAGGAGGGAGAGAAGATTGAAAATCAAAACGTGGAAGACTTTATTAACAGAGCTTGTGACCCCTGGTTATTTATTCATAGGATTACTAAAGAGGACTTTGGAACAGAGTGGCCTGCCAAGTTCCCAACAACCATGATGTGCCTGTTTGCGTTTTGCTCCTGATAGGTTGCTAAGCATTACAAATCACCATCCTCTTTCTCTCTCACTCTCTTTCTTTCTTTCTTTCTTTCTTTCTTGTCTCTGTTGCTTCCCATCTCTGCCTCTCTGCCTCACATACAAACATATACACATGCACTTGACACCTTCCTCAGTAGACTTACCTGTCCAGGTATTTCAGTAATCCAGGCCAAGCCCTGTCAGGTGGAAGAAAGCCTATCCCAGGGCGGAGACAGAAGAAGAAGTAGAAGGGGGGAGGTTGCAGTAAGTCTAGCCGGTGGTGGGGTGGAGGAGGGAGGGAGAGGACCAGAGACAGGGGGCAGGTAAAGGGGATCATGTTCAGGCTCCTGGGGACAGGAGGCTTGGCGTGGCACCGCACTGCCCACCCAACATCAACACTCTCAGGTTCCCTGGCTGAGATGGGCCAGATAATCACCCTCTCTCCACAGGGACCATCTGGAGGCAGGGAGGGAGGTGAAGGCCATATTTTATTTCCATAAAACATAAATTCACTCATCTCCTGGTAAACTGAAAACAACTCTTTCTTTTCCATCTCTCTCTCTCTCTCTCTCTCTCTCTCTCTCTCTCTCTCTCTCTCTTCCTGACAGCTGATTCCTTCAAAACATCCACACATGAGCGCAACACGTAACACTAACTGATGAGGAGAAAACATCACACACACGTGTTCAGGCTCACCTCAGCGCACCCTCTCATCTCTGAGTTTGATTGACGCTGCTTTCCCTGTCGAGATCAGAGGACAGCCTCTGTGATTATCATCTCAACGTGGTAACCGAGACCGCCTAATCCCATGATCATTCTTCACAGTCAGTACTGACCTCCTGCAAGGAAAACACATGTACACGTGGACATGCACACACACACACACACACACACACACACACACACAGAGGCACCTTTTTCTGCAATTTTTTTTAATCAAACAGATAGTTGACTACACAGTTGTGTGACACAACTTTGTCATGTTTGCAGTACTTTGACTGTAGATTCCAGTAACTGCAGACATAGAGGAGCAAAGCAGTTTTGTCTTCAAAATGTTACTCAGGTAAAAGTACATAAGTATCATTGGCAAAATGTACTTAAATTATCCTTTCAATATTACATTGTTTTATGTTGATCACTAACAAATACATGTAACATACAAATACATACAGCAAACATTTTAATGTAGTTTGTGAATGTGACAATACTTGGTACACTCCTGGCTAGAGCAGTAGCACAGCACTGGATCAGGTCATGCAAGTTTATCATGTGTTTTGATAAGTCATTTGCAAGTGTAGGTGTCAAATAAGTGCAATAAAAAGCACTACATTCTGAAATGTAATGTAATATAATTATAAAGTAGCATAAAATGAAAATACTCATAATAGTAAAGTGTTATTATGTCAAAGCTCGACCTGATAAATGTACTTTGTTTCACTCCACTTCACTGCATCTGACTGATTTTGTGAAAACTCCTGCTGAATTAGATTTTACTCCAGGAAAAAGGTGGGAGGCGTCTCATGAATAAAATATTCATCTATCGACGAAATGCAAAACTACACAAAGGAGTAAAGTAAATATTAAGGTATTTGTCTTCTTAAAGAAGCATTTCCCATTAGCAGTTTTAAGTTTTCATTGAATAGTGGCTTAAAAAGCTCATAAGAAAGTGAAGTTGTTTGCATGATGTTGAAGGCTTTGGGTGTTGCTCTAACATCCTCAGCCTGATTAGTGCAGTTATCTAGCTCACCTGGTGTTTATTAGCTGCTATTTCCTGACACCTTAACACACTCCCGGTGATGCTCTCAAAGTAAAACCATCCAAACCGCAGAATTACCTGCATATTTTCTTTAGAGAAACTCTACCCCTAACAAACGCCAGCATTGTCTTGTAAAACTGCTGCACTTCAGAGGAAGAAGTGCACACCTTCAGCAGCCTCACAAAACTTTGGTTGTTTTCATAATCAAAAAGAGTAATACAGTAATCCTTTCTCAGTGTAGGAGGCAGAGTAAGGCGACCCTCCACCTTCTGATGGTACACTCAAGGCATACTGAGGACTATGACAAAATATGACAAAAATAATGCTGCAAAACCTCATGGTGAGAGCTTCACACTTCAGTTACAATATGCTGTGAAAAGAGTGTGGAGATCTCAGATTGTACTGGACAAAGGTGTGGTGGTTTTTGACATTTTATTGCTGTTACATATTATGTTTTTAAAGGTGTTATAAACACTTAGTCACTGATTACCCTAATAACCACTATAAGAGCATGTGTTTCCTTCTTAGTTCAGTTATTTTCACAAATGTGACAATTTGTTAAAGGGGCAGGCTGAGACATTCTGGATGGGACCCATATTTTTTGGCTATATTTTCTGCTTTTGTGTTTTAAAAGAAGGAAAATTAGAATGAAAATCTTGATAGGGGATTCCCCCCCCCCCTATAAATCCACTAACACCAGTGCATTAGCAGCTCTCAGCTAAAGTACAGTGTCACCATTAGGTACAGTGGCCCTCACTCATGTTAAAGTAGCCTGCACCATAAGCACATGCTATGGAGGTTCATTATTTGTCTTGCAAGAAAAAAATTGGTTTCCTCATTTTAAATTTCTCTAAAATTCTAACCAACAAGGGCACAGTCACACTCCTGAAATCCGCCTGTGATAATTCATGACAATTGTGATTTCGTTACGGTACGTGTGAATTTGACATTCTTGCTGTTCTTTTATTCCACACTGACATTTTATGATGGAATAATTATCGCAGCGTTTTCTAGTATTGTATACTTTACTGTGAGTACATGCTGAACACAGAGGGGACCCTCTCATGGTGGTGGTTTCTTTCACAAGGATAACTGAAAGTAACACCTTTACCAAACTCTAGTGAAAGTTTTTTTTTATTTTTAGACACTATAGAAACTGTCCAACAAGGGGCAGCAAGTGTGATTTTTTTCAAATATAATACTACATCATTCACATGTTCCTGGCAAAAGTAAAAGTCAAAATTGTAATCTATTTTACTGTTGCAAATGGCTGTGATTTTTTCTTTTGTTTATTGAATCATAGTTTTTAGTAGCAACGTATCAATTAAGGATATCTTCACTAAAAACATTTAAACACATAAAAAAGGCTTTACAGAGTGTATGCAGCCACATTCAATACCACATATCAGATTTTTTACAAAACAAGCTTTCAAAATGTCTTTCAGGCTTTCGGGAAGCCATCTGTGTGATTTGAAATTGCAAACACTTGCCAGTAAATGACTAAGTAATAGTGGCTGAGATAGATAGAAAAGCCAAAAAAGTACAAGAAAATTACAATTACCATTCCGTTGGTACACTCTTCTTTCTTCCGAAGTTCATCCATGTGAAACATTTGCAAAAGATAAGATTGCTACCATTTTACATGCTTCACAGCTGAAATGTAAAACTACATCTACAGAAATATAATACAGATAATGTGATTCTGTAATGCAAACAGCTGATGTTCACATTTTTACATACGGTTCTTAGTATTGTTTGTTGAACCTGAATTGGGGAAAAAAAAGTAATAATTTTCCCGCCATGAGTGCACAGAATAGCTTCTGATCCTTTTTCAGCACTTTTTCTCTAAAACAAACAATTTGTACTAACGAGACTTCACTACATCCACACATCCACATTTTAGTGCATTATAGTATATTCTGTTTTCATTAGAAATAAACATTATTAGACATTATTAAACACTGAGGTGGCCTTAATTTCTTAGCCTTAGCATTCAGTATTGATTTACTTCAATCTTTATAGAATTACAAATTGTTAATTTATGGATCTGGAGTAAGTTCCTCATATATGTCAGAGTAGCGATGGAATACCTTTGACCAGAGTGTTTCTGAGACAAAGCCCAAAGCAGGTGACCTACAGGGACCCTTCACTAGACCATCTGAATCCTCTGAGACCTATAGCTGTTCGCTGAATCTTTGCAGGTTAACTTTTATCACAGATACAAAACTCGGTTTCCCAGCATGCTATAAAGGGAAGCAATGTGCAGATGGGCTCACAAGAAAAAAATGTCATCTGTTAAAATCAACCAGCATCATATTTTCAGAGTGACCAGACCTTGCCTGACATCCATAACATCCTTGTTCCTTTCCTTTTCTGAGCTGAACAAATACAGTACGCTTGGCATGTGGTCTACATGTACATTTTCTTAATATTAACCAACAGTATGAGATGCTCAGTGTTACTTTGTCTCACTCACCTCTCCTTCTCTTTCTGTGACTCAGGTACACATACAAACATAGATTGCACACTTTGGAAAATAAGTGCCCAAGTTCACTAACACCACAGGATATCACATTTTATGACTGATCTCAGTGTGTAACTACAGTACACATCCATCTCTTCAGCATTAGCATGATAGATGTATTTTTCATGCTGCCATTAGGACTGAAGCAGTATGCTGTGCAAGCCTTGTGTATGCTAATGTGCCCTCTCACACCTGCAGATTCCAATTACCCCTGAGGAATGGAGCCAAGACTCAGTTTGCGGCCACCAGCCGTAATATGAGTAATGGCAAAATTGCACAAGTCCTTTATATAAAAATGGGAAAAAAAGGGAAGAAATCATTTAAGGGGGGTTGGAAATGATGTGGAACAAGAGGCAAGAAAGGGAAAGAGAGGTGAAGGCAGAGAGAAACATGAAGTCCGAGAAAAAAAGCCACGCAGGGGTCCGCTGCACTGCCTTGAAATGTTTGTCACCACATCTCTGCTATGTGTTCATTTTGTCTTTACACTTACAGCTCTCTAGTTCTGAAATAAATCACCTTCAGGGTTCGGTGCTTTCCTCGGATCAGAATTCGGCCCTCTGTGAGATAAACAGAAAGGCCCAGAAGCATCCACTTAGACACATCCATCTTGTTTTTCTGAATCATCTCAACTCCTCAGTCATCTGTGCTCGGCTTCACAACTGATTTTGTTTTCCCTTTCGTGTACACTGTCAGCTTCAGGCAAACAGAGCCAAACATGTTTTCCCTTTCTTCTACTCTCTCTGCTCCTTGCAGCGCCAACTATGCTGATTAGATATTTGTTATGACCACGTGAGTGTGTGTGTGTGAGAGAGAGAGAGAGAGAGAGAGAGAGAGATGATACTTGATAGGCCTATTTTCTGGGTATTGAGCTGCTGATAGTGTTCGTGTGTCAGACAGGGGGATATTAGGGGTCCTTATGGCTGTTGGCCTTGATAACAGGGGGTGGAAAATCAATCACCCTCTTTGACAGCCATTTGAGGAACCCCACCCCTTCATTCCCCCACTCCTCGCTCCTGTTTCTCTCTCCTGTCAACCTCTGCCTGTCACTTGCAGGATATTCTACAACATGCAAGAATCCATACGCACAGATGTAAGTACACAGATGTCATAGCCCATATAGGCATGCAAACACACACACACAGGCAGGCAGGAGGCACCTGGTAAAAGCCCTGGCAGGATTAGTGAGTTGTATGAGTTGGTTACGGTGAGGAACACATGTTCAGGTCACTGTCTCTCTGACTGCACTATGTTACTGCTCCAAACCCCGTTCTTCTTATTATATTCCTGTCTCTGCTTTGCTTTTCTCTCCCGTCCCATCCACATTCCCCCTCTCTTTTTCTCCTTCTCTGCACATATGTGTGCGTGCACAAGCTGAATATGTTTAAGGGGTGAGGAGGGGGGCACCAAATCCGTAGAGAGGACTTGGCAGTTGCTCTTCTCCCTCTCGCTTCATTGCTTCGGTCCTCCCCAAATCCTATTTCACGGTGCCAAGCATCCGCTCCCTGGGATCTCCACAGCTCCCATCTCCAGACGCAGGTTTAAGCCCCTCTCTTGGCACCCGCACTGGGCATGGAGAGAGGAGGCATGTGACGCACATCAGCACCGCCAGAAACAACAAACACACCTATTATCTTAGCTCAGAGAGGGACCGGCGTCCTGCAGTGTGTGCAGTGCTTACTCACTCGGTCTCGCAAGCCGCATGAGCTGCATTCAGTAATCTCTGACATGAGTCGAGAGGTCACGCGTAAACCTGTGAGCTGGTTCCGTCAAATGCACGTTCACTCGTTCATCAGCTAAATCACTCAAGCAATCACTTGCACACCAAACACACTCCAAAACTCATTCAATCAAGTAACAACAAATCAATCTGCTGAAGCTTCATCAATTACAGTAGACAAAACACTATAGGGCTAATTATCACCTTCTGTTAATTTGTTCTCCCATGGTGCAGTGTAAACTCGTGCTTTAACCATACTCCAATTACAACTAATCAAAGCAATTAATTAGCTGCCAAATTACCTGAATCTACATCAACAGAGCCATGGAGTAGATACTGTATCTTGCATTTATGTTGCATCTCATGTGTTTTTGTGTAATAGCCACTAGATGGCATCAAATACCTGACTTTGCTTTTCTGAAAGCCCTTACTTTTCCCAAATAAGACCACTGATCTGTTATGAACCTTTCAGTTCATTTTGAAAGATCATGATGTAATATCATGACATCAAAAAATGAAAGTAACATCAAACAAGCTAAATAAAAAAAGGCCAGTAAGACAGACACAGAAAACAGTTCAAGACTTAGTTTCCATTTCTGAACTAGATATAATTGTTCTCAGCTCTGTCAAAATTTATACTCAAAGCTGTTATGTGATATATGATAAATAATCATCCAGCATGTTGGCTTCACTGTATTCTTTTCTCTGGGTTTTGGGATTTAAAGAATATCTATAGATCCCAGGCCTTGCAGGAATATCTGAAATAAATCGTTCCTCACTGGCATTATCCCATGCCTCGTATTCTTTATTTTCCACAGTCAGGCAGTTTATACGGGGATAATTCATATCTGCAGCATAATAGGATCCACCGTTTGTGCTGACAATAGCACAGAGTCAGCTTCTCACACTGCAACAAGAGCTGTAATGATTAAACTATACAAGAGGAAAAAAGACGCTAAAACCCTGTTTGCCACTGAACAAAAAAACATCACTGGGAAGCAGTTTGATGTTTCAGCTAATAACCAATGTCAGCACTGATTGAACCCGAGTTCTATTTCAGTCAGCTAGCTAAGGTTAGCACATATGCTTTATGAAATTGAAATAATTTTTAAAAATGTTTTGGCATGTTAATCATACTTGTTTCAGTGTTAGCACATATATAAACTATGTGTATGCTAAATGAAAAACTTAGAGGGCCCAAGGCAAAACTTTGTTGGATCCCAGACAGTCAACCACACACTTGCCACCCTATGTGCATTGTGTATGTAGCAAGTTCCCAGTATGACAATGCAATAATAATAACAACAACTTTATATAGCACCTTTAATTTAAGTTTAAAAAGTGGTCAGGCAGCCAAACAAGGTTTGCAGAAGGTTAAGTTAAGGTTAAACCAGAAGACAAATCTAGCAAAATGTAAATAACAAAATATAATTAATAAATATGAATGAAAAGAGTGAAAGCGATACAAGGACAACATCATATAAAAGCAAATAATACAAATAAATAAATAAGAGCAAAAAAGGGACCACAGCCTTTAAGAGAAAAGTTTCTCTGTAGACCACAATACAGAATCCATCCAATACTCTTATGATGGAATATTATCACCCAGCCTCAGCTTCTCTGTTGGTCACATCGTGGTCATTTGATTAAAAGAACAGGCACCGTGAGATAGTAACAGTCTTAAAACTTGGGGCATCTCTACAAGACAGAGCCATTAGATGACCCAACAAAACAGGACCCATCTATGTTCTTATTTTAGTAGTAAGTTAAATGTGCAGTGAAAATAAATATGCAAATCAATTGACTTGCAGTGAACCTTTCTGCTGGTGGTATGTCCGCATATCTAAAAAACCAAAAGGTTAGACGTTTACACTCTACTGCAACAGCAATGACCACTAAAACCTGATTTGACAGACATTATAGATTATAGCAGGCTGAAAACATGCTATATTCCACCCCCATCTGTGGTCATTAGTGTTCCCACTGTGTCTGTAGAGAATATACACAACTACATCTATTTGTAAAGTATTTTGACAGTGTTGTACGTGCTCATTGTTATGTCTTATTACACAAGGAAAGTAACCCACTGCCCCATATGTAGCTCTCCCTCGCCCATACAGAAGACAGAAGGAAAGAATGAACAATGACCCAGTTCCTCCACTCGGATGGAGCAGGAACAGTCGGTCAGCTATGTGATAATCACAGCAACAACAGTGGAAACATGAACCCGAGTTTCAAACTGAGCAGCAGCTTCAGCCCAGTTCATTTGGAAATCAAGGCCAGCAGCTCTTGGGTACAAAAAAATTGTTTGGCTGATAAATACATGATCAGATCTTCTTAAAATGTATATTCAAGCAATGAGAAATAGTTACAGGCTGGATGGAGATGGAGAAGTTGTTGCTGAGAGTTCATCATTCAATTTCTTCAGCATGCAAAGACCCTGGTCTGTCAAGTGAAAAAGTTATTTTGTCATGCAAGAATTTAAAATACACTTATAACAAATATTTAGCTTTTGCAGCAGTCTTTTTATAACACAAATTATGGTATTTTTATGCCTGCTGGGATGGTACCATATAAGCTATCTTACATTTCTGATTATTGTTGCGCTTTTTGTAGTTGTGACAAATAAGAAAGGAGGCACTCCAATCTCCACAATATAAAAATGACATAAAACATAACATGCATATAATTGGGACAGCCAGTAAACAAAGAGCATGTTGTAATCTGTCCACTGAGGCACACTCATCATTAGACACTAAGTGCCCTGGGGTCTTGAGGGAGGTAAACAGCTGCATCAAGCATTAGTAGGGCAGAGCAGAAGAAAGAGCTGGATCCCTGTGCATTATTAATAGTGTCTGCGCTAATTGAAAGTCATAACTCCGCAAATGAAATGTCTGAGGCTGACATCACGCCCTGCCACCCAGCAGCCAGAGGATCACCCTAGAAGGGGATGCAACTAATTTCAGATTTGTTCATAAATAGAGTAGGGTTTTCCAAGGTTTTCTTTTAAGTTGCGCTGTTTGACAACAAGCTCGAGAAAGGCCCGATTGTGGCTATGAAGCAGCATTAGCTCTTTTACATCACATAGACAGTGAGCTTTGATTTCAGTGTTTGCCTCATTTGCATACTCATTATTTTTCCCCATTGGCCTAGTATTTTGTATCTTTAAATGTTTTCAGTTCAGTTGTAATTTTATTGTTGATAATTTTTTTTAACTTATAGCAATTTTTTTTACTTTTGGTTTGTTCATAACATGAGGTTAATAACTCACTTGGACATCTTTGCTCTCTTTACATCAAGGATCTCAATGGTAACAGACTTTGTGAGGTCATCTTTGACATTTTGGAGTTTTTGTGTTTGATTTCCTCAAGCTCGTAATGTCAAATAAACAGTAAGATGAACAAATCTGATCAATATGCATAATCAGCATGTATGGAAAAGCAGGGCAACATAAAAGGTACTTTCAAATAACTGCTAATAGGCTGTAGCTGGTGGCTTTGTCTATTAAAGGATAATAAATCAGGTTGTTTAAACTACTTTTAGACTGTTGAAACACTTATTTATACAAAGATTAACATCTTATCGACACTTACAACTTCAGATTCAATAATTAAAATCCATGTTAACAGCTTATTAACATTCAAAACAATTGATTTGCATTTAGCATCTAGTTTAAGAAAAGCATTTATAGCATGCAAAATGTCCTAAATATACTCAGAGGTTAAATATAATGTCACAGATATCATTTATAATGATGTATAATGTAATAACTACAGTACATTTTCTCAAGCACTGCATTCATTGAGATACTTGTACTTTATGTTACTTTATGTATGTTCTGCTTATACTACTTTATGCTCCACTACATTTGACAGGAAAACAGTGGGATTTCCGCCCGGCTACATTTATCTGTCAGCTGTACTTACTAGTTACTTTTCAGATTAACATTTTAAAAATCTATAATCAGCATATAAAATGTTGCATTGTTCTACACCAAACCACCAATAGAAAATATCCAGAATCACCGCCAGTTTTGCCAGCTACAGCATTAAAATGCTGCTTGCACGTTAATGTATCAGTAACAGTTCAGTCAATTTGCCTGAAGAGCAGTGGGTAATTTCAGTTTACTCTAATTAAACAGTAGTTTTTAATACAGATCTTTTCTTAATAAGTAGAACAGTCTACACTCTGGTTTTACTGTTTTACTGAATTACATGATCAAAATACTAAAGTTCAAGTTTGTCAACTTCCTTTGTCAACATTGGCAAAACACGACCCGGTTAAATATGTTTGTTTGTCTGTTTTTGTTTGTTTCTTTTTTGGATTATGAGTTTCGGACTTTCTTTGCTGGAGGACCTCAGCACGTAGAGGTTATTTTCAGTGCGGTATTCAGATTATTTTAGAGCCGAGTGAAGATCCGTGCGCATGCGTGCTGTAGTCATCTGACGGCTGAGCGCTGTGGACGCTTTGCTGTGCCGCTTCACCGAGGGCCACCGCTGTAACGTAACACAGAGCGGGACACAGACAGCCTCCATGAGGGACCATCTCCTGCAAGATCAAAGCTGTTCAACGGACGAGGAGTAACCGCTAAAGACTACCCAGAGGTTTGGCGCTTTGCATGCGGTGAACCTTTTCCTGAAATGTAGCCAGCAGCGTGAGTGTGGGTTGTTGTAATCTCTCGGTCGCTGCATGGCTCTTCCCGGGGATGCCATGAAAATCAGAACAGCCGACTGAGAGACCGCTGTTCCTCGCTATCACAGACACGGCGGCGGCGGTGCTGCTGGTGGTGAGCGATGGATACTGGTGGAAAGATCCACTTTAGGTAGCGCTAACGAGGATCCAAGGAGTGCCGAACGTCTCTGTCGCACGGTTTAGTCGCCGCCGGAGCTGTCTAAAGGATGGATTTCACCCTGCTCCGGAATATCATCAGCAGATACGTAAGGGCCCCCAACGCTGTCACAACTGTAGCTCTGTGTGCAAGTGCAGCCATATGTAATGCATATCATGTGCCAGTTGTAGTTGTGTTTTTTTTAACATCTACCATGCAGTGAGTGTTCAGAGTTAAACTGCACAAAGCTGCCTCCAGAGATGACAAACAGTTTGCTCATCTGTAATGGTAAACACACCGCTTTGGAAGGCCATTGACTGTGGGCTTTACAATGTTTGTTGTGGAGCTGAATGGGGAATGTGCCAGTGGCTACAGATGCAGTGATGGCTGCTGAATGTGTAGAATAGAAATGAACTTGTCTGGCCCAGTTACGTTGCTTTAGTGAGTTCCAACATGCGTGCATACCAAACTGTCTCCTGGTTTTCCCAGTTGCCCTGATCTGTAGAGGAAATAAGTCCCAACCAGGCCTTGTAGGGACTCACTCTGCACCACTGGTTTGTGATTTCTACACCAACTTTTTCTCACTTCCAGCCTGATAGGGAGATAAGTTGTGCAGTTGTTTAAAGATATTGCCACTCTCAATAGAGTAACGCACATTTAAACAAAGTAGCTGATGGTGAGGCTGTAACCATATTACTGGATGGTCTGGTCTGAACAGGCTGGTGCCATCAGCAGTCTCAGTTCATCAGCCAGAACAAGAAGCAGCTGGTCGGTGGGTGACTGAATTAGAAAAAAGGAATCAGCTCTGACAGGTCTGGTGTTGTTCATTAGACTGGGCAGTGGGCACCTCTGGACCTTACAGTCACATCGATCCTTTCACCTGAACATGAAACTGGCTCAGGTGCTGTGAAGATAACAGTCAGTATGAGCATGTGCGTGTGTGTGTGTTTGCATGAGCGTTCATGCTTTTGTGTTATGTATGTTGGTGGTTTGTCAGGCTCATACCAACGAGTGAGTGAGAGAGACTGTGTGTGCTTGTGTGCGTGTGTTTGCGTGCAGGCGGGTGACAGTGTGTTGAGATTTTGATGGATGCTCCAGCAGAGTTATTATCAGGAGAAATCAGATCAAGAAGCAAGGCAGAGAACAGGCAGGGAGGCGTGGGGTCATTGACTACACCAGGGTAGCAAAAGGTCAGGAAATTTCTGGAAATTTTCGGGCAGGATTTTCGATGGGTTATTTGGAAACTGTGCACAATTTCTACTTACAAATACTGTACTGTACTGTTAAACAGTGAGCAGAGCTGAACTGTAACCATGCGCTGCTTTCATCAGCACATTCTTCCATGGCCATCACATGTCCATATATCAGCGTCCCATTAAATATGTGCATGACAGGTGCAGCCTGATTACTGTCAACACTGCTGCACCGTCTGAGCCTGCATGCTCTCAGTCAGTACTTGATTTTATCACTAAAGTGAGTGTGTTTTATGTTTTTAATGATATTCCAGGTAGCCAGCAGTTTGTAGACTAAAGCAAAGTACACAGTTTATATTTTGTTAACTTATTCTACTTAAGGGTGTAGCTTGATTAAGTTGGACTGAGCCTCACTGAGGAGTTCTAATCATTCATTGCAAAACATGAGACAGCTCAATTGATTTAAAATTCAACCCAACTAAATTCAGATATTTTTTTTTTTGTTCATTTTGTTTTCAGTTGTTTGCCTTTTTTTCTGTCTGTCTAAGATGTGGTTAATACAGCCTGAGCTATTAACCCCTATATTTTTATTTTATTCCCATCCTTTGCCGTAAATTCTTGGTAATTTCATGGAAAATTTCCACCTCTAATATTCCTAGAATTTTGCAACCATAAACACACCACTCATCTCTCATTCTTTCCCCTTTGTTCCCTCATTCTACAACATTTATTAAGCAGACAAGGAACGAAATCATTAATTCCATTATCCAGGTATTGATTTAG
Organism: Scatophagus argus; assembly: GCF_020382885.2. Taxonomy (NCBI): domain Eukaryota; kingdom Metazoa; phylum Chordata; class Actinopteri; family Scatophagidae; genus Scatophagus; species Scatophagus argus. Next base: position 8,441,850 of record NC_058503.1, on the reverse strand, counting down.
AATTGGAGGGACGGTGGATGTATGTCTGGTCCTCCATTACAGGCGTGTCACCCTGTGTTATCCCTGCTATATTCTGAACAGCTGTTCCCTTAATGAGGCTACATAGAAGAACAAACATTACATCATGCAAGGTGATTAGCATACCGTAAGCAAGACGTCCATGCCTTTTCTCTGGAAAGAGAGAGCAGTAAGCTGCCATCAAGGTCATGGCCTCCCACACTTTAATAATTTTGCTGTTCCGAAAAAAAAAAAAAAATAGCTGAATGAGTAAAGCTTCTCCAGCCATGAAAGAATGTACTTCTGATTTAGTCCGCTTTACTCCACTGGGCAAGTTTATGAGCCTTTCACCTCATATCTTGTTCCCTTATTATCTCCTGTCATTGAATTGTGACTTGTCCTCTACCTAGCTTGTTTCTGGTTTGGTGTATTTACTTTTAAAATTCAACATATTAGACTTTGTTGGGTATAAAATGATAAAGTCCTTATTTCCATTGTTGTCTGTGGTGTTCGAACAAGTGTAATTAAAATAGAGACATGGAATGTTTGGCATTGATAAATAGGAACAGAAATTCAGTTGACAAATCAGTGAACAGGAAGTAGACAGGTTAAAAGTATTGTATACATCTGGAAGAGAGCGGATGCGTGACAGATTAAGATGCTTCATGTGTTCAAGCAAGATTTTTGTTTTTTAATATTAATTGTGATGCTTCCAAGATTCCTAAACCTTCGGCTGGTGACTCAGCTGTAACTGTGAACTGAGTGTAAAGTCTGTTGTCTGATAAATGATTGTCTGATTAATAGTAAGTGTTAAAAGTTGCTGAGACCTATCCCATGCACCACTTTATCGTGAGAGGGACATTTTAATTCTCTGAAAGCACTGCATTCTGTCCTGCCTGTAATCTTGTTTTCTGACTCAAGCGAAACTGCTGGTGAATTGAGCCTGTACAGTATGGTAAATTATTTCTTTTCCTTTTTGCGTGTGAAGTTTAGATGGAACATTTTGTTGTGTAACAACCTAAATCTGTTGAACTTTTCTCACTATGATGGCATAAAAGAATGGCTAAGCCTGCATGCAGTATGAAATACAGTATAACAGGAATGTGGGTGTGGGTGTAGTCCTGTTCTGGTATCTCAGCAGACTCTGGGCCTGGATATGATGGGAAAAAATTATTTTATAATGAGATTTATCTGTAAAATGACCTCCTGTGGTTTGAACAGATCCGGCGTGTATGTGACTGTGTGCGTGCGTGCGTGCGTGCTGGGTCTGTGCTCTTGTTATGTGTGTCCACTCCCTTGTCTTCTGTGCCTTTTTGTCGTCTGGTAATAATAATAATAGTAATGGCGTGATGGCTCATACTGGTGCAGAGTGTGAGAACTGCATGAGGTCATGATCTGGATAAGACGGACGCTGGTATGTGTGACTGGTGGTTGTATTAAAGACACATGACACCTCACAGGAGCTTAAATATCTTCTCATATTTGTAAATCTTCACTTCGACAGAACAGCCTTTTGCATTACCAGCATTTATATCAGCACCGTGGCCCTGCTTTCTCCTGTCCTCAGCTTGATTCGCCCCAGCCTGCCTCTATCGTCACCCACCTTTAGATCTTATCCATGAATGTCTGACAGTTATTCTTGTGGAGACCTCTCACAACCTCAGCAATAAGGAAGAAAGGCCTCCCTTTGAACAACAGGGTGCCAGCAGGTCCGGGAGTGCTGAAGGGCTTTAGAAAGATTTGTAGCGACTTTACAGCTCTTTGAATGCCCTAGCTGGTGTTGAAAAGCAGAACACAACCTGCTAGATTACTGTTTTACACAAACAGTTAAGGGCAGTCTATTCCTGTCCACTGCCCCCCTTGGAGATGGGGCCATGCCAGAGAGACAGAGGCTGTAGGTGACAAAACACACAGGATTTATGTTTGGGCAAAGCTTTGCCCGCTGGCCTGCGTATATCAGAGAAAACATTTTTTTTTTGTCTCCCATGTTATCAGGCACCGTTTCAAGCCTGTATTGTGATGTTGCTGGTATTAAATGCAAACTAAATAAGAGAGGTTTTTTGAAATTATTATTATTATTTTTCTAGGATTCAAATTATGGTGGTGGGGGGGGGGAAGGAGAGAAGAGAGTGAGGGGAATGGGGGAAGGAGCACAGCTGGATTAAAGACTTATGTAACAGTTGGATCACGGCAAGTCAAGTGGGAGAGGAAGCTGGGAACTGGGGCAACAACACAATACACATTTTGTCATTTTAAACGTAATCTTCTCTTGATTATGCTTTGATTTTGTTGTTGTAGGGAGTCATTTACATCACCGAAGTTCTGGTAGGTTTTATTTTTGAAGGTCATTTTTCAGAATTCATAAGCAAAATGCTGCATCCATGTTTTTGCCTGCATCTGTGTAGCAGTTTCCTTCAAATATTAGTTTAATAAATGATGGTAATTCTCCCTGTGAACTAGCTTCCCTCCTCTTATTTCATTAGTTTCTTCCTCTCTGCTGCTTTTGATGTTTACCTTTTGATTCTGCTTTGTTCCAAAAGAGGACTGTCCACAGAGAGTACTGTCTAAGAAGTCCTAATTGAACCAAATAAAAGTATGTAGAAGATCTTTGGGATATTGTCTCCAAGAGCACTTCACATATTCCGGAAAGCCTTATAATCTCTTGTCAAATCTAGTTTCACAGCATTAAATTAATGAGAAAATCCTACACATTTGATCTTCAGTCTATACATAATGAAGCCTCTGTTTGGTCTTGATTCTTTCATTATGAACTTGCCGACATGGCCGTCTGTTCCTGCATACTACCATGGTGATTAATGGCAAATGAGTATCATTGGAGAGGATGTTGAACAAATCTTTTTCAGCTCAGGTCTCAAGGCTCTTTTTATCTTTGCTTAGTGCTACAACAAATTTCACACAGCGCCTATTATTGAACTAATTTAATATTCTTACTCTGTTCCTAGCAGCTGTGCTCTTTCATTTGAATGTAGCGTAAAAGAAACGTTCGATAGGTCTGTAAAACATGGTTCATATCATTGGTTTGCACCAACTTGTTGTAAATTCATTATTAGGTTTGCGTGTAAAACCCTTTTTGAATTCTCGTAACCACTAGCTATTTGCATTTTAAGGATTTATTAAACTGAAGTGCACCACTAAAACTTTAGAAATGTCTCACTTAGTGAAGACTTTAGTGCTGTGCAAATGAAAAGCAATTAATCATGTAACCTGGAAGTCAATATAGCATCACAAGCTGGAACTTAACTGCCACAAAAAACTGTTTTAAAGATGGCTAGTTGTATATGTTACATTTGATTACTAGTTCCTCATACATGTAGGCACTTTTGTTTTGTTACATATATACATAGAGAAATATGTGCTTCAGAGTTGACAGTATTTAATGTCATTTTATTATGAGTGAGAAATGCTTGACAATGCTAACCAAACCAGTGCTGTTTAGCTAGTCATTTAGGCTGACATTATTAGCATAATGTTGTTAATTAAGATTTTTTTTTTCCTGAAATGTACTTTCCAGTTTACTTTATTATGAAACATTTTATCAAGTGTCAGCTTATATATGTCCACTATATTTCATACATTTACATTTTTTTCATTTTGGAATATATATATATTGGCAAGCTAACATTAGCTTTGTCAGTAAGCTCAGTTAGCTTCAAAACAGTAAGACCCGGCAGCAGGTGTATTAAGAGCTCATTTCTATTTAAGAGTTAATTTAATAATGTATAAATGTCCACTTAGGTCTAAGGTCTGCTACTTTCATGCTCATTTCTGGAAATTCAGAGCATTTTTAACAGTTATTATTTGGTATTTTCCCCTATGACACCATGTTCATGCATACAAGAATTGACTGGTCATGTTTCCTATGTCTCTACATCCTGTGTCCTGTTAACTTGAGCAGTTCATTAAGGAAGAGCTCAGTCAGAGGAATTTGATCTGTGAGTTAATGAGGGATACCTGCTCAACATGCTGTGCGTTTCTGTAGTGCAGAAGTGGAGGAGGGGTGAGACACGACCATTTAATCAGGACAGTTAATGGTGTATACCTTTTATTACACCTCTGTGGTAGACAGGAGCCGAGGAGAGCATGCATAGATCATGGCACTGACAGGGTCAGGAGTTGCTTGCTTTTCACAGTCAAGTGATATGGTAGATATTCTGTAAGGATGTTTTAAAGCTGCCATTTAAACCATAAAAATGGCAGACCAGCTTGTGTTCTCTGACTTGAAATAAAAGTTTAAGTCCATCTGCCCACTGTACTGTCTAAAACACAAAAGGAGAAGTTTCAGTGGTGTGATGTTTGTTGTTGCCAAACTCATCTTGTCATTGTTCACTGCTGATGGTGATGAAAGACCAGCCACTCTGCTAGGAGGCTGTTTCAGCACTGTTAATATAGACAAAGCCTCCATGTCCTGCAACCAACCAGCCAGCCACTTTGTCTGATGGGGCAGTGGAGTGAAGAGGGAACAGTGGACTGAGGGTTGATATGGATCAGTGAGGATTAATGATCAGATAACTACAAACCACAATGCAATCTCTCTGTGTCTTTCTCCATCCCTCTCCCACAGTCACACTGTCAGAGTTTGACACACTCTGCCAGGAGATGGAGGGAACATGGAGAAAACGGTGCAGATAGAAAAGGGACCAACGATGAAATGAGGGAATTGTGGATTATGCCGTAAAGACCGGGCTGAGTACTGAGTAATATGCTCGAAATTATTATCACAATATTATCAAAGACGAGTTATCACAGTGGATCAGCGGAAACTTAATTGTCAGTTAGTTAATAATAATTGATTAATCCTTTTAGTCATTTATCGGACAAAAAAATCTGGATGTTTATGGATCTGGATCTCTATTTTGTGATTTTACATTGAATATCATGGGTTTGGGATTGTTGGTTGGACGAAACAAGACCTTTAATGACGTCACCTCAGACTTTAGAAAGTGTTGGACATTTGTGGATTAAACTATGCATCGGTTAATTGAAAAAGACAACTGACAGTTTAATAGATGATAAAAAACAGTGATGAATTAACTTCAGGACCAACCAGACTATTCTCTGATATCGAGGTATATCACAATATGATGTTAAATGCAAGTAAAACCACATGATGTAAAACAATTGAGATGTTTTTAAATTGTAATTAACTTCTGTCCTGATTAAGCAGCATTAAACATTTTGGACTTCTGGACTGTACGCTGATTGGACAATTTTTACATTAGATACTGTAACAGACTGTCTCTTGGTGAGTGATTCACTATGTTAATAATTTGATAAATGTGGTTCATTGTCCATGCCCACATCAGAGCCCTGTTCTTTGTACAGAGATGACTCAGTTTGATTTGACACCAGCCTGGACTTTTCAAAGCCACTTCCTGTAAAACTTCAAAGTATTAGCAGCTGTTGTCAGAGCGAAGAGTCTTTAAGATCAAACCGTCAGAAGTGCAGTTTGTTCAGTTATTATGACCAAGATGTTTCAGTGTTTTCATTAGAGGAACCAGTAGATTACAGTACAGGTGCAAAGGCAATGAACTGAAGTAATTACCAGATAAATGAACACTATTCCACAAAATCTGGTGAGATACTGAACCTCGCAATGTGCATGTGGTGCCATCTTGGTCTTCTTTGCTGTTTTATTAGCAACGTGATTTGAATTTTCATCAGGGTCATCAGGATCTGTTCGTGTAATTACAACAAACTATTAAAAACCCAGACCCATGATCACTGAAGCTGTGTTTGAGACTTTTGATTTGATCCCAGTGACCATGACACTCTGTGTTCCTACAGATTTTGTGTGTTTTTAAGTATTTGCTTTGGTCAGTTATGTTCCCTTTACTGACAAAGGTAATAAGTGCTGCATCATTTGTGAGCAACTACAGCATCTATTCTTTGAACCATGGCATGACGCTTCAACCTCTGCTGTCAGTCTTTTGTTTTCACTTAATACATTTTCCTTTCTCCTTGGCACCCTTTTTTCATTCTTTCATTGCATCATCATTTCATTCTTTTGTCCATCTCAATCTCCCGCTGCTCGCTCAACTCCAGTCTCACACTGTTTTCCACCTCGCTTTCCATCTCTCACTCTCTCTCTCTCCATTTTTCGCTGTATCTCAGGGTCATGTGGCCCCCCTGATGTTTTGGAGGGGTCTCAAGTTGGCTGACACTGTTGGCTCAGTGTCTATTTTCATCCCACTGCCAAGTGCCTGTTGATCACTGTGGATAAGTTTAGATCTGTGACCATGCTCCTCCTCGCTATCGCAGTTTACCATTTTGACACAGATTTTTCATTTCAGAAGTCGCTGGGCAAAGTTACATTAGCCTTCCTTTGATCTTATGTCCAAACTTAATGAAGGGTGTACATTTGGAATTTTATTACGGTTTGAACTTTTTAAAACTTGTGGGATTGAATCCATATGGTTACAGAGGAGACTTGTGAACTTTAAAAGGTTTGGTTTATTGACTGTAAACTATATCTCTGCCAAAATGTTGAGGACATTTTAAGCAGTGAAGTGCTGCTTCCACTGAAGTGCTTGCCCCAGAACTTTTCTGCTAATGGTCAACACTTCTCCTTTGAGCTGTGTCAGGCAGGCTGCTTTGCCAAAGGCTGCGCTCACACTGCCCACTCAGGACAAAGGATTAGGAGCCATGTAGGAAGCCAGATGGGAACAAACAGCTGAATGCGGTCTCTTGACTTTTGTTTTTTTTTTTTCTTGGAGAGCTCTTTTCCCACAGTAGTGTATAATGAAGGACACCTTGGAAAATATATGCTGCGCTAAACTCCCAGAATGCACTCTGTTAGTCCCCAGGGAGCTCCCTAGTTGTAATATAGATGAAAGATGAACAGAGATGGAAGTATGCATGCACACAATGCTAAGTGCTTTCATTATTTTTGAATCAAGCTTTTGGACTGTTAGAGTGAAGCCATCAGAATAAATGTTGTTGTTTCAGATGTGTGTAGAAGAAAAAGATTAAACGAAGGATGGGGCAGAGCTCAGGCTGCAGAGAGGTCCTGCAGGAAGAGGCGAAAAGATAAATGACAAACCCACACTTGTGTGACTCAGAGCTGATCTCACCTACACACACACCAGCGAACACACACTCAACCCTTCAGTCAGCCCTGTCTTACCCACGAGGTTGTTTCTTAAAGAAAGTGACTGAAGTTGTGTTACAGTGATATGTAACGTTATGTTTAATCCAGGACAGTTAGGCAAGGAAAATTTATTTAGATTTCATTTAAACCTTATTACATTTGTAAGGAATTATTCTAATATTTTGTGGATCTTTCATTTTTATTCATTCAGTTTTCTCGGCGGCACAATGATACAGTGGTTAGCACTGTCACCTCACAGCAAGAGGGTTCTGGGTTTTGGTCTGGGCTGAGTTCTGGTGGGTTTTCTCCAGATACTCTGGCTACCTTCCATAGTTACAGAAACATTAGGTTGATTGGCTACATTGCCCTTAGGCAATGTAGAGTGTGTGGTTGTCTGTCTTTGTGTGTCAGCCCTGCGACTGACTGGTGACCAGTCCAGGGTGTACCCCGCCTCTCGCCTGTAGCCAGCTGTGACAGGCTCCAGCCCTCCCATCCATCCATCTATCCATTCTCCATAAGTTGAAAAATGGATGGATGGATAGTTTATTTCTCGTATTGTCACAAAACCAACAAGACCCATTTCAGTTTCCAGTTGTGACATCTGCAGATTGCTTGTTTTGTTTTGCCAGTCTCCAAAGATGTTCAGTTCACAGTGATCACAGAAAACTGTAGATCATCATAATTCAAGAGATTGAACTTTTTGCTTGATAAGTGACTTAAATAGTTAATCATTTATCAAACCACATGGAAGTTAATTTTCAGCTGATGAATTGATTTCCTGACTAATTATTTCAACATTAGTAGTGTTCTTAGTGCTGAAACCAAAAATAAAATTATACTGTACATCTGTTAACACCAGAAATCTAAACTATCCTCTGTTCACGTGTACAGTGGACCATTAATAGTGCATACTCTGCATATAGTAAAAGGCTGGTTATAAAGAGATGTTGGCATGATAATAAGGTGTTAGTGAGGGTGGTTAGTGCCATATATTATAATATCAGTAGCTTCGGAGTTGCAAGCAGACACTTAAACAAGGCTGAACACTGTGATTTAACCCATTTTTTCTGTCCAGACTCTACCTGTATTGCTATTTATATCTATATCTTTCTCTCTCTGTCAGTGTGTGGGGGAGGAGATCTGGGTGGACAGTCGGACGGTGTACATCGGGCATAAAGAACCCCCTCCGGGAGCTGAGGCCTACATCCCTCAGCGTTACCCCGACAACCGCATCGTCTCCTCCAAGGTGAGCGAGCCACAGCCCGTGACTCAGTGCCACAACATTGTTTATCATCACCCTATTCTTTGGTTTCATATTTAGACAACCATGTAATCTCTTTTGTGGCCATGTTTTTAAGGATGACACGTTTCACTTTTCTTCTGCTTGTCAAGCTGTGCATCCCAGTTTCTCTTGCCAGAAGGACTGGATGATGAAGTGCCATTGTTTCCCTTGCTGTTTTCCCTTTGTGTGGTAATAATCCTGCTGCTGTCACTCTGTCCCACAGTATACCTTCTGGAACTTCATTCCCAAGAATTTGTTTGAGCAGTTCAGAAGAATTGCAAACTTCTACTTCTTGGTTATATTTCTTGTCCAGGTAAAATTTTCATTTTACTCTGAAGCTCTGTGGAAATAATAACCCAGCTGTCCCTTTGTCTTAACAAAAAAATGTAAAAATCCTATAACTAAATGCCACTAGCAGCTACTGGTAACAAGCTAACAAACATTGCATCTCTTGGTTCATTTTGTGCTGAATTTTGTAGTTCCTAACATGGCCTACTTTGAATGGCTTTGCAGCTTTGTATCAAGACATATTCAGCAGTACTGAAGACGTTTGAATACTGCCCCATTTTTTATAAGTAGATAACTAAATAGCTAAACTAAGTGATGGAACCTCGATTTTTGTTTTTTTTTGTAGTATTTAGAAGCAGATTTACAATTTCATGTGGTGCTGTTGTCAAAGCAACAAGTCCTTGGACTTATATCTGTCAAGATATAAGATTATTCAAAATTAGCTAGTGTCTGTCTTGTCAGGAACCAGAAAACCTGGTGAAAACATCCTTAACACAGATGAGGTGAATTTCAATAAATAGAGACAGAAGAAAGTACTTCACCAACACGTGTAAACAAATTTAACCTGTGTCATGGTTGAGATGTACTTTTTTATACTTTTTGATCCTCATAGCCTTATATTGGCTCATGGTTGCTGTCTCTTCAAGCGTTCCCTGATTTCAAAATAAGAGCAATTGTCCAAGATTAGCAGTGAAATCATGCATGTTACCTGGCTGTGGATTACCATAATTTGACTTTGCTAACATAATATTATCCTGAAATTACAAGTGTTGTACTGCTCAGTGTCTGTCTAAATCAGAATCATAGAGAAGTAGATTTTTTTCTCAGTGACACCATATTGCACCAAATGTTAAATAATCAGGCAAGGACAAAGTCATCGTAGAAGAGAAGGCAGAGGAGGATACATCAGTGTCCTTAGCAGCGGAATACCAGAATGCACTGTATGTTTTATCAGTAACATGTGAAATACTACACCCTCTTAATGGGGCAAACTGAACATAGCACACAGCAGCAATGTTTGTACTCCTCCTCTTTTTGTCAACTGAAAAGGTCCTACTTTGCCATTATTACATTTACTTATGTACTGCTACTAGAAAAATAAAGGAAAGATTCAAAAACACATGCTAACAGTCTGAGAATAGATTTTGTTCTTTGAGTGCATATGGAGGAAATCAAACGAGATTTGATTATGTGGATGCTTTAAAGATGCTTGGTATATACTTGATTCTTTATTACAGAAGCTTTTTTCCCTGCTGCACTTCCTCACTCAGTGTTGCATTACTTGGCATCCTCTTCACCTCTTTCTTCTGTTGTCTCCCCCCCCATTTTCCTCCCCCTGTTCCTCTCCCTTGCAGCTTATCATCGACACCCCCACCAGCCCAGTCACCAGCGGCCTGCCCCTATTCTTTGTTATCACTGTCACCGCCATAAAACAGGTAGGACACACACAAACACACTCACATTTCCGGGAAATATTGCTTGCAGTGACATCCCCCTCCTATCCCCACATACACACACACACACACACACACACACACAGACAGAGCCCAACTCTCAGTCTCAAATACATACACTACACACTCTAGCAATCGCCTCTCTATTATCTGTATACACACATTCCTCTCTCAGCGAGAGGACATGCCATTGAATATGTCTGGTGATGTGAGAAATATGATAATGAATGGTCTTCTCTGTTAATCACTCTAGCTGAGAATCCCATGGGAGATGCATCCTCTCTACCATGTCCACAGTGCTGAGGGATAGGGTACTATCAGTGATAGATGGAGCTGTTCTGGCTAAGGAGGCCTGAGCTTTACTGGGACATAAATTTGAAACATGACATGTTGGCCAGAAATCCAGGAAGCAGGTCACTAAGCTCAGGGAGCACAATGCTAATTAATTACAGTGTATGACTTCTCCCCTCTCCCCCTCCATCTCTCTTGATCTCACACTATGCTCTGGCCCAAATTTTCCGTGCACAATAATCTATATTCTCTGCTTCCCCACCCACCCAACACACACATTGGCTTTTCTTCCTTTTCCCTTACAATCTTGTTCTGTCTTCCTCTCTCGCTGCATTTCTCTCAGGGCTATGAGGACTGGCTCAGGCACAAAGCTGACTGCTCTATAAATGAGTGTCCGGTGGATGTGGTGCAGCAGGGGAAGGTGGTGAGGACACAGAGTCACAAGCTACGGGTAAGAATGGCCTCATTAGAGCAGTATAGCACCTGAGGCCACAAAGCAACACTCCTGTACTGCGGCACAGCTCACTTTTTCTATAACTGCCCCCCTTCTCTTTCTCTCTGCGGTCCTCTCTAACTTTGTTTTCTTTCCCTCCTCGCTCTTGCTTGTCTTTCCCACCAATTAATTGCCCCTGAAACTGTAGCAGAGGAACAATTATAGTGTTGCACCATATGCGAGTCTCTTGGTGACTGAACAGGACTGATGTATTTCATAAGTTAAGATATTCCTGTCATCATCCCTAGATGTTCTCTTATGTCATTCTGACGCAACAGCAGATCACTGTTTGGTAGTGTGGTGCAGTTTAATTCTTGAAAATGCCTTCTAATCCATGAGGCTTCTGTTATATCAGAACCCATGCTTGATGCTATTCACGACTGGAATTAAATGTTCTTGCCATTTCTGTTGATACTGGTCTGATGATGCTGGTTTCCCAGTCTGTGGCTCTTCCAAACCTCTTTACCTCTGCTAAAGAAGCAAATATATATATATATATATATATATATATATATATATCTCCCACGTAACTGTTTCTTAAACAGTGCATTTGTTGGAGACTGTTATCAGTATTTATGACAGGAGGGCAGTGTGCGTGTTGTCGTCTCAAAATAAGCTGCAATAAAATCTAGTAAAATCTTAACGCTGGAAAATGTAGTTTAATGTCAGCTATTAATAGCTTCATGAAGATGTGAATATTCTTTAGAAAAACATGAACCAGCTTCGATGAGCTGTTACTCTGCAGAAATCTTATCTGAGCCCAGCATCAGAGGTATCGCACAACGTAGTGTGAGCGTCTCACTCACCACCTCCTGTGTAGATGTACAGATACAGTTGAGTTGGAGGGTAAATCATGAGTGCAGGTGCGTCTAATTGTCGTGTGCAGAGACTGTGTGAGATGTTGAGGGTCAGCTTTGAATAAGGCTTCCATACAGCTGCACAGCCTTAAAGGTTAGTCTTATACTTTGTGTTGCCATAGCAATAGATTCCACTGAATTTCATTGGTAGAGAGAGACATTTTCCATCAACATGTACAGATTTTCTGTCTTAATTTTTCTGTCACTGTCCTGCACCTTCGGCGTCTCAGTCCTCTCTCTCTCTCTGTCTGTCTCTCTCTCTCTCTCTCTCTCTGTGTCTTCCAGCGTTTTCTGTAGAAAGGTTTCTCACTGCCGTAGATCAAACAGAGAGGATTAGAGTGGGAGCAGGAATAATGATGAATATATTAATCATGCAAAATCAGAGAGCGTGTGTCATGTGTATGGTCACCGTGGAGATGGGATTTATCAGAGCTTAAGCTGCTCCGCTCACATAATCCGTTATGCAACTTCTCAATCCTTTGAAAAAAGAAAAAAAGGAATGGTAAAGGATGAGCAGACGTTTACCCGCAGGTCTGTCTCTTTGTCTTTTAATTCTGTGTCCATGTGAACCTCTCATCAAAGTACTTCTCATTTATTATTGATGTATAAACCATTATGGTGTTGGTGACGTGTCCTGTCCTGCTCTGTCAGGTGGGGGACATTGTGGTGGTGAAGGAGGACGAGACTTTCCCATGTGACCTCATCCTGCTCTCCTCCAGCCGCCATGATGGGACCTGCTACGTCACCACCACCAGTCTGGACGGGGAGTCCAGTCACAAGGTACCAGGACCACTGTATAATTCTGATTTGATTTTTTTTTTTTTTCAGCTCAACTTCACCATATTTGATCCCAAAACAGGAAAGCATTATGATTCAGTAGGTCTTTAAGAGCTTAAAAAAATAAATCGGCTACATTTCAGGCCTTTTAAAATGCTAAAAATGAAAACGACTCACCTGATAGAAGGTCCAGTTTTGGATTAATACAGAACAATGTTTGGTGCAGCTTTTTTTTTTTACTGAACACAATTGGAAATTATAGTATGCTTCTTAATAATTAATGTCAGTGTGCTTGTTCTTAATTTAACAGGTTTTAAACATTTAATTAACAATAGATATTTAGAAATAATAGAAATAGCTGCTTTGTTACAGCTTTTAATTGGTTTTTAGTAGTGTTCTATATAGTAAGTAAAAATGCTTTCAAACCTGAAACAGTTAGTTATTGATTAGTCAGTCAACAACATTATGGTTTAATCTGCTGATTATTTTATCAATCAATTATTTTTGTCTATAAAATATAACATTTTAAATATTGGAAAGTAACAGTCACTTCTTCACAAATCCCACATTTTCTTGTTTTGTCTGCGCGGTTCAAAACCAAAAGATATGTGGCTTTCTGTCATATAAGCCTGAGAAAACATGCAGATCTTCCCATTTGAAACTGGAATCTGAATTTTTGGCATTTTTTCTTGTTTAACCGTCTGTGCACATATTTATTTTCTGCTGATCATTTAAATCATTTAGGTTCCTTTTTTTAAGCAAAAATAACTTTTCCTGGTTAGTTTTAGTATTTGGTGCTTTTCTCTGTCCCATGTGACCTGAATATCTTAAGTTTAAGGTGTAAATAAACTGCGATCTTTTATTCCATATTCTCTGACATTTTCAGAGCACAACTAATTGAGAAAATAATCAGCAGATTAATCAGTGATGAAAATTGTTGTTAGATGCAGCCATACACTCATCAATCAACACATGAACACAGACGCAGAAATGCATTATGGTGTCTGTGACATCTGGTCACACTTTGCATTTCACATTCTCACTTCGCCTTTGATTTTCACTGCTGTCACTCAGGCAAGCATACGCATGGTTGAGCATACACACACACACACACACAAACATACATCCCACAGTGTAGCATTGAGTGCTCCACCCACATGCCTCAGGGGGCGACCCCCTGATGTGCTCAGCATCCCAGCATGCTGTCCTCTGCTGACCCGGAAAGCTGTCTATAGCAGCACACCTCCCAGGCTCTCCCAGTCATTCAGAAAATCTGCTGGAAGCCTGCCCGAGGAGCGAAATGAACCCTGCTCTCATTAGTGTCTGTGGGTGACATTTTCCTCTGTTGTCTTCTTCTTCTTCTTCCCCCTTCCTCCACCCCTCTATCTCAGACCTATTATGCTGTACCAGATACCATGGCCTTTAGAACGGAGCAGGAGGTGGATTCACTACATGCCACTATTGAATGTGAACAACCACAACCTGACCTCTACAAGTGAGTGTGGTGCATGCTCACTGATGCAGACATATTATCAGCTACGTCCTCTTAGAAGCAGATCTCCCCTTGTCGCTCCTCTTGAATTTATTTTTCTGTGATTTCTTTTTTTTTTTGCAGATTTGTGGGACGCATCAGTATTTACAAGGACAAAGAAGAGCCTGTGGCTAGGTGAGTGTACTACTTTTTGTATTCAGGGACTTTTTTGAGCTATACCTTTTATGGACAAGGCAAACTGTTTTTCTAAATTGATCACGTCTTCAGTGGCATTCCTTAAATAAAGACATCCAAGGATTCTGTCTCATTCTTGCAGACCACTTGGGGCAGAGAACTTGCTCCTCAGAGGAGCCACACTGAAGAACACTCAACATATTTATGGTAGTAACATGTGGATTCAGTCAGTTTAATGTCTGTTGAATGCTGCTGATTTTCCCGTTAACTCTGATTTCTCTGCCCTCAGCTGTCGCAGTCTACACTGGCATGGAGACGAAGATGGCACTTAATTACCAGTCTAAATCTCAGAAGCGCTCCGCTGTAGAAAAGTATGATTAACGTCACTGCTTTCACTGCATTACTTAAGATAAGACAGAACTTTATTAATCCCAAAGGAAATTCTTTTGCCAGAGCACATCACAGTTCACTATTTACAGGTTAAAGACAGTATGTGTAGCCCCTGTGTAGAATTGTTTTTTGATGGTTGGTACGTTTGCCGTTTCTTCTTCCTGCAGGTCGATGAATGCCTTCCTGATAGTGTATCTGTGCATCCTGATCAGTAAAGCGGTGATCAACACTGTTCTGAAGTACGCTTGGCAGTGGTCTCCTGACCGAGACGAGCCCTGGTACAACCACAGGACTGAGAATGAGCGCCAGCGCCATGTGGTCTGTTCACCAGCATTTAACTTTGAAACACAGTCTTGACGCTCAGTCCTAAACATGACTTCATAACTGTTGTGTTTTGTCCTTCCCTTCCTCAGGTGATCAGAGCATTTACAGACTTCCTGGCCTTCATGGTCTTATTTAACTACATCATCCCAGTGTCTATGTATGTGACAGTGGAGATGCAGAAATTCCTTGGCTCCTATTTCATCACCTGGGATGAGGAAATGTTTGACGAAGAGCTGGGAGAGGGAGCTCAGGTCAACACCTCTGACCTGAATGAAGAGCTGGGGCAGGTACATGAACACACATACGCTCTCACACACACACACACACACACACACACACACACACGCACGCATATTTGCATACAGTATCTGCATTTAAACAATTTTTCGACATGCCCTACCCTGTGCTTTCTCTTCCTTCCCACCCAGGTGGAGTATGTGTTTACTGATAAGACGGGCACTCTGACTGAGAACAACATGGAGTTTATTGAATGCTGTGTCGATGGGAACGTCTACATCCCGCACGCCATCTGCAACGGCCAAATCCTCAGCGCTGCCTCGAGTATAGACATGATTGATTCCTCACCTGGAGGATACAGGAAAGTAAGTATGTGTGTTTGACATTGCTTGAATAGACTCTTGGCTATGCCAACGCTGCAAGAGGTGGAGATGGTGTGAAGAAAACTTGGTTGAATATGTTATTAGATTAACGCGTCATGTTATTAGGCAGGAGGACTATTAAAGTAAATATCTATGTAATTTTGAAATAAACAAATGTCTGCTCATTTCCATTGCTGATAAACACACTAGGGCCTGATACATCATATATCCAGTTTATGAAATCTTTGACATTTTATTTAAGGGTTTGTTGTGTCTTACACTGGAAAAAAACCCTCTGGTACATGGAAAAGTGATGAGCCTTGCATTTCTGGCAGTGGTAACAGTGATTTGTTCGGATTTAATAGACGAAAAATTGTGTAGTCAGCATGAGCTGCAGCAGCAGAGAGAGAGAAGAGCTCTCCTTGTCAAAACATAAAACTTTAGAAAAAAGTATTTTATGGATATACTACTTCACTTCATTTACACTGGGAAATGTAGTTTAAAAAAATTCCACAGAAATGCCTAAATAACACCAAATATCTCCATGAAATGGCAAGGAACCTCAGGATTAGTATTTTAAAAATACAACGCATGTTGTGAACACCAAATATGGGCTTTTGATTAAGTGCTGAACTTTTTATTTTCAGTTTAATAATGCGGCTTTGTGTCTGTAGGAACATGAGGATCTGTTTTTTCGGGCGCTGTGTCTGTGTCACACGGTGCAGGTGAAGGAGGAGGAGACGGTGGACGGCATCAAGAGGGGCATACACCAGGGACGGCCCACCTCCTTCTACATCTCCTCCTCACCGGATGAGGTGGCTTTGGTTGAGGGAATGAAAAGGTAAAAACACTCAGACACAATTTATAAAATATATTCCTCAGAGGATGTAAGAACTGAAGCTCTTTTAGTTCTTACTCCCTAGTTCTTATTTATTTATTTTTTTTATTCAGCAGTGTGTACTTTATGTAGCATCCTGGAGGAACATCATTTCATGTTTCTATGTACTGCACATACATGGTTGTAATGACAATACAAACTCCTTGTGTCTTTGTATCCCTGGATTTAAGGGGAAAAGATTAAATTACTTATTTAGTATTTTTGTTGGGAAACATTTGCAGTAAAATGCTGTCTGAAACCTCGCAAACACACACACATACACACACATTCACTTTTTCAAAAACTTGATTTCTTCCCTGGTGATGTTCTGCCACTGTGCCAATCAGTATAACGAGAAATGATTGCTGTTTTCACAGCAGCATCGTGTTTGGTTTTGGCAGCAGATAAGCTTTAAAACTCACAGCTGTGGTACTCAAACTGAACTTGGACCTTTATCATATTTCATCTTCTTAGTGGCACTTGGAGCAACATAGACCGATATGTGTTTTTTTAAAAAAAAAAAAAACTGTTCTATTTTTGGTCTGAACGTGGCCTTAGATCCATGTAATACATACAGTAAACATGCCAAATCACAGGGTGTCGGTCTCACATATCGCTTTTACTCGTGTGAAGTGGTGACTGTGCTCAGGTTACAGTAAATGCGTCAAAAAAACCTTTAGCCTTTGCAAGAGCGATACAAGTGAGTAATACTTTCCAGTGTACATAAATACTTTCTGTCAAGCTTAAATAAATCTTTTCCCTCACCCTCTGTTGCCAGACTGGGTTACACCTATCTGAGGCTGAAGGACAACTACATGGAGATTCTCAACAAAGACGATGAGATTGAGAGGTTGGTCTGCTAAGAGTTTATTGTGGTTACACCACAGGAGGTTAAACAGGAGTAATTCAGTGGATGCACTTGTGGTCATACATCAGCTGCCTGGAAAAAGTGGTTGTAGGATTGTGTTTCACATTCAGCAGATGTTAAAAACTACGGCCACAGTAGGGTGGGACAGAGGGTTGTCTCTAGAAGGACAGCAAGGTTCCTTTAGAGAGTGGTTTTGGGGGGAATTGTCCAGTGTTTTGGCCTGTAGGAAGTGTTCATGTAACCACCCTTGCTCTCCATCACTCCGCAGTGGCCTGTCAATACTGAGCTATTTTAAGAAAGCAAGAGAGTTGGAGAGGGGAGGTGGGAGGCTGCATCCAGCAGAGTGAAGGGAATGGGAAAGTTAAAATGTTCTAGAGTATTCTCACACTTGCTGTTTTTAATCATTTGTAGGGATTGTAGAGATAGACGTTTGTAGTCTGAATCCTGTGGCGCCTTTCACAGACAAATAGTCTAAAATGTGCTTAACACAATGCCAAACCTGAGTCTGAGATTTGCAGATTGTATTGTGGCTCAGTGCATTTGGATTACAGCTCGAATGTTAACAAGTTCAAGGATCATCTACAATTCTCCAAAATGGCAACAGAATTGTTCAGTTAGAAGTGGATGTGATGACACTGTAAGAGGCACTGGATTCAAGTGACTTACTGTAGAAATTATAATACAGCAATATTTTAATAACATCACTAATTACTTCCCAAGCCTCTTTGTAATCGATGAATAATAAAGATGTATCTTGAAGTTATTATTTGCCAAACCCTGGAATCATGCCTAAACTCTTCATCAGGTTTGAGCTGCTCCATGTACTGAACTTTGACTCGGTCCGGAGGAGAATGAGTGTCATTGTCAAATCAAGCTCAGGTAAAATACACAACGAAATCAAACAAATGGCAATGCTGTGCTAATACATTTTATGATACAATTCAGGTTGTTTGATTTTCTTATTTCTTTGCTTTCATGATTGTTTGTGCATTCTCAGGAGAATACCTGCTGTTTTGTAAGGGGGCAGATTCGTCCATTTTTCCTCGGGTGGTGTCCGGGAAGGTGGAGCAGGTTAAAGCCCGGGTGGAGCAGAATGCTGTTGTAAGTGCACAGTTGAGCTCGTACGGGTATATAATGTTTGATGAGACATTGTTTAATAAGCATAAATATCACACAGCGCAGTAACGTGTCAGCTTTGATCTCATTTGAAAGAATTGAATAAATACAAGGTTCATAAAACAGTTTCAGTGACCCGAGATAATTTCTTCCTAGATTGAAATTTAACAAAGTTATGTTAAATAAATTTTCAGTCATAGCAAAATGTCTCTCTACAGCTGCTCAGTATAAAAATCTGTATTTTCATATTAACAATAGCTCACTGACTTATGTGTAATGTGAAAAGGGTCGATAGTTTTACTCGCAGATAATTATCACTCCGCTCTGCAGCTCTCCTCAGCTCGTCTTTCAGCTCATTGCTTCGCTTTTACGGGCCACAACTTTTCTGTTCTGGCTCAGCACGAAGTGTCAGACAAAGTTAGCAACTTGCTGGTGAGCATATTGAAGCATTCAGCACTTCCAAAGAGCCAGATATTTCCCTTGGGAGCTTTGAAAACCAAAGTAGAGCTAAAGGATGAAAATTGGACTCAACATTTGTCGGTTGGACAAAAACACAACTCCAAAACCATGCTAATGTGTAAAAATAACAACTGTTTTCTACGACCGCCACCATAAAAGCTTTTTTCTCTTTTACATAGGAGGGGCTGCGGACTCTGTGTGTCGCCTACCGAAGGCTGTCGCAGTCAGAGTACGAGGAGGCGTGTCATCACCTGACCGAAGCCAAGCTGGCCCTGCAGGACAGGGAGCAGAGGCTGGCGCAGGCCTATGACATCATTGAGAGGGACTTTGTGCTTTTGGGTGCTACGGCAGTGGAGGACAGGTTGGTCCCCATGTAGAGAGACAGAAAGAGAGAGAGAGAGGAGGGGAACGATTTTAAAACAGTCCAGCAGCAGCCAAAGGGAATTTTAATGAATCATGAAGTTGTCTTCAAAGTATTGTAATGCCTCGTGAGGGTAGAAAAGACTGAGTCTGAGCTCTGATAGGTGACTGCTGTGGCATTTGTTTCCTTGTTTATTTTCTGCTCTATTACATTATGAGATGTGTTGGTGCTCCAACAAAGCTAGATTTCAGTAATGACCTGCAAAGGTAGTTTTCTGTAAGTGATCGACCAGCGTCCTGACAGTTTGACTCCCTAGTAGATAAACTGGTGATGGGCAGGGACAGGGGTGGTCATGCATTGATAAATTATCACCCGTTGGTAATTGAGTGATTGAAGTTTTGATGGATGCATTCACCTACCCGGCTGGAGGCTGAAACACTTATTGACTTATTGATGCACAGGCTCCAGGAGAAAGCCGCAGACACCATTGAGTCCCTGCACAAGGCAGGGATGAAGGTTTGGGTCCTGACAGGGGACAAGATGGAGACAGCAGCTGCTACCTGCTACGCCAGCAAGCTGTTTCGCCGCAGCACCCAGATCCTGGAGTTGACCAAGAAACGCACGGAGGAGCAGAGTCTGCACGATGTGCTGTTCGAACTAAACAGGACTGTTCTCAGACAGCGCTCTATTTCTGGGTAGGAGATAATGCGTGTATATCTACAGTATCTTAGCGCTGCAACTGACACTTGTTTCCACTGTCAACCAGTCTTCTCTTTATTTTGGCAATTAATTGTCTCTTCATACGTTTTATCACAATTTATTTGATCACAAGATCCTCAAATGCCTTTTTGTCCAACCAGCAGTCCAAACCCTAAAGATATTCATAAAAAGCAGATCACATTTAAGAAGCTGCAACCACCACATCAGTCAATTAACTGATTGCTTACTTTGCACCAATTCACGTAGTAAATGCTGTGGATCCACGTGTCGCATGGTCACAAAATATATTTGCACTCAAGTTAGTAGAATGCAGACTGATGTATCTGTGATATTTTGTTCCAGGTTGTCAGTAGACTGTCTTGATTTTGGTCTGATCATCGACGGGGCCACTCTGTCTGCAGTACTAAAGCCCAACCAGGAGGGTGCCGGGCCTGGAAACTACAAAGATATTTTTCTAGAGATCTGTCGCAACTGTAGCGCTGTGCTCTGCTGTCGCATGGCACCACTGCAGAAAGCACAGGTGGGAGAACTTCACGATGCAAATGCACTCCAGGCACCTTTCTAAATGAAAAAAAAAAAACAGTGGTAGTGACTCAGACCTTTGTTTTTGCAGATTGTGAAGCTAATTAAAGCTTCCAAGGAGCACCCCATAACCCTCGCTATCGGCGATGGAGCCAACGATGTCAGCATGATCTTGGAAGCACATGTGGGCATTGGTGAGCTAATTTCAACCATTGATACAGAAAATTTGCTGTCTTTATCAGCACCCAAGTTGATTTTTAGCAGTAAAGAAGCATCTAATGTAGATGTCTGTCTCAGAGTTTGTTTTTTTTACACAAACACATCATATAAACAAACATTTTGAGTGAATCTCTCAATTTCAGTGACTGAGGCAGGATTTTTAATATTTATCAGTTAAAGATCAGAACAACAGAACCGAAAGCTTCACTTGAATGCACAGGATTTATTTTTGCGTATCATATAACATTATATTTGCTGGCCTTGCCTTTCATAGTTACTGTTTGTAATTTGAGCTCTAGTCTCTATGTTCAGATAGGTATAAACCACCCTATTGTGTTCATACTCATGGTTGTGTTACATTCCTGATCATATGTTACGTGAGCAAGCTTCTCTTTCTCATTCAGGCATCATGGGCAAAGAAGGCCGACAAGCAGCAAGGAACAGCGACTATGCCATCCCGAAGTTCAAACACCTGAAGAAGATGCTACTTGTTCATGGCCACTATTACTACATCCGAATCGCTGAACTTGTTCAGTACTTCTTCTACAAGGTACAAGACGAATGCCTTGTGTGCTCCACTGGCTCACACATTTTAATCACTTTATCGTAATTCCCAGTGAGACAGTGAGTTACAAAGAACCAGATTTTGCAGCGACTCTGACAGATTACTGGATTCATGAATCTCTGGTGCAACATCCTCTCCTGGATTCATGGCTACGATGATCAATGTGGGCGGCTTCTACAGCAAGCGGTGCCCTGCCAACTGATTCATTTTTTTTTTTTTTTTTTTTGGCAGGCCAGCTCTTTGCGGCCCACTCAGTGAGCTTATAGCGCACAATCTCTGCATAAACAGAAATTTGTAGATAGTAGCATTTTTAGACATTTCAAATCTCTTCACGTGTACTTGTCACAAGCCTATCACTTTCTCCATTTGTTGATTTTTCTCCTCTTAAATCTTTCCAGAATGTATGCTTCATCTTCCCTCAGTTCCTGTATCAGTTCTTCTGTGGGTTCTCCCAGCAGGTAAAGACTTAGTACAGCCTGAAAGCACAGTGTGTACTTATACGCATCATTATGTATCCTCACAGCATTGCACTAGCTTCATAAACAAATTAGTTCTTCTCTTAATGTTTATTTCAAACTCATATATTCTTGTTAACAATGAATCAAATGAGTAGTGAATGTGTAATGTGAAAGGTGACGCTCATAGAGACGCACCCACAGAGAATTATCACCCTCTTCTGTTCTACTCTATTTTCTCCTCTTTTAGCTCATTGTATTGGTGTTATGGCCCACAGATTCAGACAGACAAGCAAGAGCAAACAACTCTAATAAACCGACTTCACCGTACCTGCCCCACACTAAATTACTGACAAAGTTAGTCACTTTCTAATCACAAGGCAGAACATCTAACAGCTGAAGTCCTTTTTCACAGAAGTTGGTGGAGACCAAAATAGAGCTAAAAGGGGACTGAACGATGTGCTTATAAGTATCAAACAGCCAGAAGCACGGCTCTAAATGAAAGCTTATGTTGCCCTATGTCTGCTGTATTTGTAATTAAGTATTAATTGAAGTAAGCAAGTATTTGTGGGCATGTTCATGATACTTTTGCTTTTCTGCTGCCTCCAGAAAAGCTAAAGTGACCAAAATCAAAATCAGTTAATGTCATTTTTGGTAGGATGGCTTTCCATTTTCACATTTCTGATGGCGTCCATATCGTTTTTGTCCCATTGCAGCCTCTGTACGACACCGCCTATTTGACGTTGTACAACATTAGCTTCACCTCCCTTCCCATCCTCCTCTACAGCCTAGTTGAGCAGCACGTCACCATGGAGACACTTAAGAGGGAGCCCTCCTTGTACAGGTGAGCTCAGAGGAAAATCACAGAGCAGTTCTGCTGAAAAATATGCGTTTTGTGACTTTTATGACACAGTGTCTGTTGCTCTACTGTTCTTTTTTCGTATTGTCAGGGACATAGCGAAGAACTCCCTCCTCCGCTGGCCTGTCTTCCTGTATTGGACATGCCTGGGTGTGTTTGACGCTGTTATCTTCTTCTTTGGTGCCTACTTCCTGTTTGACAACACCACCTTCACCAGCAACGGCCAGGTGAGCCTCTGTCTCTGTGTCATCGGAGGTGTTGAGGTCTGTGATTTCATGAAACGAGTTGAAGTAGAACAGTCGAGGCGCTTTGTAGGGTCTTTGAGGTGTCCTTTAGGGAAATTAAAAGAGGTTAATGGACACAAAGTTGGTGCTTTCTTAACAAACACTCATCCATCTCCATTGGATTCCCATGAAAAAGAAGTTCAGCGTTGCAGGATGACTTTTCAGTCATGTTTCTGTTATTGTGGACCTTTGACAGTAAGGTTTCTATTCTGGGCTCCCCTGTAGGTCAGCAACATTGGATCTCCATTCATATCGACTACGCAATAGCATCTTTCTCTGTATTGTTAATTTGTATCATGTCAACTGTTTTTGATTGCCTTTGGTCCTGTTTTTTAAGTTGAAACATCCTGAAATTCATTTTACCTTTTGTCCTGATTCTTTTCTCTTTTCTTCCCTTTCCTTCTCTCTGCTTCCTCTCTCTTTATTTTGCTCCTTCTTCTTCTTCTTCTTCTTCTTCTCCTTCGTCCTCAGCTTATGACCACCAACACACAGATGGTAAGCCTGTCTCCCTCCCCTGTCAGCTCTCTCTGTCTTTCACGCTTTTTTAGTCCCTGTCGTACCGTTTAAGCTTTCAGTTTGACCGTTTCATCTAGTTTCATCCTTCTCACTTCACATCATCCATGCACTTTCATTTGAATGTGTAGTTTTCCAGTGCTCCATTATTCCCCTAATCTCTGTAAAGCCCTGAATCCAACAAAGTACCTGATGCTAACAACTTCACTGACATAGTAGAAACCTTAGAAGCTCCCCCACATTATCCTTGTGTTTCACTGTGTAGAAAATAGAGTATTACTGGTATGTACTATAGATTAAGATCCAACACCTGTTGTTCTGTCTAATGTGCATTTGTGTGTCTGTGTGTGTGTGTATTTGTATGTCCATGTATTTCTGGTAGCAGTTCTTGGGGTTGCTTGGTTTTTAATTTCACTGCCGCAGCATCCAGACGGTAGCTGGGCTGCTTTCATCCTGCACTCTTTTTGTACTGGCGGACAAACAACAACAAAAAGTTTTAAATTAAATTGAATTGAATTAAAATTCTTACTATTTTCCTCATCCATTAAGGAATAATGAATGAAGGGATTCTTGCAAAGGTGCATCCAACCAGCAGTTGTGGTTATTATATAAACTCCCCTGTTTCTTCCTCTTGATCTCTCTCTCCCTCCACCCTCCTCCCTCCCAACTCTCATTCCATCTGTTCACTCCTGATGTCTGCCTTAACCTTTCTAGGATTTCAGCAGATAGAAAAATGTGGATGCAAAGAGGTGAAGTGGAAATATTCTCAATTAATTGGCCCCAAAGCTTAAAAGAAAGTCCCTGAGAATACTTTTTTCCCCTTACAGATCACCCCTCACCCCATCAGATGTGATGTCCAGTGTCTATTCGCTTTGTTTTTTTTGTACTCATTGAAGTAGGCCTGTCACACTAACTGCTTTTGTCAGATAATATACTGTCCTATAATTAATTTTGATAAATAATACTAATGTCATTTTAAGACCATTTTATTGCACTGATATAGTGATAATAGATAATGCCATAGTAATGCGAGTTTGTCCTCTCAAAGAGAATTGAACTTCTGATTCTTGATATTCTTGATTACCGTATATGTCAGTATATTGTACAGTGAGTCTGTAATTATTGTGACGGGCCTGCATATAAGCTCTGTAATACCGCGGGATATTCACTAATCCACGAATGCGGGGTGATAGCGATGTGTGATCGATGTGGCTGCTAACCCTGTTCTTCTTCTCTTTCCTTGCAGATGTTCGGGAACTGGACCTTTGGAACTCTTGTCTTCACTGTGCTGGTGTTCACTGTTACACTCAAGGTGTGTCAGCACATGTCTGTGGGGGTGTTAAACATAAATGAATTACCGTATTGCATAATTACTTCATTAAAATAAGTTCATTACCGTCGCACATGTAGCTACGGTAGCCATGGTATACGTCGACAAGCTTGGGGCACTCGTGTTAACTAGCATGTTACATAAATGATCGACAACACTGGTCGCTCTGTTTGTACGACAGTAAACCCCTAAAGGCAAAAGGCATCGACTTCATTGACTGGTCGAGTGTTTACTATGTCTGTATTCTGTTTGTTTCAGCTTGCCTTGGACACACACCACTGGACCTGGATCAATCACTTTGTCATCTGGGGGTCACTACTTTTCTACGTTATTTTCTCTCTTCTCTGGGGAGGCATCATTTGGTATAATCCGCTTTGGGTTTTTTTTTTTTTTGATAGCATCTGTAACCTTTTTGTTGATTCTGACATTTCTGAAAGAAAGGACCGTTTTCTGTCTTTCCCTTTGCTGCTCAGGCCCTTCCTGAACTACCAGAGGATGTACTACGTGTTCATGCAGATGTTGTCCAGCGGTCCAGCCTGGCTCAGCATCATTCTGCTTATTACAGTCAGCTTGCTGCCAGATGTCATCAAGAAGGTCCTCTGCAGGGCGGTGTGTCCCACAGCCACCGAACGTGCACAGGTAAGGCCTTGGCATCGACTCCCAGGCAAAACTTTAAACTAGTATCAAGCTTTAGATTTTTTTCCATGTTGTTAACTAAGTTCTTTGCTAAAGCCATTAACCAATGACTAATTAATGCTTTCCTCATTTTCAAAGAAAATTAAAATTGCATTTTTGTAAGCAGCACATATAGTGATATAGTGAGCAGAATTCTCTCAAATCCTCGCTGATACTGAGTGTAATAAACCATGTGAGTAGGCTGTAAATCTATTCCACTCTATTAATCATCCAAGGAGACCATTACAATTCCTAATAGCTTTGAGCAATGGTGTGTTTCAGAATGACTTCCTGTTCCCTGTTGCTTAGCCTCACCTTCCCGTAACGCAGGCTTCACCATGAATGGAAAAATGAGTGAAAAGTCTGACAGATTTCTTCCTGCTGTGCTCTTTCTTCTCTTTTCTCCCTCCTCACTGCACCCTAATGGAAAATTCACACCATCCTCCATGGTTCCTTTCTCCCATTTCCTTTCTTTTCATTTCTTTTTTTCCTGCTTCTTCAATACTGCTTCTCCTCTCCTCTCCTGTTTCCCCCCACTGCTCCTGTGTGCCTGTGACTCTGCCCTCTGCACACGCTCGCTCTTTCGGGGTAACTGCAGTCCACTCGCCCGTGCCTTACTGTGGAGCCGTCCACCATCTTCATGCTTTCTCAATCCTCCAGCAGAATGAGTTTCTGATTGGCCCAGAGAGAGGAGCGGGAAGAGGAGGTGACTCTCTCTTTAAAGCTCTTATCTCTTGATGCATGGTGGTATGTCTCAGTGTAAACTCCTCATCACTGTCTCAACACCTCGCTTAATGTGAAACTAACTAGAGCGCTATTAATGACAATCATGTTTACTTTGCAGGCAGGTTAGAACTGTATATTTTCTTCTCCTAAACATTTTTCTTGAACTGTTCCATTATATGTTATATTCCAGAATATATATATATATATATATATATATATATGTATGTTGTTGTTGTTGTTGTTTTTTTACATCTTTCATGTTGTCACCTTGTAATTTCCTCCATGTGAGAGACCAGTTTGAGGTTTGTAATATAGAGCTGAAAGGAATAACTGATTGATGGATAAGTCAGTCAACTAAAAATTTAACATCAACTATTCTGATTTTACTCAACTATTCATTTTTTACTCATTTACATCACTGTAAATTTAAAATTCTTAGGTCTTGGACTTTTGGACACGTTTTACACGCAGAATGAAGAAAAAACAAACCAGATCATATAGTAGTCTTCAGATAACCTAAATTCAATGTGACAGAACAGATTCGCTATCCCAAAAGTGAGGTTGGCATCCTCATTTTTCCTATTATGCATCAAACTTAACTCTTAAAAGTGTCTTTGGTGGTCAGCAGTAAATACGGCTGCGTCATATTGCCATGAGGGAATCTTATCTGAAGTCGCTCATTAGACATTAATCTGAACAAAAGAGGTCATTTGAAACCACTTCAGGTGCCAGATTTGAACCAGTCAGCTTAGGCTGGATAAACATTTCGTTTCCAGTTTATTACACCTTTTAGTACACCAAGCTAAAAATTATTATCATTAAATTGAATCAGTACCTCTAAAATAGTTTTAACTAAAAGTGAACATTAAAAGATTCATGAAGGTAGGATTTATTGCACCACTGTTGTATTAGACAACCGAGTCTGTCTGGATACAAGACACCAGC
Organism: Scatophagus argus; assembly: GCF_020382885.2. NCBI lineage: Eukaryota > Metazoa > Chordata > Actinopteri > Scatophagidae > Scatophagus > Scatophagus argus. Next base: position 8,414,830 of record NC_058503.1, on the reverse strand, counting down.
CTCCATTATCACCTCCTTTCCTTTAACGTCATCCACAGAAGGTAAGGACAGCAGGGGCCCTGCAGGGCTGTGTGGCTCCTGGCACTGCTGGTGAAGGAGGAAGCAATGAGAGGGACCTGCTCCATCCTGATAGGACCTGTGAGGGAGACAGTGGAGAAAAAGCTGCTAGAACCTATGACTCCATGATGTCACACAGCCAGAGCAGCCCGCTCAGCAAACCCTAGAGTTCACCCCCCCTGCTTGGGCTCAGGGTCCGAATGGTAACAGCACGCAGAGGGTGCCGACTGTGGGGAGTCGGGTTCTTAAAGCTGCTGCCATGATGCTTCCTGCTGCTCTGCACTGCATGGGGCATGCTGTCATTCTGCGGCTCATACTGGCTGCGTGGGTGGGGATGGGCCTGCATATTTCTACACGAATCTCCTCCGTCAAACCTACTTTCAGGAATCGGCCATTAACTCTGCTGTGCTGGTTCCAAAGCATGCTGCGCTCACTGCATGTTGGAGGGGAACTATCGGGGTACAAGCCAAAAGAGAAATTTTATCTTGTCTTTATCAGGCCCAGGCTACTTAAAATCTACAGCCTCTTGTCATACGGACTCCAGCAAGTAGTAGGCTTGGTGTAATTTTTTTTTTTTTTTTATTTTGTCCTGGAAGGTTGAGGGGCTCAAACTGAAGGAGGACATTTAGTTGTAAACTATGAGATGAAGCTTTAAAGGGTCATACAGAACTGATTAGCATTTAGTTCATACCCGAGGTCATATTTTACTAGGCTGAATTCATTATTGATATCACAGAAAAAATTGATGTGGAAATACCAAAGTTGGCCATACAAGTGACAAATCATCAGTTCATTTCAAGTTATTTATATAGCAGCAATGATGACACAATCATTTCATGACATTTTCCAAATAGAGCAGGAATAGGAGTCAGCTCTTTAATTTAGTCACAGACTCTGAAGTGTCATCTTGTACCAGGAATTCCGGTGACATCTGCTGTTGGAAGGTGGAATAACGAGTGAATTATGCCTTTATTTCAGAAACACCCTTACTCTATCATGTCTGTTAATCACAAATGGGATTTTCGGAGGGTTTCTCATCACTGATCAGTAAATTCTGTCCAGTGTCCACATTTCGTTCAGTAAATTTGATCAGGGGTCCGTGACATTGTGTCATTAAAACTGAACACCTGAGATTTTAAAACAACCCTTCTGAATATAATCCTGCTGCTTGAGCTTATGCATCAGGCGGCCTCGCATCTTTTCTTATTCACAAATTTTGTGATTTAATATGCATGGTGCAATTTTTTTATTTTCTTTTTTGTTGCAGTTTTTCTTTTTTGCTTCTGTGTTTCGGATTTTCTCTTGATGATGCGTCCTCTGTCTGTCTGTAGGATCATGAGAAGCAGTCGCGGGATGGCGTGGCCGAGTTGACTCCACTGTCCTCTCGCCGCTCCTACAAAGGCACGAGCACGGACTCCTCTCACCTCCACGTCGGCGCCGTGGAGATGCTGGCGCTCCGCAGGTCTGATCCCCTTCCCCAGAAACTACTGGCCCACTTGGCGGAAGGGGGAGGGGCAGACTTGTGCTCTCTGAGCCCCTACGTACTCCGACTGTCAGGGGCGGGATTTGCCTACTACGCTCCAGGGCCGGAGACCTCTGTATGAACACGAGTGCACACTCTGAAACTATGTGTCTGTGTGGGTTCAAACATACAGTATATACCACAATGTGCGACCAAGACCCGCATCTCAAGGATCAAGGATTTCTAGAGCAAAATACAAACATGTTCACACACCTCGCTGAGTTCACCATGTGCATTTTCTGGGCTACACCTGAGTGGACAACCCTTTAGATACTGTAGCCCTGACACCTCATCTTCATGGTTTGGTTACAGGTTTTTGTTTCAATGTAGTCCCTGTCTTAGTCTCATCAACGGTTCCTATCCAAACTCTCACATGACAAAGTTTAAGAACGAAAGGGGAACCATGTGCGAATGTGTTGTTTTGTGCACTACAAATTGTCCTGTTTCACCCTGGTTTCAACATGTCAACAAGTTGGACCTTTTTGTATTCCTTGTCCTCATTTTCAGTCTCTTGTTCTTGCCTGTTCCTCCACTTTTGTGTCCTTTTTGCTTCTTTGTAAATGTTTGTTGAAAACATTTATGTACAGTATATGGTCTGGCCAAGTATGGGGCTGCTGTCAAGCTCAGCCCTTTTAGGTGTGTGTACGTGTGCATGTGTGCGAGCGTATGCATGAATCTGCCTGTTACTGTATGTTTGTATGTGACACACGTCTGCCTTACAGGTAACCACACAGCAGCAGGCCAGGAGCCAAAAGAGGTGGAAAAAAATAAAGCAGAAGTGGTGTATTACAAAGCCTTACACTCACACACACACTCGTTAACAGAAGGAGAGAAACGGGGAAAATCTGAAGAGGGATGTGCAGTATTCTAGCCACCCTGCCTTAATTCATAGATACTCATATTTAGTGTGTATTTCTAGGTCAGTTTAAGCATGTGTGAGTGGACAGTGTGTCTTATTCCTCTTCTTTTGCCGTCATGATTGCGTGGACTTTTGTTTGTCTCGTGTAGCATGTCTGATCTCTCTGCTGCATGCTGATTTGTCCTCCTCTCAGCTCTTCCTTATCCTCCTTCGTCCCAAACCTCATTCATCACAAATCACATACACCTTTTTATTTTATACTGGCCCACTCCTGCCTCCATGTGGCCGTGTCGGGTAACAGCAGCAGCCTGAGACAGATGGAGTCTTTATTCATTTCTGTCCTAAATGACACACTCTTCCTGTCTGTTGCATTGTGCCTGTGTGTTTGCTGCCATACTCTGTGTTATGCAGAAGTCGGCGTGAGAATGCTAATGCCATTTTGTAACATGATAAATTGTTTTTTCTTTTCCTCTGTGTTGCATTAATCCATGAGTTTTTTGGTATTGTTCTAAAATTATTGATGGCAGCCACTGTTGATGTATGGATGTAAATGAAGATCTTTTGATATATATAGTAGTGAAAAGGGGCGTTAAATATCTATATATAGTCTGCTGTAAGTAGGAAGGAGACTTGAATCGGCGATGTCACAATCAAACCAATAGAATGTTGAACTGATTTGTCCATCATGTCCTCCAGCTGAAGATTGTAGCTCATTATGGATGAACCGTTTTTCTGCATTTCTAACATCTGAAGTCCTCTTTGTCCAAAGCATATCTGTCGTGTTGCACAGAAAGTAACTGACTCTGGAAGTCTCGAATGTCAGATTCTGAAGCATTTTTGTATGTTTATTTTCATACACATCACCCTCTGCCAACATGTATAGATTTAGTAACAGGTGTTCTTTTTCAACGGGGGCACAGATGTTCATCAGTTTGGTTGGAAGTCTGGATTTCTCTTTTTCAGTTTTCACTCAAGGCCCACAAGCCTCCACGTGTGTTTGGACTTTGGGGCTCAACGTCCTGACCTCAGTAGATTAATAAATGAGCCTCGGTGCTTGTTATGCAGTGTCCCACCTCACTGTGCTGTTGCCATACTGTATCCAGACATATTCTACATACCACAGTCCTACCACAATAGTGCTGTAAGGTCTGTTTTTCTTTAATAGTGTAATGTGGATCTCTTTGTCGTGATTCTTCAGACACAGTTTGTTAGCCGAGTTCTCCACAGCTCAATTTTTCACAACTTCCTACTTGTCATTTTTGTGTTGTCCATTCTGAATATTTCTTTTGTTACTTTTTTATCCCAGAGAGAATACTATATTTTAACTCCGGTAGAATGTATGTTCAAGTTTGTAACCAAAATGAGAGCAACATATACATTATATGATTCATTAGAGATTTACCAATATGTCTACACACTGCACTTTCTTCTACAACTAATCAGTTTTTCCCCCCTAAAGCAAGGTCTGCAGTCGGCTGGGGTTTATACGCATTCACTCCTCCTCACAAGTTATTTTTCTAAAAAAGTGTAGTGAGTGAGAAAAAAAGTGACCAAATAACTTGACTAGGAATGGACTGTCTGTAGGTGTGGGCCTCTGTCTCAAATGGGTTTCTCGCACCAGCCTTTTACTGCTGACCAGAATGTCAAACTGCTTTTTTAAGTCCATCAGCAGAACAGCAGGTGCTCCTCCTGTCATTCCTGAGCTTATCAAAGGTCTGAAATGTCGACTTCTGTGCTCTGAGCAGCACGCCTCATATCATACCTTCAGTACAGCACTGTTTGTATTACTAAACAGGTTTTGAGAAGTTCTCTTTTTTTCTTTTTTTTTTTTTGGGATACAATTTTAAAAGTTCACCTGTTGACTTTTTGCCAGCCTGTCTGTAGCAAATGAGGACAAAGCACTGTATTGTCATTCTGCTTGTAATAAAGAAAGAGTGAAAACAGTTGTCCTTATGGTGTGTTATTAATACTACAGTATTTTTTTTTTCTGCCATGTGCGTTCCAGCTCTAACCTGTCCTGTTATTTCAGACTCCATCATTCCCTGCCTGTTCTGCAGCCATCTTGTCAGTTTCCAAAAGCTTGGATGCCCCTGTAGTAGAGAGACTGTGGTAAAAGTGTCCTCTGTGGGTGCTGTTCTAGTGGAAAAAAACACTGCCCTGGCTGAAAATTAGTTGGCCTCCATATGCCTATAAATGGAAAAATTCTAGCTTGCTTGTGTGTTTGACATTCTTGAGATTTTTGACATGAAAATGTTGCCTACATTCTTGTGATGAGTACATTCAATTTAAAAAAGCACCACATCAAGGATTAATAATGTAATTTGCCTGTATGCATGTTCTTCAAACTCTAAATGTAGCAATTTTTGAGGTATCACCATTTTTTCCTTTCATATACTTTAACTGGAACTCTTTCACAACAAATGCATCATGACTTTGTAATTGACCCTCTCTCCTTTTTTTCCCCAACCTGAGTCTGCAACTGTATCTAACTGTATTGTTCACGAGGGCTTCCTCTTATTTGCTGTTTGCTTTATTCGAGCAGCATGAGACAGAGCGAGAGCAGAGGTCTAGTGAGAGTTGGCAGTTCTGCAGCTAGAAAATCAGTGACGGCTGAATTTCATCTATCTGCTTCAATCATGGCTGACTGGGACACTTGAATAGACCAGAGCCATTGTTAATGTTATCAGTAACACCTGTGCCTTTCCTACTATGAATAGTGAAAATATATGCTGTGGAAAGGGCCTATTGTACTCCAGCTGTCTGTAGCCGTTATGCCAGCCGGCTCCCTTTCGGACTGACTGCCTCTTGATGACCTCAGCTCTGAATATGAACAATGTAAACCTCACTATCATCACTTTGATCAGGTCGGTGCAGTCCAAGACATGACATCAAACAACTGTGGATGTTTTTGACTGAGGCTTGAAACTTGAGCAGGGCTTAATTTGCACAGTTAGTTAATTTGATTTTTAACATCCATTGCAGCCATTCATCCATTAGCCTACTCATTATACTGTATGAGTATTGTTTTATGTTTCATACTACTGTCATTTAATTGGTCATGTAGCTTAGAGTCAATCTGTGTGAAATTGTCCAACTTTGTCTATGTTACTTGCCACAATTTATTAGTCTGTGTCAAGTTATGTATTTAAAAATAAAGGTTAGATCATTTTGAGGATGCATCAATATATGGTTAGCTGAGTACTCCAATATCTGATATATATTTATTGGCAGTTACAGTTTAAATCTTATATACAGTATAAACAGTGATAATTACCAATTATTCATTTATTTATTTCAGATTATTTATAAAAAATATCAGACCCCTGCTTTGTGATGAAAATGCAACTGGATTTGTCTGTGTTTGTCATGACCAAGAGCTGTCACAAGGTGGCATTGCAGCATTACCAATGATGCATGACCACAGTACTGATGTAATGTCTCTGCAGATGAGACCGTTTCATGACATGGCTGTTATGCTTTGCCTCCACTCTGGGGGTCGCTATTGGATTTGCTGTTGTGCGAAACTGCAACACTGACATACACTTCCCCTCCCCCTTCTCTGTCTGCCTGGTCTCCACAGGTTTGCACCATCATGTGTGCTGGAGCTGAAGCATGCATGGGCGAATGAAGCTGCCTCCTGCTCCACCTCCTCTGCGTCTCCTCCTCGCCGGCATCCTGTGCTTTTCGTCCCCTCTGCGGAGGACTCGTCAGTGAGGCTGGGGCTGTCACTGCTTCATCAGCATCATTCCCTCATCCGCCTCTGCAGCATCCTCTCCATACTTGAAGACATTCATTTCTTAGAAGCATCCCAGCAGTCTCACACATCCCCTCTCTCTCTCAGATCTCTTTCCTCCAGCATCGGTGTGTTGCACAAGACAGCAGCCGGGTGGACACATCCCGCACTAATTCAACCTGCTGCGCCCCCCTCATCACCCTCCACTCTGCTGGGCTTGTCACTGCATCTGTCCCCCTCTCCCATCCTCCTCTTCACCATCCATCCGCTCTCTGAAGTGCCGTTCAGGAAAAAGCAGGCAAGCTGTCTCTTCTTCCTGTGAAAGTGTCTGTTGGCTGGGCAGCTGGCCTTCCACTGTCCCTCTGGAGGATGATCCTGTGGATGAAGACAGAGGAGATGGCCCTTGGGGAGCTGCTGGAGAGACTGAAGACAGTCACTCAAAGCATAGGTGGGTGACAACAACACACCAATTGCTGAGGATAGTCTCTGGTCTTGTATTGTCGGTTGCACATGGTTATGCATGTCTGCATGAAAGGTGGATGTAGGTGAAATCTGCACGCAGCCAGTCTTTGTTACGTTTAAACCAATTAAATGTCCAAGTGGTATGTGTTTGTTTATACTGAAAACCATGCCAGGTTTAATGTGAAACTGTTCATGCCTGTAAGCTGCATTTCTGTTACAAGACCTGACCCCTAATGTTTGATCCAGTAGTAGGAGTTCATGTTGTTGTCACACAAGAGTTGAAAATATTTGTAATGCAGTCAAATGTAAATTTTATGTAGTAAAGATAATCTACCCACTGATGTCTGGGAAATATGTAAAACACAGGCTGCAGACAGGTTGATGTGTGTTGAGATACAGTGCTGTACCTCACTGGCATGTTTACTCTGTACTCCACCCTGATCATTTGACATGTGTTTGATCATCAAGGTGCTGAGGGCAGAACTGAGACACAGTGACCTATTTTTATTGTCCTTTCCCCTTTGTGATGATCGATTACTTAACATTTACTTGCCATGTCAGGTAGCCATATTCCTTCTTAGGTTTTGCTGTCAGGTCCGTGCTCCACTGTGTATGTTTATGGCCATTCATATTTGCTCCAAACAATCAAAGTTGCTGCTGGTAAACGTTTTAGAGCCATGACTTCTGACTGTAGTGCAAATCCATTACACAGTCATGGAAAAAAACAGCTGTTTCTGAACCTTTTCTTGTTGACATGAGAACCCTTTTCCAGAACTAAGAAGGCTCCTGCAGCCTTGTGATTTATCACCACTGACTGAAGGACAGATTTTCCTCCTCACACTAATACAACCAATGTCACCGACTGATTTATATTTGTGATGTTTCTCTTCATTTTTGATCCATTTATAGAGATCTCCTTTAATCCACCCACTGTCTGTACACACACTCACACACAGACACTCACACACACACACACACACTTGCACCTTATTTCACGCTGTGCTTATGTTGTTTCACTGGAGGTCAGTGATGCTGATCTCATTTAGAGAAGCCACAGCTGCTCATATTGTCACACTGTATTGCAGTTTTCAGCTCATGCTTTTTCTTAGCAGCTCTGTAACTACAACGTGTATGTGGATAGAAGGTGAATAATGTCTACTACATGCTCGTACAGTGAATGCACTATAGATTTTACTATTGCATGCTATTTGAGTTGTCTGTAATGGGGAGGATATCGCTGCAATCATTAATACAGCACAGTGGGCTCTAGTTGCATCTTCTCCTCCTCAGCAACAGAGACAGTGAAAGTAAAGTGAGTGGGTGGACTTGAGTGGGCAGGGCTCATGGCTATGCTGAAGCCAGAGGAATCAAACTGAACAAACTACAGCTCTGAAGCAGAATTATGAGCTGCATCATTGTACTACATGTATTACATGTGATAAAAGCAAATCTAAATGAAAAATAAGCCTCATTTTTTTCTGTATGTAGTGTGTGATCATTATTATTATGTGATTATACTAAACATTTTAAGACATGCAGTCATTGGTAGTGTTCAGTGTATGAGGAAATGTGACAGGAATGTGCTGTGGCAGGAGGATGAGAGTGGAAATCGGCTCAGAGGAGAGACTGATCACTGAGGACAGCAGAGAGGAAGGGAGAGTGAGGAAGAGAAAGATTCAGGGAAACTAAGTCAACTAAGGATGAAAAGGATTTAGCTTTGTCAAATCTGACAAACTGCTCGTTTCTCCTGAGCTCAAACAGGGGTGTCATGTTGCAAAATGCAGAAAACAAACCGCTGTCTTTTTCCTTTCCCCCCAGGGAGCAAGCCGAAAACACATCTTGTCTTTGCATTAGTTCCTGGCCTCTGACTCTCTGTGCTGTGAGACATGACTGGACGAGCAATGTCCTGGATATGAAATTAGAAAGATCTACGGTCATTCCATGCTGTGACAGACTCTGTTTCCATTTTTAAAGCCAATCCACCCATCTATCAGTGTAGCCATTGAGTCAGCTTTGAGTGGGCAAAGCCAACTCTTACATAAGTGCTTAGTCAAAATATGTATTTCTTTGTTTTATCGAAATAAATAACTTTGGTTTTTGACTGCTGGTTACACAGAAGAAGTATAATATTCATCATATTTACCATCTTAGTTTGTTGTTATATGATATTCGGTCATAAACCAGAAGAAATATCGAAAAGGGACATCAATGTGTATAGGCTGCCAAATTTCATCAAATGTGATCCTCACGTTGCCATTAAAGGAAATGTCAGATTATTAAGGAAGTCATTAGGATTCATTGTCTGGGGACTATGAATGTTTCCACAGAGCTTTGTACCAATTTATACATTAGAAATAACCACCGGCAGTTAAATGTCTTCTCAGAATAAGTGGAAACTCTGACCTGCTGGTGGCACTACAGGTAAAGTCATGAGATGACCGACGTCAGTACCCTTCACCCTCTGAGAACCATGAATATCTGTACAAAATTTCATTGCAGTCAGTCTCATAATTTTTAAGATAATCAGTTATGAATGTGATTGTTACTTTTAGCTGCATCACATAAAGCCTCTGCTAGACTCTAACTGGGCAGTTGACCTACTTCCAGTTGATTAAAAGGGACACATCCAGTTCAGTGAGTCACAGGTCTCAGCTTTTCCAGCAGGAATGTGTTCATCTGCAGCCTGTGATGCTTGGAGGGCTGTTTCGTTTTATCGCACAATAGTAGTGAGATATGTTGTGGCTGGAGGATTTTGTCTACTGAATATTGCTAATATGTCCTCTCTTCTTACATGCATGTGCAAGAGACATTGGGGTGGTGTATTTTCTGCTCAGCCAAGATGGAGCTGAGGTTTATGAAAGTGTCTGAGCTCCAGTCAGCCCATCTGTCTCACAAGTTCATGTTATTCAATCTCAGTCTTTTCTTATTGATGTTCCTCTGTTGCATTGTTTGATGGCAAGCACAACAAAGAAGATTGCTCATAAATCTGATATATGAAACACTTTATTGACTTTATTGTTGATATTGTTTGAGTATCAGGTTCCTTTTTAGCTTGAGGTCATTGGTTCATTCATCCTACTTAAGTGAGCTGTGCTGTTCATCCCTAAAGGCAGAGCAGGTGTATAGCCAGATGGATCCAACAGGTCACTGGTCTCCAGCTAGTCAGCTGTGGTCAGGAAGACACAAGTAGCCAGAGTCAGAGAGTGTGCTAAAATAATATTGTATGGTGAACGCAGTACTCGCAGTTTCTGTTATTTAACCTCAGCATTTTGCTAAGGATAGCTGCAATTTATTTAATTTTCCCTTCAAATTGTTTATAGAGGAATTGATGTCTTATCCTAAATGCACTTTCATGATGTTTCTCAATAGAAACAGTGTGTTGATGTTATGGCAAGATAGAGAACACGGTGGATGTTATATATGTGAGGATGGTAGTGTGGTGATGCTAGCATTTTGTCCAAAGGACCACTGCGAAGTACTGCCTCAAAGACTCACTGGCATAGCTGTGGACTGTTGATCCTGTTGTTTTATGATTTGTGGTGGTCTTTGTTTATTTCACCAGATTTTAAATTGTGGAGAAGAGATGACAGGAAAGTCAGCGTTGTGGTTGTGTCCACACATGCAAGTAGAGTTAGGTTCACTGAAGTCAGTGTGGGAGCAAACAGTGACAAAAGGCTACAGATGAAACAACACACAGGTGGTGGGTGATGCCTCAAAGGAGGGATCAGACCTGATTAAGGGAAAAAGGAGGGGAGACAGAGAGATGGAGGGTTATGGGGATATGGCTGATGTTGTGTGTCTCCTCATCAGTATGTGTGAGTGCAGCTCCTCTCTCATTCTTCTTTCTAAGCATATAAACTACAAGCTGTCTTTTGCTTGCCAACTTTAACCACACACACAAACACATTTGAAAGTCTCCACCTTGGTTACTGATCACGTCGAGCAACAACACACCCCGAACACCTATGTTCACCACAAAGTTTTAGTGCTGAAGTATTTAAATGGTGATGTTTTCATGATTTTTGCATCCTTTCCTGATTCACCAGGAATGAATGCGTGAAAGATCTGGGGAGAGAAGGGAAAGAAAAAGCAGATTAGTCAAGGAGTGGAGGAACATAATTAGCCTGAGCAGCAGAAGGGGATTTGTGCTCTACCGGCTGCCCTCTGCTCCTGCTGCCCTCCACCCTCCTCCTCTCATGTTATTCCTTGGAAATCTATGCTACTCTGTGGCTGTCGATAGTTGCACTTGCAACTAGGTGTGTGTGTGTGTGTGTGTTTGTGCACAGCAGCAGCCCATTCTCACCTCCAGTGTTTGTTTCAGAGGTTGTGCAGACAGTGACTCAGCTTTTTTTTTTTTTTTTTTTTTTCTGCCTGGTTTGCACTGTGCTGTTTCTTCTTGTGCCCAGTGTGACTCTGCAGAGGACACTGGGCTTGCGCTGTGTGTAGCTGATGCAGACATCTCTTCACAGGATGCATGTAAGAGAATGTCATGTTGATTTTGAGTGACCAGCTACATTACAGCAAAGAGGGTCCTTCCCATGCCTGCACCTCAGAACTCTGATTTACAGTGTTTCAGAGTGTGCAGCAGAGGTTTGCACGTGCAACGAGGGGTCTCTCTGGATGACAGAGTTTGTTTGAGTGTGTAAGACCTGCAGTCAGCTCTCATGTCTCTGCATGAGTTTCTGCGAGAGGGTGGCGAGGCGTCGTACCGGATCATCAACCGGCTCAGTCTTCTGATCCAGAACCTGGACCTCTCTGGATCTCCTTTCCCTTTCAGCCCTGGCAGCCGCAAGAACTCCTGGAGGGAATGGGATGGTAAGACCAAAAAAGGAGAAAGTGCGTGTGCATATGAATGTTTCTGTGGGCATTCGAAATGCTTATGTGCAACTTTCAATAGATGCGTGTGTGTATGTGTGGTGTGAGTGTGTGTGTATGTGTTTTTGACTGAAGTTCTAGCCAGAGTTCTGCAGGGCATCATGCCCAGAGCCTAACACACAGTGTTTCCTGTGGGCTTCCCTTGCTCCCCACTGGGCTGTTTCTGTGTCTTTGTGTGTATAACATTTTGTGTCTGTGTGAGTGCGTGACTGTGCAGCTTAAACAGACACTCCAGTTTCCAACATACAGATCTCAGCAGCTGCACTGATATTTTTCTCGTAGCAGCGACAGAATCTTGAGCAAATGCAGAAATTGCAGCACGCAGCACCTTACCAGCAGAGGAGCTGCAGGAATGTTAACTGCTGATGAAAGCTGCTGAGTTTTCAAGTTGGTGTCCTTTCAGCGAGATAGTTGCCTCTTTGAGACCTTGGTTTGTGCCACTGCAGAGAAAAGGACTTTCCCTCAATAACACACAGGGAGGAAAGCATGGTGAGGAAAGCCAGGAGGAGAGCGTCTCATTTGGATAGTGGGATGCAGATGGTTCAGCTCAAGCCACGTGAGTCAGGAGACGTATAGATTTGTCTCTGAATGTGTATGTGTAAGCTAATTTCCTACAGCTTGCTGACACAGTGTGTGTGAAAAACTTACCTTGGCTGGTTTTTGTGATTCAGAGTCATCTCTTACCAATGTTGTCCAGAGATATGTCTGTCTATAGATGAATGTCACCACATGCTCAAAGTTATTGATGTGCCTGGCTGTTAATGATTATATGAACACACGAGTATGTGTGCATTGGGTACATGTGTATTGGCATGCATGGACTGAATATACAGAATGTGTATGTCCTTTCTTGTTACTTGGTTTGTCCTCGAGCTGTGTGGTTTCAGGGAAAAATCATGTTTCTTCTCTGCCCCGTTTAAGTCATCAGCCATGAGGTGAATTAATAATTAATTAATACAAGACAGGACAAACAGTTGTATGGTTTTACAGGCCGAGGCCACTGAGGATATGAAAGTGTACAAAAATCTTGGAGATAGCAGATCTTCGCTCAGGGTAATTTTGTGTGCTTGCTCGCATTTACTCACAAAAACATTGATCTGCATGTTACCCAATTACTGATTCTTAAAATGATCTTTTCTTCAGAGCAAGTGAAAAACAGAAGGAGCTCAAATGAAACAAACACTCCAAAGCAGGCTAAGTTGTATTTTATGTTATTTTTTAAAAGTGTAACTGTAATTGATTTCTGATGCTATGCAATGATTCAGTCTGTCTGCCTTGGAGGAGGAAACCCTCCTCTGTTGCTCATACTAAGGATTAAGCGGTGTTCTTGTGGGGTTTTCTTGATATAAACTGAGAATGTATGTTCTACAGATTACAAAGTGACAACTTTGTGATTTGGAGCTGTATAAACAAAACTGACTTGACTTGAGTAGTAGTAATTGATTTGACTAATTAATAGATTTGGGAAGCCAGTGAGACTTCATGTCCTTGTATCTACGTATTGATGAAGGAGTTGGCAGATCTTGATTGTTGACAGCTCGGTCAAACGTTGTGTGTTATGCTGCTAGCAGCTAATGTAGCCTGAAGCTGCTATCAGGAGCAGAGATAAGGACAGGCTTTTTCATTTTCAAAATTTGGAGTCTTCACACCCAACTGATGCGGACTCAGGTGATATAACTCGAGGAAAGTTGATGCATTTTGCATATCTGCCAAAGCTTCATAATGACATAAGACCGGTAAATAGATTTTTATTTTTATTATATATTAAGTATTTTTAATGGTAAACATCTTTTTCTGTCGTTTTGTGCTGACTGAGACTCTGATGGATATATCTGTGACTTAGAGGAAAAGGATATTTGATGCATTGCTTACTTTCAGCACTCGTTCACTGGCTTTATGTGAAGCTCAGAGTCAGTGTCTTTAAATTAGACTCAGACTACTTTGTTTGACCCCCTTACTCACTTCTGCAGTCTAATGGCTCTTGGATTTATCTCTCAGGGTTTATGACACTGATAACCTTGTGTGTGCCCTTGGTCACAGAGCAAACACTGTGTGTGTTTAAATCTCCACCCACACAGAACCCATACACATGCAGCTCGATGCCCTCATACCCACACACACACAGACACACACACACAGAAGCATACATTTAAACACACCTAACGTACTGAACATCTCTTGGCCAAACCACTCAGCACGCTGAACTTATATTACTAGATAATGGCTGAATTTGGAGACAGACTGGTGTCTATTAGCTTGTATTAGCTGAGTTATATGTTTTATGCACCTCATTGAAATGGAATCTAAATTGCCACATTCTGTTAAGAAACAGTGTCTTTCTTTGAGAGGTCTTGTTAGAATCGAGTCTTTCAGTAAGTTTGTAAGAATGGAGTCTTTTGAGTGGTGTAAACAAGAATAGGGGCTTTGAATCGGTATAGTCTGTGAATGGTTAAATGGGGATGCAGAGCAGTGTTTGAATGGGCTGGTCAGAATGGAGGCTTTGTACTTTTGGTCCACATCTCCTGAGATAAGGCAGACGAGAAGCTAGTGCTTTGTTGGCTTAGGTAAATGAGTGCTGGGCAAAGGGCTGGAACCTGCGGTTCCTACCTAACCACCATGACATAACATGGCACGACAACATAACTTGTAAGAGTTGTGACTAGTCTTACGGGGTCAGAACTGGATCCCTTTTAGAGGTTTCTCTGTTAGTAGGTTGTAGTGCTCAACCAGGAGTGGCCAGGTATTTGTCCTCTTAGGGGAGGGTTCAGGGTAGCTGGAGGGGGCGGTGAGGGTGGAGTAGAGCGCTACACTATTGCTTTTGTGTACAAGGAAGGTAACCCGAGTTTGCAAGAGGAAGTCCTCACAGTTACTGAGTGACATCCTGCAGGCTGTAGAGCACCTGCAGCCTGACTGAGAGCAAATGAGAGGGAAATTGCTATAGCCATACCTCTTGGAAAAGTTGCATGGAACAAGCGTTACAGAAGAGGACTGAACAAGAAGTAGACTGGGACAGCAGGATGGGAAGAGAGGAGATGGCAGATTCAGGCTTCTCGATGGAGGAGAATGTTGAGGTCGAGTTAGATTCTGGGTTTTGCTTGGAGGTGGACTCTGAGCTGAGTTTGGTGGGACAGGTGAGTGTAGACTCAGATGAACATCCAGACAGAGAGGAGTTGGACTGGTTTATGATTACAGAACACAGAAATTCTCTGTTTACCAGTGATGAGAAAAAAGAGGGTAGAAGAAGTCAGGGAGGAGGAGATGAAGCAGGTGAGACTCAAGAGGAAGGTGAGATGGAGGTTGGTTCAGGATCAATGGAGAATGGAGAAACTGAAGCAAAGAGAAGTGTAGAGGTGGACAGCCAAAATGAAGATGGAGGGATGGAGCGAGCATTGGATGTGTCCTCGTGGCCAGTAGAGGAGAGTGGGACTCATGTACGGATCACTCTGGAAGAGGTAGAAAGATACTACAGATTTTCCCGCTGCTGCCACTGGCTGTGTGGTAGGTGTCAGATATTTCACTATGCTGTATAGTATTTCTTTTTGTGGAGAATTACCCCTTTATTTTATCAAGCACAATCTGGTTCTGTTATCTTAACACCACATCTTCCACCTGTCTTCTTCTGTTTGAGTTCACATGCCCTCTACCTTTGCCCTCACCTAATGTTAGGATTGTGAAAACGCTGGTAGTTTTCCCTGTATGTTTTTTTTATATATATAAATTTTACTACAAGGAGAAGAAGAAAACATAGACCGTGATAATTACAGAGGAACTAGATGCTCTCGGTCCAGATGTACAGTATGTATTTATGTGGGATCTGTTCCATAGCACTGTGATAATGATCAGCAGTGATGCATTACTGCACCATATATAGACAACAGAAGAGGCTGTAACTGTGTTTGGACTTCTCTAACTTTTCTCCACTTACTATTACTGAAGTGAATTTATTTTGTTTTGTTCCCGTCTTTCTGGCCCCTGGGTTTCAGGCTTCTGCTCTCATCCTGTATAATCTGTGTCAGTAGTGGCAGGCTATCCAGGTGTGTGACTCTGACCCAGTAATGTTTGACTCGTCACCCACAAACGTGAGCGTGAGTGGACGCTAATCCCCATCGTTAAGCCTTTTAAAGAACATTAGCGCCTCAACCAGCAGGTGGTGCGTATCTGTGTGTTTACATGTGTGTATGTAGGGAACTTTGGAACAATGTTATGTTTGTTCAGGTTGTATCTTTTCTAATTACTAGTTACTTTCTAGTAAGAGTTACTTATTAATAGTTATGGAAAGAGAAGGAGAGAATGTGACCAAAAAGTTACTGTCAAAAGTGATTGAAACTCAAATCTTCAAGAGGGGATTTTTCTGTAACAGAATCGTCTCTCTCTCTCTTTGGGTGGGACATTGGTTTTGATTTGATATGTGTGCGAGTTGCTGGGGGCAGGGTGTGGCTGGTTGAATAAGTGAGGCTGGGTCACAAAGTGGAAACTGACTGAAGTTCCTGTGTGAACTTGATTCCCCGAGGAGTGTGTGAGTGCCTGGTAGCTCTCTGCAGATAGCAGGACGGTTGCAGCTTCTTGTCCTCAGGCAGTGAGTGGCCAAATGCTGCTTTACACATGTGGTCATTTATCTAGTCTCATGTCCACTTGCTTGCTTTCTGTTAAGGAGACGTTTGGTGCACACACCCTTGCTTGAAGGTTTAAGGGAAAAAAAAAACTTCTGCCTAAATTACCCACAATGCATCTCGACTGTTGACAGCTCAGTCAGATATTCATGTATGTTATGCTACTAGCGGCTAATGTGGCCTCGAGCTGCTTGCCTTAAGCAGAGATGAAGAGTGAGCTACAGAGATCTGGTAGCCTCACTTCTTTGTAACTCCACATCACCAGATCACCAGAGAAAACACAAAGTGTCAGGGGAAGAAGTTAGTAACATGCATTAATTGGACATGCATGTGAACAGAAGGAGATGAGTAGAGGGAAGCTCAGCGTATCATGGGAGGTCCCCTGACAGTCCAAGCTTATAGTAGCATCAATAGGGGCTAGCCTGAGTGAGTCCTAACTATAAGCTTTTTCAAAAAGGAAAGTTTTGAGTCTACTCTTAATCATAAACTGTAAATCATGGAGGAATTAGATTCTCTCGGTCCAGTTGTACTGTATGTATTTATGTGGGATCAGGTTCACATAACGCTGTGATAATGATCAGCAGTGATGCATTACTGCACCATGTATAAACAGAACAGAAGAGGCTGTAACTGTGTTTGGACTTTTCTGATTTTTTTTCCAGTTTGTGTTTTTTGTTCCTGGACACAAACCATCCATCCATCCATCCATCTTCTTCCGCTTTATCCGGGACCGGGTCGCGGGGGCAGCAGCTTGAGCAGGGATACCCAGACTTCCCTCTCCCCAGACACTTCCTCCAGCTCTTCCGGGTGGACCCCAAGGCGTTCCCAGGCCAGCTGAGTGACATAGTCCCTCCAGCGTGTCCTGGGTCTTCCTCGGGGCCTCCTCCCGGTGGGGCATGCCCGGAACACCTCCCCGGGAAGGCGTCCAGGGGGCATTCGGAACAAATGCCCGAGCCACCTCAACTGGCTCCTTTCGATGTGGAGGAGCAGCGGCTCTACTCCGAGCTCCTCCCGGGTGACAGAGCTCCTCACCCTATCTCTAAGGGAGCGCCCCGCCACCCTGCGGAGAAAGCTCATTTCAGCTGCTTGTATCCGAGATCTCGTTCTTTCGGTCATGACCCAAAGTTCATGACCATAGGTGAGGGTAGGAACGTAGATTGACTGGTAAATTGAGAGCTTCACCTTGCGGCTCAGCTCTCTCTTCACCACGAGGGGCCGGTACAACGACCCCATTACTGCTGTCGCTGCACCAATCCGCCTGTCAATCTCACGCTCCCATCTTCCCTCACTCGTGAACAAGACCCCGAGATACTTAAACTCCTCCACTTGAGGCAGGAACTCTCCTCCAACCTGAAGGGGACAGACCACCTTTTTCCGGTCGAGAACCATGGCCTCGGATTTAGAGGTGCTGATTCTCATCCCAGCTGCTTCGCACTCGGCTGCGAACCTCCCCAGCGCACGCTGAAGGTCCTGGCCTGAAGAAGCCAACAGGACAACATCATCCGCAAAAAGCAGAGATGAAATCCTGTGGTTCCCAAACCAGACACCCTCCGGCCCCTGGCTGCGCCTAGAAATCCTGTCCATAAAAATAATGAACAGGACCGGTGACAAAGGGCAGCCCTGCCGGAGGCCAGTATGCACTGGGAACAGGTCCGACTTACTGCCGGCAATGCGGACCAAGCTCCTGCTCCGAGAGTACAGAGACCGCACAGCCCTTAGCAAAGGACCCCGGACCCCATACTCCCAGAGCACCTCCCACAGGATGCCACGGGGAACACGGTCGAATGCCTTCTCCAAGTCCACAAAACACATGTGGACCGGTTGGGCAAACTCCCATGAACCCTCAAGCACCCTGCGGAGGGTATAGAGCTGGTCCAGTGTTCCACGACCAGGACGAAAACCGCATTGTTCCTCTTGGATCCGAGGTTCGACTATCGGCCGGATTCTCCTCTCCAGTACCCTGGCATAGACTTTCCCGGGGAGGCTGAGGAGTGTGATCCCTCTATAATTGGAGCACACCCTCCGGTCCCCCTTCTTAAAAAGTGGGACCACCACCCCAGTCTGCCAGTCCAAGGGCACTGTCCCTGACTGCCATGCGATGTTGCAGAGTCGTGTCAGCCAAGACAGCCCCACAACACACAAACCATAGATCATTTCTTTATTGTATGATTAAACACCAAGTGGAGCAGCACATTTGAGAGCCATCACATTAAACTTTTTGTGTCACCCTCATCTGAACTCTCTCACCCCTTGGCTTCCTTCATAATATTATGGACTCATCTGTCACTGCTCATCCCTTATTAGTGCTTTGCCTTTGTCGTTTCTCCTCCATGACCGCGATTATAAGCCCCTTATCCCCATGAGCTCCCCTCCCCCATCTCTCTGTTTGTGGGTGTCCATTCTGTCCCATGCCCTGTTCCTCCAAATCTGAATGGTTAAAAATATTTTGTGAATAATTTTATGTTTCTTATGAAAGAGCAGCTTAGGATAAGAGAGACCTGCTGAGTGAAGGACTTATTTCTAAGCCACGTACAAGCTGCACCCTATTCTAGTTGTTACATTTTGTTTTGTTCCAGTCTTTCTGGCATGATGAACCTGGATTTCAGGCTTCTGCTCTCTTCCTGTTTAATCTGTGTCAGTAGTGGCAGGTGGTGTGTATCTGTGTGTTCACGAATGTGCATATGGGGAATGTTGGAACAATGTCATGTTTGTTAGCTTTACTTTGTCAAATTTCCTTTAATTCAACTAGTTTGTATAGCAAGGAAATATACGATTTTCATTTGTCATTTTTATTGTAAGGTTAAAAAGTAATATGAGTCCTTATTTTCAGTGAGCTTCTTACTTCTTGTTTTCCTGCTGGGAGGATACAAGACCCTCCGTTATCAGATCCTTTTGTCATCATTGATACTTGCTGATGAGTGAACATACAAAGAGAAAGGAAAAAAGTGGTTTCACTGTTCTCCTTTGTGATAAATACAGTGGTACCTAAAACTGGCTCACCCTCTCCCATCCATCCAATAGCCAGAGGGGCTGTTAATGGTTGTATAATACTGTGAAAGTGGCAGGGAAAACAACAAAGAGACAGCAAATGAAATTGTGACCAAAAATGTCCTGTGAAAAGTGACTGAAACTCAAATCTTCCAGGAGGGGATTTTTCTGTAACAGAGTTGTCACTCTCTCCATGGCTATTGCTGGCCCGGGTGGGACGTTGCTTTTGATTCGATGTGTGAGGGAGTTGCTGGGGGGCAGGGTGTGGCTGGTTGAGCTAGTGACGCTGAGTGACGCTGAGTGAGGTTTCTGTGTGAACTTGATTTGCCGAGGAGTGTGTGAGTGCCTGGTAGCTCTCTGCAGATAGCAGGACGGTTGCAGCTTCTTGTCCTCAGGCAGTGAGTGGCCGATTGCTGCTTTACACATGTGGTCATTTATCTAGTCTCATGTCCACTTGCCTTCTGTTAAAGAGGTCATTATGGTGCACACACCCTTGCTTGAGGTTAAAGGAAGCTGTGTCTCAGATAACATTGCAGATATGAGTCAGCTGTTCCTTCTCAATATCTGGTAATTACTGATGTCATATCCAATCAGTAGAGGAGAAGGCTGATAAAAAGTACTATATTCCCTGGTAAGAATAAAGAAGACAAATCTGGTTGAGTTCTGAGATGTGAGCATTTTTCAGTAGACAAATTACAACAGAAACTGGCACTGCATCCATGAGATTGCATGATCAATAATATTTGTCCAGCTACAGGTGGGCATTCAGTTTATAATAGATGAATGAGTGCAGCTGTTGCCGCTAAGAGAAACATTTCCACTGGAGGAGAAGAGGAAGCAGATTACTAAAACTGATGAGTGTAACTGAGAAGCGCTTGTCTGTGCTTCTCATTGTAATATCATAAACTTTAATGCACTGATCACTATTAAACTGCGTAGGTCATTTTCTCACTATTAGTGATGGGCTCCTATCCACATGAAAAGGCTTGGTTATTTTATATGACAGATTTCTGCTGATGCTGTTTTGTGCGTGATTTGTGCTCTGTGGTTTGAGGTGAGAGTCACCTATCTTCACTCATTTCAACATGCTTTATTTATTTATTCACTCGCGAGGGAAACACTCTATTTTGGTTGACATTTAGCTCTTGTTCCTGTAAATGCACGATAAGTTGCTTTTATTATACTACTTCAGGAGGAGTTTATTGGCAGAGATAAAATCAATCTAAAATCTCATGTCAAGAAGTGAGGCATAAGAGAATTGCGGTGTATCTGGTCATGGAAAAACAAGTTGCCTAATTAGCTAAAGCTTCTGACTGATGTTATTTTGAACTAACAGGCATGGCACCAGCTGGTCTCAGAGGTTCAGGAGACTAGAAATGCCAGACGACACACTTGAAAGAATCTCGTCTCCAAACAGTTTGGGTTTGTGTGTGTGTGTCTATGAGAGAGAGAGAGGAGATAAAATGCAAGCAGCAAACGTCCCTTCAGGCCAAGTCACCTGATCGGTCTCCTTGTCAAACAAAGAGCAACAACAAGCCTCTGTGGTTTGTTTAAAGTGGAGTCAGAGGAGGGTTCAAAGTAAAGGGGGCTGTGCCTGTAAAGACACAGGCAGTCAGGATAACATACAGGATACAGTCTGGGAACGATGATGAATGTTTTCTGTGACAGTCCGAGTGTGAAACCAGACTAGGTGGATGTGCTCTGGCCTGATGTCACCACGCAGCCAGTTGTCACTGGGCAGGTATGGTGCCACACACGGGAAAGTTGTTCCTGTTGTCAGTATAGTTCTTGATATCCATGTTTCTTTGGGATTGTGTTTTCTTTCTTTCTTTTGTGTAATCTTTTTATTATTATTATTTTGTTGAGTTGTTTATCAAGACAGTTCAAACTCTAATCAGACAAAACAAAAGAAGTGAGTGACTCTACTTGTTATCTTGAGACTGTATTTGATCTACTGAAGTCCAAGAGCAGAAGTCCAATGATCCCATTGTTATTTCTTCTTACATGCAGACTCCATCTTCCTCAGCATGAGGATGACAAGAGGGTCTTTGTATGTGAGGGGACTATCTCTAAGGGTAGTATCAAAATTAAAATGCAGGGGGAAATTGTGAGTGCTTCATTTACAAACTTAACATACATTTTTGACCTGCACAGAACTACTTTACACACTGGTGATGATGTGGTGATTCTGTCTGTGCCTCAGGAAAACAGAGCAAATAAGAAGAAGAAAAGTCAATATTCTTCGTCACTCTTACTTTGTCTTACCTGTCTATGTTTGAAAGCATGTTTCAAACATGTCTTTCACTGTGAGACACTCCCTGTCCATAATCTCCTGGCTTTTTGGTCCTTAGATGCTTCTCCTGTTTTTCAGTTTCATATATTTACCAGTGACCTGGATAAAAGGCATTTTAAAAGAAATGTTTGCATACCAAAATGCCCCAAGCATTGATACTGAAAATTACCTGACACACAGTAGCTTCTCACAGACTTTATTTTCCTGAGGGCACTCAGGATGACATCTAAAACTGACAGCTGTTTAGCTTGATAAAACAGGAGGCTGGTGAAACGGCACAAACCTCACAGATCTTCTGGGACATAAGAAGAAGGGAATTGATGTGTGTGTGTGTGTGTTGTGGCTAGTCCAGTGATATAATGTGTATAAAATGTCTTTTAAGAATAACTAACATCTAGAGATGCTTCAAACATAAAAGGACACAGTTTCACAATAGCAGACCATAAAGGGGATCTTAAATTGTATTGACTATGTAAAATGTAAAATAATAGGATGTGTACTTTTGTAGCTTATGTAAACATGGAGGGTGTGTGAAACAAAGCAGTAACATTATAATCCCGTAGCAGAAGAAGTGCAGTTCAACAATTTTCTCGTATTGATCTGTTTTGCCCTTTGCTGTGCAGACCTTTTTCATTTTGAACTGTGGCCAGTTTTCATTCAATAAGCAGGACTGAAAAGTTTCTTCAGAACAAATCAGTGTGTAAGCTGTATACTGTATACCGAAGGGAGACTGTCTATGTTTACTGCATTTTCACGAGGCCTAGCAGCTGGCAATCTCAATGTAACAGACTTCTTTCTTTATTAGGGCCGGGACTGCGTTAACACGTTACTATATAAGTTACTTATATAGTAACGTGTTAACATTACTACATATATATATGTGTCCTTCCTTGCCCTGTGAGTATCCACTGTCCAGCCTCCAGTTTGATCCCTGCTATAACCAGAATCTCCATCTCCAACTGGGGTAATAAACCTCAAATCTGATTATTTTAATCCTTGTGAAGCATGTCCATGGGGGATGAAGAAGTGCTGAAGGAGCCTGTTTATTTATTAATACTGTATGTTATCTACAGCAGAACAGATCTGCAGGGATCTAACAGGAAGCCTCCAGTGGTCGCCACTAATCTTAATGTAGTGCAAATATTGCTGCCATACTTCTATTACTTTGTGTGTTTAAGTTTTAATGCTGCCTTATATCTGCTATGTTAATCAATTACGTATGGGAAGTGCTGGAAGAGATCATATGTTATAAACATGGCAATCAAAGGCACTTGATAATTTAACATACTTGAGAAACTGACTTAAGTCTCCCTTCATGGTGTACATCTTCAGTGCTGATATCACTAATATTTTGCATGTCTGTCTTCTGTCCAGATGAGATCATGCAGCTGGACAGCAGTCCCCTCCGTGCTGCTGACATCACCCCAGAGCTCAAGAGGCAGTTTGCCTACCTTTCAGGTGACACTTCTGTTTCTTACAGTGTCTGTCTTTAGTGTTTGGCCATAGGTGGAATGGTGTTTCTATTTTCATCTGAGTGACATATTTGCCTCAACTCATTTATTATTTTACACTCTACTTGATATTTGTACAGTTAGAGTGAACTGTGTTCTCCTTTCACTTGTGATTTGTTATGCAAATATCACCTTCCTCTTTCCTCTTTGCCATTTGTCAGGTTTTGGTACAGATAGACACACCTTGTGGCTGCTCTTACCTAATATGTGTTTTGCTCAACTCAATGTTTTAATCTCCACAAGAGTGTTTTCACGCTTCTTTAAGCCTCAAACATTGCAGTACTGTAAAAGCTCTCTGTTCTGTGTGTCAGAAGTGACCTTGTGGCCGCAGAAGAGCCGGGAACCATTTTGCAGACAAAGATCTAAGCAGACGTTGAAACCATGACCATGCACTTGCTGTTGCTATAGCGATGAGAGAAGAAAAGGAAGACAGATTGATATTCCAGTCACATGCGCTGACAGAGCAGCTGTTCCACACAGGGAGAGTGTGTGTGTGTGTGTGTGTGTGTGTGTGTGTGTGTAAGAGGTGAGACTGAATGTGTTGCTGTCAACAACCAATCACTGTGTGCAAACAGCAGGAGCGACGTGTTCACCTCTTTTTCTTTAATCATTTTTTTCATTTCATTTTGCTATTCCATCTTAAATAGCTGTGTAATCTACTAAAATTCCTCTTCTTAAAGCCCCTCATAACATATTTTGTCAGTCAGCGTGCAGCCTTATACATTGCAAACATTTTGGCTATTTCACATGAGAGTATTTGTGTTGTTCTCTGCGCTCCTCTCACTGGTCTGAGATGGGTGGAGCTCTGTCAGAAAAGATGATGTCACAGTCATACATGAACCAATCAGGATTCAACAATATTTACATCAGAATCTACAGTTCGATCACTGCAAATAAAGTCTGATCAAACAACAACCACACCATCCAGAGGAAGCAGATGAATTTTGAATTTCTCAAATAAAATGAATTACTATGGGGTTTTTTTCCAATAAATTTTTTCATTGTTGTTTATTTAAACATGATTTGAAGAGAGATGCTTCAGATCCAGGTTGTGGTAAGATGAGGTTGTGAAATAATGAGATCATGCCACTCTTTCAGTCCTACATCATTTATTTAATTATTTATTCTTACCTTCATACACTGATGAGCGTCATTTCAAAATCCTATTATAAGTAATTTATTTATACTGGAAAAAATACACTTACAATATGTCCAATCACTTGTCTTGTTTTTTTTTAATGCAGGGTTATGAGGCTATATCATTTAATACAATGCATAATGCAGCTTTTGTACATTGTCCAGTCACCACAGAGACAGCTACACAGACACATCAGCATGAAGCTAAGATAAAGTCAAATGCTTTTGTCTCTGCTTCCTATATGATGTCGTCCTGTTTCTCAGGTGCTATACTGATATGCACCAACCCCAAAGAGAGCATTCTTGTGGAATTCCTATCTGTTCATTAAGAAAGTCTCAAGCGTGTCAAGCATTTTTTTCATTTTATTTTTATTGTTCCTTTTCTAGGAGGTAGAGGGGATAATGGCAGCCCCATCATTGTATTCCCAGAATTCCCTGCGTTTGGAGAGATCACAGACAGAGAGTTTCACAACGTGCTGACCTACCTGACCAGTGTGCCCAGGTAAAGTCCCCCACTGGCTGAGTGCCACACAGACAAACATGCTCACATGAAACTATGAGACTGGCAGTTGTTTGACTGTAGTCCCACTCACTTTCTTATTTCTTGCACTCACTTTTTATCAGCATACACTCTAGAAACATTTCTCTGTGGATTTTTTCCCACAGTCAAAAGACCTGCAAGTGAACTAAAAATAAGGCTGACGGAGGCAAGGAAGTAATGAAGTGAGAGAGGCCGCAGAGATGAAAATTTAATGATTGAAGATGTTTGTGTACAGAGTCTGCCAGTAGGTGGCAGTGTATACCTAAACACAGTTTCACTGCATAAAGAAGTAGGCTGCAGAGGATTTGTGCAGTGGTGTGATTACTTAATAAATAAGATAGACAGTTAATAGTCCAGGGTGTTTATCAGTCTTGTGTCTGTGTGCATCCTGTTCACTTTTCCAATACCTACATTTTCATTTGTCTTTGATATTTTGCTCATAATTTAATGCCGCAGTTTCTTAATATAGCTCTCACAACAGCTACCCCACGCTTGCACAGCATGCATGGGCTGGCAGAGTGAGTAAAAATAGAATCTGCAGTAATTCTGACTGTTTGAATCTCTATAATGCATACAGACAGCTGAGCAGAGCTGTGCACTAAAGTGAGCGTGTGATGAATTCACACGAACACCTGTTCACACAGGCGTGTATCTGCATAAATGTGTGTCATACATGTGCTTGTGTTTGACAGTCTTGAAATAACTTATGAGTATGAGGATGTTTTTATCTGATTCCAAGCTGCAAATCAATCAACAGGCCGATATCATTCGCATCCATTATGTGTGTCTAAAATTACCTCCTTTGTGGTCTGACTGTCGGGGTTGTCAGTGAAGGTTCATCCACAGGGGTGACATGGCGTCGAGCCTCAAGCTGTTGTAAATACAGAGGCAGATGGCTCGAGGTACCTGTGAGACCGACCCCACCGACAGGGCACACACAACCCACAGCCAGGGGCAAATATCATACAACTGTATTCTGACCTCCAACAGCTGCTGCTAGTTTAAAACAAATACATTAGGATCAGCAATCACAGGCATAATTTCTAATTAAAAATGGTTTTATCATACCATATGTGTAAGCTTGTTATGGTACTATCTATTAACAGAACATATTCAGCCTGTTTTTATTAAAGCGCTTGAATGTGTTAAGTTTTAAATTAATTCACTGACTTTGCATGAATTAAGTTACGTGTTTGACCGTGTTCACCTCTCTGTCGTTGCTCTCCTTTGACCTCTGTTTGGCTTTTACAAATGGATGAATCTAGTTGTGCTGCTTGGTTATATATTAAAGAGATACAGCTGACACTACGGTCCAAGGATTGAAACACATCCTGCACTTGTGGCTTTTTAATCTGTCCTCAATTTAATATATGAGTGCCATCATACTCAAGCACTGACTTTCTCTGCTGTGTTGAGTATGACAGAGGAGGGCGGAGGTGGGGGTGGAGGTGTAGTGTGTTGCTATGTCTGCATATGCATCCATGCAGCAAATCTCCCTCATCACTTCACTGCCATTAGGCTGAGCTTTTTCCCAGCTGATGATGCAGTGATAGAATAAGAAAAGATGAAAGTGGAGAAAAAAATGCAGAATGTAAATGTTATGATGAGAGACAGTAGAGAGGCCGACGTGGATAAATAGTCTGTATTCTCGTGCTTAGAGGGCCATTTTTGGGTCTGCCCCTCCCCCCACATCTGTAAAGATCTGTTGACTGGTTAATAGAGCTGCTCCTCACTCTGCACCTATCTTGTGATAGGTCTGAATCTCTGAAGCTCCCAGTGTCTCATTGGATGGCTGACAGATGCAGTGCAGGGGGGGAAAGGTTGGATGCTGTGATGGTCTTAAACATTAGGCTCCCTCTCCTTTATAACAGCACAGCACGCTGGGATCTATCTCTGAGACACAGTCTCATCTCCTGTGTTTTTATTTTGCCTTTACCGTCCCAAGCACTGCTCGGGGTTGTGCATTTAGTATTTGCAGAATGGTGGACATGAAAGCGAATACTTGAGGATTGCTTGGATATTTGTGCATGAAGGTTCTGGAGGTGCAGAAGTGCTGTAAGTTCAAGTGCGCACAGTGGCGTCTGTTGGCGAGCTGCGTGTGCGATTGTCATTGACTGTTGGTGGAGTCTCAGCCATAAAGCCCTCCTCTCTCCTGGGACCAGAGAGGACAGCAGTGGAAGGGTGGGTGCAGGGAGACAACTGGGGGCCAAGAAATCTGGAGGTGCTTCACAGCATCTCCTTTGACTGACTGCACCAGCTGCTTGAGAAGAAAAAGAGCGACTTAATAAAACAACGAGCCACAAACACGCTTTGGGTATCTGCTGTTTCACTGTGGCAAAGGGAAACTACATGTATGTTTTTGTGTTTCTCCTTTTTGAGCTCTCGTCTTTTCTGTTGATTTCCTGTCCTTCAAAGTGGCTATTATGTTGCAGTACAGGCTTTGTCTGTGGCCCTCTACACTACGTTGCAGTGTGTGATTTTCAGTTTTCTGTCAGTGCGAGGTAAAAGTTGATGTGATCTCCTCTCACCAATCATTGTGGCCAATGTTTAATTTGTGTTGAACGTGTTGTCTTTCTGTGTGTTTCAGCTTGTCTTCAACAGATGTGGGTTTCATCTTGGTCATTGATCGTCGACAAGACCGATGGGCGGCCGTCAAGGGGACCCTGCTTCGCATCGCTGTGAGTTTGTCTCTGTGTGACCGGAGTCTTACTTTCTGTGTGCATAGTGTGTGTGTTTAGGCCTCGTGCCCTCAGTCATGGGGAAAGAGAGGTGTTGGGAGTGTCCCCATCTCTCACGCACTCACAGCTCCAACACTAATATCACCACCAAACCCTGGGGGGTTTGATATGAGCCAACTCATCCTTGAATTCTCCCCCATCACAGCCTGCTACGTGTTTCCATAGCTACAGGGACAAATAAACAGTCACATGCCAAAAAAAAAAAAAAAAAAAAAAAGACAGAAGGAGATGCTGTTTCTTTTTTTGTTTTTTGTTCCCTCATACATGCAAATGCCACATTTTTCACCTCTGCATCATATTATTTACTAATGAGAAACAGCAGAAGCATTTACACATCACAGACGGCCAAAACAAAAGCAACACATTGAATCTGTAATAAATGAATGGATAACTAAGACTCCGTCTGGTTTAAGGACTCCTGTGCAGCCTCCAATCCTGCATAGACTGAGTCACATTTTTTTTGTTTTTTCAACATTGCTGCAGTGAGGGAAAGTTGAATAAGAGTTGACTGAAGTTTGCACCCTTGTCCATTTTCCTATCACCTCTTTCATTGCTTTCATTGTTCTGTTTCTTTTTGGACACTGATGAAAAGATGAAATGCTTGAGAGAGAGAATGAGAGATGAATATCACCACCCGTGGTCTCAAGAGACATGGGAGACCACATTGCTCATTTCAAATTAAATCAAGCTTTATTAATCCCACAAGGAGGACTTTTACAGGGTGGCAGGCTGGTAATAAAGAGGCATTGAGTCATCTCTGCAATGATGTCCTGTTTGGGGTGACTGACCCAGGCTGCTAAATGGATGATGATGCTGTATATTTGTTGTGGAGACTAGTTCATGAACTAAATCACATTGTATTCAGAGCATACTGTGTATTCACTCAGTGAGGTTATTTATTCAATCAGTGTGTACACGTATGAGGGCGTAAGTCTGTGTGTGTGAGAGAGAATAAGCGAGGATGTTGCATGTTTACACTGTCGAATGACTCCCTTTGTCTTTTTGTGTGCTTGTGCTTATAAGCACCCTTGTGTATACACATGCTTACAGAAATGTGGGTCAGTGTGTTTCAAGGAAAGTTCCAGGTTGCTGTGCATGGCCAAGTTTGAGATAGTGACAGACAGAAATTGTGTTTTATAGACTGGTAATAATTAAGTCTACAGAGTTACTGTCAGTCCCTAAAGCATACACTCCTCGCTTGTCATTTATCTGGTTCCAATTTGAGGCTTTGTTTGAGGCTTTGTTTGAGTATGTGCATGTGTGTGTGTGTGTGTGTGCGTATGTGTGTGTGTGCGTGTGTCTCAGCCTTCCACTGACAAAGAACAAAGAACCAATAGACCATGACCATCACTGCTAGCCACCACGGATCCAAGCAGCATGGCTGAATGCTCGACAGCTGCAATACACATTTAAATGTTAAAGCTGGATATATTCTCTAGTGTTGCTGCTGTCCATGAAAAGACCAAAGCCAGCAAAGCCTTAGTGCATCTCTTTCGGACTTCTCTTCCTTGTCTGTGGCTCTTTTACGGCTTTTAAATAAAAACAAAATAATTTCATAGTAACGCATATAATAATATTCTCAAGTCAGGGACAGATTTAGCTACAGATTTGGTGTCCTGGTGTGATTTTATGGCTGCAGAAAGGTGTATGCTTGATTGACTCTGCAGTGAAACTACAGTGGTCATGTTCCTCGCAGTGAAGGTACATATCACCCAGTGCAACTGTGTGCCTCATTCGTTCATTCAAGAAATACTCACCAGTAGGATCAGTTTTCAGTTTGGATCTCATTTTGTATTTATTGACAATAATGAAAATGGAGACTCTTACCAGACTTATCTTTTAGGAAGTCATGTACAGCGTGCTGCACAACTTTTTTTTTTTTTTTTTTTTTTTTTTTTAGCTGTAAATACACAGAATATAATATCTCTCTCTTGTACGGTAAGCACTGCCATGTTATTAAAACAGCAGTATGTCCCACAATAACGTATTTCTCATTCTCAATAACGGCATTTCTCCAGATGGTAAGCAACCATCTCCACAGGACTGCAATACTGGATTGATTTTAAAATGATCCATTAATTAATTCCATCCCATGAGGTTTTTATTAGCAGTGTATTCACTGGGATTTCTGCTCAGGTCAGCATTCTCTAACTCAGTGAAGACGGGCGACCAATCCGGCGACCTGTCCGCGTGGGTCATTAGCTAATTAAAGTTGTAATAGCATTTGCATTGCCTCAGGAGAGGAGATCAGTGTCCACCCTCAACCATCATCCAGCTGCTGTCACAGCAGCACTTAGCCTGTCAGTGGGTGTCAGTCATGACATTTTAATTGACATTTTATTGATTCTACTGACTGAGTTGTGTGTTGGCTACATAGTATAATATAGTAAATATCATCAGAACTGTTTGCTCTGAAAACATTTAGAAATATTATTTATTTACTTAGCTTAGTTATGACATATGTTATGTTCAGTAGGCACATGGAAAAATTTTTTCTTGTGCATCCTTTCATATGAACTAATGCAACAGTGCCGACTGCAGTCTCAGTGATGGCAGCTGGGTGATGAAAATCCTGAGAATATGCACATGCACATATGAGTTGGTGGCAACACCCTCTACTTCATTATTCATCCAGAAGCATCTCGGAGGACATGAAGATTAATGTCCCTGCCACAGGATGGTGCCCTACATCCCCCACGTTTCCCATTCTCTCGTACTCTACATACTCTATGTGCAGGCTTGAGCGAGAGTTTTCACATGCGACACGAAGGGACGGACAAAGGGATGGATACACTAACGAGTACAGAGGAATGCATTGGAAGGGCTGACTGTCAGCAGAAGGAATAGAACATATCCTGCTCAAATATGATGTATAATTGGCTTAGGGTAAGGAAGATCCTTTCTGCTCTGTTGTGGCAAATGACAGTCTCCATCCCCCCTCTAATTTCAGGGCTCCTTCCCGGGGAACCTCCAGCTGGTTCTGGTTCTGAGGCCCACCACCCTCCTGCAGCGTACGCTGTCTGACATCTTATTCAAGTTCAACAAGGATGAGTTCAAGATGAAGGTGCCGGTGCGTGCAGTCGCTTTTTTCCTCTGTAGTTCATTTGTCCAAACCAGCTTATTGGAGAAAGAAACATTTTTTGCGGTGCTCATAAAATGCCAGTTAATATGATTGTAAGTAACATGTATGTAACTGTTTCAGGTGATCATGTTGAGCTCAATAACTGAGCTGCACTCATACATCGACTGCTCACAGCTGACCCAGGAACTCGGGGGAACGCAGGAGTATTGCCATGAAAAGTGGATCTCTCATCGCACTGTATGTACACTGTATACCCCACCTCAGTGTTTAGCATGGACAGCATAACAGTTCCACACTGAGCAAGATATGCAAATACATACAGAGAAATAAGTACATGTAAATGTAATTTGGGATGAAACCCAACATAAAAAGTGTTTAGTTTAGTGCAAACAACAGCAAAAAAACTTTGTTGTGTCTTGTATGCATCAGGCTATTGAAGGCTTTGCACTGATGGTGAAGAAAACAGCACAGACACTGCAGTTGTTTGGGACTGAACTGGCTGAAACTGAACTCCCAAATGAAATCCAGGCCACAACAATCCTGCTAAGCACACACACCAGCAAGAAAGACAAAATGAAGGTAAACGCATGATGCATTACGTGTATTATTTGTCTTTTTATAGTTTATTAGGCCTGTGTATTCATGATGTGATTGGATGATATCACTCTGTCTGTCTGTAGGAGGATCTGTTGGTGGCTCTGGGTCAGGGCAGCAGGCTGCTGGAGAGCATCAATGAGCCTGTTGTGAGAGACCCTGACCACAACATGAACCAGGATGAACTGGAGAACCTTGCCACAGTGCAAAGGTTAGAGGCACTACAGATGAAAGAGCTGCAGGATGGACACTACAGAACAAACTCTTTCTGCTAATTACTGGAAAAATAAGCCACTAATATAAACAGATGGAAGTGCAAATGTTTCTTACGAAAAACTCAGGCACACATCAACTGAAAATATCTACAATAATATATTATTTGGGTGACTGTATAATAATTCCAAAACCACGGGTTGACGCTGTGTGGGTCACTATTGAGAAATAAAGCGTGTTTTTTTATCACCTTATGTGTAAGTTATATGTGGATTATTAAAAGAGAAAACAGAAATAAAATAGCTGTATAATTTGTTATTTTGTATTTTATTTTGGTTAGTTGGTTACTTTCCTCCATAACTTATAATATATAGAGCTTTTCTTGTTCGTTTGCTGTTGTTGCAAGTGTGTTCTCAGTTGTCTCACCTCTGCCATCAGTGTAGTTGGAGTAATAGTTGAAAAGGTAGTGTGCTTTGAGGTCACTGAGTAACATGCTCGCACACAAACACACAGAAAAGCTTTTGGTCTGCTCAGACGCCTGTTTTTGAACAATACATCTGTCTCCGTCTCTTTCTCGGCTCGTCTCTCAGATTACTGTCTCAGCTGGATGAGACAGAAAGGGCTTTCGATGAGTTTTGGGTGAGGCATCAGACCAAACTGCAGCAGTGTCTCCAACTGCGCAACTTTGAGCACAGCTACAGAGAGGTGAGCAGGGGCCTGTTGGTTCAAATGAAATCATTCGTACTGGAGTCTGCATGATCCCTTTTTAAACTTTAAAACTGTGATATTTCTGCTGCAGGTGAGGACTCTACTGGATCAGGTGTCTGAGAAACTTGCAACCTTCTCTGAGGTGGGGATCAGCCCAGCCCATGCTGACCATATCTTCTGTGAACTCACCACCTATGAGGAGAGAGTCTGTGTAAGTAATACCCAACCCCTCAATAATCACACTTTGTCTTTTGTTCCAGATAGTCAGTCAATGTTGTAAAGTGGTTATTAGAATCATATTCCTACATAGTACTTTCTTCAAAATGGTCTGACGGAGTGTAGTTTCTATAGATGAATAATACAGAGATATATAGATAATATAAATATTTTTTATTGTAATCTGCATCTAGATCTGTATCACTGTATCAGAATACACATTTTTCTTACACTGACTGGCTGAGTGTGGCCATGATTTTGGTGGATTTAATATGTTCGTTGCTCCACAGGAGGTGCTGGACAAAGCCTTGTCATTGGCACGTGAGGGTGATGAGCTGATCCAGAACTCCCACTATGCTGAGGACTCCATACAGCCCAAATGCAATGAAGTCAGAGCAATCAGTGAGAATGTGAGCAGCAACCTAAAGGCCAAGAAAGACCACCTCCACAAAGCCATGGAGCTGCACCACCGTTTGGAGAGAGTAAGAAGACAACGCACACACAGTATAGCTTTCCTCAACATTTTTGTGGTTACATAATGATTGTTCCTCCTCTGCTGTCCTCCTCAGGCTTCTAAATGGGTTGACGATGGTATATACCTGTTGGCGTCTCAGCCAGTAGACAAGTGTTTATCACAAGATGGAGCAGAGTTGGCCCTGCTGGAGCTGGAGCGGTACCTGGACAACGCAGGCCAGAACCAACTGACAGACCTCAACAACATCTGGACGGAATATGAGGCAGTGCTCAACCAGCAGTTCAGAGTAAGATGACCATGTTGTGGAATCCTTTTTGCATTGTTCTGTTAATTATCTCATTAGATGACGTTATGAGAAACTTTTTTCTTTGGCATTATATGTGTTGCAACAAAGCAACCAAATGATTTTTATAATGTAAAGATATCCAAAACATTTAAAATCAAAGCCTGTGGCTCACACTGTCTTAGGTGAAAGCTGTCATATTCTCAACGATGACCAAATACTACACATCACACATTTATGTTAATTTCAATTGTTAGGCTGACAAACAGTACATGTCAGGTATTGAAACTGTCCTGATAACTTCCTGTTAATCAGGACCAAGTGGAGAAGGTGTTCCAGAAGCAGATGTCCATGCAGGACATGTTTGACAAGAGGAGGGTCAGCCTGAAGAAACTAGCAGCCAAACAAACCAGGCCGGTGCAGCCGGTAGCCCCCAGACCTGAAGCCTTCATCAAATCCCCCCTCAGCTCGCCTGGTCAGTCTGCACACATCCTGCACCATCTATTTCGCACAAACACAGCCTATTCAGACTCTTCGAGAGGCTTTTGTACGCTTCATGCTTCGCACAGGTCTAATGTTGTCCGCATTATGTATTATATATAATCAGACTCCACATTTAGACTCCATTTTCAACAGCCATTGAACATGTGATTCATTCACCTATACCTGTTTCCTCACTCATATGTTCTAGTCAGTCAAAAACTACAGCCTATATATATACAGTATACAAAGCATGTGATGCCTCTGATATCATGCTGGAGTGATGACCAGAAAAGAAAAATAACAACCAACAGGCACAGATTGATATTCTGCCTCTACTGAAGTCAGAAGATGGATGCAACAGATCAACAGGGTCTTTCATTACATTTCTTCTCTTTTCCCTCCTCCTCTGGCACAGCGCACAGAGCACATCTGGAGAAAAACTGCTCAGAGACAGGCACCGGGGACAACTGTGAGAAAGTGAGTGGAGTATACATGCTCTCTGTCCACTTCCTCTCTAAAGATTGTGTTTGTCAGTGGCTTATGATCATGCCATTTTTTTCCCCCCGGGAAATGACCAGTTGCAGAATGGAGACGGTAACAGCAGACATGCCTCTCTGTCAGAGGAGGAGGACAACCTGGCGGTGCTCAGGAGGTGAGGGATTGGCGGTCAGTCTTTCATCTGTAATCAAATTACACGGCAGATGGGCTGTGTGAAAACACTTGCCTCTTTAACTATGGAGCAGTACATCTATGTTTTATCTGAGTGTACCAGCCCCAAATCCCTGGTTTGATCTCTCTTCTTGCCTCTGACTGCAGGCACGTTATGAACGAGCTGCTGGAAACTGAGAGAGCCTACGTGGAGGAGCTGCTGTGCGTATTGCAGGTGCTTATTCGCTGCTCAGACTCTTTATTCTTCTCTGTCTTACATTGGTGCCCAGAGTTTCACGTTAAGTTTTCGTGTGTTTGCAGGGATATGCCTCTGAGATGGATAATCCAGCAATGGTTCCCCTCATGCCTGCTCCTTTGCAGAACAAAAAGGAGGTTCTGTTTGGCAACATGCCAGAAATCTACCACTTCCACAGGAGGTAACACAGTGCCATCTGGCTGTCACTGATGATGCAGTGCCGTACAGGCTGCTGTACATGCTACAAAATTAGTTGGCTTTGACGTGCATCTGAATGTTTAAACGGTTAACATTTCCCTGTGTGGTTTTATTACAAAGGTGCAGTGAAGTCATTACAGCATTTCATCCCGCCAATATTTAGTTCAGTTATCTTCGTGTTCTTTAATCTTATTCTTCGTCATCTTTCACACTTTCAACAATAACCTGATTTTGTCATGTCCAGGACCTTTCTGAGGGAGTTGGAGCAGTACACCGACTGCCCAGAGCTAGTTGGAAGGTGTTTTTTACAGAGGGTGAGTGAATTACGAGATTTTCAGCACACAGATATGATCCTATCTGTGCCAATGAAGAGGTTCCTTGTGTACAAACGGTTCTCGCTGCTTTCCTCTAGATGACAGACCTGCAGATCTATGAGAAATACTGTCACAATAAGCCTCGCTCTGAAAGCCTTTGGAGGCAGTGCTCAGACTGTGCCTTTTTCCAGGTGAACAGAAAGTCTGTGCCTTCAAGTTTTAAAGTAAATATTCTTAATTTGATTTAATTTGACACAATTACTGTCCCTTTTTGACTTCCAGGAGTGTCAGAAAAAGTTGGAGCACAAGCTTGGTTTAGATTCCTATCTCCTGAAGCCTGTTCAGAGGATTACCAAATATCAACTGCTGCTGAAGGTACAATACTATATATTGGTGACAAATCAACTGGACCATCAAACTATTCTTTCAGTGGGATTTCTGTACAAGCTGCATGTTTAATGTGTTTCTGTCTACAGGAAATGCTGAAGTACAGTAAGAGCTGTGAGGGGGCAGATGACCTGCAGGAGGCGCTGACCTCCATCTTAGGCATCCTCAAGGCTGTCAATGACTCCATGCACCTCATCGCCATTACAGGATATGAGGTGAGATATTAAACAGGAGAGCAGATGCTTTGTGTAGGTCACTGACATGAAATTTAAGACAGACATGCTGATCATAGGGTTTAAGTACAATGTCATTCATAGATCAACAAAGGAGAGGGGTTACCAAAAGGGAGACAGGAATGCTATTACAGTAAAGTTACAATGTGACCATGTTGTACCAAAAGAGTCCAAAGGGCTAAAAGAGTATCTGACGATGATGGCCTCTATAACATGTTGTAGAACATGTGCAGTATGCTGCTGGTCAGCTCTTTCTCACAGCTTCTTTAACTCTTCTTTCTCAGGGTAATTTGAGTGAACTGGGTAAGCTGCTGATGCAGGGGTCGTTCAGCGTGTGGACAGAGCACAAGAAAGGTCATGCCAAAGTGAAGGATTTGGCCCGTTTCAAGCCCATGCAGAGGCACCTCTTCCTGCACGAGAAGGCCCTGCTCTTCTGCAAGAGGAGGGAGGAGAACGGGGAGGGCTACGAGAAAGCTCCCTCCTACAGCTTCAAACATTCTCTGAATGTGAGCACCTCTAAAGATGCAGTACTGAAAATTTTACTGCGTTTGTGTTGTATATTTTTGTATTATTGCTTTGTTGTAACGCCTCTCTACTAACCTATTCATATAATGAAACGTTTTACATTATTACTACTGCTGTCTTTTATGACAGATGAGTGCCGTTGGCATTACTGAGAATGCAAAAGGAGACAACAAGAAGTTTGAAATTTGGTGCAACTCCAGAGAAGAGGTTTATATTGTTCAGGTACGTTAACACATTAAAAATCTTTTGATTTTGTTTTCTACGTTTTCTAATTGTCAGCAAGTCCCACAGAATGACCAAACTCAATACTGATTTGATCTTAATAATGAGTATCATCTATATACTGTAAATACTGTTTCCTCAACTATGTCCTCTGAGGCTGAATGTTAATCCCAATAACTACTAAACCTCTGAAAAAAATGTGTGTATATTATTATTGTATGTATACATTTAGATTTATGTCTTCAGCAATGTCGACATTGTTGGTCTTCTTTTATGAAATTTGTAGAATACAAAAATACAAAATAACAACAGAGCAAAGCACAATGTACTGTATTTGAAAACCTGGTATTCATATGGGTATCTACCCAAGTTTACATTGTGTTTTTAATATTTTTCTGACGCTTTCAGGCGCCAACAGCTGAAGTAAAAACGACTTGGGTAAATGAGATCAGGAAGGTTCTGACAACCCAGCTGGAAGCGTGCAGAGGTACAGAGACAGGATGTACTCTACAACCCGTTTCTAAACTTAGTGTTGACACTAATGCATTTAAGATTTTATTAGAAATGATTAGGAAGAAAAATCATATGTTCCAAAATGAGCGTTTCAAAATGGTGATTCTTTGTTACAGAAGCCAGCCAGCAGAGGGCAGCAGATCCAGTTTTCCAGTTTCCTCCTGTGCCCAGTGGAGCAGCAAGTCTCAGGTGAGTCTGTATTCCCCACACCACTTATCTGTATTGAATCAGCTGTTTGATTTGTGACAGTCTTTTCACCTGTGGACTTGTGTCCACCCACAGTCCATTCAAGTCTGGTCAGAAGAGCTTTAAGAAGGGAGAGGAGAAGAAAACTGAACCCTGCAGCCCTGATGTCAACTCCTCTTCCTCACCAAAGCCCACAGGAAAAGGTGAGTACAGAGAGTGAGAGACATCCCTAACCCTTTTAAAAATATTCCTTTAGTATTGTAGTCCAAGTATTGTACAAAGTGCATTTCTTGATTAACCTAAGTGTTAACATCTGTCCCTTCCATGAATCATATAAATCCTTCCCTCTTTATTTCCTTTCTTCCTTTACACTTACATTCTTCCTTCCTTCTTTTTGTCCATCCTGTCTTCCTGCTTTTCCTGTGGGTCAGATGAGGCTGTGACAAGCCCTACCTCAGACAGAGCTGCTGTGGCTAAAAAGCGCTTTACTTTACAGGGCTTCAGTAACCTCAAAGCCCAGAAAGGTAACTGCAGGTCACTGTCAATTTCATGCCCAACATATCACATCATCTCTGCATTTGTGAAATGAAACGGTGTATTTCTAGTCAGCTGAAGTCATCCATAAAAATAGACATTTTGGGAATTTGCTTACTTGCTTTGTTACTGAGAATTCAATGTTAGATGCCTCTTCCATGTCTGTATGGTGATTACAAGACTCAAGAAAGTTGCTGGTGGTTGTCAAGAAACAGTCATAGCTGTCTGCCAGGGTTCACAGCATTGAACACACACACACACACACACACACACACACTGTGTATCTAAAAAGGTATATATACTGCATGCTTGCCTCCACAGAGCCCTCAGCTACTGATGATAAAAGTTTTACATTACCCATGACGATCCTCCTGTCACCAGGTATCACACAGCCCCAGACCCTTGTTTCATTCCACCTAGCACAGCTTTGACCCATCATGTTTGGAAAAGCACAGCAGCGAAATGGAATTGAGCCATCGTTAATCTGCCTGTGTGTTTTTCCTCCTGTCTGCATGTCTTTTGTGAAAAAAGCCTGTGTAGATTTTATGGTAGCCTCCTCCATTCAAAAAGTATCACAACCTTTAGCATCATTGAAGGTGCACTTCTTATTAGAATTGTTTTTTTAATGTCTGTATTAGTTGTCTTTCCTCAGCCTTTCTGCTGTGAGTTTACAGTAGACCTGTGTCCTTTCAGTTAAAGCTGAAAGTTTGTTGTGTGCCACGTGTTCTTTATCCTTTCCTCATCAACCTGTTCCTTTTGAATGTCATTGTTTTGGTCCTGGCTTCTGTCGTTCCTCAGCAACCATCCTTGACCAATTTTTTTCTTTGTTGATGGCAGGATCTCCCACAAGCCCTGATCACAAGACCAAGCGTCAGAGCGATCCCACACCATTTGGCTTCAAAGGTAGTTAACTTGCCCGCTGATAACCGCATCCTTTCCCTGTCTGCTTAGTTTTTCATCAATGATGAGCACAGCCTTGGTCTCTAACAATCACAAGTTTGGCCAGCTGTAGCTGCTGGCTGAGTGACTGGCTGTATTTTTATTGCCTCCTGTCCCTCAGATCCAGGTCCTCCTCCTCTCCACCTGAGCAAGGCCAGGTGGTTCAGCACCTCTAGTCTCTTACAAACAAAGTGGAGAGGTACACCGGCAAGAGTCGGCTCACGCTGGCTGTGTGTCAGGCCCACTGTTTCACCACTAAATACACTTCCGTCTTTCTCAGTTTTTGCTTTGCTGTGCCTTGTCTCCACCTTCCTTTTAGGTCTAGTGAAAATCATAGAAATGCACACTGATATGGAGGAAAATCTGCCTGCCGCTTTTCCTTTCTTCATTTAAAATATGGAGATGCATGCCGATATCCAAGGTCTTTTTGGTAACACTTGTAGTTATGGAAGTATGTCATGCAGGGATTTGTAGGATTAGCCGTTTTCCTTTCTCTGTTCACAAGAGCTCTTTGTGGTCCTTTTTCTCACTTTTCCACAGTTCACTGCAGGTCACACACGTGTTTGACAGCCCCTGAACCTGAATGCTGCTGTAAATTAAACACAGGTCTCCCTCTTCCCTGCAGGCTGGAACAAGGCCTCGCTGTCGCTGGATGCCTCAGAGGAGCATGATGGATATTCCAGTGCTGAGGATCCTCTTAACTCTGACCCAGAGGATGAAAATGGAAAGAAGCTGGTGAGACATGTATATGGCAAACATTGGCTAAATTGTCTATACTTGAATCAGACATCTTGTGCGGACTACTTTACTCATGTCAAATTATGGGAACTCGTCTCCTATTGTCCCCAAATGTGAGGTAAACCTTTGCTTTTTTGTTAGGTTTAGGGTAGGGTTTGGGTGCTTACAGTTAAGGTCAAGATAAATATGTCCTTCAAAGTGACAAAAACAGGTCTGGCAAACACAGAGAAAAGTTAGCATTCATTAGCTGTTTCTGGCCATATGACATTTGGTTTGTCCAAATGGCCATAAACCAACTCTTGAGGGAAATATCTGGCTCTTTAGCCCCTAAATGCTACACTATGTTCACCAGCTAATTGCCAGCTCTGTCTGACTTTTGTTTGGTGCTAGGAAGATAGTGGTTTTAACAGAGTTTATTCACTGAGAACATGTGCCAACTTTGGCTGGAAATGAGATTTACGAGAGCAGAGAAACCGAACCAGAACAGTAAATCAAAACAGCGAACCCATCCATCCATCCATCCATCCATTTTCTATACCGCTTATCCGTCAGGGTAACAGTGAACCCAAAGATGCTAAAACAGGGGTTCAAAAAGTGCAAACCATGGGGTCAATGCCTTCAGAAACATTTTGTTAAATGTTCTGTGGTGCTGATGGCATCTGCAGAGTTTGATGATAACGCTCTGTGGGTTCATTGCTGTGAGTGAAACCTTTGGTTATTTGACCTATCTTTTAATATACGCTGATGTAACTGTAAAGTGCTAATTTTCTTATTTTACTGTGCATCCTTTCATTTTTTCTCATCTTGACTTTGAATAGTGTGCTGGCAAATATACAGTGATGGTTGACTACGAGAAGGGAGGTGTTCAGGAGCTCTCAGTGAAGAGTGGAGACATGGTGCAGCTGGTCAAGGAAGGAGATGACGGACAGTGGTGAGAAAACAGCTTTAAGTGCGGCTTATAAGAAATAAAAAAATATTTAAGCATTGCTATAAAGATTATGTGTGTGTGTCTGTGTGTGTTGTGTGTGGTCATGCAGGTTTGTGCGTAACCTGAGCACTTCGAAGGAGGGCTGGATCGCAGCTGCTAATCTCATCACACTCATTGGAAAGTCCAAGTCATGCCAGTCTCTCACCAGCTCAGGTATTCAAACAAACTATCCCAAATAAAGTGTGCGGCACATGAACAAGTTGTTGTTGAGCAAGACCACTGCGTTCCTGACGTTAATGCTTTGTGCGTGTGCTTATGTTTCCAACAGAAGGCAGCGGCTCTGGGAACCTCAGCACATCGTCCAGCTGCAGTGAGACCTACACAAGCTTCTCTGACATCAAACCCTGAACTCATTGGCACTTCCTCTTTCACCAAACTGCCCTTGCGAATGCTAGCATCATGTTGCTCTCTGTGCTATTTTGCCACCATCGATACTCATCGAACTTCCGTCAGGTTTCCACAGAAAGCTGTATTTTTGTCAGTTTTTAAAACCATGCACATGCACCAGTTATTGAGATAATATGTCATATCATACATGTGAACAGGTTATAGATTCATTGTGGTGCAGTTGTACAGTGACAATACTGGGTATATCACAGACAGTAATTTCACGGAATAGTAGAGTGATCTTCCTCTAGTCATACACTTGTCTGTATATTTTTGGTGAAGAACAGAGGATCCCCGTGATTATAATGTCATAGATGTATGAATGGACCAGCGGGACTGATCTCAGTTAATGCATCTATTTATGTAAACATTAACACTGGAGAAAGACCAGTTGTCCTACGTGGATAACTTGTTGTCTTCATGTTCATCTGCACTTCAGTTTATAATTCCACTTTTACTGTACATTAAAACAGGGAGATAAATACGCACAGCCTGTTTAGCTTGAATGAATGTTCTTCGTCTAATCACACTCCATCGTTTACTTTTTTCCCTTTATGTGTATTTATTTATTCATAAGAAAGAGAAAAGCTCACATATACAGTATTTAGTCGCTTTTTAATTTACTTCTCATCTCTCTTTTTCTTACTGTCTTTTTACCCTCTTCTTGTCTGTCATTTGTGTCTCTGTTGTCAGTCAGTCATTACAAACCTGTTTTGCCACCAACAGTCCAAACTCTGATGGCCTCATGGTCAAATTCTGTGGGTTTTCATGTATAGTTAAAAAATGTTTCCCCATGTGGATAATCAGAGATCACTGTATAGCGCTAACGTATTCCCTGTGGAGGAATCATGTTCTGAATGTAGATATTGTTCATTAAAATCTGTCTGTCATGAAATGTCTGTTATTTTGAAATGCTATATTGTACATTAAGTATGGTGATGTCACTGCCTTGTGACTTGTCTAATTATTTTTTACATAAAGGAGTTGTGATAATTCAATCACTGTCTCTTATTTTGTCTTTTGTCTAGAAAGGATGGCTTTATACCCGATTGTGCGATGAAATACTCTTATATCTTGTCTCATTATGGCTCTTCATAGCTCAGTGCTGAGCCATTTTTCTGTGGCTGAAGAAAATCAAGCCTTTCCGAAACATTCACAGCATTCGTGGGTGAAAATGTTCAGCACAAAGGCAAGCAATGTCGTCTATACATGCAGAAATGAAACTGAAACTCTCTAACTGGGTTGCCAAGTCTGTTTAAACCCACCTTTTATACTGAATTCTGTAAACCTATATCTTGCCATACTCAGAGTGACATATTAGTGGCATATTAACAATCAATTCAGTGATTTATGGGGTTCTGAACTGAAGCAGGCCATTCTCTGAAACTACAGTAACAACAGAATTAAATCTTTTCTGAAAACAGCAGATAAAAAAAAATCACGTAAAGCCTTCTACGATAGAAAATAAGAAAGAAAGAGATTTGAATTTAATAAAAACTTGTTTGTTAGAATGAAATTATAAAATAAGAATATCTTGTTAATATTCGAATACAAAATACAATAAAAAATGTAATATTTCACCGCTTACCCTAGATCCAGGATAAATGCTGGATAGAATATAACGGAACAATTACATTTTTAAAATGAGATTGTTACTTTAAAAAATGATGCCAAAAAATAAGGGCAGAAGTCTAGATTTATTTATTCGTTCATTAAATTATTCAGTTTTTGTATTTATTTTACTAATTTAATGAATGAATATAATTTTGCCTAGTTGCCCGGACACTGCTTTTATTGTGAAATCTGTTCGAACATTGAGGAGGCTGGCTTGACCGCAGTTACCTTGAGAGCGTCCCCTACCCGGAAGTTTTGCGAGTGGGAGTTCGCGCCTTATTATAAATTCTCTGGTTCCGGTTGAGTCCGGGTTCTGGGTGGGTTTTATTCACATCCCCCGGCTTTCTGATACTGTCCCAAATAATACACATTACATTAATTTGCTACTCCACTTTGCCCCGAGTTGTGAGTGTGTTTGGTCTGTCTTTAAGTGTCAGCCCTGTGACTGGCGGTGTACCCCTCCACCGCCCTCCGCGAGTATAGAAAATGTTGTGATTATGTTGGGGTGCGGGGTGGAGACATGGAGTCATGCACGGTCTGTATCAATACTTTCAGGAGTTTTTTCCGACAAATAACATCGTGCTCAAATGTGGGATTTTGCCAGTTCGATGGGGGATATGTCGAATAGAACCTGGCAACCGCCAACGAACGATGTGATGGGCGGTCAAATATTACACAGAAGGAATGAACCCCAACTACTCTGTAACCTTGCTAGTGCACAGTTAAACACTTGAGTTTTTAATCTGTTAGTGGATAGAAATGACCGTGTTCTGTGTACTTTGTCAGCGATCCGAGGAAACGAGGATAACCGGAGCGTTATCGACTAAAGATCAAGTCACTGCTCATCAGAACTGTTTGGTAAGTATTAGCACTTGCTTCCTAGATGTAACGTTTGTGTGTAAACTAGGCTATGGGTTGAAATATTAGGTGGAAGGAGAGACAGAGGCAGAAAGTAAACCGTCAAATATTGACTCGTTTGACACCTTTCTGATGGAGGCACGTTAAGGCAAGAGAGACATAATGAAGACATAATTGTGGTCAAAGTGCGGAGCTCTCCTGTACCTGCTGAGCTGGTAGAGGATGTGGTAATGACGAGAAAGGGCACATTTTTGCATTCAGAGATGGCAGCTTCTAAAAAGTACATTTATTCAGTTACTAAGTACAAGTACACGTACTTATTAGTCGTAGTACCTTCAGCTACATTTAGTTTATAAAATATGTATGTTATAAATTAAACCACACAACAGCGAATAGAATTATTAAAATAAGTAATAATAATGAAATGATATATAACAATCTTAACACTGACAGGTTCCATTGGGCTGAGTACTTTTATTTTTAAATACAGTATGCTGATAAAATATATGGGAGTTGTACATCACTAAATGTGAATGTTTCTTCCACTTTTTATTAAGGAGTTGTGACCAAGGTGTGGTCTGAGCAGGACATTTTACAGTTAAAACATAAACATGTTAGTGCTTTGTGCTGGACGAGCAATAACAGAAATGAGAACAAAAATGAAAAT
This sequence comes from Scatophagus argus, assembly GCF_020382885.2. Taxonomy (NCBI): domain Eukaryota; kingdom Metazoa; phylum Chordata; class Actinopteri; family Scatophagidae; genus Scatophagus; species Scatophagus argus. The sequence continues at coordinate 8,371,243 of NC_058503.1, read as the reverse complement.
CATATTTATCTTTTACTTTAAATGTAAATCCCCCCATTTCACAGACTATTACTTAATTAACCAAGAAAATAACCAGCACTTCAATCAGTGATGATAATAATCATTATTTGCCGTATTCACTAATACTGATTTATCGTTCTGTATTACTGCAGCTTTGTCCTTGCTCACGTCGTCTTTGTTTTACAGTTATTTTCCTCGGGTATTTTTTGCCGGGATTCTCCAGAGTCTGACGATCTGTTTGGTTTCTCTGTGAAGGACGTGATGATAGAAGTGAAACGAGGAAGCAAACTGGTAAAAATTATTGATATTTTAGGTTACACTATATAGACTGAAGTATTGGGAACTCGCCATTACACCAGTGGGGACTCAGAGGACATCGCAATCTAAGTGCATGGGCATGTCCACCCTTTGCTGCCGGGAAGACTCTGTGGGATTTTGGAGTGTTTCCGTGAGGGTTTTTTCCTATTAATTCACAACAGACGTCTCTGTTCTGGTTCATCCTGGGGGCATTTTGGACAAAGCATAGCATTGTCCAAAATGTCTTGGTATATGTCCCTTCACTGGAAGAAAGGGGCCGAGTCCAACCCCTGAATAACAGCCCCTGTCCACACTTGAATCCAATAATAAAGAAGTGTGTCCCAGTACTTTTGTCTAGATAGCGTATGGATAGCCTAACCCACTGATTGTGTACTGGAGGCTCTTTTTAGTTCCGTCACTCGATGTGTTTGCATTAGGTTTGTACCAGATGTAAGAAGAAGGGTGCCACTGCTGGGTGTGAAGTCAAACGCTGCAAGAGGTCCTACCACTACCCGTGTGCTGTTCAGGAAGGAGCGAAGACCATCGAGGATGAAGAGAAGGGAAGTTATGGGTTAGTCCAACATAACTGTTTGCCCGTGTAGACAATAGTTTTGTATTCTAAATCCTGTATGGGAAAAAGTTTAATTGTTGGAAGAACCATCTATGCAATTTAATTACAGTTGAATACAACATAATTTTTCTTATTTTGGATTGATTTAATTGATTTGTTGACATGTTTCCACCCTTCAGGCTGTACTGCTTCAAACACTATCAACAAAAACAAGGTAAGTGGGCATCTCAGAACTTTTCCTTCTTGCTGTACTCCTGTCATCACTTTTTTTAGTGTGTGATGTATTATGTGTTGATTTTTTTCTTTTCCTTCTCCAGAAAACAAGAGCTCTGTAAATGGATGTGCCTCTTCCACAAAGCCCCACACTTCCAAAAATCCCAGTCAAGCAGGACCATCTAAGGTTTGACTGATCGACTTATCCACTGCATAGACTTAAAGCAAATCGCCCGAAACTCACTGGCGGATTCATTTATGCATTTTGGTTTTGTACCTTTGTGAGTCCTTACAGCAGCAGGCTGGTTAATGCAGGATTTTTTTTGTTAGGATTTAACAAGATAGATCGATAGATAGATAGATACTTTATTGATGGGTGGAGGCAGTCGTGGATCAGCGGTTAGGGTGTCGGACCCGTAACCAGTGGATCGCTGGTTCGATTCACCGTCCCGGTGTCCATGGCTGAGGTAACCTTGAGCAAGGTACCTAACCCCCACTGCTCCCCGGGCGCTGCACGCGGTCGCCCACTGCCCCGGGTTTGCTGTGTGTGTGTGCACGTCACTTGGGTGGGTTAAATGCAGAGAACAAATTTCGTTGGAGTGAGTTCCCTCCAATGACAAAATATGTCACTTTCATCTTTCATCTTTCATCTTGATCCCGAGGGAAATTCAACAATACAGAAGTGTCAGTTTTATGTCCGTATGTATTTGTGGAAGTAAATGGTAATTTGATCTCCCTGTAGCCCACCAGACCTTTAATCCTCAAATAAGTGGCACAGTGCTGAAAGCTCAAAATACTCATCAGGATTTTATCTGATCCCAAATCTCATTTAGCACATATTGATAAACGTGTTTTACTTTCATGAGGTTTATTGCCTTACTTGTGAGAAGACAGAGGGAACTATCAGTTTGGAAAATTTGTCAGATAGCATCGTTAGGTAAGTATGTTCACGTTTTTTTGATAGTATGATGAAATATTTCTGTCTCTATTCTGCTCTTCAACGTCTGATCATGTTCTAACAGCCAGGTCTGTGTGTTTTCAGACTGTATTGTGACAAGCATGCTCCTCTATCACATAAGAGGAACACCAGAAGTAAGTCCTGCTCAGGCTGAACATGTCTCCTGTCTTTCTGTGGTTCTTAGTATCACAGATTAAATGTCTTTCTTCCTGACAGGCGATTCTACAGCCGCTCGACCGTTTGTGGACAGCAGTGACTCCAGCTCATCCAGCAGTACAAAGCATTTATCTTATAAGGTACACATATTATTCATAGACACTTTGAATAAACTTTTAAAATATCATTTCTGTCAATGTTTTTAATTGTTCTGCCTCTGCTTTTGTAACAGAGACGGTTGAGTTGCACTGACAAGTAAGTGTGTGCTTATTTGCTTGCTGGCATTTTGGCTGGCTGTCTGGCAAGCAGCATGTCATGCTTTCAGCCACTGTTACAGCTCAAATGATTATTTGTATTTCAAATGTAGTACACTGGACTTCTGGAACCTTATGCCTTTCGTGTCACAATTTCAAAAACATAAGGGGCTTCAGGGGATCAGCAACTTTTGACTTGAAATAATCCTGCACACTGTCTATCATTTGCTCTCACTTTATTGTTCAAACCTTAAATCAACCAAATCAGCCAAAACCACCACACACACAGTATGTAACAGTGAGCTCCTGAGATATAAAAACAAACGTGATACTCTTCCACCTGTAAACATTCACATTACATTTATTGATTTTATAGAAATCGAGTTCACGTTATTGGGCCTTTTACAGACATCATATTAAAAATGTTTTTTTCTCTCTCTCTTTTTTTTTTTTTACAAATCAGTCCTGTTTTATACCGTCTTAAAAAAGTAGAAAAAGACAACAAAAACAATATATATATATATACACATATCAGCAAGACAAATAAGACTTACCGTATTTTCAGTCTATAATGCGCACTTAAAAATCATTTAATTTTCTCAAAAATCGACGGTGCGTTTATGTATTAATTCCGGTTGTTCTTATTGACCTCGAATCGATTTTATGTGGTGCACGGCGCTCAAAAATCTGTCAAAATGTTTTAGTACGACTTTGTTAAGCTACAAAGCCGCACCGCTTGATGGATTGTCGGAGCATTACGGCAAGTCAGGAGCCTCGCGGAGTAATACGTTCTGTGACTCAACATAACATTTCCCCAAAATGGCACCTCTTAAGAGACATGCTTACGAAGCACATTTCAAACTCCAGGCTATTAGTCACGCAGTACAACATGGGAATAGAGCAGCTGCGAGAGAATTTAACATTAGTGAATCAATGGTACGGAAGTGGAGGAAACAAGAAGATGACCTGTGCCGAGCAAAGAAGACCAGAAAGAGTTTCCGCGGGAACAAAGCGAGATGGCCACAGTTGGAGGACAAAATTGAACAGTGGGTCATTGAACAGAGAACAGGAGGTAGAAGCGTCTCTACAGTCTCTATTCGACTCATGGCAACAGCAGTAGCACATGATATGAAGATCAACGACTTTCAAGGAGGTCCTTCTTGGTGCTTCCGTTTTATGAAAAGACGTAATCTCTTCGTCCACAGAAGAACTACCATCTCGCAGCAACTGCTAAAGGAGTACGAAGAAAATAGACCCGTTCATTGGTATTGTGCCGATTGATATCCGATGGGCTTTGTAGTCGCAAAATACGTATATATTTTATATAATACATTACATATATGAGGCTGGACAGATATGGATGTAAACTGTAACTTGACTAATGTGTGAAGGCATGCAGCCGTGAGGCGATAAATCTAGTTTTACATGCAGCCTCTTCACTTTTTGCTGGCGATAATCTGTGTATTTAGTGTAAAATGTTCATAGTTATAATGTCTGGTGGTTCTTCTCTGTCACAGGCACCAAGCTCCCCCTTTTAAACGTAAATCTGAAGACTGGAATGGGATAGTGACTGATGATTCTTCAGATCCAGGTTAACCCGTTTACAGTACATGTCACAATGGAAACTATGTGGGATTAGCACTCTTGTGTAAAGTTGTTAGCATACAGATTAAATTTACTTTTCCTTCCCTCCTACAGATGCGAATGTGCCTGATACAGACATAGCAATATTTGGCCCTATAGAATCTGATTTAGAAGGAAGTGAGTCTCAAGTAAGTAATCTTTGATTACTCCTCAGTAACATCATCATTGGAGTCTGAAGGTGTTCAGTAAGCTGATATCATTTTTCTCCTTTTGTTTGTTTTCCCCTCCTGCTTGATTGTTTTCAGCTGATCAGGTGAGTTCAATCCTCTGTTATTATCTGAAGATATGTTCATTTTTTGTAGAATGTTTTTGTGTGACCTTAAAAAACAAAACACCAGTATAGTTTTGTAATAAATATTTACCTTACTCAAAATGTTGAGATTTTTTTGAAGCTACTGCTTTACTTTTGCATGTGCTAACTCCTTTGTGTGTAGTTTTTGGTGGTGTTGTATTCGAGAGAGGAATTTCGGTGTACGTAAAAATATACTGACAATATATTGAAGTTGAAGGTTTTGTATGTTTTATTTTTTTACTTTAACTTAACTTACCACCAGGGGGCGATCAAGGTGTGTTGGCTTCATTGCTGGAGAGCTCATCTAAAGATGCCAATATCATCGTTCTCAGAACTTGTAATGGGTGTTTTTTGAAAGAAATTTGGCATTTTATAGACAAAACAAACACTTAATAGGCTGATCTGATTGACACTGCAAAATATCATGCTGTCCCTCATGTTAGATTAAAATGCAATCCGTTATAACACCACCACAAACTACAGCCTCAAACACGATAACAAAGTTGAATTCTTACCTCTCTGGCACAGTGCTAACAGCTGTTAAAAATGAAATGTTAGTTTTCTTTGAAGGGCCGTTGTTTCTCTTTGGTGTGGTCACTCAATGTAAAAATAAGATCATTTTCTCCACCCACAGAAGAGACGGTGCGAGTCCCACTGGGTCCACTTCAGGTAGGCCACCACAACAGATTCAGTGCATGTCGAGAATGTAGCTTAGGCATACAGTAATACGCTAATGGTTTGCGATCTCCTGCTGTCTCTAATAGGAAACCAACTGGAGAACGACAGCATGAAACATGAAATTAAAGATGAAGATGAAACAGTGAGTTGTTACATAGTGTGTCTGTTCCTCCTTAACAGCTATACATTCTCATCTGGAGCCTTTGAGCAGTATCTTCTAATGTCTCATTTAGTCCTGGAGTAGATTTGGTCTTTTTCTCTGATCAACAAGTTAACTCGTAGATACTTGAAGCTATTTTGAATTAGTTTCCATCAGAAAGTTATTTCAGAATCAATTCATATGTGATTCACGTATGGTGGACCATCACCACTAGCAAGAACAATACTAACTCACTGAAACGTGTTTGCTTTCTGTCAGGATGCTGAGTCAGAGAGTCTGCTGTCTCCCATGATGAGAAGCCCGGAGACTCAGTCACTTTCAACAACAAGTGCTGCACTGCCAACTCAGACTGTATCAACTGCACTGGCTTTGGTGAAGGCAGAAGAGGTCAAGAAAGAAGGTACAGAATGTATTTTAATCACCAACATCAGTATAACTCTAATTTGGCCAATAAAATCACAGATCTGTTGAGATCAGACATCAATCCGCAGGAGGACCAGCAGGTTCACCAAAAACACTCCGTAATTGTGGCTGTAGTTGTTACTCTGGTGGGGAGGGGGAGTTACCCATATGTTGTACACGCTCCAGACGGGGTTAAAATCACAGAGCCGAATGTGAAAATCACTCCACCTCTTCTAGGGAAATTAATCCAGTCCGAATGTCTACATTGTGTTTACATTGTCACCATTTTCGCCTAGCCATGTCAGTATGCAAATATGCATTTGTTACAGCAAAAAAAAAAAAAAATCACTTCTTGTTGTGATTATGATGGAAGTGAGTGCATAAGAGGAGTGATGTATTAGGACAAGCCTTTGAAATAATAATATATTTGAAGCACAAGTGTAGCACATGTCTAGTGAGCTATGTAACACATGAACCGATCTCTTTTCTCAGAGTCCAGTCCTGTTCATGACACCGCTGGACCCTCTGTCCCATGTCAAAACTCTACTGGGCCTCCTCCCTCTCCAGTCCACTCGGAACCCCACGGTATAACCAGTTCAGCCGTTTCTCCAGCTGCACTTGAAACCACCTCCTCCCCTGCAGCATTCCCCTCACAGCCAGAGCCAGGCATCGACTCCACCAGCTTCTGGAGAAACTGCAACGCAGCAGGATGCACGCAGGCCATCTTCATGGATTTCATTAATGAGATGAACAGTATCTCCAGCAGAATTCAGTCAGATCAGGCCAGCCAAGAGGGTGAGGGAGGATACAAGATACCCAGAAGCCCAGCCTCAACCTTATTTATTTTTTAACATGATTATAAAGCTCTTGCTCTTCTCTTGACAGATTATGATCTAGCGCTGACGGTGATGGAGGCGTCTGGGAAACTGGCAGAACTTGTTACTAAACAGCACACAGGTGTGTACACATGCTAATTTTAGCATTCAGCTAAGGCTGACAAAGTCGATTTGACTGATGAAAGTTGTGGAATGATACAGAGCTGCCTCACACCATGAGTCTGACTGGTTAAACTTTTGTTTCAGATAACAATATGACCTTTCTTGTGGTGCCACCCTGGGCCAAACTTGAAGCTCCACAGTTTGCAGACTTTTCATCTGCTTCATTTGTATTAACTAATGGACAGAAAATTGTTTTTCCATCCAGCAGTTTTGCTGTTTGCGAGGTTATTTTCATTACAATCTCGTAGTATATAGCTGTAAGGGGGATATCCACTGAGGTGTATAGCCCATTTTTAGGCTCTAAAATTGAAAGAAAGGCAGCACAGCTTAACATTATTGCATGTTTAAGCTTTTTGTTTTAGAGATGGAAAATCTGGTTCTCATTGCTGTGACGAGCAGCAAGCTGTAAAATCTTCAGCACTGTTTTATTGGAAACATGATTAAAGTGAATTCCTACAATCTATGTTGAAATGACAAAATAACTGAGAATTGAATCTAATTTAGTCAAAGGATTTAAAAATATTTAATCACTGATCTTTGACAACATATGGTTATTTTACCAGCAATTAAATGGCCTAAGTACTGTGGAATATTGAACACTATTATCATTTCTAAACAACAGCGTATTGCTTTTGCAGAGTTACAGAGGAAACAAATGGAGCTGCAGAGGGCAGCAGCAGCGATGAAGAAGGTCGTCTTACCACTGAGGAGATGAGTCCATCAGCAGCTGCTATACAAACATGGACATCAGCGTGTATGGTTTACTTTCTTTTATTTTTGTTACTCTTGTTTTGTATTTCAAATTACTATTTATGTTTATTTTTAATGATTCAAAGTATTGAAGACAGTGGAAAGGGCTGGATGTAAGATACAAAAATGTAACGGTATTTGATGGTTCCCATGCACTGGTCTTGGAAGCCATCACCATTTCAGGCTATGGTCATGATGCATGATGCATTTCGTAAAAATAATTTCAAATAAGTTTGTTCGTTTTTACTGCATTGAGGCAATATGTACTTGAAGCGAAGTGAGATGTTTTTGTACAAGTACAGCAGAATAATACAAAAAACTTGTCATTATGTTTAAAATGTGTTTTATACATTTCTGTTGTTTTGTGAAAGTTTGAATAGGGATTTCATTCCCAAAGTCACCCACCTCCAATTTGCACAGAGAAGAGAAACGCTCCAAAGACTAAGTATTGTTGGGAGTTTTGACCTCTGTTGGTGAATACCTCATAATGTCTTCAAACTAATGGTATTTACAGTCACTCCTTGTCCTTTTACAAATTAATTATTGATTAATAATTAATTATAATAATTAATTATTAATTATAATTAATTGCAATGATCAATTATTAATCAATAATTAATTGTTGATTAATAATTAATTATTGTCAGTATGTGGTCTGATGAACCATTTAAAGACTATCTCACTTACAGTAAACGTGATGACAAACACAGGATGGGAGAATAATGCCTGTGCATCTGGACGTTTGAGTGAACTCAGAAGAGTCCAGGGTGTTCATTTGTTACAGAGTGAAACTGATAAAATTGAAAAAACAAAATGTTGGTGTATGTTTCTTGTTCCAGAACCCTTTTTGCTCAACTTGTCACACATCTTCCAAATAACAGATGAACCTAATTACACAGTGAATTGTTCCTATCTTTCGAACCACCTATTTAACCATATATACCAAAAAATTGATATGGTCCTCTGTGCATCATTATCAGAAAATTTAGTTTGAAAAAAACCTAATTTTCCAGTTATAACAAACAGCTTTAGAGACACACTTCAAAATTGTTCAGTGCTAAAAAATATCTCAACACCAAACAAAGAAAAACAGACAGAACCTAAAGTGAACGTCCCAAAGCTAGCATCTGAGCTGAACATGGCAGCTTCGCAGAACAACATCTGTATCCACGAAACAAAGCCAGCAGAACAATAACGTGGTTAGTGTGAGGTGAGCTCCCAAGCAGAACCCTGAAGCATTCACTGCGGATCACTTTACCAGGGACCAAACTGCCATAATTGTTTTTTTTACTACATTACAGTGTACAGATTTATGTCATGAAACAGGTGGCTGATCTGAACCTCCCTGAACATCATCCACACACTCTGGGATGGCAATGTTGCAACAGCCTGTAGGTCCAATACCAGACAGAGCGACCTGTGATTAAAGCTTTGAAAAAACACAAGTTAGGGTTTACTTACACTTCCAGAAATTATACTGATACATGATGACTGCACTTGGTGGACTCACTGCATACTGTACATTCTGCACGTTGATGGTTTGAACCTTGTGGTTTATCAATGATTTATTGATTCACAAGAGATTCAATTAGAAGGCTTAATAGTTATACTTAATTAATTAATTAATAAAATGCATGAAAACCTAATTCTTTTTCAAATAGTCTTTTTTTTTTATTATTAATTTCCTTGCAGATGTCACAAAATTCAACTAGCATGTCGTCATACTCAGAATCAATCAATAAACAAGTATTCATTTTGAAGTAGAAATGAGCAAATAAGTTTTTCAAAATACTCACAGCAGTAGTGCAGACCTCACTAAGTAACGTAAGAAATGTTAATCCTGTAAAATATTGTTTTGAACATACAGCTGGCATGTGGATGAAAACGTGTCCAGGAACACACACACGTCAAGCTTCTCTTCTGCTTCACTGTAAACTGATTTTTAAAGACTCCAATCATTTCTTTCAGCTCAGGCAGGCAAATTTAACCACCAGTTCATAACAACTGAAGCGCCAGGTGTGCTAAAACAGAAATAAAGAAACACTAAAGCAGCTTTTTATGTTAGGCTGTCATAGCTGCATTAAATAATACTTTCCAAGCTGTGGAATCCACAAATGCAGCTTATAGATTATTATTTTCACATCTGTAACAGTTTAAGACTGAATCTGTTCTGAGCATTGCATAATCTCTGACTGGAGTTTTACTTAAAAGAGACTTAATAAAGGCTTGAATCTGAATTCTTGACATGCCAGTGTGCAGGCTATAAAATACCTGTTCTAGCCTGACGTCTAGAAGTGCAAACAACCTGAACACAATAATTCCAGACTGCACATCCCAGCTATGATGCAGTCCTTCAGAGAAGTCATATTCAAAATGATTAAAAATAAGTGCAAATGCTAAAGTAGCAAACTTGGTCAGTTACACAGAATAATAGAAAAATTGAAGTCATATCGGGTGACTGGCAAGAATCATTCAAGTCTATAAACACAACTTATTATGTCACTACAATATCATATTATGTCTGTCAATATGTTTCAGTTCCTGCCTTACACAACATGTGTAAATGAACAGGAAGTCAGGCACTGTGGCAAACCGCTGCTGTCACTGGACTGTGCAGCAACGCTACCGGTCAGCTCAGCTTTGCAATTTTGAGAAGTACAGCTCTGTTTGTAGTCTGGAGTTGAGAAACAGATGTGACAGTGATGGTGACGATTACCTATGTGTAACCACCCGTGAAGAGAACGATGAAGTCCTTTGAGAAGTCACTGCATCAGTCTGTAACCATCCGGGGTCAAAGTCAGTTTCTGAAGGCTCCACAGCGGCTGGCTCGACATATGAAATCTTTGAGCAGGTTGCCGTCAATCTGCCAGAAAGCAGCAGTCTGTGTCACCTCAGTCAAGTGATTCACACAGAACTTAAAGCAGAACTCTTCCAAGTCCTGAATAACAAAGGTAAGCGCAAAATTAGTGAATGGTTCTTCATTCTGGTCAGATGTTATCTTAAGAGATTAATGAGACATTTGGATCAACTCTTCGAGACATATTTCTGTGGTGGCTCAACAGTCACAACAACAACCGCATTTTCCTGACATTGAAATGTGCTCTGCCCTTCTATGGGGTGTTTTGTTGCCAGGCACACAGTGCACAGGTGGGAAGAGAGGCACAAAATGAGTCATTCAAATGAGTCAGAGTTGGTATTTTGGGAGAAATTGGGTCTTGGAACTTTGTGCTGAGAATACAGAATAAGCATAGCTTAACTACAATATTTATTTCTGGTACAACATGAATCTGATGATTTTATCAACAATAGCAAATTAAGTACTTTAAGAAGTAATAATATCAATTAATAACGCACAAAGCAGTGTAGCTGCAGATTTCAACCAACTGAATAAGTGGCACATTTGAAGAAACAAACCATATTCAATGTGAAATACAGCAGAATAATGATTGAAATAATAACTTAATCCTTATTGTCGCAATCAATTCTTACAAGATGCACATTTTTTCCCCTTTACAGTGGATGTAATAAAATCCTGGATGGATCAAATCTTTTTTGGAATTGTGTCCTTGTTCTGTCCATGGAGGTCTTAAATGCTTAAGACATGTCATTTCAATTTTACAAACTATGGGACCTTTGGACCTTTTTTTTCGCTACTTGGGAAACATCACAGCACGGCCTCTAAAAAGTAAAAAGAGGGCTGGTGAAGCAGTGTGGGAATAACTGCTGCTTGTTACTCTGCAGGATATGTCCTGACTGCCACAGGAGTGACCATATGATACCATCCCTTGGTACTGGCAACACAACTCGATAACAGTGCTTTTTTTATGATGTTCACACCCACTACTGTGCAGCTCCCCATCACTATCAGGGACTGAAACTTTCTATTAAGCATGTGCAGACTTTACTCCAGGGTCTAGACTCAGGGGGATCCTGTTCTATCTCCTGTCTTCTTATGGCCCTCTCCTTCTCAGTTTTTCTGTGTTTACAACAACACCCAGTTGATCACATGTACAATGAAACTAGTTTTCATTGTTTATGTAACCTTTGGCTAACTCAGACTCCAGTTGATCTCTTGATGACTGGTGGTGAAGACTCACCTCTGCATCGTAACGCACAGCAGCAGACAGCAGGGAGAAGGCATTTTCAACAGTGATTCCCCTCTTTATAATATGTTGACACAGACGCTTCAGGCGGTTCTCACAGTATGACGTCGCAAGGTCCAGCAGTCCTGACGGAGCAGAGACAGTCATACTGTAAGTATTAACAACTAACAGCAGGACAAGTGGCAGGAAGGATCAGGCTGTGACCTGTGACAGCAGCATGCTAACCAATGGCATCCTCAGGAGGCAGCTCCACATTGTCTGTGTAAAGGAACTCGAGGAAGGAACGGTACACCGGGTAGGAGAACTGGTCTATTTCAATCACCTCCTTCATGTCCTCGTTCCAGTGGGACTGAAACATGGATCGGAAGTGTTCACACCTGCGCAACAGTTTGGTTCAGAACAGACAGAGATTTATTTTGAATTGTTTACATTCTGTGGTACAACCTGACAGCTGTGAGACGAAAATCCCTGACCTGATTTTGAGAACTGCTTTGTGGACGTAGATATATTTGCCATCAACGCAGAATTTGAGGTCAGCCGTCTCTGGGTTGTCAAACTCTTTCTTCAGAGACTGAGCCACGGTCAAGAAGTCATCGTGCTCTGGAGGGAGAAAACACACCCACACACATCAAGCTCTGACATTAGAAAGCTGAAAAATTGAAGCAGGACCAGTCTTTTAATTCGATGAGGCTTTATTTTATATTTTCCTGATCCTTTCCTTGAAAGAGTTGGGTAATTAGAACTAATTACAAGTCAAACTGAGACAGTTCTCAATTCCAGTCTACACTATTCGAATGCAACACTTCAACAAGGTTTAATTGGGATTATCTCATAATGCAGTTTCAGTTTTAGATTCCTGGTGTTGTTGGCTTACTGGCACATGTGAACAGCACACAGCCATCGTTAATGTCGTTAGCAACACCTGTTCTTTTCCTACTATGACAAGTCAAAATGTCTTCTGTGAAAATATTCTATATAATATCGTTTTAAATATATATTTATATCTATCTATTTGTTTTTTGTTTTTTTTTTTAAATGGAGTAGGTCTTCCAAGGAAATTCCCATGGAAATAAAACACCACATATTGATTTTGATATTTTTTACACTAGACTATTTAAAAAAGCAGTGTATTTATTCTTTCACAGCTGCATTTCCTTGCCTCTATCGTTTCCCCTCTCTCATGCGCACACACACACAGACTGTCAAATGATCGGCCTGTGAATAGTTTCTCTTCGTGATAGTGTAGGTGCATGAACTAAAACCTAATCACTTCCTGGCTTACCAGTCATCAGAAACAGAAAGCTGATTTGTGGTTGACGGAACCAAACATCACTGGCACAGTCATCAAATTAAACCAGCATCATTTGGGCACTTGAGCCCTGATTCTTACCCACGAAAAGAAGCCTCCACATAACTGAGGGGGTGGCGAAGCATGCAAAGACATCATCTGTGCAGGTGAAGTGTGTGAGGTGAGGCAGTACTATAGACTGGCCCCTGCACTGGCCCCACATGTACACCTGACCACTCTGAGTCTTAGCAGCTGAGGTGTGTGTGGAGTGACAGGCAGCAATTTCCACAATCCTGTCAAAGAAGCCAGAGGAGAGAAGCGAGTGGTGTATAAGACAGTGAGAAGAGGGATTAACACATCTGTGGTGATGGTGCTCCTCACCTGTCTTTCTCAGTCATGATCTGAACTGGGCTCAGCTGGTTGCTCTTGTTGCCAGTGCCAAGTTGTCCATATGTGTTGGCACCCCAAGCATAAAGCAAGCCCTCGTCTGTTAGTGCCAGGGAGTGGGCATAGCCTGCCACGATCTAGACAGGAAAAAATTTTTTTGACGTACAACCCATAATTTTAAGATGCCAAATCTAATTTGTTTTGAAAAACCAACAAAGTCTACTCTTAATAAAAACAATTAAGAACTGATGCAATACATAGCAAGGAAACAATTGGTTGATAGCAACTTCATAATCCATTGGTAAATGGATTAGTCTGTCTAAGGAAAAACAATTCAACTCAATTTTGATTATTCATGAACCACAAACTTGCTGAGTAACATTATCAACTGCGAGGACTTTGAAATCGTTTTTCCTTTCTTTCTTAGTCACTTTGGCCTCTGGTTAGTTTAAATATTAGTGTTACTAATAATATATTAAAATTTAAAAATCCACCTTTGCACCAGTTTTGAAGAAAGACAGAATAGAAGCAAAAGCATTATGCAAAGATTTACAAATTGCAAGACCATAAGCAATGTAATCATAAGCAGCGTAGAAGTGCAAACTACAAAACTCTAGGAGTGCCAAATCACAAAAAATACCAATTCTTGCAAAACGTTGCTTTAAAAGAGGTGAATCAGAATGTAGTGATGTACTGGTTCCTTGAAATGTCTACATGAACCGGACTGTTGACTGCATGTTTATACTATTTTATAATGATATCAAGTCTCACTGGTGGAGATGCACACACTTGAAAGGTTCATCCAAGCATAAGTTTTTGTGAAGGTGGAATCTCACACCTGTTGGACACATAAGCCCTGTAGAGCTACAAGGCGACAGGGAGTGAGCTGGTTCCCATTATTTCCAAGTCCAAGTTGGCCATTCCCATTGTAGCCCCAGCCGTACACCTGCAGAGACACGAAGGTATTATGAGTGTTGTGGTAGCTGGAGAACACACTGTTTATAGCTCCAGCGCAAAATAAAATAGTCACCTCTCCATTGTCCACTACAGCCAGAGACGAGGTCTGACCACAGACGATACTGACAGCCACTTTGTTCTGCAGGCAGCTGGACACTCTGCGGGGTGTGGGCTGGTTCGCTGTGGAGCCTGAACCCACCTGACCACAGTTGTTGTAGCCCCATGCATAAACCTGGCAGGAAGTTGGAGAGGCATTATGCAGGATTTGTCACACCATTAAGCCATTTTGGACACAGACAGCTGATGTCCAGAAATGTACTGAACAAATGAACAACTGAAAATATTTTAAAGAATAACATACAACATAAAACAGATACAGACACTGCCACACTCTTCTAGTGGGTTATGCTGTAAGTGGTGATTGGGAGGAATAATTTTTCTATGCGCCTATACATTTTTTTTCTTGCATTATGAAGACTTTCATATCCCTCAGTCTATCTATCCATCGGTACAGACTCCAAGAATTTAGAGCTCCCAATTTAGCAGCTGCTGGTAGCTTCATACTTGCTGGAAAGGACTTGAAAGTGAAATCAATCTTCTCATGTAACTCTAAGCAAGACAGCAAATGTGATTCCCAGAATACTTTCACACTTCTTCAACTATTCAAGATCCTCTTTTTGTGAATTTCAGGAAACAGGAAACAGCATACTACAGTATAAAGTTGACTGTGTCTGAAGTAATATGAAGGACAATAGCTTCCTTGAGGCTGAGCTTAGTTTTCTAAGTTTTCAGCTCAGGGGAAAAACTTAGAGCCCCGAGACGGTCCGCATGACTAAGCACTGCCTGTGACCAAAGCCGAATGTCCTGTATCATTAGAAAGGTTTTAAACAGGTTTCCATTCTGCTGCTGTATAATTCACCAGTAAAAAACCATTTCTTGCACTAGTCACTCACTTCTCCTGAGTCAGTCAGCGCCATTGAGTGGTGAGAGCCACAGGCCACCTCTGTGACCTTCTTATTGAGCAGGCTGGCAGACACGAGCACTGGAGCTACTCCTTGGTTGGTTGTCCCATTTCCCAGTTGGCTGTAACCATTATGGCCCCAGGCAAATAGCTCTCCATCTGAAACACAGAAAGACTAGTCATGCTGCAGGAATTTTTAATCCAAACGTGAGGAGGAAGATTAAAGGTTTTGTGCAGCTACCCTCTGTGGCCAGGAGGATGTGGGGTCCGCTGCCGTAGCTCAGGCTGACCACTTTCCTCCCACTCAGGAAGTCCACCTTCTTGGGCACTATGGTGCTCTGGCTGTCCCCTGTTCCCAGGCAGTTACTGCAGTTCAGCCCAAAAACGTACACCTGAGTGTGGGGGGGGGTACAAACGAGAGAACGTGTCATGCGGATCAGTGATAAGCAGGACTGAGCAGAGACAAGCCCAGCCAGCTGAGTGGATAACAGGTCACATTCCAGTCACATAAACATCAACACTAACAGGCGGTGCTGGTAAGAGCTGAAATCTTCAGGCTGTAAACATCAGTGCTGAAATATTTTTGCTGAATTAAGTTATTATGATTATGTGTAAGCAGTCAGTCGCTTAATATCACACCCAGGAGTCACAGAGCAACATTAGCATTCATTTGGAATGTTTCTGGCTACCTGATGAATATAAGTCCAGTACTGATTTCCTCTTACTCCTGTTATGTCTTAACTCCCGAGGGAAATATCCGGATAATTAGCTGCTAAACACTCCACTGTCTTCACAGTTTCTTTCTGATTTTGTTCTGTCTGCTGCTTGGTTCTGGGCTGGTGGTGTACAGTGGGCTTAGCTCTTGAAAACAGTTGTCTGCTGTGGCTAGAAACGAGGCGAGGTGAGTGAGACAACACAGTAAAGTTGCAGACGGTATTTCAAAGCTGTTCTATTTTCCTTTTTTTGGCCAAGCCATATACAAAACATTTAAGAATTATAACATATAAATTATATAAAACGGACATGCAAAGTCAAGCCCATTTCATCAGTAAAACTGGATTCAATGCACTACTTTCTCTCCACCCTGCTGCAAGCGCCTTTAGGCTTGTAGGCTCAGATGGTTGATGGGTAATGTTGCCAAATGACTAATTTGTTATTTTAAAACATTTGGTTGCATCAGCTTTAAGAGACTTCAAAAGCTTCTCTCAGTTTTTCTGCACCACATTCTGTTTTTTTCTCCTTTTGTCTGTCCATCTTGTTCCATTCCACTATTAATGCAAATGTTTAAATTTATCCACCCAACAGGGAAGGGAAAAGGCATGTGGCAGAGCTAGAATGGACTGGAATAAAAGCACTTGGCTCGGAGAGAGGCTGACAGATGTTATACCCAACTGTAGTGGGCTGGGAGCCCACATGATTGGAACAGTCAGCCACACAGTATTTAGTTATTTTCATTTTAAGCAGGGGATGAAATTATTTCAAAATATGCATATTTTGCATTGCCAGAATTGATGGAAATCTGCCACAGCAATGGAGAACTTTAATCCCTGGAAAAGTTGGATGATAAAATCTCTGTAGGTTTCAGGACGTGTCCTGCAGTAGGTCGGCAGCTGTCAATGTCCTGGACAAGTGGGAGCGAATTAAAAACTGTGTTTACTGAGCCTATAGGCAGAGTGAGCAATTCTATCAGTTACGCACAAGTTGACTTCTCAAAGAAACCTTGGAACCCTCACATTTACCCTGTTTTGCCTCTGAGCTCTCACCTCATCATCATTGGTGATGTAGATGGCCTCATTGGCAGACATTCCAAACACACACGCTTTCCGTATTGTGGAGAGCTCCTGGGGACTCATCAGGCTGAAAAGGGGCCATTTGGTTACATCCACCATGATGCACCTGCTGCGAGTCTGTGGCGAGGATGGCAGGGTACAGGGGTGAACTTCAATCCAAAGGCATGGCACAGGACAGGGGCAGGGTGTGGACAGGCAAAGATGCCAGTGCTGCAGTCTGTCTGAAAATATACACAGTCAGGGAGCATCGAAGATATTTGTGAATCTGTACAAACATTCTTTCACTCAGTGCACTTAAACACATTTATCCTGAGTTAGATCTAAAGCATTTTAAAGTAAAGTTCATGAATACCGTGATATTCAGCTTAATAAGAAATAATGCTAAACCTCATCTCTTTGAGGAGATTAACGAGAAGTTGGGTCATGTGGTGTAAGCCAGTTCCCGGCTCCAGCTGCATGTCAAAGTGTGCCTGGGCAAAATACTGAACCTTAAATTGTCCCCGATGGCTGTTCCTTCAGTGTGTGAGAGTTGTGTGAATGCCTGAGACTTGAAATATTATGGGGTCAATTGGATAGAAAGTGCTGTCATCAGTGTATAAATGTGTGTGGGAATGGGTGTGTGTGGAGTGTGTTGTAAGGTACTCTGAGTGGCCTGTAGAACAGAAAAAGCTCAATATAGAAATCCAAGTCATTTACCTTTCCATTTAATATAATGCAACTATAGTGTAGTAGTTTATGAATGTATATCATCCTCGTCTTTCAAAGACACAGGCTGACACTTTGACAGCACTGCATAAAGCTTTAATGTTACAGTATATATTATCATCAAACACTGGTTTAGATTAGATATACGGTATATGGAGGCTAGTATGCAAAAACTGTAAAAATACTAAGGTAAATTATGTTATATGTAATAATAGTCAAATAATATACAATAATGGAACCCTGCAATGTGCTATTCTACTGTGTGAAGTCTTTCAGACTTATACTCAAGCACATCTCCCTGATTAAACTTTTTAGACTGTAAATGCAGGGCTTTTGCTTGCGGTGTGTTCCACATGCTGGTATTGCAACTTCTCCTCCATCTGAATACTTTAACCTTTTTAAACTAATCATGAGAGACAGTCGTTAATTCATGAAATGAGACACACTACCAACCTTCTCCTGTCCGCCTAGCAATACATGAGCATAAACTGTGATACCAGAGTATATATAGTACAAATAATGTACTGGAAGACATATTTTCATAATGTATTTATATAGTGGTTATTTGTCTTCCTTACGTGTTTGTAATTGTTCATATACAAGAACACATATTGGCCAATACATACAGCAGTAAAGATTTGAACCACTGATATGCTCACTTGGATGCCATTTCTCAACAGAAAATATGAGTTTAAAATAAGAGGAAAGCAAAAATTCATTGTCAAACAACACAACTGAACGAGTCTTGACACACTGAGCTGCAGCGAAGGGAGACAGTTGTCTTTGTGGACATTAACGAAGCTTTAATGATAAAAACAAAGCAACATCTGCTTTAGCGTGAATCGTCTGCTTATTGTTTAGATGTGTGGCTATTTCTGTCTCTCTCACTGTTTTAAATGAAAACAGCTTATTATCCCAGAAGGCTTAGATTTTTCTGAGAAAATGGGTTTAATGAGTGTTAAAAGTCTGGGTCACAGAGGTTTTCTGTGTTGTAACAACAACGCTAAACCAACTGCAACTTCAACACGTGTGTCATATTAAGCACCCAGCAAATACGGGCCGCTTCAGTGCTGAAATAAAAAAGTTAGTAAGCTAGCGAGCTGGCTAATGTTGCCCATTGTTACAAACGCATTATTCAGCAAACTGTCCAGCTGACACAACACAGCAAAGTGAACGGAGTTGGTGCTAGACTGATCCGGTTGAAAAGTCCCTCTAGTCTAAGCTAACTTGTTTTTCAACTGGTTGCCGTTGACGAATTTAGTCTGGAAGACAACAGCTTTCAAACAACTTTCAAAATTAGACAAAAGTATTATTTACATTTCAGTTAAACCCACCTGTTAAACTGTCCTATATCTGGTTGTTGTTAACGGTCGCGGCTGTGTTTCAACACGCCACACGGGTCTGTGGCAGCCGGACGTCTGTGTTTTCACTTTCTGATGCAGCCGCCACGCTCTGCAGCCCCGACGCTTATTTGCGGAAGTGAGGAGAAAAATAATGTCACGTGATTAAGAGACCAAAATAATCGATTGCGGACTGGGATTGGAGTTGACAATCCAATCCAATGATTCCAGCTCAAGAACCCGTCAAAGGACACTTTCACAAATTCATTAAGATAGCCTTCTTACAGTCCATAAAAACAGCAGGTTGCTCATCAAAATAAATAAATAAATGAAAAATAAAAATCTTTACTCACGAACATCTCACGATCTTCCTCACTACATGGAGCATAGGCTCAGCAGTTATTGAGGTTTGCCTCTGATGGCTCTGGAAGAGGCTGACAATACATAGTCATCTCGGATTATCACTTAATCGTTTCAGATATTTTTTCAGGCAAAAATGCCAAACATTTTTTGGTTAAAGTTTCTTAAATGTCAGGATTCGCTATTTTTCTTTGTCATTTATGATGGTCAATGTAGAGTCTTTGGGTTTTAGACCAATGGTTGAACAAAAGAATGAATTTGAAGACATCACTGCAGCTTCTGGAAGATTGAGATGATCATTTTTTTTCAAACATTTCATGGACATAGCAGCCGTGTCACGGTAGCATCAATCTACCGGACCAATTCCAAAACTTTTAATAAGCATAAATAATTTCCACATCGAAATATGTAAACATAGGGTTAATATATTCTGGACCATTCAATGTGGGAGAAAGAGTAGATGCAAGTTTAATAATTTTCCAAAAGCTAAGTGAACTTGGTAAACAGGATGTTCAGGAATGCTAACAAGTCCTAATGATGAGGTCAAAAAAACTTACCATTTATGTTTACATATTTTATTGCCCCCACCCCAAACTGCCATCATTTTAATTACCACAAACCTTTTTCCAGTCAGTAAACCTGGGAAATCCGCATCAAGGTCGACCCGTGTTAGTGTTGTGGAGGCCAGTTATCTTATTTAGTATGCAACTCAAATTCAGGCTGAGTTAATCATTGCCCTTGAGTCAGTGTGTTCACCAACACACACGCCTTCTCCTGTTCAGTAAACGGAAACTGTGTCACTTACAAAACAAATATGTTCATTACACAATGAGGCTGTTTTGAGTGTCCAGAGTAACCTTATTTTTCAGAACCAGCTGCCAAATCTACCCTCACCTGTACAGTGAAAGTCTGATGTACCTGTGCTGTCAGGTAAATCATCACACGAAGGCAGCAAAGAATTAAGATTCACAGCAGCAAATAATCAGCATCCTCTTATTAGTTGCTGCCAGATCTCAGCTGTGACATTAAAGGATGTGCCACAGAAGAATAATGGCAGGAGTAAGAGCTCTTACAATTTCTGTTTGACTACATCTGGAGGTCAATTTACTCTTATTTATGGAGAGAAAGTGATGTAAGTCTCAACAAGCTCAGGAGCATAAAATCTCCTGAGCACAGGAGGAAAAATTGTGCTCGTCTCTCACACACAAAACATGCCTGTTAAAAGCTTCTTTCACACCCACACTCATACAACTTCAGTTTGAGTAAGAGCTAATTGTGAATCAGAACACTCGCAAGCACGGAGGATCCAACGGCTAAACAGCAAGTTTATTTTGGTTAGGATCAGAAACACAGATCATGTCCTGAGGGTGAGATGAGATCAAAATCCCCCGACTGAATTATGGCAATGATGGTTTGTGGTGCACGGGATGGGGAAGTAATGAGTGGGAGAAATGCTGTGTTACAATGTTCAGTGAATATGATTGGAGGGGAGCAGTTACTCTCAACAGCAGAGAGCAGCAGTGATCATTCCCATGGCAAACTCCAACAACAGGGAGACCACACATTATTGTAGCCACATCTCCCATTTCAAAATTCTCCACTTGCTTAAAGAATCTTTCCTTTTCAATAAAACCTAGTTTTAGTTGAAATGAAAAACAAAAGGCACAATGATTTTCAACTCATTCTTGTCTTTAATATGCACAAGAGTTGAAAGCATCAATGAGCCACCTTAAAGAGAGGAATTCAATCTAAAATTTATAAAAAGATATAAACAATCAGAGGCCAAAACGCTGTCTGTTGCTTTTCTCCTATTATTTTATTTAAAACAACTTTTCATTAGCAAGTAAAAATCTTGCAACAAACATAAGCTTGTATCCAATTCGGATACAAGGCAACAAAATTGTAAATCTTTAAAGTGGCTCGGTCTAGTCTGCTAGTTCTGGACTGTACACCCTCTCAATAGTTTTGTTCAGTAATAAACAGCTAGTCCCAAAAACAAGCCTGGGCTGCTTGTAACAACCCCACCCAATATTTACCCCAGTGTGACCCTCCCCTGCACCCCCACCCCGCTCTGACCCCCTCTCAGTAGTTAGCAGCCAACCAGAGGATCATAAAGTCTTCGAGACCAGGGTTAGGGTTGGGTTCAGAGTTTGACACCTTGAACCTGCACCCGCACACCAACTGGGACATGGGACGGTACATTTTAAACATCCCGTCACCAATACGAAGAAAAAAAAAAAAACAACAATAACCCAACCTGTTCCAATTTATCTGCATGTCATCACAATACATATGCAAAACTAAAAACAAGAAACAAAGAAATATTGCTTCAAAAGAAAAAAAAAAAACCCCTCCCCAGCCATCTTTGACAGTAAGGTTATCGTCCATCCAATGACTGTCAGCTGCAGCAGCTTTGTACAGGCTTTATGTAAATATATTCATATATTCATTAGACAGCAAGGAGAGATACACATCACATTTTTGTACAATTATTCAAATTTAGTGATGACATGTGACCTCTTCATTGAAAGCAGGTAAGTACTGTAAAGGTCAGGACCTGGACTCGTTTTATAAGTCTAGTCTTCGATGAGTATAGGTCCCTTTCTGCAGGCAGACATCAAGACATGTCCCCCAGACGTGTGCATAAGACTGAAGAAAAGAAAAAACAAATGGAAGCTCCACAGACTCTACCTGGAGAAGCTGAAACATCAACCTAAAATATTTTTTGAAGAGAGAATTTAAAGGAATTAAAATAAGCTTAAGGTCAAGATAAGCAATTCAGGTCGATTTTTGAGCTCAAGGTTTTTTCTTTTTTTGTTTGTTTAAAATCCCCCGTTCCCAAGTTTCACATTACAGGGGAGTCCCAAGCAAACAAGTTCACTGCATCACAGGACGTGACCGAGCTCCTGCCGCAGAAATGGACATCCTGTAGGGGGGATAAACGCTACAGCTGACAAGTTCCTCTTCTCTTAAGTCTCTGCGCCTTCACCTACAGGTGCTTCCTCCTGTGACAGGTATTCACATCCATGAAAACACAAGACTGTTGTCACTCTGCTGAATCAGAAGCAGGCAGTTAGCAGGTCTTACAGTTGTATGTACTGAACTTTTAAAAAAAAAAAAAAAAAAATTATGGCATTTTCTTCACATTTTTGATGATTTTTTTTTTTAAGCAAACTTGATAATTCAACAGAGGTCACATAAAAAAAGGTGACGTCACTGAGTCAGAAGTCCCATCAGTCAGTTTGCCACGGAGTCCTCTTTTTGCCTTAGAGCCCTTTCACCCCTCCACCTGCCCCAGGACTCTCCTGGGAGGGCATCGGGGGTCCGTGGATAATCATGGCTTAGTTCTGGGATTAACTCTTTAAACTGTGCGAGAGAGGGTTATTTGGGTGCCCAGCCATCGGGAATCCGTGTGACTAAGTGTGTCAGTGTGTGTACTTGTATGTTAGCGTGCGTGTGCGTGGGTGAAGTAACACCAGAGGACAATCCAGGGGAGGGAAAGCACAAAAATAAACCACAAACAAACAGCAGTATTTTCTTCCCCACAAGTGATATGATGGTTTCTAACAGAAGTATGCACACAAATTTTAAGTGTCAAAAAGTGTGTATATGTTTGTGACTGAAAATGTGCTTGTGTTTTTGTCTTCATGAAGACTTGACATTTGGCAATTTAATCTTGCCATGAAGGCTTTTCCTTCCTTCTGGTTTTATTTTTGTGTGATATTTGAAGCACTGGCAGATAATACTGGCAATCCTCCTGATGCTGGTTGCCAGATGGTGTTGGTGCCTGTTGAATGACCAGGACTCCTATGTAGGGTTGCCATGTTTGGTGAAGGATGACCATTTTAAAAAGGAAAAAAAAAAAAAAACAAAAACAAAAAACCCCCCCAAAAACAAAAGAACATCCCGCAGTGCAGACACGGGGGTGGGCAAATCCTTCACTGGTGAGTTTCCATGTTGAAGTGATGCTAAGTAAATCCTTCGGTACCAGGTTGCCAGGCTAGAGGAGAGATGGATGAATGTCTGGGGTGATTACAGAGTACCCGTGCAGCTGGTTGAACCAAACATCCTGGCTTTTAGAAATTAAACTCCTTTGTTTGCATGTTGGAAGCTGGATCAAAGTTGAAGGTCCCGCCTTGAGTGGTGTCGGGGATCAAACTGGGATCTTCGTCAATCTGAAAAGGACAGACAATATTGGGAGATCACAGCACAGCAAGTTACTGACCGAGACGGATGCACTAAATAAAAACTCTGAGGTGTTAAATCACTGGTGGATAACTTACATCGTCTCCTGAAAAGTACTGATCGATAATCTCAAAGGCTAGTTTGTAGATATCCTCATTCTCGTGCTGTTGCAGATTTTCTATCTTCTCCAAACCTGAAAAATCAAAACAATGAAAAACATACCCTTTCTTCTGTTCTTAACAGCAGGAACTGACTACTGTAGTAAATCTCACGGATGATGGATGATGATGGAGATGGAAAATTATATTTACTTACATAAATAATCTAGTCATTTCAAAAAATGCATTAATTTACCAAAAAGAAAAAAAAATACAAATGAAAAACTAGTGACTGACTAGTACAAATAAAAAGAGCAGACTGAGATGTACTGCAAACCATCAGCCAGATACAGACCTCCACACTCCTCTATGATCTCTGCAATGGTGCTGGCTTCATCTCCTGCCATGATGAGGATATTCTTCAGGCCGTCCAGGACAACCTGCACCACCTGGGAGTCCTTCACAGACAGCAGGTTACAGAACGGAGGGATGACATTCTGCTCCACCAGGAACTCCACCTACACAAACCCACACATACACACCACATCCATACTTGATTACAACATAGGTACATGGTTACAAGGGTTGTCACTGCACTCCTTTACATGCAAACAAGTCAACAACACCTAGTTTCATCCTTCACTAATATGGATAGTGACGATTCCTTAAAAAGTGTGAAAAGGGGAGGTACTGAAATTGTAGAATATTATATGAAATCACATATAGGTAGGGACAGTTTGAAAAAAAAAAAAAAAAAAAACCTCCCCTGTCAAATAAATAGAAAAAAATACACCCCTCAAAGCATGAATTGAAACAAGTTCTAGATTTGGTCCCAAAGCCCAGCTCACCTGGTCTTTCCTACCACTGATGGTAAGGTTGCTGATGGCCCATGCTGCCTCTTTCTGAGTGCCAAAGTCACCCTGTAGAGAGACAGTCTGTCACCGGGATGTGAACATAGCCACTCTTTTCTACAGCAGCACAACGCCAAAGCACACAGAAAAATCTGTCCTGTTTGCGTTCGGTGTTAATTCATTTATCAAGAGTTTTGTTGCCTCAAGCTACATACGCTTAACACCAACATTATCACCAAATTTTACCAAATTACCAAATTTTAAGTCTGATACCATCTGTTAAGAAACCTGAACATAAAGAAGAGAGAACGTAAAGCTGAAGGAATTTCTCTCGTGTTCTTCCACCGTGCACAAACCTTAGCCAGTTGGTGAATGATCATAGGAATCAGGCCAGCATCGATCACAGCTTGGACCTGCTGTTGGTTCCCAGCTGTAATGTTGGAGAGGAACCAGACTGCTTCCTACAAACAGAGCGATCGCAAAGGGTGAAAACCGGCACTCCTTCTCCCCGACACAGACAATACAGAACACTTCTCTCTACTCTTACATTACATTTTTCTCATTTAGCTGTTAAAAAAGTAATAACGCAGAGGACTGGCATACAACACTGTTTTTGGAATTTAGAGCAGTAATTCTGGTGTTACCGTCCAATCCCATACATCTTTAACCTGGTTACAGCAATTTAACATTTCTTTCTTGAACCTTTGTTACAATAAAGGTTGATGTGAAGCAGTTCTCTATTAACCCTTGTGTATATGTTTCTAAAAAATAAATAAATAAATAAACATGAAAACCAGTCAGATGTTGTTCCCTCTTAAAATCTTTTGATTAAAAATGCATTGCAGTGTAACAGACAATCATTGATCATATGTATCACAATAAACATTACTTTTGCTTTTTAAAAAACAAACAAAAATCCCTGCAAACTCTACTGCAGTGGTTAAATAAGGGAATACATACAATATCAAACCTCCTCCAGATATATTAGATTTCCTGACAGTGAAACAGATAGCTCTCATAAATGTCATAGACTTGACTGTAGTTCTCAAGGTTCAGACACATTACTCCTATATCCATGCTAAGCCACAAAAAAGTCAGACTAACTGAATATAACACCTAAAGAGACAACGACATAAAGGCGGAGATACCTTGTTTATCTTTTCTTTAGGGTGTGTGAGCAGGTTGGGAAAGTGTGAGAGGACGTCACAGTTGAGCACAACCTGTGTCTGCTCATCTGTACCCGTCACAATGTTACCCACCGCCCTCAGTGCTGCCGTCTGCAGTTTGAAGACAAAGTAGGAAAATAAAACAAAAAAGAAAGAAAGAAAAAACAAGAAATTACTTTGCTTCATTAATTCACTGAGAACAGAATTTTGAAATGGTCATCTTACTGTGGACAAAAGACAAAGGCTAATTCAATCAAGTCTCCACCTGAACTTTGACCTCCTGGTGGCTGAGGAGAGGCACAAGAAACGGAACGACTCCAGAATCAATGACCATTTGGATCTGCTCGTTGCCCCCGTCCGTCAAATAGGACAGAGCCCACACTGTGTCTACTAGGATCTAAACACAAAGACACATGAAAGTTGTGAGGCCAGTAAAGTAACTATGCTGTCAGAAAAATGGAATGCTGACAGCACAAAGCAAGCAAATCTTCTTTATAAATTCATAAATATCAGTAAATAAAAATGACTGGGACAATCACCTTTCACTCTGATACTTACATTTATATCGGTGTGATATATTAGCACACAGAGGGCGGGCAAAATCTGCGGGGAAAGAAAAGTAGGTTGTGAGTGGGAGGGATGTAGGCAGAGGAGTAGATGGATCAAATGAAGAAAAAAAAGGAGCAGAGTGAAAAGGTAAAAAAAAAAGAAAGAAGCCATCAAACCCAGACTTCAAATGTCGCAAAAAGAGCTTTATAGTTAGAAATTCTCCTGGGTGATGAAGCTGATTTGGTTATTGAAAAGACGCTGCAAAAGCCCTGTGTGACTCAGCCTGCAGTGAAACAGCTGCAACGCATCCATCTGAAAAGCCTGCACACACATGTACACACATGCACACCTCTTGCACGGTCTCCATGGGCGGTGGTGGATCCTTGTTGCGGCAGAGGTTAACAATGACCCAGGTAACATTGCGGAGGAAGGTGATGGGGATTGATGGGTTGATGAACGAAAGAAGAGGCTTGACCACACCCAAGGAGATGACATAATCCCTGCACTGCGGACCATCACCTGGACAGGACGGGGCGGAGGTCAACATAACTTTGAACATGTGCTACAAAGCATTTGCACACTTCAATTAGATGACTGCTACTCACCTATAATGTTCCCTAAAGCCCATACAGCCTGTTCACATACGTTCTGGTGGAGAGAGTGCAGCAGTCGCAGGAACAGGGGCACTGCATCTGGACACACAAACATCAGTGCATCAAAAACCTGTCCATGGTGACAGACTGTGCAAATCAAGTGACGAGCTGTCACAATTCATGTTGCTAATCTAAATCCAAGTGGGTAATAACAAATATTTAGTAACTCAAGGAATCTGGAACACCTGTGTCAACCCTGTTTTTGACACTCAGAGCATTTCAAAGGTATTAAAAGATTTCCTTTCAAGCAGCCAAAATGGAAATGCAAAATTAAATCCACACAACTAATGTACACGGTTCTACTCTAACTTATGCTATCTCTGTAACAGCCATTTAATCTCATGAACGCTGATCATGGTTTCTACTGTCCAGACATGTTGACGTTGTTTCAAAATAAGAGTGCACCGTTATCTAATAAAAACATTGTCCGAAAACAATAATTCATTGCCCCATTGCGTGAAAAAACAAATAAATTAGCTAGCGCGGCAGATTGCAGACAGTACACAAACAGAAACTGCAGGGAGGAGGCGGAATGTGAGGTCAACTTACTGGATTTAACCACAGCCTGAGTCTGTGCTGACGTCCCAGAGGCAATGTTGGTCAGAGCCCATGCTGCCTCAAACTGAAGAGACGGGCTGTGAGACAAAGAAAAAACAATAGTTAGGGGGGAAAAACAGTTAAAGACACAAGGAAAGCTAATTTAGTTTTCACAGCAGTGTGGGACAGAAAAGGGGGCGGGGATAAAACCTAATACTGACATGAACACTTCCTGAATTCCCAGCTGTTAATGCGTGTTCTTCAAGGCTATTTTTTTTATTTTTTTCCTCCCAAGCACCTAGTACACCTGTCTATTTTTGGTCTTTTACAACATCAAGCCTATTTTAATCCAAAGCTTGTTACTCGTCAGTACAGAGTGAAGTTTTCCATTATTGGTTTCTAAATGATGAAACACACAATAATAGAATTTGCACCATTCCAAGTGATCCTCACACCACCCACCAGCCAAATGCTAATAAATCCAGGCACAGGGTGGTCAGTCTGTCTACCCCACTAAATATTTCATCAGGCAATCAACCATGATCTACAGTTCCCATTGATTTCTTAATCTATAGCTGGGATGTGAAACAGGGTGTGGTGCACTCTGTAAGATAGTGCTCGCTTTCCTGTTGTACATGTCATTGTGACCTCACTATTTGATTAGGTTGAGCTGGCCTGGCTTTCTGCCACTATGCTAGAGCAACAGAGTACACAATTATTTTCTCGACGGTGCTCATGCGTTATATTCTGCATGATCTCAAAAATAAAAGAAAGGTCCAACATAAGCTGGTCTTAGATCTTAACAGAATGCATTATCTGTTGCTGGTCGCCACGGTAAAATTCTTACAATTTCTTCCTTACAAGTTCTTCCACCCCCAACTATTCACCCCACCACCACCCCCACCACTCGGTGAACACAAGGTCCTGGGAATTGGGGAACTCCGGGAGACAGGAATGCTGTTATATTTGGCTTGGCCTAAACTGAGAAGACCAGCCAACTGCCCAGTGCGCCTCCACACACTCTCACGTGTGGACACGGTAGGATGCACACACTCTCATGCACACAAAGCCTCTGTTGCAGCAGACACTTGTTGTAGCAGCTTCAGTAATCCATCACAGCAGTCCAACAACTAGAACACTCAGTTCATCCCATTGGAGAAAAAGAACACTGGTGACAAACACAAACTGTTTTTGGATGCACTCTTACTTGTCGTCCCTCTCCAGGCATTTGACTAAAATGGGCAGGATCCCAGATTTTATCAAGTCATCAATGGGAGGGTTTCTGTCACTTGAGAGCAGTTTTCTGGAAAGGACAGAAAAAAAATCTCAAGAGCTTCATACACAAAAAACAGATGGTGTATTTTTGCGAGTGTCCAGTCAGTCCCTCACCTGGCTGCCTGTACAGCACTGAGCTGGATGACTGCATTATCACTGGTAGCATTCTGTAGTGATAAAGAGTGAAAGCCACAATAAATGTTGGTTGTTGTAGATACATCTTAATGTGTAATGGAAGGCTTGAATGATGCAAAATCTTACCTGTAATATGGCATCAAGTGTAACATTTTGCTGCACAAAGAGACACAGAAATGAACATCAGAACAGCTGTAGTCACACTTTGCTAATCACATGCTATGATTGAAGGAAGCCACTCCAACAGCTGAGTAGAGACGCCTGACTGGTAACCTGTCCAAGCCTGTACTTTAGGTCATTACGGTACATGTAGTCTAACAAGTAAACATTTTGATCTCATTTTGCTCAGGTATTATTTTCACAATGTAGTATGTGCGGAGGAGTCAAATGACAAAAAACCCAAACAGAGGTGACTTTTTCAGCATAACTGAGAAAACTAACTAAAAACAAACAAAAAAATTTCAACAACTGACATGCAATCACAGCACAACACATAATATTTATGTACACATGCTAAATTGATAAGTTTACACTGAGACTTAAGACCTTGCCCACTGCATCTTTGACATGAAAATTAGTAATCCAGAATAAAAGAATATACTTTGTGGCTTTCAACTGAAACAGATGAAGTGAATTACGATGAGCTGCAATCTCTCTTCTCCCTGGAGTGTTTATGCTTGTGACTCTGAACATCCAATAGTGCTGAAAGAACAAATCACATGGAAGTCTCACCCAACTTCCAGGCTACTTTGTTTTTGTGTCAAATTGATATTTTGGCTTTCTGCCACTAACAAATTTTAAGACAAACCCCTACATTTTAACAGTAATAGCATTAGCTTTCAATCATTGCACCCATGAAGCTTTGACAGGGTGTCTGTGTCTAAGACAAAAAAACTCACATAACAAGGTAATAAGAACATGGGATAAAAACAGCTTGGATGTGTCATGACACAGTCACCCAGTTTTTGATCTGTGCTCTAAATTTCCTTTCTCATTGATGCCGCTTTGGGCCACACTAGGACTCAAACTTCAGTTTGTGATTAAAATGCAGATTGGTTTACTCTGCAGGATATTCTCCTCATTTCATTCATCCACTAAAACAACATCATCAGAAGTCAGTGGCTTTAGAGATGTTTTGGACAGCACATTATTGCACTACGCCCACATACAGCGTATTACATTATGAAGAGAAACAGGAAGACAGGCTGAAATTACATTATATAGACAAAAGTATCCAGATACAGCTCTTTATGGGGCTGCTTTCAAGGGTCGGACCCTTACTTCTAATGAAGGGAAATCTTAAGGAATCTTAAATCCTCAGCATACCAAGACATTTTGGACAGTGCTATGCTTCCAACTTTGTGGCAACAGTTTGTGGAAGGCCCTTTTCGATTCCAGCATGACTGTGCCCCAGTGCACAAAGCAAAGTCCATAAAGACATGGCTGAATGAGTTTGGTGTGGAAGAGCTTGACTGGCCCACACAGAGCCCCAACCTCAAGCCCATTCAATACCTTTGGGATGAACTGGAACTGATACTGTGATCCAGGCCTTTTCGACCAACATTAGTGCCGGACCTCACAAATGCTCTACTCCATGAATGTGCAAAAATTCCTACAAAAACACTCCATAATCTTGTGGAAAGCATTCCCAGAAGAGTGGAAGCTGTTGTAGCTGTAAAGTTGTTTATGTGTTTAGAATACAATGTCATTTAATTCCCTGTTGGTGTAATGGACAGGTGTCCAAATACTTTTGCATTCTGAGCAGCAAAGTTCTGGATCAATAGCCACAGATTTTAAACACTCAGAAATAATTGGAAAAAATTGAATTTAGTTTAGGCATTTGGCATCAGATTTTGCCAATCCAAAAGACTGGACGCTGATGGTATTTCATTTGTAGAAATACAAGATTAGATTGAACATGACAATTAACTGTAGTCTGTATTATTATTTGATAACGCATAACAAATAAAACTAAGACTAAGACTTTAATCAAGCAGATTTGTTGAACCATTCACTGTGTATAAAGAGGGACCTCTCACTACACAAAAATGGAGCCAAAATACAAATATATGAGCACTGCCATCCTGGTGATGTCATTTAGCGCCACAGTCTGCACAGTGGTGATTGTGCAGTAAAGACACAGTATCGAGCTCCCACCCATACACCCATCCTGTGAAACATGATGTTTCACCTTGTTTTTATTGCCTGATAACCAAGCAAAACCAAATTTATCAGAAAAATGAAAAACTGAATCCACATCAGTGTGATAACAACTAACAGAAACCATCTTGAGGAAAAATGTATCAGACATGTTCTCGTAGTTTTTAATTTGGCCCACGACCCATCTGCTAACATTGGAGGGGGCAGGATTTATGACCTATACTGCAGCCAGTCACCAGGGGGCGATCAAGATGGCTTCTTTTTTGAGGAGCTCTTTACGGTGTTGAACACTAAACAAGGTAAACAAAATGACAAAATAAACTCACTAAAACCACAAACAAGTAGTTGCAGCCTCCAAACATACACCAATACACCTCCAAACATACCACTGATTTTGCCCTCTTGATTTTAACTCTTCTGACCTGATATCCAGACAGTCCAGTCTCAACGGCATCGCTCTCATATAAGCACACACCCACACTTACTCCTTTGAAGTCTGAGTCGACATCAGAGTCCTCCAGACTCTCCTCCAGTGGGACATTTCTCTTCTTCAGTAGATGTTCGTCTCGTTTGTTCTGACACGAGGGGGGAAAAAAAGACAGAAAAGCAATGAGGGGAGGGGATGAAAGTCTTCATTAAAACATTCATGGTTTCTTAAAGTCACAGCGAATCAAGGCCTACCTCAAAAAATACTCATCTCTCTCTCCCAAACTTTTACTTTCAGGAGCAAACCCTACATGTTAGAAAACCCACTCTTGGTGGTTAAGTCAGTGAAATTTGTCTCCAGGACGGTCCACAAAGCAAACATAAAATTATCTTTGAAGTACACTGACCCCCCTCCAAATAAAGCAAACACACATTCGTTCCACATTGAAATACAGGGACACACATGTATACACAGAAAGACCCACACATCCCTCAATTTACAGGGCATGTGAGTCAGTGGTAGGAGGAGATTCCCTTGCCCTACATTCCTGTGCATCATGCTGATGTGCGTCACTGATGACTAATCAGCTAGTGGTGCGCTTCTTGCTGCTCTGATCCAACTAAATGGAATGTGCTAGACTTGAGAACACCTCAGCACTCCATAACAGTGACACTAGATTTCAACACTCTTGCCCTTCAACAGACTAGTAAGGAAGGAAGCAAAGAGCTGGGAAGGAATTAGGGACATTCTGATACAAGCACCAGAAATGTCTCCAATACTGCCTAAAATGCTGGATTAGGTATTGATGAGTACACAAGTCTATGCAGTGATCTGTAATCATATAATGTCTTTATTAGGAAAGACAGATTTTTTTAAATGCACAAGTAGCCCATGACCATGAATGGCAAAGGACTTGTGTAACTCCAAGCACAGCCTTAACAAAGTATACACCTGCTACAAAATAATAATAATAATGGTGACATATATATGTTTGACATGCTGGTACTGGAGCTGCCAATATGCAAAGTTCAGGTATCACAATCAGCATCAGGAAGAAAGAAAACAGTATAAAAATGTACTGTTAAACTATATTAAAATTTTTAAGGCTCACAATTTCCAATAAAAACATTACTGTTGTCTGAAAACAGTATTGCTTCTGAGTGATTCCTATCTATGATACACATCTTTGCAACAACAACTGGAATCCAGAAGTTAACTCTATTACCAAGCAGCATCTTGACGATCTGCTCACAAACTACGATGATCTGAATGGTGAATATTTTTAAGCTTCTATTTCCATCTGAGATTATGCTCACAATTCTAACCAGACAGAAAAGAAACATCGCACCAGACACTAGGTTCAGTTCCCTCTGACTCTGGAGACTTGTTTGCCTACAGAAAGTATGATTATATTCACAAATTAGAATAATATTCAACATGGCTTGTATTTGCAAGGTGAGGTTTTTCTTTTATTATAACAGCCCTGGAAGAAATCTGCATGGTCTTAAACATCCCCTGTTGCAAAAACACTTATGGTTTAATGGATTATAGCTCAGCAACTACAAATGAACAGATTATGGGCCCTCTGCAGGATGTAGTCATGGTTGTATTAGAGTGTAAATCAAGTGAAAATGATACTAACATAACCTCAGACGATTCATCACAACATGTAGTAATGTAAAGAAAAGGTTAGTTAATGAGTTGTTCAAGGTGTATCACATGGTGGTAGCGGTGGTGGTGATAATGCATGTCCATGCATGGCTGCCAGTGGCTCACTTGTGTTCACTGAT
Organism: Scatophagus argus; assembly: GCF_020382885.2. Taxonomy (NCBI): domain Eukaryota; kingdom Metazoa; phylum Chordata; class Actinopteri; family Scatophagidae; genus Scatophagus; species Scatophagus argus. The sequence continues at coordinate 8,338,153 of NC_058503.1, read as the reverse complement.
GAGGTCACTGCTGATGACAGCAGCAAAAATAAATGCATACATCAACATAATCATGTCTGTTTGGATCAAACTTAATCCACCAAATATCTTTGGACAATGCCACCATAAGCAGCAGAAGCACAATTCTATATGTATAAAGCAAATCGCTGAACTAACACCAGTCCAATGCATGAGTTTTACAGGAGATCAGAGTGAAGACGAAAATGAGAGGATGCATGCAGCTTGTGATTTCCATGGGTCATAGACTTAGGCAGTTAAATTGAGGCCAACAATCGAGAAAATTCAAGTACAGAAAAATGAGCTTCCACTTCCACTGAAGTTCATTTTTCCCTGTGACAAGCAATTTCAATAAACAATCTATTTTATTGTATAATGAATAAAACTACTCGTGGATTGCATTACAACATCTCAGAAAAGCAGTTTTTGGTTTGCAAGTGGAATTTCCTGGAACAGATATACACCATACAGACTATTGTGCAGTAACGGCATGAGATGTAGCTTGATAAAAAGCAGATAAACTGACTAATTAGTCTTAATCTTAATCTTATCTGTTAACCTAAGGACAAAATGAAACTCAACTGTTGTTTAACATGCTTGCTGCATGGGTCATGAGTCTGTACCATAAATGCTGAGCCAAAGATGGCTTCCAAGGCAAAGAAACAAACTTAACTATTAACTGTATAGCCTACTTGAAATTACTGAAGTAAGTGACAACAGAGTTTGTCAACATCAAACCATTTTTAGAAGTATAGTTGGCTTTCAAGTATAAATGACCAACAGCTGGCAGAAAATTAATCTGAATGTCCTATTATGAGCCTATCCATTATTTGGATATCCATTATCCATTAACTTTTCTGACATGTTGCAATTGTGATATGAATTGCAATTTTAAAGGGAATAGTAATTTCCACCATTAAATTAGTAGATAAAAAAAAAACGTCTGAAAGGAACCTTAAATACCGATGGACCAACAAATACAAAATATTTGGGGTTGCAATTAATAACTTTGGGGTAAGAGGAACTTACACAGCTGTGCTTCAAAACAGAACTGACAGATCGGTATAGGAAGTATGGAAGGAAATCAGAAGCACATAGCTTGCAACAGTTCTCATGACAAATGTTTCACTTTAATTTGGGCCTGAGCAATATTTTTGAAATTAATAATGAATTAAGCGAATTAATGTTGTGAGATTCTATAAATTTGAACATCCAACTCTGCACTAATTTACAGCTTTTATTTCCTAACTATTTTGAAAACACCATACAGTTGCCTCCTCACAACTCTGCCTGAATTTCCTCAATGCATCCAACTCCACTTGTCTAGAATCGTAGACAGACAGACTCAATACTTTGAGGCCTGGTGTATGTGTGTGTAGACAGATGGTGCATCTTTTCTCACCTTTCTCAACTCAACCGTCACCTCATTTCGATGTCTTCGCATAGTCTGCAACAAAGAAACAACAAGAAAAACAATAAATGATAAATCATTTGTTTATTGACACTTGAGAAATTCAATTGCAATGGCATTAAACAGACATTCAATTGTATGTTTTTCCCATTAGATTAGATCACGCCTTATTAATAAACTACTTAAATTTGGCATCTTATAACTTCTTGCAATGACTGATGACTTTATCAATTTAGGCATAAATCTGTAACCAAATTCTAAAAACAGAAGCCATCACCAACACGCCACTAGCAATTAAAGACAGTAACTAATTGCTGTATTTGTGAATATGTTGGGTTTCCAGTTCATCCTGAACAGTTTGAGATGGACTAAGATCTTGTGACTGTTTGAAGAGGTTCATGTTGCCTTCCTAAATAGCCTCTTGCGTAATCTGGGACAGTCATAACTCAGGAGGCTGCAGAGCAGAGTGGTATCTCCAAACCCCTGCAAAACAACAATAATGCCACTACACTGACCCAAACAAAAACGTCCTTTACAGACAGCAGAGCATCGAAATACGATAGACCAGAAAAGCCAGACTTCCAAGAACCACGTATGCAGCCCAGTAGATTTACATTGGTTTAATTTTACAGATTTTGTCTGCTAAACCCAAAATATCAGCAGTTTCTAAAACAAAGAATATAAGCCTCTGAAAACAAACTTGCTATAGACTATAAAAGCACCACAGTTAATCAAAAATAAAATCTGTAATTTTGCAGGTCAAGAAATATATGACATTTCAGGTTAACAAATATTTGACATTTGAACCACAAACACAATATACCATACCCGCAAAAACAAAAGAGGTACTTACAAACTGAGTCATGTCGGACTTTATTGCTTTGCAAATTAAAGCTGTTCCTTATGATGTCAGACATGAAGAGCACTCTGTTGTGCCTGACCTAAATAAATAAAACCCAAACTGGCACTTTCTTCCTGCTGTAGTCTGAGTCATCCATTTAAGAATACTCAAATTCATGGAAAGGCTCTTAAGAGGACCCAGACATCCAAGATGCCTGAAATAGCATCAAGAATGCACTTGGCAAAGTGTGTCTGTCATAGTAGCCATGTGCTTGTCACACTGACTCTAAGTTTCAAAACAACCACCTATGAGACATCAATCTGTGCAAATGGGTGGCTGACAGTGAAGTTCAATGGATGGATATTGAAGGGCCATTTTCAAGCCTTGTTGGTCAAACCTAGGGCTGAGCAGCAATTTTATACATTACATATATATATAATGTATGTAACTCAAGCAAGCCTGAATATTAGACTAAATACTCCTTCCTTCAGTCCAACACCGTTAACTATAGCCTGTTTGAACTCAGCCTTTACCAAATGGTTTGGTCATCATGTCAATGAGTATTACAGACAAATGGTGTCACTGAGATATATTATAATTAGACTTGTTAGTTGAATGATGCTGCAATACGCAGCGTCTTGGATGGCAGTCAATTTGCCAGTAGGACACACAGCATACCGGTGGTGATTTCTAGAACATGAACTGCTAGTAAAGCCATACATTTACGTTAATATAGCAATGTCCATCTGTAAAAAAAATATTAAAATATACCTATTTTTAAAAATGTGAAATAACATTAGAGCGTCAGAGCAAGTTATAATTAATGATAATGCTAGCTCAATGTTATCCAAGTCTAACGTGCTTTTCTCCCCTTGACAGATCCAAATTAAACAATGAATTCATTACTATTAACTGGTTTTTGTCATCAATTTGCTCAATCATTTGCTACTTTTCACATCAAAGTAAATCGTAAAACTAAGGTCATGCCATCACCACCATTCAGCGAACTGTTTCAGTGGCTTAGCTAACAGCTCAGTTTAGCTGGCTCACCTGGCATTACATGCTAGCTATTTGCTTGACAACGTTAGCAAGCTAACAAGGAGGGGCAATGTTTGGTTAGGGTGGATGTGGAACAACCATGTATTTCAAACTACAAGAATTGACGCTTGGCTAATAGCGATGCATTTAAGTGACGTTCGCTCGTTAGCACTGGCATTACTTCAGGTCAACTGGCTGTAAAGCATAGCAAATGTCAAGATTATGGTGCCGGCCAGGCCCAGCCTCGCCTGCGACCGGTGTCCAGCCAACTAGCTAGTTAATGTTAGCTGGCACTGACAGCAACATCGCCTGTCCTTAATTCTCCCAATTACTCGGTCAAACTGTGATACTATCTATTCTTCACAAACGTTAACTTCTGGATTTTCGTGTTAGCTAGATAATGGTAACCCCATTCGCTTATTTACGGGGGAAATGTACCGTTATCAAGATAGGCCAATAAGCACTTCTGATGGCGAACTCTTCACGATAGCTTACATTAGCTAACTAGCTAGCTGGCTGGCAGCTGCAGCCGGGGCCAGGCTCCCCAACGAGGCCCAAAGACTGTCATTTTCTACGTTAAACTAACTCGATTTCTGATATTTAAGCTCGCATTTATTTGTCAGCTCACCTCGACATCACGTCCCTTATTTTTAAAGCTCTTGATGCGGTGGTTTTCTAAGCCGGCGTTTTCTGCCATGACTGTATGGGGTTTTGCTGTTACTCCGGCTTTTGGGATATCCTCCGTGTAAGACGAGGTACGGCAGCTCCTGTGCTGCTGCTGGCTGCAGAGAGGGGGAGGACGTAACAGGACGCAGAGAGAGGGGAGGAGTTAATGCATACCTCCTGCATGGGCCGTCCTGGTTTCTAGGGCTTCCTCGACGCAGTCATAATAAATTCACCTTCGTCTTAATAACCACAGCAACCTCGCCTGTGAAAGCTGTCCGGATCAATCGTATTTTTGATACAGAGAGAACCGACCAGAAAACATAACAGGACTCTGAACAAGTATGCCTCCAGACACAAAAGTTTAATGAATCGACAATATTTGGATTTGCTTGTACAATAATATCAATAGTGCAAACAAAGACAAGCATTTGAAATATTTGACAATCACACTTCAGCAGCTGATATGCAGTGCCAATACAATACAACAAATTGACATTTTTTAACCATATATCTCTAATCAGAGACGAGCAGCACCAGCTCTGGTAATATTCTGATATTTAGAATAAATTAGACCATAAAATGATTTCAGGACAAGAAAAATCCGGGATAACTAAAGGGCAGTTCAGAAACGTGATTTAGAAATCAATCTTAATACCATTTAAGACCTTTTGGACTTTGTAAAACATTTCCGAGCACGGTCTCCTAAGTGTACCAAAGATAAAAATAAGTCTCTGGAAAGTGCACCAGTCTAGTGTTTAAAACCATCTCTGTCAACTCATACTGAAACAGTGACTTTAATCAAAGAGTGTTGAAGTATTCCTGTTTTTAAAAACTGTATTTTTAATTAAAGACGGCAACATAAAAGTGCATGGGATACTGTTGACTGGTGTGTCAGGATTGACAGCTGATCCTTCATTAGTCCAAACAAAAAATGACATGCTTTGTCAAACCAAAGAGACATATCACTTTGATCTGTGACTCAGATAAATACCAATAAATAAACATTGCACCCTGGGATGTCAGTATGGCATGTAGGAGATGACAGTTAGAAATATATGTATAAAGCAATGTCAACAAAACCAGAACAATGGGAACGTTTTTAAGGTGTGTCAGTTAATACAGGATGAATACCATTAACACAAGGTAATGATTTGACAGTTTTCCATTAGCACAGATCATAGCTGACCAATGATCAGAAATCCTTGATCCTTCAAGGATAATCCAATGCCCATCAAGAGCAGCAACAAAAAAACAGTAATCACCGGAAACTAAAAGAGGCAAAAGAGGCATTCAAGCCACACATAATGATACAATCACAGTCACACTGTTGTGTCACAGAGAATGACAATGGACTGAGGCTGAAGTGCTTCTTTAGAAGATTTGTTGTTCAAACAAGATCTTCTCAAATCCTTGTGGTGGGGTGTGGTAGAAGTCACTAAACTGGCAGTCTAAGATGGCACTGTCATCCACTGGAACAAAAGAACAGAAAGACATTGTATACATGTTAACTTCTTAGAACTGATTTTTTTCTATTAGCAGCATTTAAGGGAAAGAAAAAACACATATATATTGTGCAAATCCTTGGTTCACTATTTCTTAAATAGTAATAATAATAAATGTAATAATAATATTGTTATTTTGGTTCTACTATCACATCAAATAGGTGTTGCTTGGCCAAGCCATGCATCCATAGTCAGGGTCGATGGGTCAAACATATCATGGTTTCAAACGTATGTAAAAATGTGACCCCATTGAATATTTGTAAATTGGAATTATAAATGACTCCCTGGAAGGCCCTTAGTAACCAGTACTATTGGATTATTCTGAAAAAATAGCATGAAACTGAAGTGATGTCATGTAATGTCTTACTTTAGAGTAACAATATAATGATATTAATAATATCAGCGATATTCCAACAATTTTCATCATCATTTTCAGTTTCATTGTTTATCCTGCAAAGTTACTGGTTGTGCAGAAATTAGGTCAAATACCTTCTAACGCCAGCTATTTGAACATAATCTCTCAGTCTACAATGTTATGTTTTGTATAAGCTTGTTAATACTGAAATCTTGCCGGAATGTGGTTAACTCCACTCTGGCCTGGAATTTACAGTTAGCAATTAGTGATTGACTAATCTTATAAACTGGTTCTCTGCTAGAGTCGCATCACCTTCTGAACAAATATTCTCCCAAGACCCCTTGCACAATAACAAACAGTGTCCCTGCTCTGTTCGGCTGTTGCCAACCTGAGGTGTGGTCACAGCAGACGTGACGCTTGCAGGGCTCCTTGTTAATCACTCCTTTCAAAATCAAATCATTCAATGACCACAAACCCCTGCATATGCCACACCTGCAGATTAAAAACAAAGTTGTTCTCCAATGCAAACTCTGAAGAATCCAATTACAAATGGAGGCACAAGGTGCAGATAAGTAGAGAATAATATAACAAAGCGACCATGTGTTTCAAAAGGAGTAACAAAACTATGCTGTGGGGGCAGCCGTGGCCTAGAGGTTGGAGAAGCAGCTTGTCATCAGCAGGAAAAATTTAGGTGTGGTGGAGTGATTAACGCGAAAAACGCTCCCCCCTTCCGTTAGCCGGCTGATGTGCCCTTGAGCAAGGCACTTAACCCCCAAATATGCTCCCTGGGCGCTTGATGCTGCCCACTGCTCCTGTGTGTGTTTCACTGCATGTAATTTGCCGGGTGTTGCATGTGTGTGTTCAACTAAGGATGGGTTAAATGCAGAAGACGAATTCAGTGTGTGTATGTAAAAATATATATACTGTCAATAAAGCTGATTCTTCTTCTTCTTCTGTGGCACAGAGCTACAAACCCAATTGTTGAGATGCTGTGTAAAATGTAAAAATAACAAAACTGTGCACTGACAACAGTTATACAAAGTGTCCCTGAGCCCATGCAGTAATGTCCTCTATATGGTCATATGTTTCACAAAGTGGTGAACCTCCTTGCTGATAAATAATTGAGCCTTTCGAGGATGCTCCTTTCATAAGCATTCATGATAAAATCACCTGTTACCAATGAAGCCAATGAAAACATTAAATATATTGTCTTTGTACAGTTTTAATTAAATATACATAAAAATGATCATTTTATTTATGTTTTACACAGCATCCAAACTTTTTTTGGAATCAAAGTTGAAATTTAGTAAAAACTTTGGCAGTGGGCTGTTTACAATTTTAGGCTTTTCCATAAGCAGATTGATTAAATCTTGCATTTTTTATTCACTTTAATTATGTGCTTTGCTCAAATTCAATATCTATATTTTATGACATTGTTGGTAATCAGTCATTCCTAAATGGTCACAGTTAAATTAAAAAAACAAACCTGATTAATACAATACTAATTCTCAGAAACATATTAGTGAAAATCAATCAAAAGTTTTTCTTGCCCTTAAAACATAGTTGATTTTACTGTACATGTGCAACACAACATTTATAGCACAGTTAGAAAAGATATTTATGAAGATGTCCAACGTGCCTTTGGGATGACACGGACATATTTTCTTGCTCAGAACAAATTATTATTAATTATTAGTAATGCTTTAGAAGGTGCTTGCTCAACAAAACTAAAACAAATGAGTCACTGGATTTTCTACATCAGCGTTGCTGTAGGACAAAAACAGGCAAATTTGATTTAAAAAAGCCTTCATGTTTTCTTTCCAAATGTAAATCACCAGTTGATTTTACTGACTTGCTTCACATCAGCAAGAGAGGAAAAGAGAAGCGAGTCAAAGAAATCATCTGCAATAGCCAGAATAAAACCTGCATGTCTTGATGCTCTGTAGCGAGACTGCAGCTTCCTGCTAAAGGCAACGTTCTGACTAGTCCACATCATCACTCTTGGATGAGTGGAATCTGTCTGTGGTCAAATATTCAGTAAAATGTAAGACTGTTTAAGTACTACTAACGACTAAGTGTTAGGTAAAAAAAATGCACAACCAGAGCCCTCTAGTGGAATAAAATTGTAACAGCCATAATGGTAACAACATTCATCTAACAATAACTAAAAAAACTTACCATAAACAACAGGGTACACAGTGCCTCGGATCCCTGAGGCAGGACAATGCATGTTCTTTCCATTCAGATATAAATTCAGCTCCACGTGGTCATATGTGATCCCCTGAGACACAAACAAAAATAGAATTAATCACAGAATTTGTGACCGTAAATCTAGTTAAAGATAAACGTTGAGATTCCTTTCATTGTTCAGCATACAGCAGGACTAGCAGTAAAAGCTTGAGAAAGTCATTTAGCTTTAATTATCGCTGCATAATCACAGTCAGTGACACTTCCATCCAAGCAGGAACTCCGTCTGATCAAAAATGTCAGCTGTTTTGATATCAAGGGCTTTGTACATAAATTGCATTAGTCATCTATACACAGCTGCTGTGCTGATTGAGCAGTATGGTAAAGAATATATGCACTTAAAACTGAACGGAAAACCGGTGTTAGACTGGCATTCATGGTAAACTTTGTTCATCTGTAAACCTAATTGTATCACTTAGTGGTGGCAGTGCTTCATGTAATCGTGTACCTTCAGGCAAATTAGTTTAAATAAAGTTCAACTGAAGTTTTTGTTCAGTAGTAGTATGAGAATAAAAGGTGTAATAAGAATTGAAGCGTTCCAGTATGTTGGGCTGTAGCTTGTGAAATTATGTAGAAGATATTATTGCACACCATGCAACATCATTCTAAATGAACACAAAAAGTATCACAGATGTAGTGTAGCTGATCATAAGCTGCACAACAGCAGTGTAGTATTGGATGTTGTCATGTAGGAGTATTCTTGTCCATTAGAGGTGCAATTCTTTGTGGATTAGTTAATCATAAGAGAACTGATCAGCAACTATTTTGATAATTATCCATTTCAGTCAACTTTCAAGCAAGAATGTCAAATATTTTCTGGTTCCAGCTTCATAAATGTAAGGAATCTGCAGTATGACTAGTTCATCTGTATAATGTTCTGCTCTATCCGAGTAATTGTATGTGTTTTGGTGGTGTCTAATACAGTTCACATAAATCTAGTACTGCCACTAAAAGGCTTGAGGGGATGACAGAGTCATCAAATTTTAAATTACAGCAATTTAGAAGGACTGTATAGTGTCATAAACTGAACATGATTGGACACAATGCAAGAAAACTTACTGCTGCACCAGCCCACTTTCACTATCCATTTTTTCCAGAGCCCAAGTCTGTGCTCATTAACATCATATTTTACTTAATGATTTCTGAGTAAATGTTGTATCCGTGTAAAAAAAATTCCATTACGATTTATAAAATGATGCCAAATAGTAAATTAGTGCACTAACAGGAGGCTATCTGAGCCTTATTAAACCATGTGATTACTGATGTCAGCCAGATGCCTTGGAAGAAAAAGGAAAAAAAAAACACAATACCAAATTCTACTGTGGGCCTCAAAGGATCAGCAGGCCTCCAGCAGATGACTAGTCTGAATGGGCTGGTTAAAGTTCAGTAAAAACACACAATCTGCACTCACATGAGACAGCTACAGACTAGAGAGATCACAGAAACCATTAGTGATACGCATTTAGTCTACAAGGATTCATTTGAATCTCCTTATGAACAGACTGTCTTGCTCTTATAACTCAGAGAGTGAAAGAAATTTTGCACTTACCACAATGTCACCCTCCTGAGGGAGGCTGTTTGCAGGTAGACGATTCTTCTCTTCATTGTTGTGGTACACAGACCCATCATGCCTCAGGACAAGGCTGTTTGTGTCTCTGCCCAAAGGCACTTGATTAAGATTCACTTTCTGCGTAGCCACACCTATTCCCCACACGCCTAAACACAAAGCAGAGCACTGAGCATCTGTGGTTCTAAAACACCACTTTAAGCACAAAAACAAAAATGCACACCTGCAACCGAATGCTCATAAAACAGTCTGTAGCTAGTGTGGAGCTGCGACAGAGTAACTTTGCTTAACTGTAATTTCATTTTTAATTGTCTTTGTAAGCGAGCAGAATTCCATCAGCCACCATGCAGTCACAAGATAGTGTGGCTACCAAAAATTGCAGTGTGTCTTATTGATAGCTGCCACTAGGATTGCACCAGAAAACGTCAATCCGGTAAGACAAAAAGAAAGGAGTTACAAGCCAAGTGCTTACCAGTGGACTGGATCTTAAACTCAAAATAACTTTTGTTCTGGTGAAGAGGAGCGTTGGCCAGACAGCCTCCAGTGCCACATATCCTCCGACCGCTCTTTACAATAACAACATCTGTGCCTGCAAAATAAAGAAAACACTTTGTAGTAAATGTAAAATTCTTCTCCTTGTTGATTAACCTGCCAAGTATTTTCCATGATTAATTTTTGTTTAGTCTATAAAATGTGAGCAGATACAGACAAATGCCCATTCCTATTTCCTAAACTCCAAGATAACAATTTCAGAGGGTTTGTGTTGTCTAGCCAACAATCCAAAGATATTCAGTTTGCAATGTACGTTCATGTTCATGCAAGTCAGACAAAAGAATCAAATGCTATCTTTTGCGGATTACTTTTTGCATGGATTGGTTAATCAACTTGAGCACTGTGCCACTGTTATAGCTAAGTTTATGTTCAATAACACTTAAAGCAGTTCATGTATATCAATACTGATGATAACGTCAGCTGAGACGAATTAAATACAACTGAGGTAAATCATATAAAATCCCCCTCAACTTAAAGCTGTATTTCCCTTTATGTTGTTTCACCTGGATGTTTAACCCAGTGCAGAATAATACAGAGCTTTGAATAGAGCTTTCAAACTCATTTGACAGTTATTTTGGTACCCAAACGTGGTCCAGTGTGCAATAATTTCAAATGAAAAATCGTTGCATACTGATGCCTTCGTGGTTTTTCAGACGAAAGAGTAAAAATGTTTTTTGAAAAAGTAACGAGGTAATTAGACTGGGGAAAAAAACAGACACGAATTATTATTAAAGCTTACTGTGCTTACTAATTTCTTTAACAAGTGTTGAGGGAATATTTAAAAGTTAATTAGAAAACAATAATTGTTAATCACAGCTCAATTGTAACCAGTTGCCGTCTCTGTTTGTAAGCCAAATAGTCAAATTGCAACAAATTTAATAATAGTGGCGTTACATTAAGGGGGTGTTGGAACACACACCTGCTACCATCCCGTTATACTAGCACACATTTAACTGCACAGTATAGCACACTATACTGAATAAACGTTGTCTGAATTATATTTGTACACATACTTGGCCGGTAAAACCGATTCTGTTGGCTCTAAGAGCAGCTATCGGTTAGCGAGCTAATGGTAACGACGGAAGTAGCAAACCATCAGGTCATACGCTGCCAACTAAGCGTGCGTAGACATCAGCTGCCTGAACATTAACTGGGGGACTTAAGGGTGAACTTACTTACCCATGTGGTGAGTATCTAATTGAACAGTTGGCATTTCTTTGAGGGGAATATGCCCCGATCCGCCATCTCCACAGCAGCCTAGACAACACGTAAACATCGCAGCCATTCTTACCCTGACACTAGCTAAACATCCGGAAACAAACTCATACCATCAAACCAAAGAGTGTTTGGTGTTAAAACGTCATGGTCCCCTAACGCCACAGTGACACACCGCGGCAGAGGTCGGAGCTACATAAGCCCCTGCTAACCAACTGTATCCAATCACAGTGGCTAAGATAGGCAGTTGCTCCTGATGGCATGGAAACAAGGGAAGAAAATCAAGGTCAAAATTTCTACACGTGACTAAGTAACTATTGGATATCGATGTTACATAATCACAAGTGAAAATAAAGTGAGTTTTAGATAATATATCAAATGCTTCATGGAAAAACGCTGAATTGGTCATTCCTAACTCGAGTGCGTCATCAGAGGTTGATTTCAGATGGATGAAACATTCAGCCAATACAGATGTTGCTGATGTACGATGTAGTTAAGTCGTCCACAGTCTCTGTTCGCTTATGGCGCCAAAATAATGTACCAGAAGTCTTCTCAGTGCGAACTCGCTTTTAGGTATACTTTTGATATCAGTTTGTGCACCTGGGCGCCTTCATTTCCACCTTTTATCGTGGTAACTGTTTACAGATGTATATGCCGACAAGTACCCATATGAGCGACTGAAGTGGGGCAGTGTAAAAACCCGGGACTAAACCCTAGGTGACAGTTTTTCACGTTGTAATGTTTTGCATAGCAACAGCCCCTCCCCCATCCCACTGTCAGGGATCCTGTGCAAATTACCCAGCTGGGACAAAAACGTAAACATCCCAATGCTCAAAATCATGCTGCTAAAAAACTCCAAATGCCCGTAGCTTTCTTATGGGTAGCCTATTATTACATACTCTGCTTTGCCTGTGCGGAAATAAAAGGAACTCACTGTGTTTTAATTTTCTGTGCGTCAGTGAAACAGTTAACTCTTTAGCCGGAAAGGGCGAAGTCTGCACAGCAACAAGCGCCATGATTGCGTTGCACTGTGCGTCTCAGCAGCTGGTGAGTGATTCTTTTGGTCCAGTAGTTGCATGTTACTATGCGCTTGCAAAATCTGTCACAGCCCTACTTCAATACCTTGCCAACAGGAGCAACGCTACTGCGAACCCAGTTTGTCCGTAATTTGTCGCATTGGATTGGTTAGCCGGCGATGATTTAGGGCTCAACTCAGCTAACCAGTGTCCTGCTTCTCCTCTATAATACAAAGCTGGGAGAAAATATTTTGATGCTACTGCCTGCGTCTATAAAGCTATTAACGATTCTGACTTGAATCCAGCCTGGTTTTGTAACGCGGCTGTAAGTTTCTTACGACGCCAGCTGTTTACAGAAAGACATCAAGAGCAGGATGTTATTTAACATAAGATGGGCAGACGGAGGCTTCAGCAGAGCACGTGCCAACCTTTCACGCGGGTACAGCGATGCCAGTCAGTTTCACTTTCAGGATGGGAATACTCCAGACACAGCTGGAACATGACTGCAAAATCTGTATCCTTTGCGATGCTACGGTATTTGCGTGTGTAATTTATTGCCTGTACCGCCTTGAGAGGCAGCATCCCTCTGAGTGTGGGTGCGTATTGTGTAGCCAAAAAAGTGCTGATTTAATGGGTTTTCTTTACTTGAATGAAGCACCGATTTGACGCCTGGGTAAATGTGTTTACAGGATACCATGGAGCAGTTAGAAGAGGAACTTACGTGTCCAATCTGCTGCAGTCTCTTCGAGGATCCACGGGTTTTGCTGTGCTCACACAGCTTTTGCAAGAAATGTCTGGAGGGACTTTTGGAGGGGAGCCGAGGTGCCACTTTCAGAGCACCTTTCAAATGCCCCACATGCCGCAAAGAGTCTCCCCACAACGGCGCAAACAGCCTGCAGATCAACTATTCTCTACGCGGAATAGTGGAGAAGTACAGCAAAATAAGGGTGATGCCTAAGATGTCTGTTTGTAAACAGCACTGCGGCCAGCCTCTAAATATATTTTGCGCCACTGATTTAAAACTCATCTGTGGGTTTTGCGCAACAACAGATGACCACAAAGGGCATAAATTCTGCTCCTTGGAGGAGGCATATGAACGAGAGAAGGAGGCGTTTGAAGAGCTGCTTCATGGGGTGGAGAGCTGGCAGTGCGCAGATATCCTGTCCTGCCTGGAGACACTACAAGCCAGTAAGAAAAAGGCGCTTCAGTCGGTGACCAAGGACGCAGAAAAGGTAACGGACTACTTCGACAAACTCATCGGTGCCCTCGAATGCAAAAAGAACGAGCTTCTCTCCGATTTCGAAACACTGAAGCTGGTGGTGTTGCAAGCCTACGACCCAGAGATCACCAAGCTGAGCACAGCGATTGAGGAGCACAGACGGGCGCTCAGCATCGCCGAGTCTTTCAGGAGCGTCACCGACCCCCTGTGCTTTCTGCAGCAGATGCAGGAGTTTCGGGAGAAGCTGTGGGTCCTTAAGGAGACTCTGCCACCCCGTCGGAAAGACATGGACGTCGGGTCACTTGTGTGCAATTTCGACGTTAAAAAGTGGGATTCACTGAGGCTCAGAGAAGTGGACAAGATTTCAGTCCCCCACGACAGTGGCTCCCACCGCACGCGGGGTTCACGGACAGCAGCATACATATGGATCATTTTATTTATGGGTTTGTTAGTGCCAACACTGCTCCTGCTGCCGCCGCACAACCTTGCAGCCTACATGCCCTTGCACATTGAACCATTTGTCACAGCAGTTTCCTCGCACCTTGCTCACACTGGTGTGTACCTGCGGGAAATTACTGACATGTACACAAGTTTAATGGATGCAGGTCAGGAATGTGTCTTGAATTTAATGGACTCTGCTGTCAGTTTTATTGGCAGTTGTAAGTTGTTTTAATAATTAGCTTGTGGCATCTCTGCTATGCAGTCACAGCTACAAATCGTTATTCAAGTCAGCCGTGAGGTGCGTTTAACCAGTGACAGACATGCACCTGAAAGTAAGGAAACACTTGTCTACCCAGTTTACATTGTCTTTTCTTTTTTTTCTGCCCAAACTTTAACCTCAGTGAAGCCAGAGAATCAAGTAGAATCAATCCTCAATCCAGAGGCTGTGTCTTACATTTTAATCAGATAGACACTAACCCATATTTTGTCCACGAATGTGCTATTTTCTCTATCTTAAGATATGGCAGTTTTTTTTTATATACATGTCCAAGATGATTTATAAATAAACCTGAGAAATTTAAGTTACTTCCCTGTTTGTTTTTATTTAGTGCAGCAGGCCAAGTCTGCCAAATAAGCAATAAAAGACATACACGGTGTAATCTCTGGCCTCCTCCCCGCACAGCGCGTCCGCAACACAGTGATGCTGCAACCTCTTCAAGGTTACAAACGTTGCATAACAGGGCCCGTGTGAAATATTTACCAGGCTGCAGACACACAGTGCCAGAGTAAAAAACATTGTCCTGTGGTTGTGATGTTTTCATGAAACCTAAACAACAGACAGCTGTACTCCCTTCCTCGGTGATGAAACGTGGGTTAGGGCGTATGATCGTCACCCGTGCTGGGCTCATGTGACTCAGTTCGTTGCATGACTTGTCCGGGCGAATGTCAAACCTCTGCAGGCTGTTGAGTTAAAAGTACACTGCAGACCTGTTTTCTGCTATGCATCTGAATTTGTAGAAAACTTGGTAGTAAGCTTAATTAAAATGCAGTTGTGAGGACAAACGGAAATTGCAGCACAACACTCAGTGCTATCTTTGACCTATTTATATAAAGACCACTGTTGGCGATAAGCCAGTGTTACAGGACACACCACGAATGGCGTGCTAATCACTTATGCTTTCATTTTCTTAAGCAAATAAGAAATTCAGTTTGAAAAATCAATGAATATATAAAGAAATAAGTAAAGTCCTAAGATCAGACCACAAAGTGAATCCGTGATGTCAGCGCTGACCATAATTCAGGATGTACGTCATAGTACGCATGTACATATATATAGCCTACTGTTGCCAGGCAAATTAAGATTGAAAATAAATGGATCACTCTACATTAATATTTTAATTGTCACGGCATGCAAATTTAAATATAGCCTAAAAAACGTTAACTCAATCCAAATTAAGAAAACCTACTGTGAATAACTTGTGTACAACTAAGATTTTCTGAAAAATGTATGTAACGCCAGATCGCCACTTTGTATCAAAACAGGGCCTATGGTGGGGGCAAATTAAAATAAACTTCACGTCAGCATCCAGGCCTATTCAATCAACTGAAAAAAATGACCAAATGTCCAAGTAATAAATGAGAAGTGAATCCATGGTCAAATCACAAGACTGGATGAGGTTCCACACACCCGTTCACACTGTGGGGCTGAGTGTGTGGTGAGAAGTTAAAGTTAAAACACTTATTTTATTACTCCTGTGAATAAAACACCTTTTTTGTCTCTCTATCGTTAATATTAATTTTACACAGAAGTTCATTTTCATGTGTTTTTGGAAAATGTGTTTGCGAAGCGCAAATACAGTGGAAGGGTAATTCTTCAATTGTACATGGAATTAAAACAAGCACCGCCGATATAAAAGGAGGTAAAAACGTATAAACTCACAGCAACCAAACAAGGGCAAAGCTTAAGCGCAGGTACGAGACAAAAGGGGGGAAAAAGGAATTTCAGGCCAGTCGAAGTCGTCACATCGGCTGGAAAACAGACATACTTATAGTTTTTAATTTTAATGACTGCAGATAGAAAATGGTACGAAAATGTAATAATTCCCCAAATTAATTATAATGAATTACGCTGACGTGTTTAATATTTACACACACACACACACACACACACACAGAAGATGTATTTCCCAGTCCGTTTTGCAGCCATGAATTACAAAATAATACATAATATCATAATCAAGTCCGTCCTCTTTTAAAATAAATACAATAAAACAAAGGCTCTGAGGTCGAATGGTCTAAATACAGTTCAGATGTTTATGTTTCTCTATTTGGAAAATAAATGCAGGCTCAGTGTTTCAGAAAAAAAAGCTTGAAATGCGGATAATTTTGTTTCCTATCATTTCGCATCATTTTACTTTTGCCAAAAGTCCTAACTGTAGTTTATTTATGATTATAGTTGCGAAAACCAATATGAGAATTCAGAATTACCATTAAAAAAGGCCTTCGAGGCCAAATGGAAGGCTGCTGCAACATGCGTTTGTTCAGGGGGACGGCAAAAATATCACGGGGCCTTCGTCGGTGCCACAAAGGAGCCATGGTCACCGTGAAAAATGTGACCAATAAAAGTATTAATGTCAGAAGTTTATTTCATATATAGCTATTTAATGAAAAGCGAAGTCCGGTCGTTACGACTGTGTAAACAAGTGTTTAACCAACCACCACCAGTTTCTTCTCTTCAGTTATCTGATTCCAGTCATTTTTATTTTCTCGTGTAAATTCACATAAAGCCTGTGGCGTAAAATTTTGTGAAAATCGGATATTTACCTACTGGTGAAACATTATCAAAAATATACAAAAATATGGTCGTTTATTTGGCGAGTGTGGTTGGGGATTATCGTCAGCGGGTGTGCTGGTCCTGGTAACAGAGATGTCCGCTCTACGTTTGCATCAGACGCCACTTAAAATGGAGGTTTTTAAATCGTGTTACGGGACACCACATCATTCGTTACAGCATTGCGGCGTTATTTCAGTGAACTTCTGAATGTCGCATCACATGTCTGTAGGCACAACACACAATCTAAAAAGACTGAGTAGTTTGAAGTGATAAATAGCCCAGACAATTATCAGATCAAGCCGAGCAGAAATCTAAAATATTCTAAGTTTACAAACGCATCTCGAATTTTATAAAATGAATGTGTTCTGATATTAAAAAAAAAATAAGTCTGTTGTATACAGCATACAGTATAATGATTATCATCATTATAATCCACCCCAAATCCGTCTGCGTCACGGACATCTCAGTAGCGCTGCAGCAAGGCCGTGCAGGCCCTCGTGGGTATCGTGTCTTCCTCGTGATTGGCTGAAACTACAAAAAACCATGTAAACGATTCTCAGTGTCTACGCAACATTTTTAGTCGAACTTGAATAAAAGACGAATGTCTACATGGGCAGCATTCTGTTAAACAGCAAGTTCACCATGTCAAGTTAATAACACGTTTCAGACAAAAACCAGTTTGAAATTTTATTTCTCCCAGTGTGCCGACATAACAGTGAAATGTAAAAAGACGGTGTATACACATTCTAACTATTAAAACAATATAGTGTCAGAGGCCAAGTCAAAATCTGTGTGGAAAAACAGTGTAGGCATCTCCCAAATACTCACTGTCAAGTCACTGAGTACAGTGTTTACTCCTATTGTGAGTGGTCAGCTTTGCTTCAGCAGCACGATCAATACTGGAGGCTTCAGCTAGAGTCTTAACTCCAATATTTACGTGCTGCTACAGTAAGGCGACCTGCAAATGAGAAAGTCCACCCAACTTTTTATCAGCACAAAAACAATTGTCTATTTGGCATCATCTCAGACGGAGGCAAGAGAGAGACAGTACACAAGTCAACTCTAATCACCACTGAAAAATGGGAAACAGGTTGAAGAGCTGCAAGGTGACAGCCAGGTTGTATATTCAGGCTGTACTGCGGCAGCACAGCATGGCCTGCATCTCAGTGTAACCCACAAACCATTCCGTGCTGCTACAGCATTGCCAGAACTGCAGTCATGGTCCCCTTTGCTTCACATTATTGTCATCTTCCATGTTACTTGTGCATTCTCCATCCACCAGGTCTTTAGTCCAAACCACATGTTCATAGATGGTTATCATTTATATACCTAAAGACCTTCAGATGATCAGCAGCATCATGTGGCAGAGATGTCTTTACTCCACTCCTAAAGCAGGCAAGGAGGTTCACCACCTGAAATACATAGACACAAAAAGACAGTCTCATTTAATTTTATTCTGAGGTCAGCCCGTCAAAACTGTGGTTATGCAACCAAGTGCAACATGTGGCCAGAAGTATGTAGACACCAAAATGTTACACTCGTGTAGCAGTTTTGAATATCTAATTTTAAACCTGGCTGCACAGACATGCACCAATTTAGCCACTATGTGGGGCTGGGCCTTGATGTTTGTTATCCCCCAACATCGTCTGGCTCAGTGTCAGCTCCGAATTTATTCCAAAGCTGTTGGATTGGGTTGAGGTCAAGTCTTTCTCCAGGCTGATAAATGTTCTTCCATACCAAATTTAAAGAGGGAAAAACTGCTTAATGCAAAAGATTCTGTCATGTTGAAACATGAAATGGTCTTCCCAAACTGTTTCCACAACACAGACAGCACACTGTTATCTAAAATAGGATTCCCTTTAACTAGAACCAAGGTACATAGAGACAAGGTTGTCCACACACTGGCCATGTAGTGTACAAGTAATTTTGCATCATTAATTCTGCAAACTACTTGTCCAACAGAGTTGACCATAAGAATGCATTGCATCTTACTAGAATGGCACAGCTGTTAACCATGTATATTTAAACTGCTTAGTGCTTATAGCAAACACACTTCTTTTATGTGCCCTTACTGTTGATCCTAGCAAGTTCACATTATTTGATTCCTCCCTGCCATATCGATAAAACTACAGCTCTCTTCGGTCACAGTAGCTTCACTTCTGACACTATTTGTGTTGTTAGGCTACCTCAATCAACTCCTCTCCTTTGGCTCAGGCTTCATGTGACCCCTGAACTTGGTAAACTGCCAAACTGTGGGAATATGTTGCTTTTCACTGCAACAGGAAAAAATTCATAAATACATATGGTGGAAAAAAAAATATTAAGTTTACCGTCACAGAGAAGTTCACTTTGACCCCTCTTTAAGAGCCCAAACTCACTTTCAGCCAGGCTGTTGGATGTTTAGTTCAGTCCAAGCTAAGATGACTTAAGAGAACCCTTGGTCAACAGAGGTAAAACTAATTTAACTGTTAGCAGACATCACATTACATGCAGGTGCATATACCAAGCACATTCACCATTACACAGCCGGAACTCTTTTTGGCATTTTGTCATTACACACTATGGTAGTTAGAAGAGAAAAAAAAAAAGACCAGTAAATGCAAGATGTTTCCAAAGTCAGTGAGCAATTGTGTTGAATAATCCTGATTTTTATATTGACCAAAAGTAGTTATGATTATGATTTTTGCCATAATCAGGCAGCCCTTGAATCGACAGGTGCTCCATATACACCTGAGTGTTAAGTGAGTATTTTTGTCTGAGCAATAAAGATGGCTGCTTAACAGAGGGAAAGTGCAGCATCTCATTTAGTGGTTAAGCACTCTTAGGTTTAAAAGATAATTACAGCTCCATTGTACTCAACTAAGTGTGCATCAAACAGAAACCACTGTACTTAACCTGGAAAAATTATGGAGGCACAATCTTTTATAAAGGCTGATTTCCTAGAAAACAGTTTCACCTTGGCAAAAAAAAAAGAAGCTTTTTTTAAAATTGCACTTTAACCATTTTAATGAAGCAAGAGTCATGTTACTGAAGAGACTTCGAATAAATACGAAGTTTACCCAAGTGATAAGAAATATATTGTATGTTCAAGTGTCATTTAGGAACTCACCGAAATTCTACCAGCATCAGAGGTGTTGTTCAATAGCTGATCTCACACAGTGAGGAAAGCAATTCAAGCACAGAATTAGCACAATGGAGGAATCAAGAATTTTAAGCAGCATAAAACTCCTCCAGTTACAGCAGTGTCAACTTTTCTAGAAAGATGTTTTAAGCTATGACAGTTAACATCAACAATATATTTGAAACTTAAAACAAAATCTCTTTAAAGGAAGCCTAGTTTGTAAGCCAAGGTGTAATAAGATTTATCTGCATCGCAATCCTGTAGGAGACTGGGTCCAACAGATATGTTGCCACTAGAGGTCTCAATGGACCTGCAATTATGACCTTGGTCTGAAGTGGACCTGAATCAAATATGAATAAACCTAATAAGAACTCTAACATACTTCTCTTCTACAGACACTGACAAGACATACAGTCCTCTCTCTTTCTCTCCCCCCCCCCCACACTCACTCACACACTCACACTCACTCAGTGCGGCTCAGAGACAAGAGAGAAGATCCCTAATAAAAATAACCATTTCATTAATATGCCTGAGAAAGATACCAATGAACATATGTGACTTTTATACTTCTGTCAAAGTTACATTTTGTCATGTGATAAAGAAGTGGTAACTGGGGATAATTAAAAAAAAAAAAAAAAAAAAAAAATGAGGGTCAGCTGCACAAAACATATGGCTTTCATCAGTAACACTGTCAGGCAATTAAACCAGGAAGGTAAACTGGAAAAATATATCTGAATGTGGTGGTTTCTTGCCTCTGAAAAGAAGCATTTTGAAATCTGACTTTCAAACACTTGATGTCTGTGTCCTACAAACATCATCAATCAGGTTCGAAATCATTCTTGTTCTTACATTACCATGCAACAATGACATAACACACACTATAAAGAAGAACCACAAATTGTTCACTGTGATATATTGCACAACTCAAGCATCAGCTGACTGAAAGATCAGAAGTTATTATAAAACCCTTTGGTATGCTGTAGAAAAATGGTAGACAGTTACACAAACTGTGTAACTTGCTAAAATAAATATTTCATTAACTTTGTGTGTTAATCAGCTCTACTGTTTGGCAAGGGCCGTCATTGATATGCTATCTCATGTTAATTAATTCAATGTGTAATCAATGACACTAAAATACATGTTTTCTTTTTCATAATTGCTAAGGTGCCTACTGTGTACTTTCATAGTAACTTAGAATATAGGATTTGACTCATTTCTATCTTGAAAAAGGCAAAAATTACCCGTGATAGATATGTCAAAGTACAACAATGTTGTGTTTAGTCAGACACACCTGACAGTTGCAGGGTGGTGAGAAGACAGTGACTACTGATGAGTGTAAGTGTCTAGGGGTCTTTTTTTTTTCTTTTTTAAAAATTGGTGTGCAGGAGCCTGGTATTTTTAAAGCACATGTAACATTTATTTCTCAATATAAAAACTCGCAACACTAGTATAGAAAAACCTGTTACAAGGGAAGAGTTAATAAACTCTCACTTTACATTTAGTACCAATTTTACAATTGGTTTATTGGTTTGGATTAACAAAAAGCCAACTAATTACCCTAAAGGAATTTGGTACAGACACCACAAGTTGTACTGCAGTTAATTTACAACTTAGCATCGAGGTGTATAATTGTTAGGTCTGTGGGGCATGACAAAATATCCTTGTATTAGACCTCGGGTAATAAAGTCCACATCCCCTGCCAAAAAAAGTGGGTGTAATGTCAACTACTGGCTGTAGTGCCTGATAAAATTATGCGAACAGCAAAAAAAAAGAAAGAAAAGAAAAAATTTTTAAGTATATATCAACAGTTTGTTAAATAAAAGTGCCACACATTTACAGATTTCAGGTCTTGCAGGATTTGCACATTTTTAGAACTTTGTATACTGGATCACGTGTTTTAGCTGTGCCAACAAATTAAAAGAAAAACAAAAAAAAATCCAGAAAATATTAATGGGCTCTGGAAAGGAAAAGAATTTAAAGAATAATTATTAACTCAATAAAAAAACAGAAAAGGTTCAAGTCATTAATCAGTAATTAAAAAAAATGTTTTTTGCAGTCCTAACTGTAAGCTGAGGCAGCTGATGGACTTTCCTGCTGATAACACATGATATGCCCCTGCTTCCAAAACTTTACATATGCAGTATGCTGTATCTACATGATGCAAAGTGGGGAAAACATGAAATCTACAAAGTACAAGAACTAGGAATCGTATGTGGAAAATTTGCACAATCATTTCCTTATCTTCTATGTCATATGTACAGGCCATTCATTGGCTCATTTAAGAAGAGAAAGAGACTGCTAAGAGAGGGAGTAGTAGTAGAGCACAGTATGAATTAAACTCAAGTAGAAGTCATAAAACAATTATTTTTAACCTGTCCATCCCTAAAATTAATTAACATAAATGCACAAAGGAAATAATCAGGTAAGCTATGTATTTTTCTTTTCAGCTGATAATTTCTTTAACAGTCCAGGTGGATTTGTTCCTATCAATGACTCTAACCTCTCCCATCTTTCTTCCTCTCCTTTAAGGAAGCATGCCCAGACATGTCACCTTCACTGCTGAGCCTTTTTAACCCATTCCTTCGACATTTGCTCCTCACACAATGGCCTGAAAGAGTCACCTGACCCCAAGGTTGAAGGTCAAGTAACCTCCTACACCCCATCGAGTACAGGGACATCGACATGACAACTCATCACCTCCCTAAAAGTGGCCTGGGCCGGCCTCCTCTGGTCTGTGTTACACCGTCTTCTGCCTGTATAAGCACAGACTAAAGGGAGATCTCCAATGACAGGCTGTGTATTCAAGAAGAAGGGGAGAAAAGGGAAAAAAAAAATCACATATATCCACAGGAAAGACCTATGCAAATGTGCCTTTCTCATTACCATCTCTAGCTATTGAGACATAAAAGAAAATTTGTCAAAATTTATACATTACTGATTAATACTATTTTCAGAATACCCCCCCCTCCAGAATACAATGAATGCAGAAGGCACACAGTTTTTCTTTTTACTTTGCCATGCAAGACTACATATATTTACCTACTACACCAAGTAGAGGCAAGACAGTATGTCCATGTGACAAAACTCAATAAGGTGTGATAAAATCAGCTACTCGGTCAACATGTACACACCATGAGATCTCAACAAGAGTACAAGGACATACAAAACATTTATTCTTAGTAGCAAAACAACCAATTGTCATGACATATCAATAAGGATGGGGGGTGGGGGATTAAATATCCCCTTTAATCAAATATACCTTCGCTGGGTGTCTAAGTCCGAAAGCAACCCAGGAAGTGGTGAGCTATTTTATTGTTCATTGCAGACCAGGGATGCAACCAATAAAGACCTGCTCTGTTCCATACAAACACCAGTACTGTAGTGGTATGTGTTAATCCTAGAAAAACCTGTTACATTAACTCATCCAGCAAAACTTGTCCAGCATAGCACAGGCAGAGTGGCTGGGATTCCCTGGAAGCTACTGCCATATCTTGTTAAATAAATTACAAAATACTCCAGAAACATGTGTAAACACATACCTAGGATCGACAGGAGTAAAAACCTATTTTACAGAAAAACACGAGCAGATATGTGAGTGACTGAGTCATTCTTGCACACCACAGGTATACACCAGCTCCTGCATTACTGTCAGGTGTGTGTGTGACAGCCTGACTTTTCAGACTTCAGGTACCCAGTATCTGTACTAATGAATAAAATAATCTGAAACACTGAATTGAGAATTCAGCTTTGATTTTGATAAATAACATGAACTGTATTATGTAACCAATGTCTGTAACTGGTTTTGTGAAAGCATAACACTCATCTAACATGTAAACTTTAATATGATTCACTCTTTCATTGAACTGTTTTGAAATAATGTGTGGGTCTCACAACAGGACAGTGCATGTCTTTAAAGGGCTAATAATAGTTAAAGAAATTTTAAGCACTTCTAATGAAAAGTGTGAACCACATTATATGGCTCCATCATAACCAACAGCAGTGTCTGTCATCTAAACACACCAGTCTATCCACAATGTGTCTGGTGAAATATTTAATCTGAACACACAACTGCTGTACCAGCCACTACTGTATAAACAATGCATTTTAACTCAGTATTATTCATTCCTCAACGAATTCATTTCTGATCTGTCTGGTCATTTACTACTTCATTTGAACTATCTCAAGCTTCCTCCTACCGCCACGAAAGCCAGAGCAGCAATAAACAGGATGCGGACAAAGCAGTACACTGTGATGCAATTTGTAAAGTACGACCTGAGGACTCGATTACACTTGACCAATAGCATAAAACTATTTTTTAAAAATGGCACTGCTACAACCACCTAAACAAATGATAACTACCACAACCTTTTTCAAAAGGGGTGAGAAAGAAAAAAATTCGAGGTAATCACTACTTACAGAACCACCAGCAAGACTGAACTTAGGATCCTAGTGTGTATGTTGTACGTATGCATACATAAGCCAGAAGGGAAAAAGAGGAAGCAAAGCTAAAGTGTGAGAGCTGAATGGCACACCCATATACTCATGCACCAATTACACAAACAAACTATACTTGGTTTTTCTGTGCAAAAATCCAACTCAAATGTCTAGGTGGAATTGAGATACACAATTCAGTGTAAAAAAAATATGTTACACAATACAAACAAAAATTTTCCTACTAAAAATTGGGCCTTTCAAGGAAGTTTTGTTTTTAATACTATTCATGAGTCCATATGTTACCACAAATTTAAAAATAAATAAATAAAAGGGTATTGTGGCTCTTGAGTATGTTAGCGCTCAAATCCAATTGCATGTAAATACAGGCATTAATAATCTCTTTGATGATTTCACCACATTCCTTGCCAAGCTTGACCTAGCCAGGACTTACAACTGTTTAGTGCAGTTCCAATTACACACCAGCACACCAACATTACAGCAGTAAATTCAAAATTGGGTATGCTGACATTTCTGGTGAAAATTGACCAAATTGGCTGTTTGAAGCAAACTTTTAAAGCTGCTGACCACATTGCTGGTCACACTGTGTGAAAATATCTGGTCTCTCTGCATCAAAACACACTGTCTGACTAGGAGCAGTGGGTGAGGTGTTACCTGCTCACCAAGTTAGGGCAACTAACAGAAATGCACAAACCATCCACCATTATTTTAGGGTCACATAAACATTTCCTATTTAACTGCTTACAAGTTAATACTGTGGACTAATCTAGCACCCTCAGGTGAAAAAAAGGCTGGTGCAGCAGAAATGAAAACACTGTGTGTGTAGTCAGAGAAGGCATACTCGTGTTATGTCAGATCTCACTGCCGGTGCTGTTGCAGGTTATCATATTACTACCTAAAATTTAATTACCGAGCAGAGAATTCACCAGCATTGACACAGCTGATGTATTCTTTCTAAACAGACTATCAAGTCCATAAGTACTTCTGTCACCACACAACACAACAAGAAAGGGGGGTTGCAACTTTCTGATTGCAGCTGCAGAGGCTCAAAAGATCAGAGATCTTTTGAAAATGTATTAACATTAACATGCTGCTAATTGGGCCACCTAAATACATCAATGTTCACAGCAGATGATCTTACTTTGGCAGGCCATAAAATTCCACTAACTTCTTCGACGGAAAGAAAGCGTGGTGTGGAGTATACACAAATCATTACAGCAGCAGCTAACAATTATTTTAAAATGTCAATGCCACCTCTATAAGCTCTTCTTGGGCTTTCACCATTTTATTGAAACAGGTGCAAAGTCTTACGCACTACAGTGATGCAGCACCTACTTTATGCAAAAATCAAAGCAAATGCAAAACATATGCTTGTAAGAAGCATGCAAGGACTTGACACTCTCATATGCTGCCAGTGTTATCGTCCTTAACTTTAGCCTAATACATCATGCAAAATACATCAGACACTAATTTTCACAAAAGATCACATCCAAACTTAAGGTTTACACAGACTAACTACTATTTAAACTATCACAGAACAGAAATTGTGTTTGCAAGAGAAATGGCTGATGTATATAAAATAACTTGACAGCTTCTGTTTAATGCTGCTGAGGCATAGACCTGAAACCAAGGCCAGCTTCTGGAAAATAACCAACCAGACCCGTGAAAACCTGTTCCATCACTGCAAATTTGAATACTATAAAGTTTGTGCTGAGTGTTGCAGAAAGAAGGAAGAGAAGGGTGGGGGTTCTCTGCAGCCTGGCTACAACACATGTGAGCAAGTACAAGAAGAGAGGCACAGTTTCACCAGGAAATGGGGGTGGGAGCCCATTTTGCCGGAGGGGTCTGAGAAGACAGAATGATGAGTCACAGAATGTCATGCTAACAGTCTGATACAGCACAACAGTGCTCTACAAAGAGAGTGAAATGGCAAATACCAGAAACCAAAAGGAAGACACAGACCTGTAGCATTTTAAGGTGATTAACTGTAAGCAAAACATGAATAAAAATACACGTGCTAATGTGACAACTGTACACATGGACAGCATCAACAGTACTTAAATCCCTCATCAAAAGAATATGGGCAAAATATTTACACCAGTTTCACCTGTGTAAGCACACCAGATAGACATTCTAAAACTAGGCAACCAGTGTGTAAAAGTTTATATATTACTAAGATTCCTGATCACAAAATTTCTTTTTGACAGAGAGCTACCACCTCCTTTCTAGACATTAGAGCTAACAAATTCAAATCTGTAGTCTTTGTGAATCAAACATATCACCAATAAGCACACACTTTGCAGTTGATATCATAAAACTGATTACAAAAGATTGCTTCCATCAATTAAACTGGATGAAATTGGATTTTAATGATCACTAATGCTACCTCAACTGAAATATTAAGTACTGTTTTAAATGTGTTTTTTATCCTTTTTGTTTTTACATTTTAACAAATAGATTAACAATGTGAATCCACAGTTTCAATTTGTTTTTGTGCCTACACTTTAACAGTCAAGCATTCATCAATATTTTAATGCATCTACAGTATTAGAGCAATTTGACTTAAATCACAGACCTTTACACAGACAATTTCACATTTTAGCACAGAATAAACATGGGTATGCTTAGTTTGTCAATATTTTTGAGTGTAAAAAACAGCTAAACAGCTGTTTTATACAGTAAATTAATTTATTATTAAGTTCTCAATAAACAGCAGGGATTTTTCTTAATCATTTTAACATGTGTGTCATATTTGAGCATGATAATTAACACAGATGCACAGAGTAAAATAGAAATTTAAGTTAATAAAAATTGCCAATCCACTTTGAATACACCAAGTGGTGTACAATAAATAGCAACAAATGTATTTATTTCTAAAGCTAAAAATCTAATTCCTGCTACATTTTGAAGTTTAGCATACTATATACTGTGTTTCATACAACCACAAATAAAAGTTTTGTCAGTCAGACGCATCAGATCTTGTAGCACAATAATTTCCTTGTCCTCCTCCTTGCTCTGCTATGTGACTGTGAAAGGTCTTTCCCTCATATCATGTTAGCTAATTTCCCACAAACTAAATGCCCTCAAAAATAAATAAACAAAATCCTACTATCAGGTGGGCAGTTTCATCGTGAAAATGCTGTCCCTCTTGTACCACAATTATCATACTAAGGATACAGTCTGTAATTTCAGTGAAGAAAACTATGCCCAGTCATGTAGGTCATGTAGATCTAATTGAAGAGGAAGCACAACTTCTAAACTCACTGCTGCAAAGTATGTACATCAAAATAAAAATCCTGGATAAATACTATTAGTAAGCTCATTGTCAGTTATGATGGGCCATAGGGAAAAAGGGACTGCAGGAAAAAAAGACAGGTCTGTCTCACTTTCTCAATTCCGTTAATTTGAATTAGATTTTTATTTTTATAATTTAAACGTGATATTTGACAATCTGGACACCTATTTGTTTAAATAAATGCAACACTGTAAAAGATAGGAAGGCCTCACATTATGTAACACATTAAACCGATTTCTACTTAGAAGGAAGTATAAGGGGCGGGTTCAGAAGCACAATTATATGGAGCCTCTCTTTTAGTCTCTTATGCTTTATTAGTCAAGTAGACATGTTCATTATGAGAAGCACAAGGCAGCAAAAAATACCACACATATAACCTCTCCAGTAATAAATGACTAGGTCCGTTCTGTCACTCTTTACTAAACCGATTAGACCACGCAGTTTTCCCACTTCAATGTACTTGAATATAATCAGGGTCCAGGGCACACAGAAAGAAGAGCGAGGCTAGTAGGGGCAAAAAAGGCAAAAAGGGACAAAAAGCATTCACTGAAAACCCTTCATCAAACTACGACTGACTAAAAGAAACCAACATTACAGCGGGCCACGAGCAGCACTGCAACCAACAATACAATTCTTATTTTTTAATTACTAACGTTAATATTGATTCAACTTTACCACATCATTAGTGGTTATGACAGCCATTCGTCTAACGTTTAACAGACCTGTTAAAGTTGAACCATCAAAAGTTGCGACCTAAAACGCTGTCACTTGACTGTGGAATAAACTGAACACCTAACGCTTAACGTAAGATATTCAACCTGATACATATGAACCAAGTACTAAGTGTTAGATAAAACTACGTTAATTACGGGGTATTGGTCATTAGAATTACGTTAATACAAGAGCTGCCCTGGTAACGTTAGCCTGCCAACACGCTAAAACACTACAAGACACAGCTAGGAAAATAAAACAAACTCCATTATTATTAAGGGCATCACTGAGTGTAAGGTCAAACAGCGATATAATGACAAACTTACCAGGTGCTTTCTGTCTAACAATCCAAAAAACGTCTGCAACAACACGTATGCCATTTACCAGCTCGAACAAAGGGTCTGTCTTAGTTAACAAGCTTGGTAAAATTAAGTTACCACAAAAGGCACTGTGTCTGTCCCGGTCTCTCGTATTGATTTTTTCCCTCCGAAGCCAGTGAAGGTGCCGTGTGCATTTGTTGACACTGCCGACTGTGCTTCTCCTCTGTTCGAGCCTGGCTGCTTTTGCACCTCCCGCTCAAAACTGGGTTCCAATGCCAAAAAATAGTCCATTATAGCTTAACTTTGATTTATAACCGATAAGTTTAAGTGTCTCCTTCATAAAAATAATTTTCCATCTATTCGGGATTTTTTTTTTTTCAAATACATCCCCCTCCCCTCCTGGATAAAACGGACCACTGGATGAGCACATATTTTTTTTTACCGTTACAGCGCAGCAAAGTCAGAAATCACTGTGTGTGTGCTAGCAGGCTAAGCTAGCAGGCTAGCTGCTAGGAGTAGTTGAAGCTGGCAAAGCTGGCCAAATGGCTAACGTCTCCCCGCCACGGTCGGTCTCTCCTCTTTTCCACGCATTCCTCTCCATAAGTCCGTTTATATTGTCCGATTAAAATCTATTTAAATACTTTGTGGCTTCAATTACCTGCGTTCCCATTGGAAGTACGTGATGCCCCTCTCTAAAAGCGCAGTTTATTTTTGAGCGCTTCGTTTCACGCCCGTCTCGGCGACAGCTTTCTATGTTCGCAGCATCCTCTCTCCGCAGCTGCTGAGGCAATCGCTGTTCACTCGAAAATGGCGCCGAAAGATACACTCCTCATTCAAATTCGATAGAGCCTCCCATTCTCCCTATTGGCTGAGTGCGGAGTGGACTCCGCGCATCTGATTGGACGCTGAAAATGCACTCTCGAATGATCAGCAGCCCACGCAGCGTTCAGCAGAGAGGGACAAATTAACTCTTTAGGTCCCTCAACGTCGTTTACAGCGATAAGCAAAGCTAAAACCTTTACGCTCAAACTTGTTAAAAATGATTTTTGATATGAAATGAATGTCACAATCCCTATTAATGACTCTGTACCATTAATAACACCATGCAGCTTTTATAAGTGACAAAATCTGTATTGACACAAGAGGAGACAGAGCGATCAAAAGTGCAGTAAAGTCAATGGCATTATTAGGCACCACAGGCACACTATATTTGACCAAAAATGAATATTCTATATGCTACATTTAAGAAGTGGAGTAGTTGCATGAGAGTACTTGCATTAATGTTGTACCAAATATCCGTTATCAAGTTTCTTACCACTGGTGAATATAAATGACTAAATTTTGTATTGAAAGCTCCATAGCTTGGCTGCAGGCATGATAACAATCTGTGGTACCATACCAACTGAGCAAATTTCACTCCATTTTGATCCACAGTAAAACTACAATTGGCCTTGTTATTAAAACACAATTCAGTTGAGTCAGATTAAAATGTGTCAGCTGTCTGATATTGCCCTTTAACCCACTGAATATCAGTTGGTATCAGGGGCATCCTATCAGAATCAGAATTCAGTGGCGGAAAGTAACTAAATACATTTACTAAAATATTTACCTTAGGTATAATGTTAACATACTTGTTCTTTACTTGAGCATTTCTATTTTGCTACTGTATTCTCTAGTAGTTGCATTTCAGATGCAAATATAGTGCTTTTACTCAGTTACATTTACTTACTATTACTATTTAGTTACTTTTCAGATTAAGATTTAACATAAGAAAAACATAACATAACCTTATAAAATATAATATATTGTTAAAGACTATCCCAGTGGTTGCCAGTCTTTCTGGCTTGTGACCTCTCACAGTCTGTTTGGGGCCCCTTTTCATGTTTCAAATATCTATGAGTTGTTATTAGTTCCACCAAAGAGACATTTCCCCTAAAAACTTCTCACATTGTTTCATTCAACCATGGCAGATTATCCTTTTAAATTATCTGTAGTTTCTTCTGCCTCTCTCTCTCTCATTAATCACCTCCTGATTTATTGTGTAACCATTAGGATGGGCCTGGCCCCCAGATTAGGAACCACTGGACATAAATACAGAACAGTATATAAAGTAGTTACCAGTTACAACAGTCAGATTTTACTTACACACTGGTGCATCTGTATTAACAGTTTAATATTGTATGATAATCATAAAACAGGGTTAGTTTTCTATGGACCCAGTACTGTTACTTTGATGCTCTGAGTACAATTTGCTCATGATAATGTATTTTTACTTGACTAGGGATTTGACTGTAGGGCTTGTACTTGTGGAAGTATTTTCACATTATTGTACTAGTACACTTTACTTAAGTAAAGGATCTCAGTACTTCTCCTTGCACTGCATCCTATGATTTACAGTTCCATACAGCCTACAGGTATTTATAGCCTTTTATTTACAACATTTCATGTATAAATGAGAGTTTTTCAAGTACATGTAAAAGCACAGTTTGATAGATGTATAAGAATGCTAAATGCTTTACAATATTTTTATTGCCATCTTTCATATGAGCACCATGAAGATCTATTCTAAATGTGTTCCTTATTTATAAATTGGGTACCTATCTACAGTTAGCACAGTGGTGCTCGTCTTGGAGTGACAGGCTTATCAAAAACAATCAAAAGATAGCCATATAAAACACATTAATGCCGTCATGGATGGCAGGAGTATGACATCTGGTTCATGCTAAATACTAGGTCAAGAAGTAGGCCTAAGGGAATTGATGAGATCACATATGGCCAAGAATGCAAACCAAATCATGAAAGATGGCAAGGAACAAAAAGCAATAAAAGCCTTAACTTTAAGGCAGTGAGGTAAAGAAAGGAGGCTCAGTCAGCACTTATGTTCCCCTTTCTCTCAATCATGTGGAGCTGGGTTAAAGACACTCCATCTTAGCGTTTTTTTCACAGTTAGAATGAGGACATTCTTGGGCTCTCTTATCTTAAATTGCTGTGTCATATTGCCCTCTCTAATTTTAATGAAGTTTCCTTTTCAGTTTCTCAATTTTTTTAAATGTTTGACTGATTTGTTTTCGTATTTCAAAGCGCCTTGGATATCTAACTCAAAGGAAACAAATTCCCTAAGTAAATTATAAGACATAACCACTTATTGTCAATTTAAGATTAGCTTGGCAACACCACACGAGTACACATACACACACACACATTGTAGTGTACATGCAACGGCCAAAGCAGGGACGGGTTGGGCTCTGCCACAATAACCCTGCTGTTATCGTATCTACTGTAGCATAGTGTACCTCGGGCAAGATAAACAGAGACAGCCATTTCATCCCAATGCACACATAATAACAATACATAACATTCACCTGCTATGTCAGTAGTTGGCTCCACCAGGGTATATTGGAAAAAGGTTTAACTGCAACCTGTTATTAGTCTTATGGCGTGCTTTGTGAATAGAGGCCAATCATTTGAACACGACTTGAACAGAGTTAATATTTCTACAGATCTTTTAAAAAATGTTATTGCTATAATAGCTGTCATTTACTTTTTTTATTCATGGTAACAGCATTTTAAAACTTTATATTTCTTTCATCCCCGTCAAGAAGCACAGAATTTTCTGGGTGCGGTATGGTAAAAAAAAAACATAAAGTTTTTTTACTTTGGAGTTGAAAAGCAGAACGCGAGAGAGAGGGCGCCCATTGTGTATGCATTCTGGTGTAGTGTGGACAATGGGGCGGAGAGGGAAAAAACACACTTGTTTACAGATAAACTGGTTTGGACAGGAAGCCAGTAAGGAGGAGCTCTGTGTTGTTAAACAGGCATGTGGAGAGGCAGGGATGAGCCAGCAAAAACACCACCGTGACCATAGGGAAGATCATCATGCAGTACTCAAAGACAATGCACACGCACATACACCCATGCATGTGTGCATTCACATCCGCAAACACACAAATGCAGTACTTCGAGGCCTGGTAGATTAATAAAGAGTTGAAAACTTTTAATTTGGTCAGAGTTTGAACAAGGTTACACAGTAACCACTACAGCTGTTCAGTGAGATAAACAGAAATTGTGCTTTGTTTAGTTTCACTATGACAAAAATTAACAAGATAAAAAGACACTCATGGGTCCTTATTAGCTGGGCCAAACAGTAGCCAAGCTGAGCTCTGGCGAATACTATACACTTCATCCTGCATTGTGTCACCGTCACATGAGCCCACACTGCCTTCCATTAGGCAGGAGATCCTTATGACTCACGAAAACACAAGTCACATGTCACTACACAAATGAACCATGCTACTCAGACTGCTTGGTTATCCACAGCAGCTTTTCTGCAGGACCCAAATGAAATCACATCATAATGCATCTCTTCATTAGGAGGGTTGAGACAGAGTGGAGTTCTCCCTTGTCCTCTGGTAGAAGAGCTGAACAAGAGCCACAGTGTCATGTATCGTGCTGTTTGGCCACAGTGAGCTAACCCGGCTGCAAAGTTGCCATGCTGGGGCTGTTTTAGTTCGATGTAATTTGATTTCATGTTAGATGTCTTGCGCGCATGGTTGGCTGTTACACTCAGCTGCTTCTCATTCAAGGAGGCGTTTTACGGATTTTTTCCCTCTCTCTCTCTCTCTCTCTTGTTCTTTCTCTCTTCTTCCCTCATGTGACTCAAAAGATGGCCTTTCACACCACCACCAGACATGGGACTGTGTCACATCAAATGATAGGAAAATGAGACAGTAGCAAAAACTCGGCTCACACCACGCTTCATGAGCTCAAACGCAGACCCCCTGATTTTACTGAAAAGAGGAAAATATCAGACACAGACTGAATGACACCTTGAAAACACTCAAAAAGGTTGATCAAGGTCAGAGGTGAAATTAAACCGGCCATAAGCACCCATGTACCACGGAAGACAGTTTTCAGCTTTAACGGCAGCCTGAGATGGCAGCTTTCATTCTTATTTAAAGTGTGATATACACTGAAATCACATTTTGTCATGGGAGCATTATGTGCTGGCCAAAATGAGAGCAAGCACACATCATCAGCTTTCAGTGGCACAATGCTGCCAATCCCTGGATTTGATTAAGCATGACAAATGAAAGTGTGAAACTCATTCCTACTTTTCTCACTGTAGAGGTCAGATTAAGATTGATGTCGTTCTAAACGCAGTTCGTTCCGTTCACTTTTTTGAATGAAAAATGTAAGAGGCCACATTGAGTAAATCTAGAGACTAAACTATTTCTTTTTATCATCCAAAAAATCAAAATTTTCCATTTTTGATAGTAAATATCATGCGGTGAAAGTGGAGCTAATATTTACAGATGCTTTGAAGTGTACCAGAAAACAATTAAAGTAATACGTGAAAAAAACAGCCCAACAGTCAAAATGAGCAACAGTGTGAAACAAAGTGTAAGAGACTATAGGCTTACTATATTAATGTGGCCTATTCCCTCGTCTTGGTCTTTAGAAAACACAATGAGCCCCACTGAGAACTCCATACTAGAGAGAGACTCTCTATTGATGTCTCCTCGGTACCCCTCCCCCTCTCTCTATGAGACATCTGTAGCAGCTGCCCCCTTGTGCTCCTGTCAGCAGGGCAGAGTGTGTGTGTGTGTGTGTGTATTTGTATTTGCATGTGTGTATGCACTAGTTGAGGTGGGGTTAGCCGGGAGGTTAGTGTGGGGCGTGCTATAACACCTCCCCCTTTGGAGGGGTCTGGCCCGCACACTTGTGGGACATCACATTTATCAATGGCTAATAGTCACTAGCAGGTCACCCTGAAAACACAACAGGGACCTTTGACCTCTTTTTAGCACAAAGGCTGCGAGGTGGTCACATTTGCCCTCTGGCGTGATAAAAAGTGCACACACCCACACACAACTTTTTTTTACATCTAAATTTGCCATCCTAAATCACGATAACATATTGATTCTTATGTTGATATCTAATAAACCTAATCCCAGGATAAATTAAATTTTTAGCCCAAAGCGCAAAACAGACACTTATCAGCAGGGTCCTACTAAACATGATCACATGATTGGCCCATAAGATCAGATATTACAGCACAAGAAGCCCTTTTTATTTAGTCTCTGTCTTAGCCATTACATGAAATGAGTCTAATTCATAGAGGAGTCTAAAATTACATTAGAAACAGGAGACAGTTAAGTGGAAACTCATCTTTGGTAACAAGGACGAGGGGGGCAAGTGTTTAGTAGTAGGACTAAACGAGGACAGCAAGCTGTTCCTCTGAGAAATTATTTGGTTTAAGATTTCCCATAAACATGTTGTATGTAAAGTGGCAAAAGAGTCAGCAAAAACTTCGCTGTAGAGACCGCAAAAGCCGTGTAATCTGCCAGCACAAAAATGACAAAGACAAGATTCATAGCGCAGCTCTGAGTTGTGTTTTGGAACTCTGTTCTACAGACTTTCAGTTTTCATATATATTAAATACTGCATTTGTGTCATGCGCCAAAAAACTCATAGGATGCCATGAATAAAATGTGACCAATAACTTCAGAATCAAGTACTACTGCACTGAGCGTCAAACTTGCCGGGGGCTGGCTGGGGTGTTTCAGCCTGATGAGAAGCGTTTTTCATCCAAAATAAATGTTACTGTCATTTTGGGAAAAGGTTTATATCTCCCAACAAAACATTGTTCATGTTGCTTCCTGTAGTAGTAATGTTTTATTATCTTGATGATTGTCCTCAACCCTCAGTGTTTTTTTATTTTTTTGCTTTATTGAAACAGACTTTGAAAGGGATTACGAGGAGGGCTGAACATAAGCAAGATCTAATCCTAGGCATGCAGGGTTACGGAAAGGCCTCGAAGAATAAGAAGAATAAGTTTAGGAAGGCCGATGTTAACAGTGATATTTTTCAACACAAGCTGGTGATTAAGGGTATTTTGAGCCTACAATCTTTATCTCTAAATTGATGATGATTGTGCCAAAAAATAAAGTTGAGTATGGTTTGAATGGCAGCTTCACCACAGGATTAACTCTCCCCACTGAGAACCGGATGGAAATAATATAAATAAATGATCAGTATGCAATTTAATCATTTCAGTCAGAGACAGGTGTACCCCTAAACAAAAGACTGACTGAAAAGACACATTCTTTCTTCTTACAGGGTTATGACTATACATTTTCTTCAGTTTCTCATTTTATGCATTACATTTAGCACAGTTTAGACTCACTCGGCGTTCGGGTCATGGCACGCAGCAACAGAGAGTTTTAAAAAAACAGTAAAGTCTTCAACAGATTTCCTTAATTGCATTCATGAGGGTTCCACAGCATGCCTATGCTCGTGCTGTATAAATGTCAGCATTAAGATAACGTTTAGAATGAGCATTTGTTTGCAGAAACAATTTAGAAGCAAACATTAAATGCCAATTTCACTGTAAGTGATGCGTTCTGCACTTGTAGGTCTAAATCTCTGGGCTGTATTTTAACTCCTATTTAAAAGTGCCTGCAAAGTGAAGAGACAAAATAGAAAACAAAGTACACCCACTATAAAACCTTCTATTTTCCTTCCATTGATAAGCACATATGCTCATTACACTGGCTGATCTGAGACTCCATTGTCATTATTGTCGTTCTGATAAGATAGAAAACAGTTTCTTCATGATGCATGGTATGTTATGTGCTCAGTTTATATTAATCACCCATCACAATGAGTCAATACACAGACTTTTAGGTGATGCTGAAGACTGGAGCTTCACACTGGACGGTAAAAAGCACCCTGTTGTGAAGTCACTGCACAGTCTGCAGGTACTCTAATGTTTTCTTATGCTGGCAAAAAATGTTTCTTAGTGAGATGTTTTCTCAAGTGCATTTTCTCAAGTGCATTGATCAAAGCCTAACATTCATTCAGTGTTATGCCAAAATTTAGAGAGGTAGACAACATGTCTCACCTACGCCGTCTGTGTAAAGATCTTATGCTCTCTTGAAAAATAGTGTCCAGATGGCTGATACCTTACATTTAACAATATCAGAGCTGCCAAAAAAAAAATCCTTCATGCTGTGGATCACCGGTTCTCACCAAGCTCTAAACTGAAGAAAATACTTATATATTCTAACAGTTAAAAGAGACAGCTGTCTACACTCTGTACATGCCACTATGAATCCTGCTACTACTGATATTAATAATAATAAAGCGGTTATGCATTTTGTAACAAGGCAGTTGGCGTCTGATTGCAATAGTTCCTCGCTAAGATTTTGTATGCAGACCACCTCGTGACTCTTTCTGAACGACATCTGTCAGTGAAAATAATTTTGGACAGTTTTCTCTTCTGTTGCAGCTTTGAAGGCTCTTTCTAATCATTAATCAATCGTTTGAACAAATTTGTAATGCTGAAGCTGTGCGTCTACCTGTAAACTGACCAAATTTGCTTCTTTTTTTTTTATTCCCACTCAGCTATTGTAGGAGGCGAGGGAAAGAGGCAAAGTTGGGGGCTACAATACCGCAGTATCTGCTACAGTCGACACTTGGAAAAAAAAACGACATGAAAGTGTTACATCATCAATAGATCTGTTATAGAACCTCCCATCACTAGTTTCTACGCATCTTGAAGGATCACTGAACATTTAAGAAGTAGGCTGTTGCTCTGAAACTTTATACATATATACATATGTATGAAATTTAAACAGCAGCCTCCTAAGTGTTCCACAGCCAGGTATTTTTAGAATCCGAATCCGAACTGAAGGCACTCCATTGACAGATACTCACATTTTCCATTGACACTCTAGAGGTTATATTAAATTATAGGTTACCTGACCGTGCCTGCATTGTAATGACACAGCCATAAGCAGCGTTTGGGGCACACCTAACAGGATCTTGGTTATTTGAGAGTGTGATCGAGCTCGGGGAACACTGAAACCAGACTTCAGGCTCCAAAGACAAAACCAATCTATTCATTGTCCTGTTTCTGGACTACAAATTGAAAATCCCTGCGGAAGTCCCTCCCTCCACAGGCCACTGTTGTGCCTCAATGATGTAACCACTTTCCAAATATAGCGTGTTGCTGATGGCTAAGCGGCTCCCTCATTGGCCGAGGCCGCTGTCAGTCACGTGACGCCACCGCGATCGTGTTATTATTGTAAACAGCCCGCCTGCTCTCCACCGACGCTCTGTGTCGAGCCGACTACTCCATCCAGTCCTTTGTTCATGCAGCGAAAACACCGACGCGACAAAGCGCAGCGATCGTCCGCCCAAAACTGCGGCTCACACACACCACAAAGCAAAGTTAGCAAAGTATCACCTAAAACGACGACACAGACGTGTGTTCAATAAAATGATCGCACCGTCGCTCCGCTGCGGGCATGTTTGTTCATCACCAGGATCTTCATGCAACCGGCGACTGCTCAAGGCTGCTGCATGAATAACAATAATAAACTGGCAGTCTGTGTTGGAGACTTGTCAATGCACAACACTCGGATAGAGGCTGTTCACGTCCCCCTCTCATAAACTGATTTCACATTTCACGTTCACGCCGAACCTACAACCACAGTGTGTTAGATTGACAGCAGTGTGGTTAAAGCCTCGATGTCAACGACTCCTAAATGTCAAATTGGTGAAAAAGATTATAGAGGCTACTTGTCATTTTGAAAGCTGCGTGCACGTCGACATCCCCCACAATGAATATATGGGCCTATAACTTATATTCTACCGAGGCAATTCGACAACATTACCCGACAGGGACTTTACTTTGTGTCCCGTATCGCACAGAATCGACCAAAACGACTTTATCTTTGCGGCGACTGACACCGTACGGCACACTCAACTAGTCGAGAGGTCACCCAGCAAAAGTTGAAATGACTCCACTCACTGTTTTAATGGCACTTACTCGATAGCCTGGATGCCTTTCGGAGTGATCGACCGCATCTCTCTCGCTGCCAGCCGGCCACTGGTGACACCCTCACCTCGACGGTTCCATCCAGGCAAGTTGACAACAAGCTTCCTTTCTCCGACTAAGTGCAGTTTCAGCAAAGCTTCAAGGAAGTTGTTTCTTTTGTTCCAGTATTTTTTGGTTGCGTCAATGTTGCGAAAAGGGGGAGGCGGAGCGGTGGTAACAGAGAGCGACCGAGAGAGAGAGAGAGAAAACAAAACATCTGAGCGCACCATAGCTTAGTTCGCACGCCTGGCCGTTAACGCACAGAAAACTCCTCATCCAAATCCGCGATAAACTCGTCTCATCAGCTCAGCTCACGTGTCTGGGACAACCAGCATCGCCTCAAAGTGAAATAGACAAGCTACACAGTAGGTGCCCAGGATAGGCTGTCCAAGATCAGGCTAGTGGTCGGTGCGCCCCGTGCGCGCGTAGAGAAAAGGATACATTTGCATAGCCCGGCCCGGTAACTTGGATTTCCTCACAGAACTACACATTCCGAATCGCTCGCGGGCTTTTCTTGCTTTCAGTGGCGCTTTTACGCTTCCTCTCTGTTAGCCTACTTCATCGAGACAGATTTCTTCAAACCGAGAGCGCAGACTGCACGCCTTTTCCACTTCAAACTCTGCTAGTTCCCGGACAGCGCAGGGCGGTAACGACATGTTCAGTAACGCGTTACCACCCAAAACAAATAGGAGTATAGAGACTTAAGAATGCAATTTTTCTCAAAATCTCTGTCGCTATCAGACGAAATCACATTTCCTTCAGCTTAAACACAGGCATTATTAATGATCTCATCCATCCATTCATTTTCTTGGCAGGTTATTTACTCTCTGTCACAGATTAAGTGACAAAAAGTTAACTCTATCTTAGTGGAGGTAGGTTTTACCAAGCCAAAAAATGACCATGTGGACATCACGACCAGGCCAGGTGAATGGACTCCCTGCTTTCTGACGACAAAGACAGGACCTTAGAAAATGCAACAAGTAACGAATGAGGTTTGTGCAGAAAATTGAAGCATGAACAGGCTGCACTTTGATGTAACGAGTCCGCCACTTCTTAGAACCGAGGGGAGGGAGAGCTGAGACGGCTTACTATGCAGAAATAGGATCATGTTGGTTCATCGGATAAAAAAGGTGAGCTCCCTGTTTCCTCTCCGCTGTTACAGTAGCGTTGCGTCAGGAAGTTGTTGGTGTCAGTGAAGTCACCATCAAGACGCCCTTCTCGCCATCCAGCCCGACGACTATAGAAGCATATGCTTTGCAGAAAAGCGCTTAGATCATTTCTATATCAAGTAAAAAAGCAGCCGCGGTGCCCTCAGCTACTAAATGCCCTTGAAAATATTTTGACCTCACAGCACCAGAGGCTGTGACAAAATGTTTGGTACCATGGAAATAAAAGGCTGCAAGATATCAGCGACGAGGAAGTAGATTTTAGAGGCTGATGGTGATCAACTGAAAAAGACAAGCATGAAGAAAAATGAGTGAGACAGCTTGTGTATTTATAAAAACGAGCTCATCAGAGATAATTCCTTGTGCACATGCACTGTAGACCTGCACTGTTGAGGCCCAGTGCATACGAAGCTCTTTGGAAGTTTTGTGAAATTAAATGGTTAACAGCAACATCAAAACCAAGGCCCGTGGATGATCTGCAAAGCAACTCCACAATAACCTCATAACCTCACGGGCTGGGGCTTAGAGCTTCCCTATAGCACCAAAGTCCAGGTGTGCATGTGTGAAAGACTCCGTGAACACCGTCTGATTTGTCATGACTTCAAACTCTGATGAGAAACATTTAGTACGTGCATATAACAATTGAAGGACGGAGATCCTATTTGTGACATTTAAAATATTACTTTTACACAGTTTGCACTATTATCCACAAGTGTAAAAAAAGGGAAGGGGTGAATGAATGAATGAGTGAATGAATGATCAACAGCAAGATAGTAAAGATGCAGCTCGTTAGCAGAATACACTCAAAAGATGATTCTTGTGTCAGTAGCCTATACTGACACTGACACTGACGTCCTCACTGTCCAATCAGCGTTGCGCCACCACATCTTCAATGAAAAGGTGAGTGCATTTTTGACCCAAATCTTATGCATGTCCAGGCAAGGTTTACGCTTCTTGTTTCATACTTTGTTCCTATAACTGCAGGTGCACATCAGCCATCGTACGGATGTGATGCGCTGCAGGTCATTTGCATGTTGTAAAGTGATCATAAAAGCAAACAATAAAAGAAAATAGGCTACGCAACTAAAGAAAAATATCTGAGTCATATTTGTCCATTTCACAAGCACCATATTGTTATTCATCAGTTTTATATGCAGAGCTCGTTTGCAGTTTTTTTACAAGAAATTGCAGATGCAATCGTAATTAAATCCACGCGGTCTTTATTGTGCACGTGGACACCTAAATAGCGAAGTTGATTGTTAGCGGAAAAGTCGAAATTTTATCCGGTTTGAGAATGGCTAGTGAAAGGAAAATACAAGGAATGACTCTTTTTTTCCCCTCTCTGACAAAAACAGAAGCCTTTATTGAAAATCTTCTCTTTTCCTGATGGTCTTTACCTGTGGAAAAACTGCAAGTGTAAAATAGTCACAAGTGGATTTTTAACATTCATGAATTTGACAGAACAAAAAACGAAATTAAAGTAAAAAAAAAACAAAACAAAACCCTGATGCTTGGAAAGCTGAAAAACCAGAATGACAAGTCCTATCACACACGTAGTGCCGTTTTCTTCTACTTTTATTTGCGATTAATTACTCATATTGACTTAACCTACCTTTTAAAACAACCCAACTGAAGCACTCTGTGCGCATAGCCGAACTGAAGTAACTGTTAAGATGCTTGCTCTCTCTCTCTCTTTGTGTGTGTGCGTGTGTGTGTGTGTGTGTGTGTATGAGAGAGAGAGAGAGTGAGTTTTTTGGGAGTGTCACGCTCACAGTTATGCAGCAGTATTTGAATATTTGCCCGATGTGTGGGCTGATGCACAGTCAGAATGCAAAGAAGAAACAGTAAACAGGCGCAATAATCTGATGGGCTGCGGTTCCCCTTAAAGGTCATCGATGAAGAACAAGACTGCACTGATGGCGCCAAAATAGCTGTTGAGAGATTTTATAATTTCGACTTTAAAGCGTGTCCACCACCCCATGCTCCTCTAAACTTTTCACGTGCTGCTCCAAAATAGTTTGTGTAGGCTCGCGCTCGCTCTCTCTGTCTTATTGTGCTTTAACACTTGACAGCTGATTTGCTGAAAATGTGAGACAGATGCGCGTAAAGGACACCTTTCAGACTTGTTGCTTCACTCCGTGCTGCACACGAGGCAAGGCTGGCCTCTGCTTTCTCCAAGTCTGCTAAGGTGTCACGTACTTGCTTATGAAATCAGAAGTTAACACACTTAGATTTCAAATGAAGCGTGTCAAAATGTGAGCGTGAGAGATGGATTAATAAGAGAATCTATCCAACCTACGTGAGAACAGGAGAAGCAACCAAACATAAAGCGACAGGATCCAAACGTTCTCAGCTCTGCTGTGCGAAGCAGCTGTTTACAAAATATTCTCCATTAGGCTTTGTAATCGATTATCTAACCGAGGCGTTTTCAAAATGCAGATATGTCCGAGCAGAGCACAGAGCAGGCCAGTCAACTCATCGCACCTTTTGTGTGACTTACTTTAGATATTTAGAATATGAGAGCAAATGAAAGGTCATATTGTGTGGGAGGAATCT
Organism: Scatophagus argus; assembly: GCF_020382885.2. NCBI lineage: Eukaryota > Metazoa > Chordata > Actinopteri > Scatophagidae > Scatophagus > Scatophagus argus. Next base: position 8,295,749 of record NC_058503.1, on the reverse strand, counting down.
CTGTGACTCAAAGCGAAAAACTCAGTAGGCCTAACCTGTGTCTGTGTTTGTGTATGCTTGTTTGTCTGCTCTGTGTGTGTGTGTGTGTGTGTGTGTGTGTGTTTGTGTAATAACGCTCACGACACACTGATACAAATCATCTCAGCTTCTCAAGACTCCAGTAGCCTCTTTAAGTGGATTTTTAGGTTATTACGTAAATTTAAGACGATAAATAAATCCAAATGTTCTTCTTAAAGAATCTTTTTTAGATATATAACAAAGCGTAACTGCTGTTATATATAAAGCATATTTGTGGTCCAAACTTATAAGCAGCCCAGTATGAACCTCAGCTTTTTTTTTTTTTCTTTTTACAAGTGAACTAACTACTCCCCATCTGATGGCTTCAGGGTGACTATGATTTTCTTATAAATTAAGTTAGACATTTAGATCTCAGAGAATTTGACAATCGCACAACACACTTCATGTGACAGCCACCCTTCTCGTTCAGGTTACAGACTGAAAATGCACCATCAGCATGCAAACATAATCATTGTCCCCCTGTCAATGGCTTCCTTGTCAGCTGTGGACGCATCCAAGATCAATGATGTTCACTCAATTAACCTGATGGATCAAATGTCAGAGAGGTTATGGATGTTGTGAGATGGTTTTTTTTTTTTTTTTTTTTTTCTGAGTGAACATGTTTACATCCTGGACTGTGTGTCTACGGGCCCAGCGAGGAGACCGTGGGTGAGGCCTGTCCCTTCTAAAGCACCCTGTGTCCAGAGCAGAACTAGGTCAACAGAGACCGCTGGTTGGTGAGTTGGAACGATGCTGCTCTCTCACACACACAGGAAAGAAAAGGAGGAGGAAAAAAAAAAGGCAGGAGAAGAAAATCCTTGCCTTCGATTGAGGGATAATTAGAGACTGTTTGACCTATTTGTCCCCTTAAATAAACTGTTGGCCATTTAGTTGGGAGTGGGTTGAGAGCATGTTGAGCCCTTCACCGGACCCCTCCAATTATACTTTTTAATGGCAAATTGCCTGGCTAAGTTCAAAGGTCTCCTCATTCTCTTCCTTTCTTTTTTTTTTCTGTCACAACTAACATTCAGAAATGTTCAGTCAGTCACACAGTCTTTGCTGTATTATAAAGCAGTAGGGTGTATTTAAGGGGCCAGCTTCAGTGTAAATAGTGTAACAAAGTAGATTGAATTAGCATTTTTCTGAAGTGTTTTACTGAACAAATTAAGCATATAACTACCATGGAAGTACAAAAACAATTAACAAATAGGTAAGAATAAATTAAAAGGAGATAGCCTTGAATAGAAACAGTACTAGCAGACCTTGAAACAAGATAATAATGATAATTTCTGGTAAAAGCGTGTTTTGAGAAGGAATTTGAAAGATGTAAAAAGACTCTCAGAGTAAAAGCATTGTTAACAGCCTGTAGACAATACTCACATGCCCACAGGAACATGGAAACAGAGCCCCACTAGAGCAACTGGTAGGGCTCCCACAGAGATGCTGACGTTGTCATTGAGGGCCGTGTCTCACTGCACCTTAAATGTCATCAGTAAAATCTGAATAGCAAAGCTTATATGCAACCTCTGTCAAGCTGCCAAAACAGAATCCTGGCTGCTGAGCTTTCTTGACATGGACTGAAGTGTCAGAAATTTGCAAATGTGACACAAAGGGAGATTTGGTCCAAGCACAGATGGGGAATTCTTGAGCTGGAAGCAAAATAATCAAATACTGTTACACACATTGCAAAACTGCTCATCTTATATTTAGAGTATGGTTAGTTAACGTGGATAGCAGAACCTGACACGAGCTGACAGGAAGCTCACACATGCATAGACCTTCAGTGCAACATGACTGTATGCACAAAAGGTGTCCCATATTCACACAGCGTTTATGGGATGGTGTCCACAGGGACAGCAAGTGTTCATGTGAGAAGTTCCTTGTCCTATCGTGCTCATACTGTCAGCACAAAGGGAATCAACAGGTAACTTAGCGACAGAAAAGCTGAATGTTAGTAACATAACACAACAGTGCAGGCTGACCGACAAAGGCTCATCGACACTCTAACGCATGCGAACCTAACCTACCTGAATAACCGAATAAAACGAAGAGACTGCGTTTCAAATTGAATTCCACTTCCTCTTTATTCTCAGCTGAACGCTGGACTCAGGAATTATTTGCATGTGTACATTACGTGTGTGCAGGAGTGATAAAGGCACAGAGAGAGAGAGAGAGAAAACACACGGAAGTGACCAAACATATCAACTGTTGGAGGGCCTCTAGCTGGTGCCTCATGAGTGAGGCCTATGACTAAGATCGGAAGAGAGTAGGAGTGTGGCTGTGCCAATGTTGCCATACCAATACTGCAGAGAAAAGAACGGAGATAGGAAAGAGTGAATGGTGATTGGACAGGGCGAGGATACACAGAATAGGACCAAAAATAGGCAGTGTGTGTGGAGTGGGATGGTGCTGAGATTCACCATCATTTGTGTAAACATTTACATTTTGAGTAACACTTTGACCCCACAAGCGTAATCATATTTGTTGTGTGTGGGAGATCAGAGTGTTGTTCATACATCGTGTACAGTACATGTGTAAATGCATGCCTGTGGTTGTGAGTCGTTAACTTTTTTGAGCCAGGGATGGGTAAGCAAGCTTTTATTGCAGCAAAATACAACGCAAAGTGAGGGCGCTTAAAGGGGAAGTAATCACTAAAATTGTCCGCTTCCTCTTCTCTGTTCTAAGTATATCTTTCTTGTTAACCCTGTTGAGCACAAGTTACTGCACCAGAGACAACTTTTTGAAATTATAAGGAATGACCTGTTGAAGCGCTGAAGAACTCCAAGACCATCAAATCTGTGCAGCCCACGCCCTCGGATCACATTTATGCTGTTGTTTATTGATACATGGCTGTGAGTAATATCTTTGCCAAGAATAGATACTGGTCAGGGCAAAAAGAGAATTTCACAGCTTCATCTTTTATTTGATTATCCCTGACCAAATTTTTCCTCCATTGTGTGGACTCACACCCTCACATCACGACGAGCCCTCCCTCATTCCCCTCCTATCTCTCATCCCTGCTCCTCTCTGTCCCACACTACACGCCTCTTTATTTATACTGTTGAGTCAGTGTGCCACCGACAGCAGTGAGCGATAAGGAAGACTGAATCATCGAGTATTAGAAACACCAGCTTTCATCTATCAATATACTGTCTTAAAAGGGAACACTGAGTGTTACTGGCAGTTCATCAAAGTCTTTAAAAGATATGACTGGCTACAAAGAGAAGTGGGCTATGATCATAACCTTGCTGTCATATAAATAAAGTAAGTGTTTTACAAAAAGAAAACATCACTGTGTGCCAAGTGGAATGTCCTCAGCATCGGCAGTAGCTCCAGAGAAGGAGGTGTATCACTCCTGCGGGATACTGGTCCATAGGTGTCTGGTTTCAGATGGCAGGCATGCTGTGAGCACAGTGTGGAGCACAGCACAGCCAAGTGGACAACAATGGAAACACGCAGAGACACAGGTGTCCCTACCAAGAATCCAACGTGTGTGAGAGCGTGTTTATTTGGGAGCCCATGAGTAAATATGTTGTTGTACAGATAGCATATGTTCATATGCCATATAGCTGCATATGTACAACTGCAGCATGCGTGCTGGTGCTTGTGTGTGATACCCAGCTGATATCATGGTCAAGTCTGTGATGTGTTTGTGTGTGTATTTTGTATTAGCTCACTGGTATTGATTCACTTGCACTCTAGCTGCTTTCTAGCTGCACTCATGCATGCTTCCCTAAGGACTGTAGCACCTGCAAATGAACATAAAGGAGGTATTCCTAAAAGAGAGACGTGGCGTGGCGCTGGGAAGATGGCAAGAACGGGAAGCAGTCACATAGAAAACAAAGAGTGAAAATTCACATCGCAGTCATCGTCTCTCTCACAGTGTCCGTTCCTCCGTATTCCTTCTTTTTGTTTCCAAGACTCTCTCTCTCTCCCTCTCTCTTTCTTTCACCATCCCCTTCTTGCTCTCTCCCTTTAACTCACTGGAGGATGCTAACCCATCAGGTCCCTTGGCTCCCCTCCATGGGATGATGTCATTTTAGATGACATCACCATGCAGTGTATGTGTGTTTGCCCCCCCTTCTCTCTCTCTCTCTCTCTAACACACACACACACACACACACACACACACATACACGCACCACACACACAAACACAAACACACACACACACATGCACACTCCCTCTCCTCCTCCTCCTGCAGCCCTCCCTCTGCTTCTTTCCTCAGAGGGAAGGTGCTGTTTGACACACACCCGTTATACCCAGACCTTCGGCCAAACTGCCATGCTAGCACAAGTAGAGAGAGAGAGAGAGAGAGAGAGAGAGGGGGGGGGAGCAGGCAAAGGAGAATGGGGGAGATGGACTGCCAGGAAGGTAGAAACATTTACACAAAGAAAGAGGCAAGCTGGTCTTTAGAGGAGTAGTGGTGTGATGTGAGGGCAGAGAAAGAAGAGTGGGTGTGTGGAGAAGACTCAGGGAGGGGATGGGCTCTGAGGGGCAAGTTAGTTTAATTACACAACATTGCTGCTACCATAACACCACAAAGCCCAGGCATACACTGTCATTAAGATTAAAACCGGTACAAGTAGGAGTGCCACAGACAGCTTGAATTCTGTTTGGCTCTATTGCCTGTTGTTAACACCGATGTAAGTAACATTTCACAGCCTGCTGCAAAATTCTGATAAACAGAAGTTTAAAGAATCATTTTGGGAAATACACTTGGTTTGCAGGACTTGTTGGGTTCTTGTACTCTACATATGAACAGTACTGTGCAGAACTTCCTGTAAAACCTAAAAAACATCTTCTTTTCACGTTTACTTTTTAGTAAGAATTTGACAATTATAAAAAGTTATAAAATTGTTAAGCGGTGAGGTTTAGAAGGACTAGTAGGCTGATTTTGTTACTTCTGGAATGGCTGGTCGATCCTACATACATAAAAGAGGTCCTGATGTTTCAGCAGGAATGCAAACTACCCAACAAATCCTCCAAACTAAACAACAAAATAAAAATATGATGTTTGTCTACACCCTGCTGAAGGCCATCGCAAAGCAGTTTCTGATGTGATGTCCTTATCTAACAGCTCCTCTGATTTGACAGCGCTACGGCTATGGTTTGTTTACATTTAGGTACAAAAATGGCTCCTTTAGGTAAGGTTAGGGATTTAAGAAAATACCAATACACTCCAGCAAAGATTTGTTGCTGTGGTTAGTTTTTTTTGTTGTGTTTAACCCCCCAGCAGCTTGATAGCAGTGTTGTCATCTAACTTCAGCCTTTTGGTGCTTCCACTTCAACATAACAACATCAACTGGGACTGGAAAGTGTAACCACATACTGCAAAAGTAAACACAAAAAATACAGGGCGATGAAGCAATATATTTCTTTCCATACAGTATCACAGTATATTGATGCGTAACCCCTTGTGTTGCATGTATTGTAAAGCCAAATTTTGGCAACCATGCAGCCCCACGGTTGGATAAGGTTAAAATGCCTACTTCTTTAAGGTTACAAGGATAAACACGTGGCTGTGGAACAATTATGCTGATGCTCTAAAGAGAAAGAAAACTACTTCTTGGAAGGACAGGCTAAAACTACCAGCCTCCCTAAATCCGACCAATTAACACTTCATATTTCTTTAAATAGAGCCCATGGCAAACTGCTTCTCAGTAAAAGGCATCGTCACACAACACCTTCCTGAGCTCCTCTTTGCGCACTAACATATAACGAAGGGAGGACAGGATGTCGTTGTAGTGATTCGGTTTCTTGACAATTACCCCGTGAATGCTGGTGATAAGGAATACACTCATGTTTTTTTTATTCCGCGACTAATTTGGTGCAAAGATCTTCTCACTCACATCTTTCATGTGAGTCTCAATGCAGCAGAGGCACTCCCACACTGAAACACGCCTGGGCTTTATTGAGCACAGTTGGCACGGTCTGAGCCAATGATGTCATCCTGGTGAATGGGCCAGCAATACGGGGATCAGCAAGTTTCTGAAATGAGAAACGGTGGGGATAGACATCATGTGTAGTAGTCGATATTGGAGTCATTACAGCGGAAAGGTAAAGCTGCAGCGTGTTGGCATGTTTTTTTGTTTCTTCCCCCTCTACCGAAGGGACAATGGTGAGCTTTGCAGACTGTGTGCCCACAAAAGCTGGTCTCAAATTACATGTTGCAAGGCTCAAAATATTGAGGCATGGTTGGAGGTTTTCATGTGGTGGTGCTGAAGAGTTTTGATAAGTGGTTTTAGAGTCTGCCAGTGAAATCTGTTGTTTTCAGCCCGGGGTTGTAGTATGACGAAGATTATAATCATCTGTGAAGCAATAACAGACTCATTTTTAGAGGTGTGTGTGTGTGTGTGTGTGTGTGTGTGTGTGTGTGTGTGTTTGTTTGTGTGTGTGTGTGTGTGTGTGCTGAGGTGGAGATATCATTATCAGTTCTATAAGTAGATTGTGAGGTCCGGGGCTTTGGTCATGGTGTTCACCCGTCTGTCTCATGAGTACAGGCCAGGGCCCCCGTCACCTCCACCTGCTCCAGCCTCCAGAGGGGACCAGGGCTAAATTTAGACCAATAAGGAAGCTCTTCTGTGGACACAAAGCATGATAGATATCCTCCAGATTGTTGGAGAACTGGGGCCATCATCTTTGTGCCAAGCACAGAGGGAGGGTACTTGCTGCAAAAAATATTCCTCCTCAAGAACTTAGGCAGAAATTTATTTATTTATTTTTTTAAATTAAATTTAACAATATAAATGTAATTTTTAGCAGTACTCTGGGGATTGGATAATCTAACACTTTGGTCCAGACTGCAATATGTTGGCAACTATTGGATTGATTGCTGTGCAATTTATTCCAGACATTCACAGTCCTCAGAGGATAAATCCCAATGACTTCTCTTGTGCGACCGGCAGATCAAACGTTTCAGTTATCCTGTGAAATATCTTAACACCCATCTAAAGGATTGCCATGAACTTCTGTACCAATATTCCTCATTCCCAGACTTCAGCATCAACTCCCCTTTTTAGCTAGAGCAACTATAAGGTTTACATTTTGGATTTTAGGTTGAATGTCTCAACAATTATTGGCTGGACTGCCATGAAATCTGGTACAAACCTCCATGTCCGACTTCCCATCCACCTCAGCTGCACTTTGTGTGTGTTGCTCATGCAACTTCAATGCACTGATGATTAGTGTTTAAATGTTGTCATGTCTCTTTTTATCCAGTGGACATAATTTAACTTTATCTACTCACCTATTTGGTAGTGTAGATAGTCATGCAACAGTCTTTTTCTACATGTGAGAAATATAAGAAAATATTTTAAACCAAATAGAGACGCACGATTGTAACCCTCAGCTGAAGACCAGGTGAGGTGGACATTTTTTGCAGTGCTGAAGGGGCTGGACAAGGAGTCCACCCAGAGTGAGATGTGGGCCCCAGCCAACAGCTATCTCTCTCTCTCACTCTCTCTCTGTTTTTCTGCACTTCTCAAAATAAAGATTCGTAGTGTGAACACACACTCACGTACTCAGACACACGTGCACAAGCACATGTGCACTCCTGCCTTGCACGCACCTGTTGTCTTATATGGAACATGCGGCTCTCCCTTGAACAGGAGGTAGAGCACTAAGAATTTCCACCTGTGTGTGGGAGGTGTGTGTGTGTGTGTGTGTGTGTGTGTGTGTGAGTGACAGATAAAAAGGAGGGCAGTAAAAGAGGGGGGAGAGCAATGGTGGTGTTTTATTAAGGGATAACTTGAATGAATTCCCCCTCTTTTAAACACACCCTGTTTAACTCCCTCTTCTGCCCTTCAGCTGCTCTTTGTCCACCCTTCGAACTTCCCACCCCCCCACCCTGTGGGCCCAAATGTTGCCCGAACATTGACATGTTTTGGGTCATTTCATCTGATGGGATCTCCTGGGAGGAATTAGCATGTGCAAAAGAAAAGTCCACAGTTTTAAAAGCTCAGTGTTTCCAATTTGCCGCCACATGCTTCAAATTAGCCACGTATTTACTAAGGTCAGGCACTGGGCACGGAGCCCGTGGGGGAGCCTGTGCATGGGTTTGAGTGAGAGGAGGAGAGAACGACAGCGAGAGAAAGACAGAGAAGCAAGTTTGTTTAATTGCAATCCATCATAGTACCTCAAAATTTTAGCTCTGTCGATCTAAACAAATGCACAGAAGCATAACCATTTCTGCAAACTGTCCTTGCAGCAATGCAGAAGTTCGTTATCAGTCCAGATAATAGTCACACACGACTCTTTTCACACTCAGGGAAGGAACCTGGTCTGCTGCCAGTTGTTTTATTTTAACTTGGTGTGGAAAATTGACACAGTGGCTTTCAATTCTATTATGGGGTTTATTTTTAAAGTAGGTGCAATGGGATTGCATTTAGAGTCTGATTTAAAGGAGCTATTTTTCCTGGCATGACAGAATATGAGAAGATGCAGCCTGGCTTCTGTCAGAAACCTGAAGTTTTACCAGCGTATTATCAGGCATTTTTAGTTCTGGAGACTTGCATTATTTGTTCTGAGGCCAAATGACATCCTTATCGCATCTGTTGTATGCTTGTCTTGTTTATATCACGACGCATGGGTGAGGCTCCTGGACTGGCTTTTATGTGTGTGTGTGCATGTGCATGCGTGTTAACATGTACACGCTGTAGTGAGTGTGGGTGTGTGTGTGTGGGTGTGTGTGTGCAGCCAAGCCTAAAAGCATTTAAGCGGGAATGGGAGAGGGTCTGGAATCCTAGGATGACATCATTGTCCATGATGTCATTTCTGCAGGGTGACTTTGGTACATGTGGTCGTTTGGGTGAGGTCACACTTTCACTTCTAACTCACTGTAATTGACAGTGAAACAGCAGGTCAGTGCTGCAGATTGAGCAATGTCAAATTTAGCAGCCAATTAGGTAGCCAGAACTAACCGATTTAATCATTTAATCTCAGAAACAAAGCATTCATTTTTCTGTAAAAACTCCTTGTTTGAATCCTTAAACTGTGAAATTTGTTTTGATAGTTGTATAGAACTAAAACAATTCGTCACACATATACTCTATGCGACGTAGGGGAAAAAGGAATGAATGCACTGAATGTTACTGATAATATACAAGTGGAAGAGACATTTTGGATGTTAAAAAATGGGCTGATTATTCATTTCGTTGCAGAATTGAAAAATCTGAATATTCTGCGTCCTCCTCATCGTGCATTTGCTGACTTTTGCTTCATGACCTGTCTATTAATTATGAATATATGGCTAAAATAAATTGTATTACTTTGATTTTTCAGCGTTATTCGTTTTCAAGATATAATTTGCTCGATAAGAGTACACAGTGACTCAAATACATTTTATTTATATTTCTCAACATCACACATTTGTGAGGTACAGCTTTCGTGCGCTCCACCATATGGACCAGGGGAATTCTCAGGCTGAAAAAGACACAGCTCCTCATCTCTTGGTTGTGTGGTGAGAGTGAATTTGAGGTATTTATTTGAGCTGTTTTTTAATACACTGGAGATCCCCTCTGTGGTTTTGGATGATTGACTCCCTTCACTGTCAGCACATTGCCTGGGTTGTTGTTGGTTGTGACTGACGACAGCATGTTGGATCTACTACATTTTTGTAAAACATCTGCTTTAGTTAACCCATTTCATAGAATGTATCTATGACTGGTCATGTAGATCAGCCTGCAATAGCCATTTAGTGCCATTTTAGGCATTCATCAGAATAAAATGTTGACATTGTATGTTTCTTCATTCCATGGATACATTAAAATTTGTCCATTTCATGTGTATCATCAACATTTCTACACTGTCATATTATGTTCAGATTACATGTATATGAGCTGATTGTCTTACCAGCAGATGAAGGGTCGTGGTGGTGGGAAACCTCACTGGGCCGTTTTAGTGACCGTCAGGACATTTTGCAGCTGTTTTTGTGGTAACATAACGGGGTACTTAAAGGTAGGCACGATCTTTTCTTAGCCCAAAACCAGACCTTAGACACAGCGCTGTCACAGCATAAAAACTGAAACGTAAGGTAACGCTGTGCAAACATAAAGTTTACATATATCTGTGGTTCAGAGCTAACAGAGCTAACATTTTTTTCTGCTAACTGGGCTGGTTTAATTGTTTTCTTTTGTTACTTAGTGCAGACTGCTGGTATTTATATGCTCAGGTATTTATGTGCAATTTATGTCAGTATGATCAGTGTATTTAATTTTTAAGTTTTGTGTGTGAGCATGCTAGTATGACAATTTTTTTCACATTGGCATTCAGTGAATCCTCTCTTAAACCCACCCACTGTTTTTAACATAGTTTCTTGTCTTACAGATAAATTTTTCTATTCCTTTTTTTAACATAAATTTTAATGTTTTGGTCTTCAGTATGATTTGAAACTTTTGATAAAGCTCGGATTCTGCTATTCCTTCTTTGTTTTATGGGTTAGACACTGTTTGTGAAGTTCAAGAAGACCAAGACGTTGTTCATAAATAACAAATGTTCAGTGTTTTTTTAATGTTTACTTACTAATCTTACTTTATTAGTTTTGAAAGATCAACATATAAAACACAATAGTTTTACATAATTACTCAAACTGACCTGAACAGTATCTATGTGACATAAACATGTGGCTGCAAATATGTGAGATGAACCATTTTCATTATATGTTATATGTTGATTACACTAATTAAGGCAAGCAAAAAAAGACCTTTGACCTGTAACATAACAGGAGGGTTAAGAAATCACATTATGGAGCAACAGATGTCAATGCTACGTAAATGGAATCCTAAGATATACCGCATAAAGAATAGGATGTTGAGAAACTTCTTTTTATGAAATAATCTTTCATTAACTTGTTTGGTTTCTCTTATTCACAGTGAGGAAACTTTCATAGCTTTATTACCAAACTAACTAGCAATCAGAAATCAGGACGGTAGATCCAGTAAAGCTCAGGCATTAATTTTACAGAATTGTTATGGCTGGATGGTTGATGTTTGTGAGATTGAGGTGATTGCTCAGACCATGAAGAGTAAATTTGGAAATGGACTCAGCCTCTGGTCGTTCTGACTGACTGAGTTCACAGTGACACACATCTGATGAGTGCTTTTGTATCGTCTGTGTGTTTGCTTCACAAGGCATTGTCTAAAAGCAGTGTGTGTCAGTGGAAAAGTGAATCAGACTTGTGTAAGACTTCAAAACTTACATTCTTCCTTCATGTGTCCTCCGCTGGTGTGTACCTGAAGGTCCCTCAGCAACATTATTCAGCCATTAACCAACAATTTATCATAGTATGAATATGTGGACTCTCTCTCTCTGTCTCTCTGTCTTAACTCTCACACACACACTCACACACACACACACACACACACACACACACACACACACACACACACAGAGGCACACATGTATGGCTTGAGGCAGGCCATCCATTCTCATTAGTACCCTGTTGCAGTCGGCTGACGGTAAACCGAGCGTGTGCCAAAGTCATAAACTTACACACCCCATCCCGCCATTACCTCATAATTATGATATCACACAAGTGTCTCATAGTGATGACATCACGCCACCAGATTCACGGTCTTGCCTTTTTCGATTACATTACACTTGGCCAATTCATGCTAAGACCCTTATCCCTGAAAAGCCAAGGACAAAATGCAGACTGTGAGACTATGTCCAGTCTGGAAAGTAATGTTCAATTTTACTATGGAGCTGAAAGCATCTGGTTCAGCTATTGTTGTCCAGTTAGAAGAGTTCGTTCACACTCTGAGATAACGGTGTTGGCAAACACCTATAAGTTGTCATTCTGTGGAAATTTGCCAAAATCCCCATTGAATGAATAGTGTTTTGCTCTTTCTGGTCACGAATAATGAAGTCAGTGGTCTCACGCACTTATTCATTCATGTCCCTATATAAATATTTGCTGACACACGCCATTTCTTGCATTACTTAAAAATGACTGTGTTTAAAATGCCAATGTGTTTATTGAACATGTACACTGGGTCACGAAATCCAGTACCGCTCTAATGTGAAACCCTTCAAAGCACACAAAATCATGACGAGAGACATTTTAGTTTAGTGGAAAAATGACAGTTCTGACATAAGAGCATAGATCCATCATGGGAACAATTTCACTAAAAGACTGACTACTAATTTGATGAAGCAGCTGGGTCAATCTATCTTCTGAGGTAAGTTAAAGGCTACATGCTGGACTCTGAGCCACCCCGTACATGTCACTGCTGTGTAGTCACTCTGTCTCGCTCACCAACAACGCCTTCATATGTTTGCCTTTCTGTCCTCCACTGTCTCCCAGTATGTGCTTTTCTGTCCCAGTGAGGATTCTCAGGTTAGACGCTGTGAGGGGGCTGAAGAGGAAATGAAAATGACTCAAAATGCAAGGCTGCTTAAACACTCCAAACATCAAGGTCAAATTATTCAGTATCTTTGATGAGAGATGATGTACAATGCAAAGCAATTTATCAAAATCAAAGGTGTCCTCTAAAGTCGAGAATTTTTAAATACTTTAACACTTTTGTCTTAAGGGGGAATAATAAACAGTCCCAAGCTGTACTGTAACAAACACATGCATACTGTGTGATAGACTGTTCTTTTATGTGTCACCCTCCACATTGAAGATTTATATGGAATTAACATAATGACTTTGCTCTCAAATTATCTCAGTATGCCTGTGAAAGATCCAGATAATATTTTAATGGCCTGAGCTGTTGACTGTCTCATTGTGCAGCTCATAAATCTGGGAGTGAAGAAAGCCCCCATTGGCAGCTCTGCGTCCCTTTGACTATTTTGTGTCTGAAACTGGAACTCTTCGAAGTGAAATGGGAGATGTGCCGCCGTCGCTGAAGGAGAGGAAATGGTGGGTCTTTGCTGTGTTCAAGAGTTTCTGTTGCATTTGAGAGGTGAAGCAGTGAACTCCCAGCTAGAGGAAACAGTTGCTGTAGAGACACAGAAAGTGTCCCTAGCAGATGTGTGATGTGTTCTTTCCTTTAACAAAATAAAAATAAAAACAACGGTAGGATGTTTTGAGATGCATGACCGTGTCCAACCTCATTCCCGGCTTTTAACGTGTCAAAGTCATATTCATTAATGCAGCTCCAAAATCACACATTTTGCCTGCACAATAGCGAATACCATCAACACTACTTGAAATCCCAAAACACATAAGAAAAGAGCTGCCACTACAGTTGGACTCTCTCGTGACTCTTTCTCTGGTGCACATCCCCTGACATGACCCAACCATAGAGACGTACCCAGAATCCTGGGGTCTCATAAATAAACAAATAAACACATTTCATACACAGAGTACTTATTCTAATTACAGCCCTGGACATGTGCTGAGTAGTCTCTAATTTCTCTCTGAGCAGAGAGACTTGCGGAGCCGTCTGCGGCAGACCAGCAGTCGGCAGATGTAATTACCACATCATCTCTGGTCCCTGTTACACTGAGCTGGAGGGAGGGAGAGAGAAGGAGACAGTGAAGGAGAGAGGGAGACAGGGAGACAGAGGGAGAGAGAGAGAGATTGATCCTAGTAAACAATAATTAGGGTTGGGGATGGTGTACTGTGGGACATCCACTCGGCGGGAAGGAGTAAAAGGAGGGAAAGAAGAGGGAGAGAGGATCATGGCTACATGAAAGCCTCTGGGAAAGACAGCCCCCTCCTCGGCAGGGTGAAAGTTTAAATATTTATCAGGACCTACACATCAGAGTCCCATTTAGGGCTGCAGCGAATGCTTAGTATAAATTTAGTTAATCTCCCAGAGATATTTCTGACTGATAAAAAAGATGATTTAGTCTATATACTTGCCACAATCTTCAAATTTCTTGTTTTGTCTCATCAACAATCCAAGCCTCAAATGTATTCAATTAACAACAGCGTAAAACTGTAATCTGAAACAGAAAAAAACCCCCCAACAAATCATCACATTTGACAAACTCGAATTGGTGAATCTTTGCTGTTTTTGCTTGGTAAATGATAAATATTGGTGATTACTTTCCTGCAAAGTATTTTACAGGAGGGCATAACATTTCCTTTTATTTCTGATCAAAATCCTTGCAACGCTGATTTTGCTGATGAAAGATTTGTTAGCATCCATGTTTGCTAGCTTGTTGTCTTCCCTGGAATTTACTGCCCCAGTACTACTTTTCTTGGCACATTATAATCAGTGGAATAGTGTGAAACCATTGGCAAGAATGTATGTCGTGTGATTCGTGTCCTCAGTGGTGTGCATGAGATACAAACAACACAGGAACCCACTCGTCGAAACGCTGCTTTATAGCTCTATACTTTCATGCATTCATTACGTCTGACTCAAACATCAGAGTCACGCAACACTAAATACATAACACATCAAAATTGCTCTGCGTTGTTGCTTTTTCATGTGAGAAAGCTGCTTTTCAAACTCAGCTGTTTTTCTAATAAGTTGCTGGTTTAATTTGGCGAATCTTAGCCGTTGTTCCACAGTTCTATCAACTTTCTGGTGAAAAAGCTCAACTGGTGGGCCTAAAGTTGCAAATCTGACCAGTCAGATCAGGCACTGCCCTGAACCTCACACAGTCGTGGGCCCCAAAGACCACTGCTTTTACTGTGTGTTTGCAGCAATTTCATTCGTTTATTGAAGATCAAAATAAACTGAAATGATGAAGGGCGCAATGTAACATTTCTGTACAGTGTACTTGTAAAACTTTGATTACTTCAGTTTATGCTACATTGTTCATATTTCTAAACACATTTATATTTTGACACCTTGTAAACCTGGGGAATTTAGCATTTAGTACACAGTAGTGTTAGGTAAGTGTTCTTAAAGGAGTGTCATTTAGGCACTGGGGCCACCTAATCCGGCTGTGGTTCGGAGGCTTAAAATGAAATGAGCTTGTTTTATGTTTTACATATGTTTTGCAAATGAGCTACAGCCCTAAAGGTAAATGGAGTGGAGTGAAAAGTAAATCAGTTAGGTATATTTAATTGCTGCAACCAGTAATTATTAGGATTTCTTTTAACCAAAATGTTAAAAAAAAAATATATATTCTCAAAATACAGAATTTTACTCCAAGCAGCACAACAGTTGATGTTCAAGCCATCGCGCTGCTCTCTGCCCTGAGGGAGAGGGGAAATACCACATTCAGCCGGAGGCCTCACACAAAGCAACTGATGCTGGGAATAAGGAGTCATCATCCTGTGTGTGGGGAGGGGGGGGGCGGAAATAGGACTTTACGGGAAGGAATAATTCCCCACTGAGAGCACTGGCGAAGAACATCAGCTTTGTGTGTGTGTGTGCGTGCATGTGTGTGTGTGAGTATGTGCACATGAGACATGTATGCTAAAATTGAGATTTTACAAACATGCATGTGGGAATAGCATTTGGATGATTCTTGCATTCCTTAGATTCCTTCCTGTGAATTTCCAGTCAGCATGAGACTCACTGTTCCAGAGCTCTGACATCACGAGGGGGTTCCACTCTGCCTTCCACATTCTGCCTGCCGCTCTCTCACAATCCCACCCATATTTGGAAGTGAGAGGAAGGGAATCCCAGATGATGACTCAAAGGCTTCTGCTGCCAAGGGGAATTCTCTCCACATCTGCTTTGTGTGTGTGTGTGTGTGTGTGTGTGTATTATTAATGTGCATCAATGTGTACATTACCTCCTTGGGCTGGAGACAGAGCTCTCATCTGCAGGGATTTCAAAATGGTATTGTGGCTTTAACAGTGAAATAACAGTCTGTATGTTTGTACCTACACAGAAAAAGTGGATCTTTCTATTTATAACCTGCTTCTCTTGGCAGGCCTGATGGTTAAAATGCTCTTTGGTGTATGTACTTGAAAACAGCTCTTGTCACTTTATAAATCCTAAAGATGGATAATGAAGAGTGTCAAAATATTGTCTCGGTGGTGCACAGCTCATGGTGGTGAGAGCTAGGGGCTGAGTCGACAGCTTTGCTGTAACCAGCCACCCTGCGCTGGACCACCACAAATGAGACCAGAAAGATAGATGGGACCATGGGCTGTTCAGTGTGCTCAGCAGAGGGTGACCGACCATCTACTGCCTGCTGGCTGTAATAAACTCCAATCTCAGTATAGGAGATAACAAGAAATAGCAGTCTCAAATGTGAATTACATTGGGAAGCATTAAGTAGAATTTGAATGGGAGACAGAAGGAGCAGACTTGGCTTCTGTGGTGTTGAAATTCTCTTCGTTGGGCTTATGATCGATGAGGGTTTAGGAAAGAGATGTAGGGGTCTCGGACGAGCCATGTCAGGGCCTAAATTTAGACCCACTTTGTTCTCGTCTGCATGCTGGTGACAGAGGACTCGGCTCTCTGGGGTTTTCTGTGGTCCAGTGTATCAGAAAGGCCGCTGTTGTTCTCCCTGGCAGACAGAAACACAGACGTTCCCTCAAGCAGCCCGAAAAGAAAGAAAGCTTTCATGGAATATTCTGTTTAGCTGCACAGACTGTTGTGTATGATACTCCCGGGACCCATAAAACAAGTAATTCACAGACAATATCTCACCCACGCTCTCTTTGCCACAGACTACAGCAACATAAATCTAACTGATGTCAAGGAGGAGTTGAGACAGTGTTCAAAGGGTTTTGAGCATGTGTTGCTCAAATTAAGGAAAACGGGCCTGCAAGGCAAAATTATCTTAAAATGAACAAAAATAGAAAAGAAAGTGATACAAGACACAAAAATAACTGACAACGCGGAAAAGATGACATGAAAATAAGCAAGTCTGAGAAACATGAAGCCATAAGTCAGTCTGCATAGGCTCTAGTTTTCCTTTGCGTCATGCTGCTCCCCACAGGGACACTGTATTTCGATGTTTAAAAGATCAGTCACCCAGTACACAAGTCCCTCCCTTCCTCATTACCAAAACAAGCTAATTAAAAACCTGTTAATGAGCTGTGTGTTATGGGTGTCTTTAGGAGAGAGGGAAATCAACAGCTCAAAAAAAGCTATGTAAACACATCAGAGGGACCCCTGAACAGCTAAACAAATTGATGACACAGCTATAGTTGTCTAATGGGGGATGAAAACACACACAAGCACCCACCACATCTACATTTGAACATGAACATAAACAGTGCAGAAGGAAAAAAAAACAACAAGTGACTCAGTGAAAACCAACTGGGACACACACTGTCATATCCTGAGAGAGAGTGAGAGATGCCCTCCTCTTACTGAAGGACAGATGGATCCCCCAATCTGTCATGGCCCAGTGTGCCAAAGGACAACTGGTCACCAAATAACCTGCACCTGAGTGTGGAGACCTTTTGGCTCTGTGTGAAGACCAAACCATATTTCACAAATATCAGCTAAGGGACTGGGTAGCAAACTGTGTAGAACACACCGAAATCTCACAATTTAATTATTATCACAGTTCTTGAGCGACCTCTAGCGGGTTTACTGAAGATCTGCATGTTTAGATGACGTCAGCGCGGAATGTACCACTGCATTAAAAAAAGATTGAACAGGTTGAATTGAAGGTCTACCACTACAGATTTTTAGCCCCTTTCTGAGCTTGTTTCGACGCTAGGATATTAAGATGTGCTCAAAACATCATTTGTGTCACTTATTTGAAAAATATGATGAAAATGAGCCGACAGCGCAATAATAAATATTGTGTTTCCTCCCTTTTGACAAAGGCAGGAAGTGCACACAGAGAGAGGCGCCTTTTCTGAGCTCATGTCGTCATGCGAGAAGTAAGCATCACGTTCAATGGTCCCATTATGTTTTCAGCCCAAAGAGGCTTTCATTTTTAACGAATAAGAAACCAGACAGAACAAAAAATCATCTCGTCACCCTGAATTATACAACATGGCTACTAAAAAGAAGCGAACGCCTAATGTACAAAATGACAGTTGGGTTGTCATCGCCGCAGGTAGGTTAAACGGTGTGATAAGCTTGAGCTAACTAAGCTAGCTCGCTATGTATGTAGCTAGAAATAAGTAGAGAGTTGTAAGAGCTTGATCAACTTTGTCTCTGCTTAACCAGTGCCAGACTTGCTAGCCCCTGTGCTAGGTATTGCTGTTTTGACTTGACTTAACTTAATGTTAGCTTTGTTCTCACAAATGCAAATATGTAGTGATCGATTCCCAGCGAGCACGCACTGATGTTTTCTTAGATTACGGCGTTAGTCCCCACGGAAGGAAGAATTTCATTGTGCAGAGAACTTGTTTCTTTACTGTGCATATGATATAGCAGTCGTTTTGAATCTGTGAATCATCGGCCTTGCTGTTGTTTTGGTGTCCACAGATTCTGCCATCGACACACAGAAACACAACAGTGACCCAGCTTTTGTGAGACTAAGGAATCCCGCTACAGGTCTAACTTTTTATATTGATGTGCATCAGTATAGGACTGCAACTAACAATGTAATAATCTTAAGGTCTATAAACTGTCAGAGGTTTCCAGAGTCAAAGGTGAAGTCTTCAGATAACTTTTGTTCATTCACCTGTTCAAAACCCAGAGATATTCGATTTGCGATTGTATAAGATTCTAAAAATAAGCAAATACTCACATATGATACACTGAAATTGTAGAATTTCAGGCATTTCTGTGTATTAAATGACTTCTGTGTGTGTGAATTAATTTGTGGTGCTGTGGAGCAATTTTGTATGTCTTGTGCACATGCATGCATGAGGACTCAAATGGGATATGCAGCAATATGCCAAGACAGAGGGTGAGGAAGAATACTACAAGAAAGTAAATATGGGTGTAAACAATGCTGTATTTAAAAATGAACTCTGCACATGGTTTTTGATGAAGGAAATGCATTCATAGCACTTGGTAGACCTCAGGGATATCTATTTTGGTGAGTAATGCTGAATGTAGACATAACTTTTGTGGGTAAGAAAGCTCCACAGGTCATCTTAAATCAGTGATCGTAGTTGCTGCAGATCAGTAATGAAAATGATCATCAGTTTCAGCCCTAACAACATATTAACAGTCAAAATATAAAAGATGAATGATTTGATTTTGTGTCTTCAGAACTGTGTTTGGAGGTGTCATGAAACTAAACATGGTTCCTCATGCTTGTATCCTGCAGGTGCAGCATCTTTGTATATGCTGAGTAGTGGTGATACACAGCTGTTTGAGGTCAAAACTTTTGAAGAGGATTTCCACTCCTGGTTTGTTGGCCAGACTGTACAGAGAGGTTGGTCTCATTCCTCACTGTAACCTCTGAAGCAACTCAATTGTGCAAACACTGCTGCAAAGGGAGCTCACATTACCTTTAATTACCATCAGTAGTATTTATAAGGGGTAAAAGAGTTTTTTGGGTCAACAATTATGTTAAGTTAGGTGACCTGAGAGAGCAAAATGTATAAAACTGCTGGTGTATTGGTCATAAAAAACAGAAAAACTTCTGGGGTGGTAACTCATGCTGCACACCTAACCTGGTCAAGTTAGACTAACTTGGATGATGTGTTAGTAATTATAATTTGCTGCCAAGTTTGTTTTACACTGTCACTGGTATGGCAACTCACGGAAGACAGATGAGGAAATTGATCCGACTGTTGGTTTTTATCACAGACAGTATTCAGTCAATACAAATCATTTTGCTTTGCTTTGAAAACTAAAGCGATTTTGCGTTCATTATGGAAAAGTTTCAGACCTAAATGCAATTCTTTGGTGTAATATTGAAATGTGTTGTATCAAGTTTAAGCGCTCTATAATGTGCAGTTGTAACATTAGAAATAATTGACACTGAGTGATAAAAGAAATATTGCTCATTTATGCGACAAGCAGTTTTCTGCCAGCATTTCTCTGTTGTCTTATTTGCAGCAACACTGTTGCTTTTTGCTCTAATATTATTTTTTATTTCTTAGTATCTCTTCGTAATAACAGGTTGACAGGTTGTTTACAGGCTCACACAGTGAAAACTGGTAGGCTGTCCGATGTGACTCTGTTGTAAACCTGACGATGTCGACTGTGCATTTAATTTCAGATCCTGCTCTTGTGTTCTGTATTGTCAGGTGTCTTGACTAAGAACTTGACTGTGGGTTTATCTGGACTTTCTCACTTCTCTCTCTCTCTCTCTCTCTTTTTTTTTTTTTTTTTGAACAGATGGGAGACTTCTCTTCATAACCCCAATGGATCCTCTATATCTAATTTTGCCTTATTTGGTTAAATCTGTTAAAGAGGTAAGAAACAGAAATCTACATTGGCCTCACAGCTGTTGACTCACTGCTGTTTTCATGCTGATCATTTTGATTTTGATTTTGATTTTGATCCCCACCAACTCACTTTTTATTCTAATATTTCTAAACATGCAGTTAATTAAACGTGTTTGGGGGGTCCAGCTATAGCATAATGAGGAGTTAGCAATTTACATATTAATGCTCAAATGTCTTACTGTCGTGTTGTATCTTTCTAAATTTAGTACACATAGAGGCCAGTAAGAATAATACTTGGCGATTAATTTGTTGGAACTATTTCTTTATTAACAACAACATGGAGTAACATTTCTAAAGCTCTGTGATCATAATGAGTTTGCTAGATTACATTGCTGTATTTAATCTTAAAGCCGAAGTGTTGGGTTGTTAATGGTTTTTATCTGTGCTTCATACGTACTGTGTCTGACTACACCTGCTGTAGCTGGACGTGCTGTGCACAAATGGCTCCACATGTACGACTCCCTCAAGGACGTCTAGTTTTAGATGTTTTCTGTGCAAGTCATATACACAGTATATGTGCAAGGCTCCTTCTGAAGTTGTCACAGGACATGAACTCTTTACTGAAGTCTCAACTGATTATGGGTTTGATACCAAATGAATATCTTTATAAAAGTCACAATATCTGTTTTATCTTTGTTTTTCTGCGTCACTTGCTGCTCAGGGGAAGTTCCAGCCTGTGCATCAAGTTGTTATGGATGAGGAATTCCCAGCTTGTTCACGGCTGCTCAGCTGCACACGTTCCCTGGCCTCCCTGCACCAAATTGCAGAGGAAAAAGGTAAAGTTTACGTTTTGAAGCTATCATCACTAGACTATAGGGTTAATGCTAACTGCATTGTTTCAGTGTTATGCTTCATACTTCCAGAGGTGGGGACACTGAAGTTCCATCGATACAGCCAAGAGAAGACGATGAATTGGCTGAAGAAAAAGGTACTTGTCACCACTGTTTTATGGGAAACTCAAACATGTCCTTCTGTGCTGCACTAATACAATATAAAAATATCAGGAGAACTGTGCATTCATGTGAAAATGCAGTTTGTTTCACATAGTGGGATTGCATACAGTTTATTTACTTGTTCATGTAGGTGGAGAGGACCGTCATTGCACTTAAGAAGAGAAATATCTCTGTGGGAGAGGGAGTCAAATCCACAACGTACGTCAGAGTGAAGTCAGAGACGGACTGCCGTGAGGGTAAGTCGGTTTAAGACAAGTCCCATTTGACTGCTGTGTGAATCCCACTCTTACCTCTGTACAAAAAGTTAACATTTATCAACGTTTATAGCCTGATTTCCATTTTTCTTATCTTTATTTTTTTGCATGTTGACCAACAGATGGCAGTAATATTGCACAGTTTATATCCATGAGTTATGATCCCCAAACAGCATGTCCCCATCCTCAAACTCTGTAAAACATAAACTGGGATTATATATTACTGGCACTGTCATGCTCTCGTCTTTGTGTTACAGAGGACTACCTGCGTTACGCCCATGGCCTGATATCAGAATACATCAGTGAAGACCTAAGCAAAGCCCTTCTCAAACACCTGGAGTAAGTTTAGTCACCCAACAGCTGCATGTTATGATCATTACCAGTGTTAAGGTATACATATTTCTTCTTGTACTCCACAGGTTACCAGAGCTCACAAGCCCAAAGGAAACAGAACCTCCTTCCAAGGTACGTTCGTGTCTCTCCGTAGTCCTCCAGCTTGCTCTAACATGCTAACCTTTGCATGTGTTTGATCACCTGTCACTGATGAAATCCTCATATTGTGCTTGTGTGCCT
This sequence comes from Scatophagus argus, assembly GCF_020382885.2. Lineage (NCBI taxonomy): Eukaryota > Metazoa > Chordata > Actinopteri > Scatophagidae > Scatophagus > Scatophagus argus. The sequence goes on along the minus strand of NC_058503.1, from coordinate 8,273,733 downwards.
TTTAAATTGGGTTATAAAAGCTTTCTCATCGTCTGTCCCAGCTCGCAGTAGTGCATGTGTTTCTGTTGCAAAAAGTTTGGTTTGTCATGAAAAGCATTTCTTACTCCCTCGTTTGGCAGAAGCGGAAGCTTTCAGACAAACCGGTGGAGGCTGGAGAGGACTACACCAAATTCAACAGTGCAGACTTTGTGCGGAAAGTGAGTTTATGCAGCGCCGTCTGCCTGAATAGACCAAACAGCTATTGGAGGAGTCTGTGGCTTTGATGATCAGCATTAATTATGTCCTAATGGTTAAAGTCATCATTTGTTTGCTTTCATTTCTAGACTCTTTTTTTTTTGTCCTGTCTTGCTTTCTTTGCTTTGATAGGGTTCAAGAACCAGCCTTGCGGGATCATACTATTTTTCCTAAGCTTGAATTGAATTGAAAGTTCACAATAGTTGAATTCTCTGCTGTCTCTGTGTAAAAGTTATATTGATCTTTCCTCCCCCTTATTCCAGCCGCCCAAGAAGATGACTGCTGCTCAGAAAAGTCTTGCTAAGGTGGACAAGAGTGGCATGAAGCCTATGTCGTCCTTCTTCAGCCCCAAGGTCAAAGCGGAAAAGAATTGAATGTTGTATAGTTTCTGGCTTTTGTAATAAAGAAAAGAAAATGATGTAGCTGATGTGATTTTCATTTTTAAATGGTTTGAATGAGAAGATGGTATGACGAAGAGTAATGGTAAGCTGTTCTGCATTATTCATTTTAATGTCACCACATTAATATGTTTTTGTTATTTTGTAAAATGTTGCCATGTTCATGTGTATGCATGCAGTTAAATGAGAGTTTATTATATATTCAGTTATTTGACACCCCCCCTCCAAAAAAAAAAAAAAAATTCATTCAACCTCATTCTGTCAGATAAATCCATAAAGGACACCTTAGAGATGAAGTCAGAAATGTATCCTTTATACCTTTTAAGATCATTTAGTTTGGCATTGGTGAGCAGAATAACCTCAGCTGCTTTTGAACTATTCAGTGACAGCTCAGCCTTTGGACTGAGCCTGGCTCTTCAGTGAGACTGGCTTTCAGTCAGTCTTAGTGCCGTGAAGGACGTGTTGAATTTTACCACTGGTTTTGATAAAGCGCAGGAATGCAGAGCCTAAGCTTTATGCACATCTGAGCCAAATTCCATACCCATCACAATGTTGGACATTTCTCTCATTTACCTCCGTTCAAAAGCACACTTTAAAGAGATGCTAGGGGGTCTAACTGTCGGGTCAGAGCAATTATAAGATGGTGGAATGAATGATTTTCTTTTAAATTTAAAGTGGCATCTTGTCGATGCACATAAAAAGGATTTTGACTCGGACTGATGGTTATATTAATGTGCGGTTAACGGTTTAGAAATGATACTAAATAGACTTTTGACATGTCACAGTAGGGAAAGGATGAGACCCAGAGGAATTCACTGATGATGATCGGCTTTTCTTCTTCTTCTTTTTCTTTTTCTTTTTTGTTACAGTTACTTTATTAAAATTCCCTCAGATGATTTGTGTATTGTCTGGATGGATTGTCAGCAGTGCATGGTGTCTGTACAGACTACGCTGGACTCTAGGTCAGTTTCAGATGTTTCAAATGTCCTGTGGAGCTTCACTGTTTTTTAAATTTGGGCTTGAAGCGCACTGTCTGAAATGCGCTCTCCACCACCTTGGGCAGATGGATCGGGTTTCTCTGCAGCCGCAGTCGGCTGCTCGTGGAGCCGCTCTGGTTCTTCTTCTTCGTTGAGCTTTCATTGGCACAGTCTTGAACTGCCTTCTGCTTGGAGTCCTCTGCGACCCGAGGAACCCGCAAGACCCAGTTGGAGTGGAGGTCATGCTCTGCCGAACTGGAGGCCACTGTGGGAGAGAAGAGCAGAGAGCAAGAAGCTGAAAGATGTCGTTTAGACACCTGCGGCTTTCTCACCTGAACCTGAAGAGGCATGACTTCAACTAAGCAGTTTCAGTGACAATAAGACAAGCAAGATTACAAAGGCATGTGAGTTTTAATAATACTCCAACCAGGTAGTTACCCCATCCTACCTCTGGTGGAAGAAGGATTTTCACAGCACATATCTTGACAGGACAGACGGTGTAAAAACAACACCAATATGGCTGCGTTCTGTTCAAGTGTGCCAGTTCAGTTGCAGGCTGACTTCCTTGTACAAACTGAACCCCATTAACGTCATTAGTGTCACATGTGATTTCTGTGGCGCGTCAGCTGTGAGCTGTGGCGTCATGTGGTTTACTGTTACAAACAGTTCAAGTGAAGCTGGGATGTGGAAGTGATTTCAGCAAAAACTACAACAGTAAACACAAGTAAAAAGGGCTTGTTTAAGGAGCAGTTTAATGTCGTAGCAGGTCCACGTCGAGCTACAAACTGCAACTAGACCACCTGTAGGACGGCTGTAAAGGCGCGGATGTGTAGGCCTCTTTACGTAGAACGTGGATTTAGCATGTTAAAATGTAGAAAGGGACCACTAATCAGGACCGAAATGCACAACGTTTCCTACTGAAACGGGTTCTTAAATAAAATGTTGATTTGACATCAGCTCAGATAAGGAATAGCGTGTTATCACCCAGCTCAGGTTATATAACAATCACAAAGGTGCAGTTTCTCACCATTGGTGACTGACGGGAAAATGATAGAGCTGTCAGTCAAGCTTAGTTATTACACACTCACACAATGCCGAGGGGAAGTCTAATCAGGCAAAATAAGTGACAACACCCGTGTGTGTGTGTGTGTGTGTGTGTGTGTGTGTGTGTGTGTGCAGGGAATAACAGGCGCCTGAATGTCCGTCTCTGACCTCAGACAATTCAGAAGATGCTCAGGTAAAAGTAACTGAAATATTAACGTGTGAGCAAGGAGGTGGATTTAATTTTAACGTTATATTTATACAGGCTACTGCTTATTACCTGTTCACTGTTTTGTTTTTTGATGTCCAAATCTATTACCAAGAAATTTCAATTAAACGCAGCGGATAAGAAGGTAAGTATATAATGGAAACATTATGGCTACTTGGCAAGTGTTAGAGCAGAATACACAAATACTGCTTATAATATTTCAGTAAATGTGCATTGATCCTTTCCACCTACATTTCCTGATTCATTTATTTGCTAGTCTAAGGCACCCAGGTGTGCCTGAATCTATAGTTAGACTATCAAACACAATCTTCGGTGACAGTGATGGTATTACCCCCTTTGTGTCTTATTTATGTCACATTAAATCCCAGGATGTTCACAGGTGAAGAGAAGGACTCCAGACCCCACCTATGAAGTCCACGTCTGCGTGTCCATCATCCGCGTAAGGTTTGCGCAGAGCTTCGCTGTCACAGCTGGCGATGACCGCATCAAAGAACTGCAAAGTGTCCTCCTCGTCGGGGACGGGAGGTGCAGAGGGTTTGGCTCTTGATATCTGTGGTTAAAAACAGGGACAGCATTTGTCTTTGATGTCTCCTGCCACGTGCTCTCGGACAGATGATGTAATCTTACCGGTTCTTCCTTCCTGGGCGGCGGCGGGGCTGGCTTCTTCTTTGAGGACACTGTGGCCTTGGTGTCGCTACTTTTCAGGTCACTCACACTCTTTGTGTATTGCCGTCTCAAAGCCACAAGCGCCTCCAGGTACTCCAGACAGTTCTGATTCTGAGAGTAGAGCCATATCCTGTCCTCTTGTCTCTGATAATAGTACAAGGTCGACTCGATGCTCACTGTGCTCTTGCTCCGTTTTAAAGTGGAGCCCGCGGCCGTCTGAGTCTTCTCTCCCACCACGAGCATGGACGTGCTGCGGACCAGCCTGACGGTGCAGGCGTTGTGGTAGTCCTGCTCGGACCGCAACCCACCGCCACTCTGACCTGCACGGCCGTCCCGCCCTCCGTGTCCGTGATGGTTGGGACGGAACACATTATTAATCTTCCTGAGCATTTCTCTACACTGAGCCCTTCAGGGTTACAGACCTGTCCGCAGTTTCTTTAGTGTTTGTCAAGCATCTATCCACCCATCTATCCATCCATCTATCCAACATATTTCGTCTCTTCAGGCCAGCCAGTATTTCTCAAAACAACCAATCGACCAACCAACCGACCTAACAAACAAACAAACCAGCAAATGCTCCTTTAAGTCTGGCTGGAGCTGTCCACTGTCACCAGTCGCTGTCCAGGGTGCTGGAATCTTCAAACTGCTGCCCTGTTGGGACACAAAAACAGATCTGAGCCTCTTGTTTAACCTGATCTCAGCATGTCTTTAATGTTATCGGATGTTGCTCAGCAACATCGCTGTAGCAACAGGTGGGTAACTCTACACTTTGTGCTCCCATTACTACTGAGCAGCAGTCCTGTGTCAGATATCCTGACTCATATCAGACTCAGTGGACAAAATAGCCACGGCCAGCAATCCAAAAAACCCGGGCCTGGAGTTAGCCACCTGTGAATAAACCGCATCTTGGGCAAGGCAGGAGATCTTAAAAAGGACAAATTAGTCAGGCCAGACTGCAGTTAACTTGTTCACATTTGTAGACTTGTGTGAAAAAGGTCAAAATAGTTGATTCATCTGTGTGAACGATCTGGATGTGATGATGTTGACTTATGTCTGGCTTTCCTTGCCTGATTAATAATGAAGCATTTTCTCTCGTGTTTCACAGGCTTCTATTGTTGGGCTTCCCCGTTGCAAGCAGAGGAAGTCTGCACACAAGAGTCTTAATTGAAGCGAGTCGTACAGGCAAACAAGGTACTTTCATCTTGGAAAAATCCGGGCCATGAACATAACCTCATAGTTTCCATCACTTTCACCAGATGACTGATTCTTTCTGTGAGAGATTCATAAACTGTTTCTACCAGACAAGGGGGAGAGGAAGAAAACAAAGCAAAATATAAGCATCTTTCCAAAGTATTAAGCAAAGTTCATCATTTTCTTAAACATCCTGAAGAGCAGATGGAGTTTCAGGGAGGAAGCGATGACTTGTGGTTACATAAGTGTGTGTGAAGTCACACTTCTGCTTTGGCTCACACACAGGTAACGGGACTAAAGCAAGAAGCTCCGAGCAGTGGTTATTCAACAGCATTAAAAAAACTTTCCTGCTTAATGTCGTCACACAGGGGTTAACTAAAAATCTGTGGTGTGACCTGTCACAAAACGAAAACACCTGTCGAACTTTCTGTTTCCTGTTATTTTAATGCTGAAATACGACTTTCTTTTCTGCTTTTAATCTCAATCGCACACCTGCTTCTTTGTCAACGAAACAAAACTTCTGTGGTTTATTATTCAGCATTCATAAGAACAAAGCATCTGCTGTTTGATTTCATTTAGCAAGAAGGCAAACCAAGGCAGAGCAGGGCACTTTCTTATGTACGTAAGTGTCCAACAGTCCTGTGAAAATAAGATATTAATTGGCCAGATGATGAGTTGGAATATATTCAGTGTTAACCCAGCTGCAACATTAAAACTGCAGAAATGGGAAGAAAAAGAAGATATGAGACATCACCACTTCCTCTTGGGGTGGGTATTAAACAACACTCACACATGAATGCGCACTCCTGAATCTAATGCAGTATAAATATTTGGCTGTTAATATAGCTTGACTGAAAATGCAATGTTTCTAAGAAGCACTTTTCCCTCCTGTGATTAAGACTGCGCGACGACACTTGAGAGACTGTGAATGAGGTAGGACGATGTTTGTTTTAGGAGGAATAGAATTCATCTGATCATGATTGTTAGGTAAGGTGAGGTTTTGTGACTCTTCATTTTCACAGATGTCTTTTTCTCTTTCGGGGATTGATTGTTGACGTACTTGTCTCTAGAACTCAAAATGGATCGTAAATAGGATCATTTTTGACTCATCTTTTAAGGATGGATCATCCATGCAGCCTTGAAGGATCTGTTGTTTGTCATTGAGTTTTGTGGTTTGAATTGTTTTATATGTATTTGAGTTTTAAGAAGTGAAATGAATAAATACCTTTTTGCTAGTGGCTGCTTCTGCTTACATATTGAATACTGACATTCAGTTCAAGGTTCTTTTTTTTTTTTTTTAAATTAAATTTGTTGTTATTCAGTGCAGGATTTCACAATGAAATGCAGCTGCAACCCCATCTTTAGCAAACACACAGACAATGTATGAAGAGATATTCAAAGGTTTGAATTAGAATAGTATATGAAAAAAATAATAAAAGGTGTGTTTTAATAATGTGTCTCACTGCTTGTCAATGTGTGCTCTTTATTGCAGCCATGCTGTGTGAAGGCAGACTGTTGAGCATGACCTATGGTGAGTTGGGGGATCTGGATCCCCTCCCTCCTCAGGAGGCTCTCCGTAGTGCTTATGGACTGCCGAGACCAGCTGCTGCTCTCATGCCAGGCTCCACCAGACGTGCTCCACCTGTTCAACACAATTTCTCGGTGCAGACGGGTTATTTGGACAACAGGAGTGTTTCGGTGGAGATGTACTGTTCTCTACTGCAGTCCTCAGATCTCCTCACAGGGCAGCCAGGCAGACTTATCTCTCCAGAGATAGAGATCCCTGCTCAGGCTTGCTCAGGTGGTGATTCTCCTTTCTTGGTTCCCTCCTTCTGCCAGAGCATCTGCCAGAACTACAGTGACCTATATATCGGAGGCGAACAGGTGTTGCCTCTCTCAGCCAACGATGGTGAGCTCCGGGTGGGTACTGATGCCCAGGCTGTCTGCCCCTTCCTCCAGTCCTGCGATGTCCTCCCAGCTGTGGAGGATTCTCCGCCGGGACAGACATCTCAGGGTGGACTTCTGCATCCGCTGAGAGGAGGTTCAAATCGCTGGAGAGTGGGGAGCGGCCGTGATCGGAGCTTTTTGTTCCAGGATCATGAAGGTCCATTCTCCAACTCTCTTCTAAATCGCTACCTGGAGCAGAAACTAATGGATTTATACCAGCAATACATAATGGAAAACATGGCCAGGGATGGGGATTCAGATGCGGGTCCCATTTGCCCTCTGCTGAGCTCAGAGCTGGTCCTGACCAGCCTGGACCAGATCACTTTGCAGCTGAGTCGAGAAGGGAACCTTGAGGCCAGCCTGGCCAAGGACATGGTTCTTAGCTGCCTGCTGCGGGTGGCTGGTGACAAGCAGTCAAGTGAGCTCAGTACTCCCTTTCTGCAGATTTCAAATGAAGCATCCAGGGAGCAGCTCACAGAGAATAAAGAGGAGTAACCCCAGTGTCAAGGAACTCACTCATCCCATTCTCCCTTTCATTTTAGTTATCGCCCATAAATAAGAGAAAACTTATAACCACATTTCATTTATTTTTTTTAAGAGGCATTGAGAGTTTTGCAATGCCAGTTCTCGATGTGATTAGTAATTACCAGGAGCCTGTGCATGTAGTGTGCATGTGTGTTTAGGTGTCATCATTCTGCTGTGCATTCATGCAAGTGACATATTTGCATGTGGTGTGCTGTTGCGCAGTTTTTGCTTTCTAAAGCACAATAAAGATAGGAACTGAAAATTGAAAGTGATCTTTTCCCTTTTCCCCTTCATTTATAATGGAACAACACACCCTCATTAACAACATCATGTTCATACATTTCACACATGACCATATCTCTGAATAACCATTAACGCTACATATGTCCGATATAAATGTCTCTCTGTGGTTAAGTGCAGAAGAACACGCCATTTCTGTCTTTTAGGAAACCAATGAAATATAATATAGTAGCTTGAGAATGATCAGATTTTGCCCACTTTTCTTTATTTCAACGGAATAATCTGAACTCACCAACTTCCACTAATGGATGTTTGACCTTGAATGTGTTCAGGAGTTAAATATCTGAAATATTTGCATATTCATAGCTTCTGACATTTTTCATTGAGGGAGAAGAAGCAAATGTACTTTTTAATTTCTAAATACATATTTTTTTGAAACTCAAAAAAATCCCAATTAAAGCAAACTGCTTTTCATTCCTCTTATACAACGGTGGAGTGTTCTCCAGGGAAACTTTGGGTTCTGGCAATCATGAGGATGTCCCAGAGGTCCTGTGTCCCTTCCTTCTGACAGGTCAGAGGTGTTTTGGCAGCACAGGGAGGGACCTAAAACATGTTAACCAGCTTTTAATGTTGCGGCTGATCAGTGTATAAACTTGTTGGTCATTTACGTTTATTCCAGCACTCCCCTGCCAATGATGAAGATATCTTTAATGACTTAATCCAAAGTGTGCAGTCTAATGAACAGTCACAAGGGGGAAGCATTATCACCTTATCAACTCCAGTGACTTTGACACACACCTTTGACACCTCTATTTTCCCTTATTCCTCCTCCTCATCCTCCACTGTCTGTTCCCCTCCTTCACCTGACATTTATCCATCCAGCTAATGCTTCCTATCACCTGCACCCTGCTGCTGCTCATCTATGATGTCATAAGGACTGGGCTGTAAATCTGCCGCACGCAGGCAGCTGGACACTAACACCAGATTTTACACTGTATTTGTGATACTTTTTCCTCTACTGTATAAACAAAATACAACATTAAGATAAGGTTATCTGTGCTGCATGATTAATTTTGGGGAAATGTTTCTCTTGGACAAATGAGAAACTCAGCACTGCTGCAAACTGTCGGATTCACACATTAAAAGTGACATGCTATTTTTCTTGTTCCCCCTTGTTGAAAGTGCATAGAAAGACCCGTGACTCCATTCCAGCCCAGGGCAGCCGTGGCCTTCTGAGCCCGTGTTTGATCAGCTTCCTTGTTTCCTGTCCAAACAGAGAGCCACAGGAGGAAACTGTGTTTACCGCGAGCTGAGCGCTGCAGTCGGAGTCCTGTGAAGTCTCAAGGCCGCAGAGACACATGTTTGGTATTTCTGCTTCCATCCGGATTGAACATTCCAGGTACATGTTAAAGGAACCGAGTCCGTACAGACCTAAACAAAAACACACTCACATATAAATATGATTCAGCCAATGCCAAGCCCAGTGGTGTGAGCATATTTAAACAAACTGATTTCCACAGACCTTGGAAAAATGAAAAACAGACCTCTTGTTCTTGCCGAGGTTAAGAAATGTTTGAAAAGGGCTGAAGGTAAAGCTACATACTGCTGTCTGTCACACACACAGACTGTGAGTGTTTACTCACAACCCTCAATAAGTTAGAGTTTTTCTTTTATAAATTCCTGTAATTAGTAGTAGTTTTCTCTCTAAGAAAAAGTGAGGCCAAAGAATGAAGGAGAAGCCGTGGAATAAGAGCAGGGACAGAGACTGATTAAAATGGATGGCAAGCTGCAGTGATTTCAAACATGAAAAAAAAAAAAATCACACTTCTCTCATAGTCTAGCAATGAAACTAACAGGGAAGTTGAAGTGTTGGAGCCTCTTTCAGAGGTTCATAAAGTAATTTCCTTGTCACAAAGAGCTTTTACCATGGAGGGCGGTAAAGGCAAGGCCACAAGATTTCATATCAAAGCCAAGGTCCCAGATACACTCTCACTATTGTGGCTTTAATGCTCGGTAGCACTCTGTGGCTTGCCTTTATTTAAAAAGCTTTTAGTATGTGGCCTTGTTAATTGGAACAGTCATATACTGTTTACTTATATTTTTCTTTTTTGTTGCTGTGTGATTTAAGAACTTCTATCACAATTTTCAAGGCCTATGGATAGTTAAGATCCTTTGAAGTTCTTTACTGAATTAGACCTGGACACACACATTTTTTTTTTTCAATTTCCAACTTCTTTTATTATTTCTTATTATTTTAACTTTATTTTTATCAGACTTCTCAGAGCTTTTAAGCTTTCAGACTTCTAGTCAAGTCTAAATTAAATACATTAATTATTGTGGATGGTTTTAATATTTAATATGTGGATAATGGCAGTGATAGCCTTTGTACAGCATTTATCTCTTTATTAGATTCGATCAGCTTCTGTCAGTGCGCACATAAACCCCATTCACTTTTTTAATCACACTCTCGACCTTGCTCTGACATATGACATTGAAATTGAATATTTAATAATCTTTCTGCAAAATCCTCTTTTATCTGACCTTTGTTTAGTAACTTCTGAATTTCTATTATCTGACTGCAAACAAGCAAAATTACACTAGATGTGTTTAATTACACGACACTAGATGTGTATCCCATAGTGCTGAGGCAAATTTAAGTAAATGATACCATTAGCATTTACTTCAGTATCATATCTCAGTACAGCACTCCCCTACTTGATATGATAAATCTGCCTCTGATAACAGGCTACGTACCACATTACTTTAAAGTAGTTGTAATTAAACCTTTTCTTAAAAAGAAAGATCCAGAGGTTTTGGGCAACTATAGACTGAGATCTAACCTAAGATCCTTGAGAAAGCAGTTGCTAATCAGCTACATGACTTTCCAGTCTGGTTTTAGAGCTCATCACAGCACAGAGACGGCACTGGTCAAAATGTCCTTCTACTTGCATCAGACGAGGGTCTTGTCTCTGTACTGATATTGTTCGACCATAGCGCTTCATTTGACACCACTGACCATTATATTTTGTGACACAATTTGGAACAATTAATTAGCGTTAAGAAAACTGCATTAAGCTGGTTTCAGTCTTATTAATCAGATGGAACTCAGTTCATGTTAATGGTGAATCCTCCGTAAAGTGAGTTGCAGAGTTCCCCAAGGTTCTTCGCTTGGACCATATTATTCACCTTATAAATACTACTACTGCTATCATTATTATTATCGTTAATATTGTTTTTATTGTTCCAGTACTCTGTTATCATTGCTGTTGCTCTGTCTGTGTGCCTCTCTCATTCTCAGTCCAGCTGCTCACCTTCTCTCTCTCTGAACCCAGCCGGTCAAGGCAGATGGCCGCCCACATTGATCCGGGGTCTGCTCCGAGGTTTCTGCCTTGTAAAAGGAATTTTTTCTTCGCCACTGTTGCCAAGTGCTTGCTCATGGGGGTTTTGTTGGGTTTCTCTGTCTGTGAAACATAGACATCTCTGTGAAAATGAAATAAATTAAATTAAAGAGTTTGGTCAACAGCTGCCCTAATTGGAAAGTGTCATGAGAAAACTTTTGTTGTAATTTGGCGCTATATAAATAAATTGAGTCGAACTGAATTGAAACATGCTCTCTCTCTCTCTCTCTCTCTCTCTCTCTCCCTCTCTCTCTCTCATATGCGCACACACACACACACGCATAGAGTGGTGGCAGCATCTGAGCCAACAGTGGGTGTGTCGAGCCACTTAATTCAATTATCATTTGTCCAGAAGCTGAACTCCTTCTCCTAATTCCTTGGCTGTCCTTGAATAAATGTTGTTTTTTTTTTTCAGATTACATCTACGGGAGTGACCTAATGGCAGCGTGCTGAAACATTTAATGACAGTCATGCTCTGTATCTGGCTGATTGACACTGGGATACGTAGGTGGTGGAACGGGAGAACACACATTTCCCGGTCAGTTAGCTGCTCAAGGTTGCAGAGAGCCTGCAGCGGCGCGGGTGACCTTGGCCAAGCTAGAGTAGACAGAAAGAGACCTTGAGAGACAGCAGGGCAGCAGGATCTGGCGCTCAAAGAGCTGGGGAACATAATGTGGTAATGCATGACTATATATCACAGCACACAGTACCCACGTGACTGTGGATGGCAGCTGGCTGGAAAAAAACAGATTTTAACTACTCATATGCTTCTTTACAAGATGTTTAAACGATGTTTGGGTGGGTTTAACACCATGTTGATTTGTTGATGACTGACATTTTACCTTGTGGTCCATATGTGGGTAATACATGAATGTGACATTTTCCCCAAAGTGGACTAATACTTCTCATGGACTTTTTGTAACGACAAATGGATTATAATTATCATAAGTCACATGCATGCAAATTTTCTGACTAGTTTGTGACTTACCAGTTTAGTGGTACCATCATTGTTTTGTGTTTGTTAACACACCTCTATGCATGAATGATTCTTCACACCCACTTCTGTACTATTTCTGGAGGATTAGGCTTTTAATGTTCAGAATGTTTCAGAAAGTTGGTGCTCTTATTTTTGGGATTCTTCCTTTCTTCTTAGTGGTTCGTTAGGGTGACTTAAATGTGCGAGACTGGAATCAATTGTGACACGCCATCACTGTGTGAAGTATAATTAGTAGCAGCTACAGCCTTCTTTATGTTGAAGGACTTAAACACCCTCCCCTCAGATCAGAGATTTCTGAAAATTAACTGCAACAGGTTCAAGATCTCCTTTATTCAATCTGCAATCAACAAATGAACTCATCACTGTTCTTATTATGTCAGTTTTCATTGCATGAACCTTTTTTTGTACTCTGTATTGTGTGGATACTCCTTTCACTTTGAATGTTTGAGTTGTCTTACTGTGTTAGTTTGTGTTATGCTGCAAAAATACATTTTCAACCTGAACTGAGCATCACAGTACCTCGCAGCTCAGGTGTTTAGAGCACAATATTTGCACAGCCTTAAAAACTGTGTTTATACAAATGATAACAAAGGAGATGCAGATTGACCTCTGACATGTAGTAGAAGATAGGTGCTGTGTAAAGTTGCATAAAAAAATAAAAAGGTGTGGAAGTGATTTCTGAGTTTGTGTATAATATGTAATATGTAATTTCACAGCACTTCAGAAAAGAAGAAAGTTCAGTACTTTCAGACTGGCATATTAAAGAAAAAAAACATTGCATTTTCAAGGCTTTACAGATCTTTAATCACACAAGTGTCACAGAAGCAAAGCAAAGTCAGACAGAATGACTCACTGCCTGTCGGTAAATCTATTACAGAAGTCTGTAAATGTGTTTGTTGTTGCTCAAGGTGTGCAGATCTCAAATCAAGAATACTTTACTGTCAAATATAATGAGAATTTTTGGAGAATGAAAATTAGTCACTTGTCTTGCTGCAGACAAGTCAAACTTCTTCATTTCCTTTATTTTTATTTTCTAAATGTTCGGTTTATTTGGAAAGTCGTTTCCCTAACATTGGTCTCTTCCAAATGTGAGCCCTCCCCTGGTTTCCACTCATGCCCTCATCCTCACCTACTCCCATGTCTCTTCCTGGCACACCGACATTATTATTAGTGTCATAATTTACCTTCTTATGCAAACATGACCCTGTCCTCGATATGTTGTAAGGCAAAATATTCATGCTGTAGTCACTGTGAGACCAATAAAGGATGAGATAGGAGGGACATAAATTATTGCTCCACAGCTACAATATTTCATACTTCACTCAGTAGCCTCTCTGCACACAACATCACATGCACTCCACATGCAGATGGGTATGTCTTACATGTGTTTTCACTAACGGCAATTCATATGAAAAGGGAGCATTATTTCATACAGTGTGACATATTTAAATAAGACAAATATATCAGCAAGGACAAGCAGTGGTAGAAAGAAAGGACAAAACAGGGAAAGGGGGATGGAGGCAGGCAAATTGGATGTCCATATAGGAGGCAGGTGAGGCAATCTGCATTTTGATTGCAGTTATTATGTGTAAATGTGTTTTCATGCAACTGTCGTGTAAATCCTGTGTGACTTACTGAGGCAAGACAGGCAAGGTGAGATAACTGTAATAAAGGTAAGTATTGTCAAAGTGAAGATGGTCTTCAGTACTGAGGAGACCGTTGTGCAGTATGGAGTCGGTAGCACTTGCATACTCATGGGTTTGACCTTGGCAGCCTCTCCCTCTTCTCCTCCCTTCTCCTCACATGTTAACTCCCCCTTCTTCACTCCCCAGGGTCCCTCTCAACCTTGGCTAATTAGCTCACATCCCAGTGGCATATGTTCAACACACAATTTATTCACAACAAGGACATTACAACTGCAGTGTCCCGCCTCCGCACTGTCTCTCACTCACTCCCTCACGTTGTTGTCAGTTTATCTGTACAAGCAGTGATGGGTTATCTTAATCCTTTAACTTCTACATTAACAGTGGATCAAACAACCACATCTTTTGAAACGGTCAATTTATGTAAAACAACTGGCAACTTCTAGGGTTGAAAACAGTTTTGGCCTCTATAGCTAATTTTCCCCTTTTTGACATCGTAAATGAATTTTTTAGATTAAAAAAGTCTTCTTATGTTATGAATAAGAAATATGAATAAGTAGCTCTGACCACTTTAAGAGATGGCTATCGGTGAATCACTGAACTCGACCTCTTGGCTTGCACCCTCAATATATCTGGCTCTAAAGTGCCACTAAAGCTCATCCAGTTGGAGGTGGCTATCCCTGGCTGTATCAAACAAACAAAAAAAATAACTAAATAAAATAAAAGAATAGCTCGTAACTAATTGTTTACAAAACATTTTAGTGATTAACCTAGCTCCGAGATCTCTGGATCATCAGTTAAGATGTCCTTTAAAATATACAGATCCTCCTAACTAATCCTTTATTTCAGAATTTAGGTGACTAAGGCCCGAATTACAAACAGTCCTTCAAGTGGCTGCTGCCAGCAATCTTTCTCATTACCAGGCCAAACAAATCCACTGATGAGAGCAGAGTGGGTGTGCACCAACCTAACCAACTACAGCACAAGACAAGCAATCCACAGAGCAGATCTCAGCTACTCATACACTGGGAACATGACCCACAGATTAACTGGTTTGATCATCTGTGAATAAAAGTGCACGGTGCAAACTAAGTTCCATTCAGTTAAATGAATTAATAAAGTTGCATTACCCAGTTTAATAGGTGTTGATGTGTCCACAAGGCTGCTCAGTAAAAAAAGATGAAGCCAACCTGAAAAATACAGCATCGACACGCAGGTGGTTCTTCTTGGCAGTGGTCTGGTTGAACTCAAGGCTCCCATGCTTTGTTGGAGAGTGGCCTGAGGCTGCAGTTTGAAGAGCATCATGCCCCAGATTCCTGGAACTTATTTAAGGTCATCTGTGCATGGCAGGAAAATGACAGTATTGGTCATTTGTTCAAACACAAAACTGTATCTGACTGTTCCTCTCTGAATAGCAAAGTTAGAAATAGTGTGATGTTGTTTTACTGTCACAAAACATCGAAAAAGGAAGAATATTTTGGGTGGACGGATGTGGCAACAAAAGGCTTGATTTTGATTAAAAGGTCTTCTGTTTATACCCTCGTCAACCAAGAGTCAACATTAGTTTCTCTGAACCACAACGCTGATGTTTTCCTAACCTCATAAAAGCTCACATATGAGTGTGAGGACTTTTTTTTGTTTTTTTTTTGTGTGTTTAGCAGTGAGGTCAATAGAGCCCTTGTTTTTACAACCCCAATTTGGATGCTGAATAAAATGCAAGCAAAAACAGAATCTTTTCAATTGCAAACAAACAAGCAAATGACAACAAACTGTTCCCAGGCCCATGCAGCAATATCATTTAATCCTTAGCCCACAATCATGTGTTTGACAATGTCCTTGCTAGTGAATGACTGAGCCTTTCCAGGATGCTCCTTTCATGCCCAGCCATGATCACCTGTTACCAATCAACCTGTTTACTTGTGCAATGTTCCAAAAGCATTCCAGACAGAGGCTTTTGAACAATTCACAACTTTCCCAGTCTTTCCTTGTTGCTGTTGCCGCTTGTTTGAAATGTGCAGCTGGCATCAAATTCAGAATTAACAGATATTTACAAAAATAAATGAAGCTGATGAGGAGAAACATTAAATACAGTGTATTTGTTCTGTTTTCAATTGAGAACATGTCAAAAAGGATTAGCAAGTTACCATTACTTCACATTTTATTACAAGCAGAATTACTAAGGATATGTAATCAATATATGACTCAGACTTGAAGGCACAACACTAAACATGCCAAAAATGTTAAAAAACATTACTATAATCACGCACAACACCAGGAAACAACATCATGCAACATGCATCAACACAACATACTTTATCACATGTTGGAACACAACCCAGCAGTAGGCTGTAATAACAAAATCATTTGTGCTCGGACTGAAAGCTAGTGCATCTGCTGCTTTGTTTGTTACAGGCAGGGTGACCTTGTGTTTATATACGACACTGAACACACTTACAAGAGGAGCGACAGATAGACTGTGGACCATCATATTATCAAATGTTCACCCACATACAGCGAGAGCTACTCGGTTAAACAATGAGCAAAGCTGTGTTTATTCGAAAAGAGGTCGTGTGTCACTGAGCTGTTTTTGTTAATTGATGGCTTTACTATGCACAGCTCACTATAAAAATAAATCCACTGTCATGCAAAGACTACCTCCCCCCTACAGCCTCCAATGAGATACACCACCTGCTATCACCAGAGTTCCATGATCATGTGATGACCGCTGAACTATCTCCATGAAAGCTCCTGGAAATCTACTTCACATACAAATAAACTGCAAAGTAACAGCAACAGTTTGGATGGGCTTATTACAGGGCTGTGACATGCACAGACACCAGACTTCTTTCTTGTTTTGTCAGAGCACTTGAGCATTTATTGATTGTCAAGATGTTAAGAGACTTTCAACAAACACAACAAAGAAATGCTTTTAAAATACATTAACAAACCTACCTGTTAATGTATAGTCATTATTGTCGATGTGTGTTCATTAAAAAGATTAAAAAAGATTAAGATTAAAGATTCATACTGATTCATACTGATATGGACCGATAAAAATAATCTGAAATTCTAAGAAAATATTAAATACCAATAGGCTGATTAGTCATTAATAAAAGCTGTTTGTTTTGTTTTTTGTTACTTTTTTTTTTTTAATCTCTGGGTTTCATTTTCCCACTTGTTTGTTGTTCTGCTTTGTTGTCTCTAAGCACTTTGTTTATCACATTAATGTCAGTATTAGTGTTGTTTCTGTAATTGCATGATTTTCTCTTTTGTCTGTTTCACAAAATAAATCAAGACTAAGTAAGTAAAAATAAAACAGTACATTTTACATTTTAATGCAAACTTCTTTCTCTCCAGCACACACACACACACACACACACACACTCATATGCTCACTCTGCTGTAAGTTGGTGACATGAGTCCTTGGAAAGTGCAGTATTCAATTTGTAACTATTATGGAGACAAGGACACAGTCCTTTATGTGAGCAGCCACAGAGAGAAAATGGAGGCAGTCACCATAGCAACCGCCAGAAGAGCGCCCAACAAATCAACAAACAATGCAGTACAAGACTTTTTGAGGGGAGCCATTTGATGCAAGGCCTTGAATCATACAAAGTTGTCCTCTTAAGTTTCTGAGACCTGTCTTGAGAGTGTCTGTGGGCGTCTAAGCCCCAAGTGTTTGGTAAAAACCTTGTGTTTTTCTCCACCCTTGTGTTTCAAGGTTAGTTTGGCTCAATGTGCCAAAGAACTGTCTTCTTGGGTCATGGCAACCTCAAAATTTCATTTGTGCAATCAGCCTTCAGGAAATGCTTACTGCTGCAAAATAACCTAACACAACAATGCTCTCCTACTGAAAACATTTTGTGTATTTACTTGAGCAACTGGACAGTGTTGAAAAAGACTTTCATAGTATTAATTGTAGACAGGGTTGTAGCCTTTGTAAACAGAATTACAAAAGAAGTTCCTTCAGTCAATTCAGATGAGGTTGGGAGAATTCCCGCTGAACATTAAGTCTTTTTAAGTTGTTGATTTTACAGCCCAGGTTTTACAAAGCCTACTTATCTTTCTCAAACAACTGAAAACCGACAACTGAAAACCTAAAGTACTGGAATTTACTTTTAATGCTACTTTACTCTGTCTTTCCTTCCCACTTTAACTCCTGCATGTGCTCAGCTCTCACTTTCCCATGCCCCCTGTCCAAGTAAATAACATCTATGGTGTTGACCTTGCTCTATATTTCAGCAGTAGACACAAAGTGGCAGCGTGCCTGATGCTGTCTGAGTCTGACTGTCTGGGTGTCACAGCAATTATTTAAAGAAGTGCAGATCACGGATATTTGAGTGTGTGTATGTGTGTGAGCACACAAGCACACGAACAACTGATTTACTTTCCTTTTCTTTTGTCTAAAAGCATGTAAACTCCTTTTGAGATTGTGTGTGCTGATATTTCACAGGAAACCAGTAACTGGCAGAGGACAATTGAAGGAATGAGAGCTTTAAGTTTTGTCTGACAAATTGGAAAAATACGTCTCTGCAACAGAATAGTTTGGTATATTTAGCCAATGTGACCAAGCTGAGTCAGACTAGTCTTGTGCAGAATTTATATTTGTATTGCTGAAATGTGACAGTTTACTGGCTATTGACAAACACAAACAGGGTGCTGTGTTTGGTAGGAAGTGTGTTCACATCCTTAAATTTACGGGATCAGGCTGTGAGAAGGTCACTCCATACTGAGCCATTTTAAACTGGGCTTGGGACCAGCAGGCACTGAGCCAGAAAAAGAGTCTGCTCTATATCACAGAAAACTAAGAACAAACCGGACCTGTGATTCTGATTATGGCTATTTTAGTTAGCGAAATAGCTTTTAGAAAACCATTTTTTTAACAGCAAAAGAGCAAATAGCATGAACATTCAATTTCATTTTACCCACCTACTGTTTAATTGTCCCTCAATGTTAGGACCATTAAGATTTTCATGAAATCAAACTCCATCATGACGTCATGTCTGGGCTAGGCTGTGTTCCACCAGCAATCCAAGCTGGTCATTCAGCGTTTCTCTCATCTGCATTCTTGGAAAAATGTAGAGTGTTCCTGGGGTTTATTTTGTTTATTCTAAAACATACAGTGGCTGACAAGGGCAAATGTGCTGCACCAGCCCACTACATTCCCATTAGGAGCAATGTGCTGGAACTAAATAAACAAGATAGGCTAATGCCGTGTTACCAGATCCCCAAAAACCACATGTGAGACAAAGACAGAAACATATGTTTATGTGGGACAATATTACCAATGCTGAAAGATACTTTTGATATAATGTCTATCTAACTTTAAAAATAAAAGTTTCTATTCTGCCCGTTAGTTTGTAACATCTTTATGTTTTGCCCTATGTAGGTCAAAGGTTAGGCCCTTAGCAAGTGAAGGGCTTAAATATATTTTATTGAATGCACCTTACCACACTCCCACGCCAAGTAAATACTGTAAGCATAAAAGGAGGCTGAAGCTTCACAGTTCTTATGGCCTTTTGGCTCAGCAATATTATGCCTGAACACTTCCCATTTTCGGTCCAAATAAATGTAAAAAGTGCAGTGCTCCTTCTAATCAATACTGAAGCTGCCTGAATATGTACAGTATAAAAGGAGTGAAAGGCTGCTGACATGGGATTCATGGCATGGCTTCTAGTCTTTGAAAGGTATCACTGCTGTTTTCAAAAGGGTATTTGTCATATAAAACTGCGGACAAGCTCATGGTGGAACATCCAGTAAAGAAAAGTTTTACATATAGATCAAGGACTGATCCTATGCATTTAAAGTGCTGAGAGTTCAGTGTTGTTGAAGTGCTAGTTATTTACCTTATCAACCTGACATCTTTGGGTGTCAGTAGGAATACATCCTTAGCGTGGTACATCTCTTTTTGTAGCCACATGTTTCTTGTGAGACTCACATGTACTGTGTCGCTTTATGTCATATTCCCTCACCAGGTGAAATTGAAAAATAACTGGCAAAGCATGCAAAAAAATTCTCTGAGAGTCATCTTTCTAAGTCTGCATAGCTTGTGACTTTGGGGTGACACACCATTTTCTCTGATGAGTGTAGGCAGCGAATATGGCGACAGGTTAACCTGCGATTGACCCGTGTGTAGGCAGTTTGATTGACACTGAATACAGTCCCATGATGACAGCCTTCCCTGCTGTCTTCGCAATTATTGGATTGGACATTGATGACTGAGCTTGTACTGTGTATATAATATCGCTACACTTACACTTACTGACAGTTGAAGTTCCCTGTTTTTAGAGGTGAAATGAAAACCCTGGTGATAACGTACACTATACAGACAGAAGTGTTAGGATGGGCTGTTTTTCAGGGGTTTTACTGTACTGATCTCAAGTCCATCCGACACCTTTGGGGTGAACTTGAACAGAGATTGTGAGTCAGGCAGGGCAGTGCATCACTTTAAATATTGCAGGGAGTAATGGAACAAGAAGGAGCAGCAGCAACACAAAGCCCTGATGTTGTATGGAAAACTAAGAACGAATATTTCTCTTTAATGTACGAGGTCAGCATTGACTGCATAATGTGATGGCTATAGAATAATGATATCATCTGTGTTTAGGTTGGTTCCCTATAAACACTGGCTTCCTATGCATTTTCTCTGCCGTCAGGCACAACATTTCCTAGGAGATAAAGGCTGACTGACTGCGGTCCAGACAGACTGGCAGCCTGGCACTGTGTCTGCCTGCTTTAATGTCTCCTTTAGAGAAATAAATATGCAGCATATACAGTATATTTGGTGTCAAGTGAAATATTCAAACCCAAGACTGCATGTTTTCTCTGAATTCTCCTATCATCCAGTGTAAATAAAATTGGTGCATCATTTTATATACATTCCCTCCAAACCTGACGAATTTGGTGTATTTGGACATTTTTGGATCTGCAATGAATTTAAAATAAAGTCCTTCTTATTTTATTTTGCTACATATCATGAGCTGGAAGTCAATGGGGTTTAATGTATTACAGAAATATCAAAAGACATATTTTATTTGCTCTGTCTGAGGAAAGTTGGTGGAGAGCTACTTAAGTACATCTTGTACAAATGTGATAAATTGATAAATAAACAAAGGAAGCCTAGAGCAAGACAAAGAGCGACAGAGCAATGTAGCTGTCTTTTCAACTCTGTGCTTTTGCAACAATAATGGAACCTCACCTTGAGACAGAAGGATTTTTATAACCTGCATTGGCTGGGCCTTGAGCAGGAGAACAGACAGGCTGGGCGAAGGCTGTTTATCCCGTGGTGTCCTTGATATAAACATGTGAAAAATCTCTCTGTTTTCTCTCTCTGCCAAATCAATACAAAGACATTCAGCCACTGAACAATGTTTTAGCGCTGCTGCAAAAGTTTTTCATCCTCTCTTCATTCACAGCTGTATCCTTCAACGCAACAGAGCAGGGAACACTGAGGTCCTGCTATTTCATGAATGTGGCCATGCACTCAATGTCATCCTTTCTCCACACCAAAGGTAACCTTCTGTAAAGTCCCTCGAATGGCAGTGTGAGGGCATTTGTTTGAAAGTATTTGTTAGGTGTCTACATCAGAACTAGCTAAACCTCTTATCAATATAATGTATAGTAAGTCAGGGCTTGTGCTCAAACCTTTGCATTACCCTCTAAGTTTTTCTCAGTCTGACAGCTTCTTTGCTTGTTTTCTTTCCTAGTTAAACTCCTCTGTAATCAGCTGCAGTTCCCCTGGAGCTCCCTCCCTGTCCCGCTCAGGTAGCAGCCAACCCTAACCTGTGATCCCTCTTAGGAGCAATTAAGATAACCCTCTAATTCATCTGCTTTACCCCGACCTGTCTTTCACAGTCTCTCATTCTCTGACCTCCACTCCTCCCTTCCTTCACACCCCCCCACCCCATTCCTCCTTCAGTGACAGAGGCAAGGAGAGCATTGAGTCATGACATCATAATTCACCAGCTCCTGTTTTCACGGTTAAATCAATATCAGTGTGTCCGAGTCAAGGTTGGTGGCTGGCCTTCACAGCTCAGCTCTTCCTACTTCTTTCTCACAGAAAATCATATAAATTGTCCCTAAAATAATTAAGCCTTCAGATCCGTCGCTGGCCTATTTTTTACCGGCTCCGGCCTGATAAACAGCACTGCCAGAGAGTCAAGGTAATGCTGAGAATAGAACTGGGCTCTGATTCCTTGTCTGACTTTGCCTCTCTCTCTTCTCTCTTCTTTCTTTTCTCTCACAGTCAGTTTAATTCACCAGGCCTGCTGTTGCCCACTTTTTTTTTTTTTACCTTTGATAACGTCTATTAGATTATTGTCTGAACTGTTTATTTGCAAATATTTGTTTCTTTGTTTTTTAATAGTTGTGGTATGTCTGCAGCGTGTGTTTTTAGGTTTATGTGAGTAAGAGAGAGAGGGGGGTGAGGGGGTGGAGAAAGAGGAGGTGCCTGAGCCCGAGGAGGCGGAATATGCAGAGAGTCTGACCAGGCTTTCACAGAGGGGACCGACGGGAGCTAATATAAACGTGCTGCCCTTCACTCGGGGCTATCAGGGGCTAAGAAAACAGCGCTACCTCTGGCACGGACCTCCGGCGCTTCAAAGAAACGGCGGGACGCGCTGAGCTCCATCACATGTAGAGCGGCCAGCGGCCATGGCCACGCTGGGGGGCTGCCGCTGTCGGGGTGCCAGCGGCCGAGACAACAACAGCATCCTCTACAGCATCTTGAAGAGTGACAGCCTTGCGTCCGCCGAGGAGCAACAACAAAATCCCCAGCAGCAGCAACAACAGCAACAGCAAACATGGCAACACTTGCTCCACAAAACCTCCTCCACCGCCACCACAACCTCACTGCAGGAGCACCGGCAGCAGGAGCACCGGCAGCAGGCTTGCTCCTGTGGCTCGATGCGGCGGCGAGGTGTTCTCCGCTCTCCGCAGGTGACGTGCAAAGCCGCCTCAGCGGTCCTGGTGAAGACGCTGAGGTTCGTGAAAAACGTTCCCTGCTTTCGTGAGCTGCCGGAGGACGACCAACTGACGCTGATCCGGAGCGGCTGGGCGCCTCTGCTCGTGCTTGGACTCGCACAAGACCGAGTGGACTTTGAGACTGCGGAAACCGTGGAGCCCAGCATGCTGCAGCGCATCCTCACGGGTTTACCGGACAGGCAGAGCGAGGTGCTGTCCGGCCAGAGCAGGGGGGCAGTCGGGGTCTCTGTCCTGGATATAGAAGCGATCAAAGCCTTCCTGAAGAAGTGCTGGAGCGTAGATATCAGTACCAAGGAGTATGCGTACCTGAAAGGAGCTGTGTTGTTCAACCCAGGTAGGGCTTTAATACCTGTGCGTCAAAGTTATGTTACGCAGGTGGCACACAGAGCGTCAGGCAGGTCTAAAATGCTATACTCTCACTGGTTATTTTTGTGTCAGAAGTTTGATTTATTTGGAAATAATTGGCTAATTTACACAGGCTAATAGCACATACATTTACCATAAAGCCTACTTAAAATATCAAGTCAAGCTGTTATCATTTTGACATTAGACTTTTGATATTGATATACTAGGAGAACAAACTGGTTTGTTCCAACCTCTCGCCTTCTGACAGCTGTTTGTATAGAAAACATTCTGCACTTTTCCTTCCACTCAAGTCACTCTTTCTTCTCTCCTTTCTTCCCGCCTCTTCTCTTCTCTCCAGATGTGGAGGGTTTGCGCTGTCTCCACTACATCCAGTCTCTGCGTCGGGAAGCGCACCAGGCTCTGAACGAGCACGTCAGGCTGATTCACCGCGAGGACACGACGCGGTTCGCAAAACTGCTCATAGCTCTGTCCATGCTGAGGGCCATCAGCCCGCCGGTGGTCGCGCAGCTCTTCTTCAGACCTGTTATAGGGACCGTCAACATCGACGAGGTGCTGATGGAGATGTTCTACGGGAAGTAGGTCACAGTCTACAAAGGACCGAGGTTAATTCAGCAGAGTCAGCTGCCAGACGGAAATGCTCAAAGCTCGTAATGAGTAGGAAGTGAGGGCAGATGAAGAGGATATGAAGGACTGAATTTACAACTACTGTATGTTGGAGATCTTCATGGCCTATGAAATGACCAATACAGGAAAAGTGTGTGTGTGTGTGTGTGTGAGTGTGCGTGTGTGTGCTGTGTGTAGCCCCTCATGAAAGAGTTAGAGAAAGAAAGAGTGCGTTTAGGGCAATACGTTATGATAGAGGGAAACCACAGAGGAGCTGCTGGAATTCATAACTTATTTGTTTTTATATGAACTATTTTTGTATAATAAAGATTTGATCTCTGAACCGCTGCAGTCCTTGTGCCTCTCTCTCTCTCTTTGTGTGTGTGTGATATCAGCTCTGTCATAACTGACACACTTTTCACTGGGGCAACTGTGAAATCAGTCTCAGACAGAATATATAGGAGATAACATGGCTCAGTATGTTACGTGAGCCATGATAACTACAGTGTAAGCTTACTTATAAATCTGATGTATGTCTCCTTGAAAACTCTGAGTCACACTGATTCATGTCGACTACTGTGCGCAGGCGTTACCGATGAAGGTTTTTCACATGTAAGTTAAGATGAGTCTATGCTTCAGTTACTCGTAGCAGATGTTTTCTGTCCAGTCCAGCAGGTCAGGGGTGAGTTTAGCAGCAGTACTGTGACTTCTAGATGCATGGTGAAATGCCATGTCAGACCACCAGAGTGCAACAGCATACCACGTGCAGCTGTGGTGCTGTGCATATGTATCACCCTCCCCACCCGCCAACACATGCACACATACACACATACACACACTCACTCCCTACACACAGGCAGGCTCTGAAATGGTGTAGTTAAAGTGCCTCAGGTAAAGGTCTACCAGTCCATCCATCCATCTCTGGCCATTACAGTGTGGAATTTTGCGGATGAAGAGTAAAATGCCGCTGGCAGACAGTATTTAGAGGGAGGATGGAGGGCAGACCCGTTGGAGAGGAAAAGCATTTGCAGACTGCACATAAAGACAAAGGCAGATACTGTAGGCTTATGGCACTGTCATACAGCCCTGATGAGTGAGTAAGTCTGTAGAGGTCTATATAATAAAACACCTGCACAACAACAGCGTTGAGAGCACATACACTATGACCAAATTATTTTATGAGTCCCTGGACACCTGATTCCTGCCTCCCACATCCACAGTCCCCAGTCACTTTTCAAATGCCAGATTGCCTGTACTTCTACTTAGTCCCTGTGGCTTTGTTGTTTCACTATAACATTTTTCAATATATCCTAACTCAAATAAAGGAAATTAAGTGAAAATGAGTTAGAATCTAACTCAGTCTATCTCTGTCTAACTGTTAGACTGAGATAAACACATGTCTGCTTGTAAGAAAAGTTGAGAAAATGTTCTTTTTCAGTCAGACAGCAACTAGACCGTGAAATAATATCTTATCTCTTATATATTCAAGGGAAGACTTTAAAATTGGGATCACTGATATATTTTTCGAAAATCACTGAACAGTTGGGTTTCAGCCAGTTATTAAATTACTCAGTGGTCCATAGTGAAAGTGACAGATGAGATCAAAGGTATCATCAGTCACATTTTTTTACCTAATGGAGATGTTTTACAAGTCTTACTGAATGACGCTTGTCCATTCACCAGTGCTGTAAATAGTGCAGCTGTTGTTTGGTAGATATGACAAATGAACAAATAAAATTAAATCCTAAAAACAGAAAAAATAGACTTTCCAATCATTCTATGAAGCTGAAGTCCAGCCTCTCAATGACAAAATATTTACAAGAGCCTGAGTTGTAGCAAGGACTTTGCCTCTATGCTATTTTTATTCCTATTCAGCATGGAAGAACCCCATGCAAACAGAAAATAAAAGCCTGGTACAGGAAGGAAGGAGTTGAATACAGTAACACAACAATTATACAGTAATAAGCCGCTGAAAACATGATATACCAACTGGATGTTATCGACTCTCACACACCTCCCGGTGGTATGATAAGGCACTGCAGGAAAAGACAAAAATGATACACACACAAACACGCACACACACTGTCCTGTTTCCGTCAATTTAGGGGACATTATTTAGACTTACACTCATTTCCTGGAGGATTAACTACCGTAACTATAACAATAAATATTACTTGTCTAATCCTGACAATATAAAAGACATTATAAGGACATTGACCTCAACCTCACCTTAAAGCAAGTCTTCACCCTAATATTTAATGATTTAAGTTGTGTGGACTTGTGTTTTATCCCCATAAGTAAAGCAGATCCTCACAATGTGACTGTGTATACAGATTTTAGCTCCCACAACTACAGGAATATGCATCCACACATGCACACACACACACACACATACACACACACACAAAGAGCCAACAGAGCCACCCGTGCACATATGCCACTGTGGACTTTGTTAAGAAGATATGCTCATTTCTGTCCATCTCCCCTACATGTTCCCTCTCGACTGGGCCTATTTTCTCTCCAATTAATTCCTTAATTGCTCTGGGTAATAGAGTCTATTAATCCTGTGTCTGCTAATAAAACCCCAGCTGTCTGGTTGGAAGCTGCCAACATGTAAGATTCACCACCTGTACCTGTGGCTGACAACATGTTGTGCGTGCTTGCATGTGTGCCTGCCTTCAACGGTTGGCATCTTTATTAACAGCCAAAGTAAATTCCAGTGGTTGTGGTTGATTTATATTTTCATTGATACAGTTATGCAGTTGTGTTTCTTTTTCCTTTGTGTTTGTAGAGTCTGAAACCATTTGCCATTTACAGCTTCCTTCTCTGCACCCTGACAACAACAAAATGTCCTTATAATGTCTTTTATATTGTCAGTCCCTCACTCTTTTCCCTCCAACTGTCTCTTTCCTCTGCCCTGGTTTCTCTTTTTCTCTGCTCTCTCATGGGGCTGTCAGGATAGTCACTAAATTGGCTTTCTGTTTCCGTGTTCACCAGTGTTCAATGACAAACATACCCTTGTAGATATTGTGAATCCCCAGGAGATGGCACTGTTTGGCAGCTCTCAACCACCACCGTGTTTAAGCTGCCAAGCAAAAGTCAGGCATCAAACGAGGCTCCTTGGATTAAAGCCAAAATGTTTTTTCCATCGGCACTATTCAAAATGTTTATCTTTGGCAATACTGCCTCTGTCTGACAAGAGAGATAGACAGGAATCATGGGCAGAGAGCAAAGTGGATACCATGAAGCAAACGTCCCCAGCCAGTATTGAACCAGGGAATCGGTGAACAGGCTGGGTCTTGACAACAAGGCTTCAGAGATCCCCATCAGCATATTTTATAAGTGCATTTTTTTGGATATGGCCATAATTTTAGCATAAAACACTGATAAATGAACAAACATAATCAACAGAATGTGAAGAAACAACAGTGTTATGTTAAAAACATCTGTATATTGTGTTGCAGGGATATCTTGTGAAGTTAGCATGCTAAGCTGCTAACCTCAGTTTTTCCTGTCTCGTAATACCACTTTGTACCTCTAGAGGGGGTAGTCTGAAAGCCCCCATAGTTTCAGCTGGGAGATGTATGAGAAGCGAGTTTGTTCTCTCTTTTACCAAATAATTAAGCCTATCTTGTCTTGTAACTTGTCAAACACATTCATTCTAACAAGGTATCAATGAAATAAAGCTCACCAAAACCATCTTGGTTTTTCACCTTTGAACAGTCACCTTTGATTTGAACTAAATCCTCACTGAATAAGATGTGAACATTTTCCAGCGTTAACGCCTGAATCTGTCTCGTTCCTCAGCTCTCTAATGTGCCCCCAACTGCCATGTCTTTTTGTCCTCTCAGTTATCTTCCTCATTCTGTCAATCAAACATGTCTTCGCCCGTCTTGTCCAGCTGTGTTCACTGACACTAGCTTTCCCTGTTATTCAAGGCCTCAGTCTGGGTACAATCCAGTAAGCTACAGGGATAACTGAGCTAACTGAGCTCATGGTACAGTCAGAAATAACTACAGCAAACAGTATGGTGAGCAGCAGTTGGATGCTACTCCAGTAATATTATGCCCTCTCTATTTTTGGAGCTTTTGAATTCTGGCCATATTTTACTAGCTGCCCTTTCATGATGGAGGCATCAAAACAAGCCTATTTGCTTGCCATATTGTTCCTCCTCTTCATAGTGTCCTTCCCAATGCACATCCAAAATCCAAAGGTCTTGATCTGTGGGAAAATGTTCAACTGAAGCTAAAATGATGCATCAGTAGTCTGCCTTAGACAAATTAAAGCGTGGAAACACAGTCAGAGGAAAGACACAGAGAGAACTTTGCACTAAAAGATTTTAACTTGGGAAGATGTCCACTTGAACTGATAAACTCAGACTGCTTAAGGCCTCAGACTTTGGAATACATTTCAAGCGTCATTTATGGAATGAAGCTCTCCCACTGGAAGCATGTCAGAAAGGCATCTTGTAATGGCCAGTATGAAAGTCTTGAAAATTGTTACCTGTCCTTCAGTGAACCTGTAGTTATATAAGACAACAATCAGAAATAGTAGACGTTGCATGCACATGGTGCTTTCAGGCTGTCTTGTAGTCCTGTAGTGTAGCCCACTTTAAGAAGAGTTGGCAGTTTATTCCTATAGTGTTTAGAGGCATTTCAGCTGTACAAAAACATCCTGATGGTTGTTCACATTCACTGGACCAGATCTTAAAGCGGGATGACTGAGTGAAACTGAAAAAAACTCACTCCTCCACCCGTTGGTCAACAGTTGTCACCAGTGGAGTCAGACAGAGTGATGCCATTATTTTGACTATTAATGTGGATTTTAGGAGTTTAATCGGTGTGTGAGACAGAAATCATGAATTACTACCAACAGAGGGCCAAAGTTGGACACAAAAGGGAAACATCAAGAGGAAATCAATGTTTTTAATGTGCAGTGAGAAAGTAAGGGCAACTGATAATGATTGTGTTTCTATAAAGATAGACATTTCTTTCCAAGTGAAAATCGTGTTTATATATTTATATAAATATCTATATTATATATAGAATACATATCTATTTGCTATGCATACTCAAAAATCACACCTTCAAATATATTTAAAAAGTCTTTCAAAACACAAATGTACTCTTTTCTTTCCTTAAACATGAACTATCCATATGAACCAAAGTAATTATCAGGATGGGAATAATATCATGTTTTAAAAACCAAAACATTGAAAATGCTTCACTTTTGAATCTAGAACAGTAGAGGACATATTTTTTCATGTGGGATTCAAAAGCCATCTTAATCTCTTAACAAACCAGGAACCACACTGCGAGTGTACAAAACCAGCATAACACTTATACACAAATCCCCTTTCTATGGTAGATGAAATGCAAATAAGAATGACTTCTCAAGCAAACCCTTTTCTGTTATAAAAATAGAATTCTTTTCAAAATAATCTACAGATTTCTTTTAAGGTGAGGCATTTCACTATCACTCTAAAACAGCGAGGCTGTTTGTTTCAATAGAAAATATGAAGCTTTAGAGAGAGATCTGCCAGTCTATCGGTCTATCTGATTGGAGAGGACTAGTACGGCCCCCCAATTGCTCCCCCTCCTAAGATATTTTTGCCAGCTCGTCCTTCTTTTTGCATATTCTATGATTTTTTTTTTTAAAGAGAGTTTTCTTTTAAACTAGATACACCTTTTACAGGTAAACAAAAAGAAGTTTCAGCTCCTTGAAGCTCCTGAAATGTCCAGGCAATTCCAAAAGTGTTAAAAAATGTTCTCTTAAACTACACAAAGATTTAAAAACAAACAAATAAAATGAAGAAAACAAGACAAAACAAAACACAACGGCGCAGGTACGAGACATACTGGCTTTCCAAACAAGCGCATTAAAATGAGAATTAAAAAAACAAACTAAAAAGAGAAAACAATAAAAAATATACAACTCTGTATAACAAGTTGAAGCAAAGTCCTATGGTAGAGAAGGCAACAAACATGATTGAAAAGAACAAAACAGGAAAACACTGATGCTACAAATAAATTGAAATATATGTACAGGACCCTGTTTTCCTTTTGTTTGTATGTATGCACATTTGTGTGTGTATGTGTATGCACGTGTGAACAATTGCCATAGTGTGTTGGTTCCTTAATGTGGAGTTCTTGCGAGTCTTCATCTCGCTAGTTAATGAAACAGTGTTTTCATTGTAGCTCCTGTGGTTCCACTTAGAAAACATCCTCTGCAACAGAGGCGCTGTCCACTGTTAACAAGGGAAGCCATGTCCAAAAACATATTGTATATCCATCGCTTTCTGTCACTTAACAACTGTCGGAAACAAACGGATCCAAACACTTTTTTGCCGTAATTGCAACCATAAACTGTGTTCCTAAGAGTTACCAGACTGAGCATAACCATGTCTGATCCTGACCGATATTCCTACAGCCAATGCTGAGTCTGTTCATCATTACCAGATGACGCTGGAGATGCTGGTTTCTCTCGGCAGCAGGGGGAGCATGGCGTTGTTAGCGTGTGTCTCCTCCAGGCTATGCTCTCGGCTCTTCCCAGGTGGCCTCTGCCCATTCAGCAGTGTCAGTGGGATGTTGCAGTAGGTGTGCTGGTTCCCCAGAGAGGACAGAGGTGGCAGGGTCCCACCAGGGGGTATGTCATACTCATAGCTGCGGTAGTAGTGTTTCTGCCTCATGGTGGTGTGGTAGGTGTTGTGGAAAGAAGAGCGCAGCTCAGGGTGAGCGGTGGCCATGGCGGTGGAGGTGGCTGCTGCCATGGAGATTGCAGAAACGGTTTGCAGCTCCCCAAAGGGGCCCTGCTCGCTGACGTCCAGCGCCGGCTCGTGGGTGAGCATTGGCTCTGTGCGCCTGAACGGCATCTCGTACTGCAGCTGCTTCCAGAACTTGGAGTTGAGCTTGTTGCTATTGGTGCCGTGCCACTTGATGACAGTAAGGGTTTTAATGCTATGCTTGAGAGCCTCCACCTCCTGGTAGTTCATGATGCCTCGCAACTCAGCACACTCGATCAGGATGACTTTGATCTCACCAGTCACCAGCATGTTGCGCAGCCGCGTCTCCAGCTCAAAGATGCTCCATCCTCGTCGCACCACATAGTTGGGTGTCATAACTATAATGAGGCGTTTGCTCTGGTCCACACAGCGTGCCACATCCTCTATGTAGGCTGCAGGGAGCAAGGGTTAAAGAAGAAAAAATGCATAAGAGTGGTAAAATAGTAGAATAATGTAAACCCAGCATATATTGAGCTTAAGATTTGATTTAATGAGGACAGGACCACAACACTTAATGATGGATGAACATCGAGCAACAGACACAAAACACGAGACTATGACAGGGGACTATTTTGTTGTCTACCGCCAGTGTCTGGTATCATTTTAGTCTGTACTTTATATTGTGTTGAGTAAGACGTGGGTCTGTAAATGTATGTGTATAGATACATATCTAAAAGCATGGTCTTTGCTGAGATGAATATATGTCTTTTGTTCTGGTACAGTATCAAATATTGTCTGTGTATTTTAATCAATTCTATGGACAGTAGAGCCACAGACAGAGTTAAGTGCTGCACGAAATGGCAATGTTTTATAAAGCTGCACTGTCTCAAGGATCAGGCTGAGTCGCTGTCTTGATCACACAACAGTGCCACTCTGAGCGTCTCTTTCAAACTTCCAAGGAGCAGAAAATGACAGTGGCTGATAAAAGAGGAAAAGACTGAGGGCGAGTACCTCCAAAGAGCGGTGTGTCATCCTGGTAATGCTCATTGGTGAGACCTAAACATAAACATTTTAACATTCAGGTCACAGGCTGAACACAGTACAGACACAGAAACATGCACAACACAGTCATCAAAATGGCCGCATCTCCTCTCACTCATGTTTCTATTGCACATGTGATTAATTGCAGACCATGTTTCCCTGATTGGACATTCATCTACAATGATTTTGCTTGGCACTGACACTTCTGGCAATTTTCTTTTGATTAAAGGAACGAGGCGGCTCAGGCAGCAGGGCTTGGAGCCTTCACACATTTCCCACTGATGTTTAATTCTGTCTGGACCATCTAGGACGTGTTTGCGTTTTATCTGTTCAACATGAAGCCTACAGTACAAACACACAGCATCGCTGCTAACTAGAGCACACTGTGCACCACTGGCACAGACGGAGTACTAAGCAGAGTTAGCACGCATGAGAATATGTTCAGACAGAATTTTCATGGATTTATTAATGCATGGTTGAAAACCAGGCAGGATGATGAATTTGTTCAATATATCAGCTCCTGGTACACACTGTGTACCGTATGCCCATATACAGTATGTAGTACAGAATATGAGAACAGCCAATGTGAAATACTATGATCTTCTACTTTTATATAGAGAGATTTGAGAGGAAGAAAAAAGGATTGAAGTGAATATTGCTTTTTCTTTCTTTTCCTATCTGGAAATTTGGAATATTTATCCACCCATCACCAGTGAATGTACTCAACTTGAATCTGCCCAAATAGCACAAAACATTAAAACACAAGACAGAGACAGTGAAAAACAAAACTGAAGACAAATGACACACAACAAGAACTTAAAACTAATGAAGTTAACTTGTCAGATGGAACACGTCTCAACCACACCTTGACAGGTGATTAGAGGTGTGCAGATTGTTGTGGTGTAATCCTTGCTGGTGAATGACAAAGTGTAGCAAACGTACCAAACACGGCAGCATCTACTGTGAAGGAGCGACTACATGCTCCAGTACAACATGTGAGATGAACGTGTGTTTCCAAGCATGTACACAGTCGTAGGACTTACTTCCAGTTGGAATGAGGTCTCGATCTGGGATGAAGAGCTTGTAGCCGTAATGTTTCTCCAGCACATCAGGTAGGATCTCTAGGGCAAAGCGTTCCTCCTCCCTGGTCTCCTGACTCCATTGGTCAGGGTCCACTTTTGTGTAGGACAGGTATGCATCATAGTCTTTGTTCTCTGAAAGGCAGAGAGAAACAAAAGGTGGCTCATGAAAATGTGCATCAGATCCATTGTACTCACAATGTCTGATGAGTCTTCATGGCACAGTTAAAAACTTATGTACATTATTACTCCAGCATTGGCTTAAAAGATGTCATTCTAAAACAATGCAGGCATTATAGTACAACTTTAATTTCCGGTCAATTATAACACAAATTGCACAAAATGTCATCTACAGAACATAAAAAAGGAACCTCTCCACATCAGATTAGGTAATACATCACACATTTAGTTTATCAAAGCATGGCAAGATTGTAATGTATATTTTATTACTAACTTTTAATCATTTCCAAAAGAAACTATTATCAAATAATCATTATGAGATAACGCTGATTGCTAATTCTCATTAAAACAGTAAGCAATGATCATCCCCTCAGATTATACAAATAGCTGCAAGAAAAAAATATTTAACCATGAGTCAGTGCTTGAATTGATAGAGAATGCGAATGTCTTTTGAAAACTTATTAAATATGGTGTTTTAATGTAATGCCTAGAGCTTGACTTTACACCACAGTAAAACAAAGACAAAATGATGATGTGATTGTACTCCACTGCATCAGTTTAGTTGATCTGTTGCTCAGTAAGTTTGCTGAGATTTCAGTCACTTGTACATTTTCTGTAAAATGCTGCTCCAACAGTCTCTTCTGTTCTGTTAGGGCTAAGAGCATTAATGAGGTTGGTTGCTGATGTTGGATGACGAGGCCTGGCTCGCACTCGACTTTCCAGTTCACCACGCAGATCAATAAAGTTCCTCAGCAGTCGACTATTTCTTTCTAGATCTTTCTTTGAGGTATTTTCATGTTGAAACAGGAAAAATACTTCTCTAAAACTCAAAGTGGCCTAGATAAAAAAAGCACATGGGAAAAGTGCATACATATTCTGGCCACACTGTATTGTGTATATGAGAAAAAAATGGGGTAGATATAAAAATACCCAAATCAAGATTCAAGTTCTTCTTCCCCACCTCAAAATGATTTCCCAGAAGACAGTGAGAAGAACTGGAAAGGCAGAAAATAGAAGATGGGGAAAAAGCAGTACTGGTGACACGTTTAGTAATTCCTAGTCATTATGCTCTGTAGAAGCTGGAGTGTGGGCCATCCAAAAAGGGAAAAGGAGCTTTTTTTTTCTTTTTTTTTTTACAAACTCTTTGAGGAGCATGAGCAGCTTTGAAACTCACTGGAAAGGCCAGGACTGCTTTCAATTGGATCCAAACATCAAACAAGGCTTTCAAATTAGCAACCAACCCCGCAAATTAACCACCTAGCAAACTTGGAAAATCAAAAACATTTTGTAACTGCGGTCCCTGCCAGTATGACTTAATCATGGGGAAGATTGAGTCAACAAAACAGTGTGTGATAGATAATTCATGCTGCTGTAGAAATAATCCAGTGATGCAAAAATGAACTCAGTCTTTCCAGAATATTTGAAAAGAAAGCAGAAGGAGTCAAAATACAAAGCAAAAAGGGAAGATTCTGGGACATGAACAGACAAATCCCTAGCTGAAGGAAAAGTTAACTATGTTCTGCAGAGAAAACAAAAAGTTGCCCTCCAATTTCAGGCTGTTTATGACCCTATTTATCGCTCAGGGAAGGAGCTTTGAGCCTGCCTAGTCCCAGTGTCCCACTAACTGGCCTTCGTCAGCAGAGGGTGGGCATCATTCCATGACATATTGAGACTGATCTCTTTTTAAATGGGCAACAAATTGAAAATCTGTCTCCTCTCTTCCCTATGCAGCTATTGCGGCGATGTGCACACGCACAATCATGTGCACCTTGTGCAAAGAGAGAGAGAGAGAGAGAGGGTGGGGGTTTGGGCTGCTGTCAGAAAAGGGACCAGAGGGACCCTCCCCCCACACACAAACAAAAACCTAATGCACAGGAGTAAATAAAAAAAAATGGAACATGTTCACACCCTTGAAAACAAATCCACACAAGCACATACACAGAAAAGGTGTGGTGAAAAAAATGCGAACGTGTCTGGGGTGAAAGGGCTTCAGGCAGAAACAGAGACGTGTTGTGCTGTCTTCACCTCCATCCACATCCTCACTGCCGAAGTGCCTCCTATAGAAAAGCATCAGCTCTATCTTGTAGCATTTGT
Source organism: Scatophagus argus (assembly GCF_020382885.2). Taxonomy (NCBI): domain Eukaryota; kingdom Metazoa; phylum Chordata; class Actinopteri; family Scatophagidae; genus Scatophagus; species Scatophagus argus. Next base: position 8,239,181 of record NC_058503.1, on the reverse strand, counting down.
AGAGGGAGATGAGGAAGATGAGTAGCAGCAGGATCGCCCCCAGCCCTCCTGCCAGCTCCACGGTGTACATGAGCTCTGCTGAGGATCACACACACACACACACACACACACACACACACACAGACCAAACCAATATTTAACACTGCTGAAGTGAGTGCAGTTCATGTCTTTTAACAAACAAAAACAGGACTTATTTCTGCACCAGGTTGTCTTTTCTCTTTGTCATTTTAAACTCCCAGGATGAGGAACTTATGGGACATATTTACATTTTGCGAGAAGGCTGGACAATCATCAGTAGTTTCAGAGCTCAGCTTCAGAGAAAAGCAGCATCAGTTTTCAAAGAGAAGAAACATGAGACTCATAATGACTGTGGGAAAAATAAGAGGGCACGGTGCAGGGAGACACATGGGAAAAAAGGAGATGATGAGAAATTGGGTTCATTTCTTTTGGAGCGGCACAGCAGTGACACAGCTCTGCACTTTGGCTGTCGTCCATCGTGGGACTTGTGACGATCCTTGGCATGGATGGAGGCCTTTTCAAAACAAGAGGCTTCAGTCAACTCATATCATTTACTCCCCTCTCTGTCATACCTCTTCTCCCTCTCTCTCACTCCAGTGCTTCTTTGCTTCTCCTCCTGCCTCCTTTCTCTACCTCTGTCTCTACATTCATTTCTCTTCTCTATTATCTCCTCTCCATCTCCCCAGAGACCTAGCTTGGGCAAGGATGAGTTATGTTGTGTGTGAAAGCAGCATTTACCTGGTTGGTTCAGCTAGAACGGGGTTCACCTTATGTCTCTGTCACTGTGGGATGGAACAGTGCACGGCCGTCATGTCAAGGCTGGGCTGTGCACCCTCTATATTATCACACATTATGTACACTGCAGAGATACATGCCATTACAAGGCATGATAACGTCAGCGCAAAGTCATAAATATTATTTCTTTCATTAAAGCAAATTCAAATAGAACCAGCGACGTGAGATATTCTGACTACATATTTTCACCGAAAGCGCAAGGCATTTTATTTCTTTCCCACAAGCAGAGTGATTGTTACATTAAGAATAATATCACTTATTTAAAGAAAATTGCTAAAAAAATGATAGAGTGTATTGGTAAGAAGTAATGTAAACAGTGTAAGAATGAACATTATTTTACCCCAGATATGTTTAATATAAGGCTAAATATGAAGCTACATCTAGCAGATGAAGCTTAGCTAGCTGGCGTGGCTCCCTTCAGGTGTAACAAATCTGCCGACCAGCACCTCTAAAGTTCACTAGTTTACACATTATACTTTGTTTGTTTAATTCAAATAATGGGAAAATGACATATGTGCCAAACTCTTTCCTGACTGAGCCGAACAACTCTATTCCCAGTCCTTATCCTGAACTAAGCTGGTGGCGCCTTCATTTAAAGTCTTAAACCTTTGAAGACAAATTTATTGCATTAGCCAGCCCATTATCCTTGATGCTTTTTCATGACCAACAAGTATTCAATTTCAGAGAGAAATATTTCTATATTCTATTTTTTTTGGCCTTGTAACATATCATTTCTGTAATTTAATGCTTTTACCTAATTAACAGCAATCATCCTCACTCTCTAAGTTGTTTATGTTTCACTGGCCACCACTTCCCTTCTGGCTTCTCTCTTTCCACGCCTCTCTTTCTTCTGAAGATGGAAGGAAAGGCAGCCTGCAGAGACATTCACAAACCTGCTGCAGGGCTTATGAGCAATGAAACATGAAATAAACATCAGGATAATGTGGGAGACGGAGAGAGACAGAACTCGACTTGAAGTCGTTCTTAGCATCCCTCTCCTTGCAAATGCTGCTTGACAGAGAGAGTTAAATGAAGCTGTCTGGAGTCTACAAAGACAACTCAAATGAAATTGGGCCATCTACAAAATACAGTCACAGAGACAGAGATTAAGGCGGGGAGACGGACAGATAAAGACTTAAAATGTAATTGTATGCTGAACTTATTGGCCTGTTGGGAAAAGCTGAAGACCAATTTGCTGTTTAAACAGCCATCAAATTACCTCTCTTTGCAGGGTGACAACCAGTGCATGAAAAGTGCTTCAGACAAGTCATGCTAGAGTGCCAAAATAGCTATACAGCTGCTGGAGCACATGGAGAGAGAAACACCACAACTGAACGGAGTTCAAGAACAGATTGTTAAAACAAGTGTAGCTGGAAGAAGAAATACAATAAGGGTCTTCCTTATCCCATCTAAAGAACAATCCCGTGATCTTAAACAGTTGTGTCTATAATATGCACACTTGGAAGCTTTAAACTTGAAATAACAGATTTTTTGACTGCTTTGGAGTTATGACCTTAAAATGTTAGTGTTTTGGGCCCACATGTTGAATCTAAATCCAATATTTTCTCACTTTTAGCTCTGTGGCGCAGGCGGGTAGAGTACAGCTTTTACCATACTGCCTGCTGTGTCTGGAAACAACACTGATGAGACCACTGAGAGTCAAACAGCAAGACTGTGGGCCATCAAACCGAAACAATGAGCTGAAACCCCATTTTATGCAAAGCCATGGGAAACTGCAGACCAGTGTACTAACACTCTACAGGTTTGTTGCTACAAATAACTATCATATTACACAGTCACTTTTCCATTATTAATCTATCTATATTGATTAAAACAGCTTTAACATCAATGAAACTGTGCATGTTTTGCAGTGAAACTTTGCTCACAGCACACAAAACTTTATTTTGAATTCTAGTGGAGATCCTGGAGTTCTCGAAGAGGCAAAATATGTCGGGCTGAAGTTTGGAGAAATGTGTATAAAATTATGCCCATCCAGAATATTTCTATTTGATGAAATGGTGCAGTCAGGCTTTGAATATTTAATTCATCATATAGCTTTAATGAATAGTTGGAACAAGCTGATAGAGAATTTATATGATAGTGTCAGACGGTGAGAAATAATGATTTTGCCAACTTTAAAGCTGCTTACAAGGAAATAAAATGGTTGCATTGGGAAACGTCAAAGAGCCCTTACCTCGCCTGAGGAGCTGGACGGTAGCTTGGCGACGGCCGTTACCATTTTCTACATAACAGGAATAATTTCCCAGGTCCTCCTCCTCCAAGGAGCCGATAGTCAAGGAAATGGCCACTTCCTGCTCGCCAAGATGCTCCCTGACAACCCTGCATGACCAACAGAAAACATTCTGAGTAATACTTGCAGAACCTGCTTTGGAATGAGCGGATGGGAAATAGTGTTTTGTTATGATTATTATTATTTATTTAATTATTTTTAGTATATTAGTCTGTTCTGTGCAACAAGAACATAATCACTTTATCAGTGCAAGTGAATGGGATGGTAAACAGCATGTATGTGGTAAAACTTCAATCATGATCCAAAGTGTGCTGTTAAAATTCACAAGGGTTAAGCCATAATATGCCTGTGAGCAGTGCGTTTCTCTATAACTGAGGCTTGATGAAACCCCTTTTGTCTTACTGTAAGTACTTCATGGTATGTTAATTTCCTTCTCTGCACTCAAAACATATGAGAAATGAAAATCAATAAAGACTCTTCTTCACCGTCTGCGGTGGGGGTCAAATTCTGGCAATCAGAAGAAAATCTTTTTATAGCGGATGCCATGGTAACGGAGAGAAGGAGAGAAAGTAATATTCCATAAAGTAAATGAATGTCCCCTGCCGAGCTGGTTGAGCCTGATGGAGGAGGAGAGAAGGGGGAGATAATGCTCCCTCTTACCTTAGACACACTACTTAGCCCACTTTTACAGCACCCTCAGCACAAACGACACTTTGGAGGAAACAAAGTGCAAATGAGAGAGAGCTCTCCTCCGTTTGTGTGAGTATGCGTATGTATCATCTACGGCTATGTGTTGGGAAGGAGGAGTGGGATGAGGAAAGAGGAGTGTGTGTGTGTGTGTGTGCGTCTTTGAATGTGTAGGGGGATATTGACTCTCTGAAGCATCTCTCTTCTCTCTCGCCTTCAAGCCGCTAAACTCCACATAAGGACAGCTTGTTGGGGAGATTTGGCATCAGTAATTGAAAGTGCATCATGGGCTTTGCGTAGAGAGGCTGAGGCAGAGCTGATGATATTTGTAGTTTCAGCTGAGTTTGTTGTGCAATGGGGGTTGAAGGGGCTGCGGCTCTGGGAGAAGGAGGCATGGGAATAATTCATGTCTCTCCGGGGAGCGGTGGGTACTTTGAAGCCTCCAGTTTTACATTATCACGCTGTAAGAGCCAACGCATCTTGCTGCCACACAATCTGGTGAATAATGACCGACGCTGTTCAATCTTAGCCTCATATGGAAATGGTGAGGACCTAAAGTTTGAGTAGGTGAATAACAAGGTCCAGGTTAAGCACCAGGATACAGATGAGAACTGAATGATATCATAACACAGGATGCAAACAACCAGGCTGAAGTGCGAACTTGAATTATACCAGACTATTTGAAGCTGAGCTAATGTGAGATGTTCCTTCACTGATGAATGTAAGTGTGAGATTTGTAGAATTCCATGTAAATCTTTGTAAAACTCCTCTACCTCTCTGTTGGGTGATTGAGTAGATCGATACAGACTTAGCCGAATGAGTAAATCGCAAACAAGTTCTCAAACTATGGCTGCAGGCACATTTTCTTTTTAGGATTCGCTCCTTTCCTCATTAGCAAAACCTGTGTTTGCTCATTTCCAATGTATTCATTTGTGCAATTCAATGTACAAAACACCAACTGAACTGGGTCAATAACATATCGATCACCTGCTTTATTATGCTGAGCCAGATTTGCTTTGCTAATTTATTAATCTCTGCATGCGATGCTAATGTCCAGTCATCCATGCTATGATAACAACAATAGCCCTGTCCCAGTGGCCCAAATGAGAATTTATGGGCTCGGGTTACCATAGAAATGAACTCCTCTGAATCAATAGGCACAGAGTTGGGTAAACAAATATGTGCAGAAACTCTGAGCCCAAGGTAAGTGTTCCTCTCTAAACTCAAGTTTGGCTGCTGATGCATTAGTAATAAAGCTCAATGTGTGTGGGTGCCAGCCTGGAGACGAGAGGTAACCCATAGAAACATGCCCACAGTATCATCTGAAAGGGAAACTTGGCTGCAGGGTAAGCACAGATTTGCTCATGTGTAGCTTCTCCTCTCTTTTCTCTCCATCGCTCCCCGTCTTTGCTTGCTCCATATCTCTCGCTGACTGTCTAGAAGTAAAACCAGGGCACTGGCTGGATGTGAAAAAGCTTATGGTAGCAGCATCAACAACAGAGAGTGTATGATCAAATGCATTATTGATCCACTGCATGAAATATTGGTATGAATTATTGAAAAGATAACCCCTCAGCCAGTGAGTGGGGGAAGCCTGGTGTCAGGGAGTAATGGAGGAAGAGGAAGACAGAAAAAAAAAGACAGACAGGAGAGAAATGTTTGTGGTTAAAATGAGATTTGTTTCTGTTGCATGTTCATATCAGCACAGAAGCAAACTCACTATCACAGATGTATCTTCTTTACTTTCCTCCTCAGTGACGTCTACCATATTTCTTACTCCTTCCACTTCTTTCCTGTCTGCTCTTGTTCTCTTTCTCTACCTCTCCCTCTCTTCCCCTCCTCCTCAGCTTCCCATGGCCCATCTGCATGCTGCTATAGGTGGGTGCAGTGAGGGAGATAGCGACAGTGGCGGCGGTGTGAAAAATGGCGGTTGTTAACCATCTGACAGGGCTGTCTCCCCAGAGCTGCAGCCTCTCCAAACAGCCCTAATGGGAAACATGCACATGGACCAGGGAATGGACTTGTTTAAATGTGTTACACCACAAGGAGGCAGAGACGTGGAAATGGGTTTGTTTTAAATATACCTAAAGCTGGGAAAGTAAGCCTTTCTGGGCAAATTTTACAAAATTACATTTTAAGGGAAGTGGAAGTGCAGGGGAAGTTACATAAACTGCTTTTTAAGATTAAGCACAGTGATCCTTGTTGCAGAATGAAAACACACGCAGGTATGTGGACAGAAAGCAGGATATATTTAGTCGAACTGTGGTGAGTATGAACCAGTAAAAGTACATCCTGCCCTGCAGCTGTTAAACAGAAATTTAAAGACAATCAATAGCTGAACTGGAAAGAGAATCTATAACTGCATATCACATGGCAAGGGGTGTTTTCCAAACAAATAAACAAAAACCCCCCACTTTGGTTACATGTATAACCTCGTTAACATACAGCATATATTTTTTAAAATCATTCTTTGCATTTGTTTAGTAGCTCGCCAAGTAATCAGTGACAGTTTAATGAAGCTCGTTCATGAAACCCAAGACTTTTAAGGCCAGTACTGACAGTAGTGGCTTAAATAATAATATCTCATCAGCTACCGTTTTCAGTATGAAAATATTTTACGTGCTTACACTGCGTTGTTAAGAAGCAACGGAAGCGGGTACTCCGGCTTCCTCCCACAATACCAAAAACATGCACATTAGGTTAATTGGCTACTCTAAATTGCCCCTAGGTGTGAGTGTGAGAGTGTGTGGTTGTCTGTCTTTGTGTGTTGGCCCTGCGAATGACTGGCGACCAGTCCAGGGTGAACCCCGCCTCTCGCCCGTAGTCAGCTGGGATAGGCTCCAGCTCCCCCGCGACCCTGACGGATAAGCGGTATAGAAAATGGATGGCTGGATAATAATAAATTATTATTATTATTATTATTATTATTGCTTTTGCTAGGAACATCTGGTGAGCCAATTTTGGTCCCTGGGCCCCATTTGGGCAGCCCTGTGTTAGATAATCCATTCTTATGTACAACTCACCACCTGTTTTCATTCTCATATTGTTTCAGAACTGATAATGCAGCTGCACACAAGGACTGGTTCGAAAACTCTCCTTGTTGGCTCAGAGCAACAAACTTTGTTACGAAAGAACATAACAAGAAAAGACATTTTTCTTTTCTCATTGTACAATTTGGCTGTTTTTGTTTTTACCTTTGACTTTTTTGACAGCATATCTAGTTAATGCAATGACAAATGGGACAAATACTCAATACTCAACTTGCAGCTGTGGCACAATACAATACACTGGCACAAATAGTGTAGTAAGCTGTGATACAGTATATGCCTACTATTTCCAGGGGAAATATCGAAATATGCAAGCACAGGACACTAAGTCAGTATAAATATCCCACAATGCAATGCAGTATTGATGAGAAAAGCAACAACATTAAAGGGAGAGCAGGGAATGAAGCAGCTGTGGTGTAATTTCTATAATGCTTTAATAAGTGTAAGTTTAAAGTTTTACTTTGCCTGGCGTAACATATTTTTTAAATTAGTTGGCAAGGGTTACCATGGTTACAAGTCTCCAGTCGGCAAAGAGGCTCTCAAGAAGTGTTGTGACACACGCTGAGCAGTATGGCCGACAAGATACATATTGTCTATTTATACAGAAGGATGTTGAACACATATTGAGTATGTAGTGTATAGTAGACGTATTGATGAATAATAAATGATTATTGTGCTCTGAACATGATGTATGTAATTCATGCAATCTTGTTTCCTCTTGCTTGCTAATGTATTTCCATAGGACAATAATGAATTTCTTTTTTTAAAGCAAAGGTGACAAAATGAATGAATGATGACTTAAAAGAAGCTAGAAGTCTGCATGATGTTTGTACCCTGGCACGAGAAATGGAAACATGTAGCTGCTTGGAAGACTGCAAATAAATCTCTGGAAAATGGCCGCTTTAGTGCATGCAATTTGGAGTTAATGGGCTAAACCAAGCAAAACCATTGGTATCGTCCTTTATTATTTTCCAGTAAATTTATCTACATATGCTATTAATTCCTCATTACTGCCACATCCAATGAAATGATTTCAGCTACAGCAGTGTTTCTTACTTGATGTCGCTTTCCTGGACTCTCTCTTCATCCAAGTCCTCTATGAACTTCTCTCCCTTCATCCAGTAGATAAGTGGGCTGACGTCACCGCTGTAGCCAAAAAACGCCCGGCATGTCAGGTTCAAAGCACTTCCTGCAAAGAGAGGAGATGACATGCTGTCAAGCTTGATTGTTCGGCTGGCTTGTTAAAGGCACGCGTTTCATGTGCACGGCCCAAAAAATATTGTACCATATCATATCTGCATCTTCAAAGTCAGTGACAGCAACAGAAATGCTTCATGTCACGTTGTAAGTGACTGATCATACACACATATGCTAATGCATGCTCTTGGCCACACTCAAACATGTACACACACACACACACAGAGTCGTGTTTCCATCACTTTAGGTGACATTACATAGACTTACATTCATTTCCTGGAGGCTTACTATTTACTTACTATTACTTGCCTAATCCTGACCCTTACCTTAACCTGACCCTAACATCAACCTCACTTTAAAACAAGTTTTCACCCTAACATTTAATGATTTATTTTGTGAGGACTTACATTTTGTCCCTATAAGTAAGGTGAGTCCCCACAATGTGACTGTATAAACAGTTTAGTTTAGTTCTCACAACTACAGGAATACGCATCCATATATACATACATACACGCACACTTTCCTGCACAAAATTCATGTCAAAAGTGGTTGCATGACAGAGCATGTAAGTTGGACACTCCACAAACCTTGAGGTGATGCACAGCTGTGATTAAAAGAGACAGACTTTCCTTTAACACAGACTGAAGGGGAAAATCTCAAGAGATGTTTTGCTTTGCTCATGTGCATACAGTATAGTGATCTGAAAGCAAGTAAACAGTAATGAACACATGAGGGCACTCAAGAGCTTCCTAAAGCCCCCCTCGAGACTGTGTGTCCGTGAGAGAGGAGAATTCAAAAGGAAGTGAGAGGAGGCTGACATCAACATTATTTTATTTAGAGCTGCCGTTGGGTATGGAGGAAGGTCAGGAGTCAACAGCTGCAGTTTGCTGAGATTTTATATGTGGAAGAAGAAGACGTAATTGTCACTAAGGAGCCAATAGGGTGTTTGTTCCATGAATTGATGGATCACCTATCAGAGAGGGTAAGAATTGAGAGGAGGAGGAAGAGGTGCTGCTTCATGCACCAATTAGAAAGTAGCTTCCCTTTAAATCTATTCCAGTATTGTTAATGGTTTTATTGTGCAATTTTAGAAAGACTGTTAGGCATAAAAAGGGAAAAATGTAAAGCTAATGGTACATGTCACACTGGTGTGAGCTGATAAGAGTTGGCATAAACGGTGCCCTTTTGACTACTCATCCAAGACCATAAGTGTCCATGAACTGTACATGTATTAGGCAGGTGAATGTGAAGAAAGAGCGTCGTTGCCATATACTGTGCACATGTTTATTTTACATTCCTGTGAAGTGGCATTCTCAGTAAGCCTGGGGTGCAGCAATCCCATGCCGCTGCCTCTCTGCGAACCACACCGCAACATGTAAACAACACACAGATGAGGGAGGCTCATCATGCAGCACATATGGTAAATCGTGTAGTGGAGGGAACGCTCCTCATGGGAGAGCCAATGCTGTGTCTGGCTCCGAGGCATGTGATTTGGGAAGCGCTGGGAAAAAGGCGAGAAGGCGAAAAGGGGGTGAAGGAGACCATTTCCCCTGTTTTCACAGTAGGATTTCTGAATAGGAGTGCAAGGTAAACTGTACTGGTATGGGGCATGTATTCATTAATCCTGCTTAGCATGTAACAGCACCATGGACAGCTCCTCACTGTGTAGAGCAGGGAAGCTACACTGCTTAACTCGGGCCTGAAAAATAACTGGATTGAATTACATTTTGCTGGGGTTTCCATTTTTATCTGTGATGATCTTTGAACCCATTTCTCTCCACTCACAACTGGTGGCATGTGTGTTCACAGCGAAACTGGGAAGGTTATTTTCGAAAGACTGCTCGAGTTTGAACTAAGAGCAGGTATCCTCTGTGCACCTCCTGCCCAGACACAGCTTCAAAAGACTTCAGTAGGTCACTCCCAGCACAAGGAAAGTTTTAAGGCATGCAGGGAAGGACACCCAGGAATGAACTGATAGTGCTGTCTGTGAGGAGCAGTGGCTGACATTTCCAAAGTTCAACAGCCACTCTCAGCTTGGTATTTGTGCACAGCTGGACTCTACAAAGGCTACACGCTGTACCTACAAAATAGGAACCTCCTGCGTGTGATTACAAACACGCATACAGATTTTGGTGCAGCAGAACTTTACTGTACAGTCACAAATAACCACACTGTGCATATTATATATTGTAAAAATGTGGTGAGACAGATGCAGCGCTTTCCTTTTCCTCTGTTTATAAATCTCCCCATGCTGTTAGTTTATCCCACAGATCAATTACAAACTAGGAATGTCATGCTGCTGGCAGCCGCTGCCTGCAGAGGAAGTCTCCACTGAGCTCTCTGGGAATCACAGGAAATTGTTGAAGGCCTCATGCTGTCTCATTCTAATCCAAGTGCAGCACTCCCTAAAATTCCCTCAAATGCTTTCACAGCAACCTTTGTTATGTCTGTCTTCCACACTATAATGATGCAGTATGATAGCTGGACATTGTGTTACAACATAGTGGGGACTGATTCTCACCCACAGTGCAGACTCAAAAGGTATTTTCTCTATTTGAGTTTTGCCAGTGCCTCGTATGTTAGTGTCCCTTTCTCTTAGCCTGCCTGCTCCTCACATATACTTCACAGTGCGATGATGTCACACATAAAAGTGGGTTTTCTTGGCTCTGAGGAATCATTTACAAGTTGTATTTTCTCTTTGGCAAAGCAACACCTCAAGAAGCGTTAGCAGCTGTTTTGGAGCCTTCTCTTGTATCACATAATCTTGATCACAGTTTGCCCAGTTGTCATGGATTCATAATTGTTCAAATTTTCGATTCTCTGAGCACTTTGAGGACTTGTTCACATTGGCTCAAAAACTGTCATTGAAAGTTTAGCATTGAGAAAAATGAATGAGTAAGAGGAATCTATGTGTGATGGTTTTGCCTACTGCTGTTTTCAAGCTAAAAAACGAGCTTTCTCATTTTTAAATATAAAACATATTTATTGTCTATTCCCAAAACAAAGATGAGTCTTTTATAATGGTGTCCTATAGTGAAAACATTTCACCAAATGCAGCTCAGCTAGCACATCTATAATCAAATCATGCCCTCTATGTTAAACATACCTTCACCTCCCTCTGGAGCTTTTATTTCCAGAACATTACAGTGTGCGACTGAAACAACACATATTCTCTTCTGGTGTTCCATATACAGCATGTGACTGCAGCTTCAGTTTAAATTGGCAGGTTGAAGGGCAATTAAACGACTGTGTTTGCGACCGGGCTGAAAAGCACACACAAATATTAGCCAGGCATACAGAGAGGGTGTTTTTATACGAGGCTGGCATGACTCTGTCATTAGCTTTTGAGCCAGCAAACTTCATATGATGTCAAGCCGGCTAGAGTTTGAGCAGATGGCAGGAAGACTAACCAGGATTGGAACAATGAGGTGAATGATTCGCACACTATCAAGTTACAGAGGAGGAGGAGCAGCTTTTCAAATCCCTCTGTTCTCTCCTGCTGTCAAACCCCAAAGCAGTGACATTATTATTACAATCTATTATTTTTCCCAGAGCAGTTTGTAACCCTTGGTAACTGGCAAGAATAGTGTCTGTGCTGACTTTAACTGATCTTGAGGGTGAGTTATTACTGACACATTATTATTTTTTTTTTTTCATAATGGGTGAAGTAGTAATGGCCACAGACTGGCCTCAGACCAGGCAGACAGTAATGAGTCCTGATGGATTCCAACCATGACCACCCTGGGCATCATAACAGAAGAAATGCATCTTAAACTTTAACCCTACTAGCCTGTTTTCCAAAAGTGGTACCTTCATTTTAAGGTAAAAGCATCACAGAGGGCAAAGAAAGTCAAAGAAATTTTAAATTATTACCTTGGGCTCCAAAAAAGCTTCTAAGACAACAGCATGAAAAACTAGTGGAAACTCAAAGGTATTCAGTAGACTGTCGTTAGAGCGAGCCTGTCACATTTTAATGTGACCCATATTGGCAGCTGAAGTTACATTTACAAGTGCTTCACATTTTAAAAATTTAATTTTAATACTGTTTCATTTACAAGCTGCCGCAAGGATACTGTGATCTGTTTGGGATTTTATTTCCTTACAAACAATTATTTCATGTTGTCTTACTTATTCACAATACATACATGCATGATCCGCTGTCAGCGTACTTCAGTTAAGCACAACATAGCATAAAATAAAGCTAAAGTCTGGATTTATTTGATACAATTCTAACTTTGCTGTGATATCATCACCATGATGTTTTTTTTCGCATGATAACCCTGCAGTATAAATGGGAATAGAGACAGGCCTGATTACCATCAACTTGACAAATGTCGCAGCAACCTGCCTGTAATACACTGTTAACAAAACAAGCAAAAAAATAATAAGCAGTAATACCGGTTGGCACTTCCATTAGATAAAGACCTCCTTGCTCCTCTCTCCGTGGAATAATGTGCTACCAGTCTTTTGGTAAAAACTCAAACATTCAAATCCATCACTGTGTCATTTTTTGAAGTTCACAAATAAATGTGCCATTACAAGACTTGGCAAGATTTGGTGTGAAAAATATCCCCCACTGACTCAGTGTGCGCCTTGTACAGCACAAGAGCATGATTAAGTGTTTTCATGAGTGTGTGTTTCTCTATATGTGCACATCTTTGTGTGTTGTCTCCGCCTTCACGCATGCGTGGGTGTGGAACAAATCCATGTAATCTGAGTGATTGACATACTCCCTCCGGCTGAGAGTTGGTCACAGCGCCTGATGGAAATGAGATTTAAGATCCACCCATTCTTTTATTTCTGCCCAGCCTCTTTTCGAGTCTTACAGACTTCCACACAGACAGATTACAGCTTCAACTCAAGCTGAAGATGAGTTCTTGGTGGAGGACAGTGTCATCTGAAAGGTGAAATTGTACAGAGTGCCATACTCTTATCCTCTGTAATCTGGATTCCTATCCTCCAGTACACCATTTTATCTATGAAGGTTTCTTTCACTGGTCTGTCTGAAAAGCTAATTCTGGAGATTCCATATACTGAGACAAATAGATATGTGCTTCTGCCCTGGCTCATTATTTCAACAACTAATTATTTTGACATTTAGAAGCACAACACAACTAGCTGTATTCAGACAAACCATGGTATAAAACCATTTGCCTTCTTGCACTGAGTTAGATGAAATAACGTCGCTATGGTAAATTTGAAGCTGTCCAAATGTAAAGAAATCTAGAAATAAAGAAATCTTCTAGCACCTGCAAAATGTTGAACTATTCCTTTAAAGTTTAAACACTCAGTGCATGTGATGTCACATATAGCACACACGCGGCTTGTCAGTACACTCTGACATCACAGATGTGTGTGGTCCTAGATATAAGATAAGATAATCCTATATCAATCCCACAATGGCAAAATTTACAGTGCTATGGCAAAAGTGAAACGCTTTCAGAATGTGTGATTATTAAATCACTCTTTAAACTAAGTGACAAGGCCCATTAGACTAAACTGCATTCATTTGGCGAATAAATGTAAAGTGATTCACAGTGACTGAATGTAGGTGCTTATGGAATGCACAGTACTGTAAGTGTATTCATGCCAAGTAAGGGTTTAAAGAAAAAAACAACCCATCTTGCCTTTAAAATGAATCATAAAAGAATACATTTAACAACAACCTCTATTGGAACAGAAGAAAACCTTGAAGCATGGCTTTGGGCTCTCTGGCTCTTTTCATTGCATGGCCAAATGAATGAATGAATGAATGAATAAATGAATGAGTGAGACTGAGTAAGAGGATTTAGAGAGACTGTAAAATGACTATGTGCTTCACAGGAGCACGAATTTGATTTGCATCAACCCTAGGTGCATGTTTAGCTGATTTAACAGTATTTGGGATAATGTGGCTTTACAGAGCAGGCACTCAGATTCAGACGGAGGAATACTTCTCAAGCCAGGGGAGAGGAAAACAAACCTTTCACAGAAAACACTCTGCAGATGCTGTCCAAATTCAGCACAGATGCACAGCGGGCACAGCGAGATTGACAGATACGCAGACAGAAGGGCAGGTGAGTGAACAGACAGGCAGGAAAAAAAAGAAACAATAAATCATGCGCATGCAAACATGATTATAAACCAACAGACACACACATGCACATGGATGTGTCTGTCTGTCTTCTCTGTCTCTGTATCTCTTTCTCCCACAGTCCACCAAATAGTTCCCTTGTCTTTCACATGCCAGTGCTCGGAGCAGAGTTGGTTTGTGTGTTTCTCTGCGTGTGACAGCCACCACCATGTTTTATTTGTGGAATAAAAAACAATCTGGAGTGCTTTTTGAATAAGTCATAGTCAGAGTGTGTCTGATGTTTCATAGCACTCTGAAGTGCAGCACAAGCCAGTGTTCCTTTAGTGCTCTCTTTTCAAGGCAGGGCGAAGTCTGGCACAAGAAGTGATACTGCATGTTGGTGTTTTCCTTACTCTGAAGTGCACTTTGCTCATTTGTTTGTTTTCCTTTGCCTTGTGCAGGTGGTTTCATGCAATTCAACCAAACTGAGGTGTTGGTATTTTCAGAAAATTGAATGTATTTTGCCTTTTTCGTACCCTTAATATAGCTGACTGGTTTGCAACTGCATTACGTCACTTATGATGAAGCATAGATTCCTGTAAATGCATGAAAATGTATTACAATTTACTTACCATCAAAATAAAACGTTATTATGAAGCACGCGTTATTATAGATGCATCAGTACGTACTATTCACTTTGCCAGTCAGAGTCAAACATACAAACACTGAACTTTATTAATAAATGAACAAATAAACTTCTCGTTATCTTTTGTATGACAAGGAATTGTTCATCTGTCATTGTTTGTATCGACCAACTATCTTTTCACTGCATTTGGCAAAAACAATTGTTGTATATATTATTGGTTTCATTATTTCATGTTTAACCATTTAAAATTGAACTGAAAAACTTTATTTTGCTGGTTGCCATTTTTATCCATCGCTCTGAGGATAGCAATGTCAGACCAAAACTTTGCTCCAAAGTTGAGATTGGCGTATTAGATTGTATGAGTAATTGTGGGTTGTCATGAACCCTGGTGCAAATATTCATGATGCGCTGGATGAATCCCATGACTCTTGCTCTTCTACTGTTTTGATATTCCAACAGCCAAGTGTTCATCCAAATTTCAACTGAATATCCAGTAAGCCTGCATGAACAAATGCAAATCAGCGTGTGTTTACATGCACTAACGTTATGTGAATTTTAAGAGAAGGAAGGTTTCATCCATTGCTCCATTTTGTCTCTCCTGTGGAGTGCAGGCTTCAGTAAATGTCACATTCCTCATGTGTGTCATAATTTATGCACTTTGTTGTGTATTGTTTATATGGATACACCAACTTTTCCACCTCATCCAGGAGTAAACACATTTTCCCGACATTTCAACTTTTTATTTTATTCTATTTAATTATTTTTTTCTCTTCAAAATTCAGCATTTCCTCAAAGGGATAAAAATGCACTTGCTTCATTATTTTGTGAAAACATGGGGTATTTTTGTTGCTGTATACTTGCACCTTGACATTCTAGGTCTATTGGATGAAAATCACACTTTCATTTTGGAAGAAATTTTCTATCCCGTTTATCCGCCCTTCACTTGATGCTAGCACTTAATGGGAGCCTGCAGGCTTTTTTGAAACCTGCCTGGGAAACCAAATGGGTTTGAACATAAGAATCATCAGACTGGTGCTTATTGAAGTTAATATACAAGGTTTTTACGCAAAACAGCATTGGTCTATAGTCATGCTTTTGACAGAGACTTCAGAGTTTTGAGGATTTTAAAAATGACTTAGGGTGGCCAGGCAGAAAGTGCTTGTGTGTGAATATGTGCTGCATGCATGTGTGTGTCTGTGTGAGAGTGAAAGAGATCGTGTTTGTGAAAATTTCCTGTGGATATCGCTGCAGGAGAATCTGAAGTCCTGTCAGTCATGATTCTTCCCCCACAAGGTGTGAAACAAGCACAAAAAGATGGTGCACATGGTACTGTGTAATTCTTTTTCTGCACATAGGAAGGACAAGAGAGCAAACAAGACCAGCAATCACCAGGCACGTTTGGCTTTGAACAACAAAATTACAATATATTTTAATCTACCCTTAGATTGAGAAGGGAAAACTGTGAAAACTCCTGTGATGTGTGCATGTGTGTGTCTCAGTGTGTGTTTGCTTAATGTAGCAAAGGGATATGCATCCATCTGTGTGGTTAAAAATAGATAGATCACTCTGGAAGGTGGCAACGAACAAATCTATAATACATACAGGCAGAAAGTGATTTAAAAAATGGAGCACTGAGAAAGGATGGCAAACGACAACTAGTCAGCATCAACAACATCCCTCATGCATTCCTTGAAATTCTCAATCCAGTCCATTTTGCTAAAAATTACTGATCCCGACTCTTTGTCCAGACTCATCTCTCAATGTAAAAAGGGGCATCTACAGAGAAACACCACCAGGCATGTGTGTTTACTGTTATCTGGTTGCATCAGGAGTTGTAGTGTAGAGCTGAGAAAAGTCCAAATCTGTCTGTCAACATTCCTTTTCTTTAGCTGCCTGCAGGTTACCATGACAACGCCTACTGTGGTGGATAGGAGCAGCTCCGCAGGCTCCATCAGTACAGAAAATACAGAAAAGACAGGTACTCTGCCACAGTAGGACCTCTGGGCTTACGCTGATGGCAAAGCAGCAATTGGTTCTAATTGGAAAACATTTTTTGAACAGCTGTACCTGCAAATGAGCTGCCCTGCTATGTGTAAAGATGTAGGTTTTTTTTTTTGTTCATGGCATAGCAGTGAACTGATGTGGAACAATGACAACAAGCTGAACTGATTACTTTTTACTCTGCATTGCGGAGAAGCGGAGGTCGGTGTGAGGTTGGGGAGCGGGCTTGGAGGGCTGAGAAGTACAGTGAAAGTGCAGATTGGAGAATCTGGGCAGAATAAATGGAAGAATAAGTAAGGGCATTGAGAACACGAAAGAGTTGGGGCTCACCCGTTCCACAACCTCAGCCTCTCTTCTGTTCTAATATCGTCTCCTCTCCAGAGACAAGCCCTTAATTACCATTACAAGCCTGAGAGCTTTTAACAGAGGAGAATCCAGCTTCTTTCCCTCTTTGTCGCTTCTTCTTCCCCGTTTGTTCCGTGGCCCCTGATGATCCATCAGGGAAATGTCAGCCTTTAATTACCGGTAAAAATTACGGCCTTTGCGAATAGGTAGCTGGTGCCCTCGCTTTCATCTCCCCTTTCGTCAGCTAATCGTCCCTTTCTGATGACATAATAGGTGCTCTGTCCAAGGCAGCGGAAGACAGAGGCCCATTATACCATGAGAGGCACTGTGGGGGATTATGTGATGATGAACTGAATAAACTCTCTATCTTTCTAGCAATTTCATGCTGACTGAGGGATCAACTAACAAGTGCCATTGCCCTACCTTGTCCCATAATAGTGTGACACTGTACACCAGGCCAAAAAAAAAAAAAATCCTTAACACACCCAAACTTGCCCATGCTGCGAACCCTTGCCCTCTGAATCCCCCTGCACTCTTGAATATCATGATTTAGACATTTAGAAACTATGCTGTCTTGTTCCCTTATACAGTGTCTTTGTTGCTCTCGTCTTATCATCGCTGCAGGCTCCCTTTCTTGTGTGCTTCTTTCATTTTTATGCCAGAGGGTTTGGGGACCACTTTTCCCCACTGCTGTGGGTTCATGTGAAATCTCCTTTTATGGTCAAAATGAGACCAAAGAGAATGCAATTTTCCCCGGTAACACCGGGAGTCGTCCTCTTAAGAACTGCCTTCCAAGTGCCTTAAGAAAGCAGGAGCAGAATTTGCCACTGACCAAGAAAATATTTTACAAGAGATAATTTATGTCACCACCTGTAATGATGAACATGAAGATAAAGTCGGTGGAGAGGAAAAGAATAGTGTGAACATTGCAGCTAAAAGTGCAGACACACAGAGCATCAGAGAGAGGGAGCTGTAATTGGCTCATGTCCAGGGGGCTGGAGACCAATTAAATGGTGTGATTTGAACCCTTGACGAGGAACATCACTTTAACGAACGACCCAAAAGAGGCCTGCAGGCGCTGGCCCACTGACCAGAATACCAACTGAGGCCAGACTAACTCAATCAAAACCAGAACTCACTTACCAAGATCAGGTCATGTCCTCCCAGACCATGCACTCTTAAATCACGTATCACAGTGGACTTAATCGTATACATTAACAAAAGTTGTGTCATTTCCAAAACTGAAAATGAGGAACGTTACCTTTGAGGAAAGTGTTATTGTTATTAAGAATGTTACTTACAACTAGAACAACAAGAACTAGAAACAAACTAGAACAAATAAAGAACGTGACGATCATAACATACTCTCTAACTAACGCTTTATCTAAACACAGCCTGATGAAGACAGTTTAACACTTGATTATTATCGATGGGTGAATGTAAATGATTGTAAAATGATGACTCAAAACCAAAATCATTTAAAAAGTCCAAGTGAAAGTTGCACTTGCAAAGTTGTAATACCAGTATAGTAGTTAGGAGTAAGACGAGATCAGAAAGCATCTGTCACACTGTAGGTGACACAATTTGGCGGAACAAGCTTGTAACTGATGAATCAGCGGGATATCAAGCCAAATTAGTAAATCTGCTCAGGCAGTGATGACTGATGATGAAGTGAATGATGAGTCCCTTCTTCTTAGTGACCACTGCTGAAGTGTTAATGAGACTGGAAATGCACCTAAACAACACCTGCTGTGGTCAGTAGAATGTGAATGTATTTTATGCCCCTTGTTGGGCCATTATCTATATCCTACATTCAGTCTGAGATGTTAACATTTTTCTGCAGCTAGTTTAAAATCACAAACTGGTCTTCATCACTGTCATCATCATATGAAGATGAAGTTGGTCAAAAAGTCCGAATCCACACTTCCACAGTCTCTGGGGTTGGATGTTTCTGGATGGGGCTTGTGGTTAAATTACATCTCTACTTACATTCCTGTGTAGACAGACTTGAACCTTTAATATTTAGTTAAAATAAATTTCTTGCGCAGCTGTTCATCTTCTGTACCGATGAGTCACCTGGGTGAGTGGATGGCAGTTGAAGCCTTGGAAGTGTTCCAAGCGTTAGTCTAACATTGTTTATAGATGCACAAAATGAACAGTGCTGTAGTTCTCAGATTCAGAGGCACAGGCAATAACTTACATATTCTTAATCCCTACAACATTCCAGGTTACTGTTTCTTTACTGCTGGATTAACTGCTATTATAAATTTCACTAAAGTAAATATATAAATGTTTGTTCACCATTATTTTTTTCACATTTCCACAACTGTTCCTATTAAGACCATTTGAAAAGCTACCTCCCTTCAAACAGGACCTGTGCACCTCCATAGATAGCAAAAGATCAAAGATGTGTTTGGGTTCAGAGTCCTCCAGTTACAGTATGCTGGCAACACTGGTAAGCTTAGGCGTGAATGCTCCCATGTAGACAAAAGTATTTGAATACCTGACCATTACACCAACAGGGACTTTTATAACATTGCTTTCTAAGTGCATAGATAGCTTTGCAGCTAGAACAGCAGTGTTTTTGTAGGAATTTTTGCCCATTCATACAGTAGAACACATGTGAGGTGAGACACTGATGATGGATGAAAAGGCCTGGCTCACAATCTCCTTTCCAGTTCATCCCAAAGGTGTTGGATGGGGTTGAGGTCAGGGCTCTGTGTGAGCCAGTTAAGTTCTTCCACACCAAACTCATCCAACCATGTCTTTATGGACTTTGCTTTGTGCACTGGGACACAGTCATACTGGAATAGAAAAGGGGCTTTAACAAACTGTTGCCACAAAGCACAGCATTGTCCAAAATGTCTTGGTATGCTGAAGCATAAAGATTTCCCTTCACAGGAAGTAAGGGGCCCAGCCCGACTCCTGAAGAACAGCCCCATAAAGAGGTGTGTCTGAATACTTTTGTCTTTATAGTGTAACTCAGCAAGATGTTTCTGAGAAATCAGTCACATATGTTCAGCCAACAAGGACCCCTTCACTAAAGCAAAAACACTACCTGTTAATAATTTAACTATAATTTATTAGTCATGTCATAGCTGAGATTTGTATTTCTGATGGCGAGCCCCACAGTTTGTAACAGCAGTGAGACATTTAGGCACAAATGTGGTGCCTTCACACTCATTTGGCCTATAAGACATTCATACCTAATTTAAAAACATGAAGACACATTAGTGTAATTTGCAGTTTAATAGTGACAAGACTTGTTCACGCCATTCTTACCAAAATGCAATAATTTTATGTGCAAGTTTTGATTTCTTTCTTTCTGTCTTATTTTTTTTTTTCCTTTTCACACCCTCTGGAGCTTTACATGTACCCCTGGCTTTACACTTATACACTGTCTTGAGAATAGCAGATCTAAGGAATTAATTTACTATTTCTCTTTCATCTCCTTTCTCCATGCAAAAGATCACATATCTTCACTTCCTGAGGACAGGGCCCCTCTGTATCTCTTCTTCATACTCAAGATATGTTGTCCCTCTGCTTTGCAGCAAACCTTTTCATGGGTGTTCATCTGGTTATATCCTCCAGCCAAAGCTTTTACTTATCTTCCAGGCACCCCAACCCATCCCGTTATACTTTTTTTTCTTAACGTTTGCCTTACTTTTTCACAGAACATCTCCACACACACATACACACATGAATACACACATCCAGCCCTCCTTCTTTCTGTAACCCACCTGTTAACCTCCCACCCACACCTCTGCCTCTTATCGCACTTCTGGCATGGTGTCCTCGCTCTCACCCTCTGGTTTTAGAACCTGACCCTCACATCTCAGCAAACCAAATGCTTTCAACTGAGGCCTTGACAGACGCACAGGGCTCGCTACCTCTCCTCCCTACCTTTCTTTTTCTCTTTTTGTCTCACACTTCTTTCTATCCCCCTTCCTTTTCATTTCTTTCCCTCCAATATTTCCATTTCAATCAGCTTCTACTCACTCCCCTCCATCACATTCACCTTTCAAATCTACCGAGAACATGTCCGGTAAATTCAGGATTTTTGAGTCGGGGGCCCAGATTGAGCTTCAGCTGTAACGTGTCCATGTGTTGATAAATCTAAATCAAGGCTGACAAATGACATGTACCGAATAGGCTGGAGACACTGGGACAGGGACACTGGGGAAAACAGAAATGTTTACACACTAACACAGTCTGATGATGTCCCCTGGTACTTGCCAAGCGCTGGGATAATTTCACTCTGGCAAAATACCTGTGGGACCTGTGCAGAGCTGCTTCTTAGGATGACTTTCAGTCAATCAGAGTGGCAGCAAGGGAGCATGCTAGGACGTTAATTACTGCAATGATTTCCTGTGAGAAACAGGCTGTGCTTGATTTGTGTATGTATTTGCATGCGTGTTTTTCTACTTACAGAATATATATATGCTCCATCATGCCAGAGGGAGACTTGAGCATCAGTCAGTGCCTCCTTGTCTATAAATGAGATTAAATAAACTATACCACACTAATCCATAATATGGTGACTCGGCACTCATTTTTCCTCACTTTAGGTCACTTTGACTGTAACCACTGGTTCGGTTGCTTGGTTACTGTAGTGATATCACATGTTCTGTGGCATTAATGTAATAGAGCATCCTATTGTGAAGATAACAAATCAAAGCAAGTGTGTGTGATTTATATGGTTAAATTCTTGTACCAACTAGTTCAGAGTTAATCTATGTAAATATTAAAATCAACTGCAACTGTGACCTCTACATCTGCCTTTAGAAAACAAAAATGCACAATGCTGAAAACACACACATGCACGCGTGCGCACACACACGTGCACTCACCTATCACAATACGCAATCTTTAAATGATGAATAAGGACCATTCCATCACTAAACTACACAGTAGCCTAGATTTATTCATGGTCTGTTTGGCTCAGATAAAGTGAGAGTGATTATTCTCTGTGTGACAACAGAGGCTGTGCCTTATGGTGGACTCTAATTGATTCCATAAAGAGACAGGTATTACCAGTGAGGCAGCATGGTAATTCATTTCAGAGACAAGTGGCCCTGAGATACACTCAGAAATATACACAACTGGCAATCATGGGTGTGTGTGCCTAAATGTACAATATATGCTTGGGCGACATATCAACAGTTACTTCCTTAACAAATTTGTCTCCAATTGCGGCAGGATGCTTCTCTAGATGCATAAAAATTCTCAGTTTAGTGGGAGTGTTTCTGACTGATTCAAAATGAATTCTTGAAAGAAGATGAATTGCAGTTTTAATATGTGTGTGTGTGTGAATGACCAAACGAAATGTGACGCTGCTCTACAACAAATCAGAACATCTACAGCACATCAGCACACAGTCCCGAGGGGACAGTATTTACATACATATTGGCCACAGCATAGTGTCACTCACATATTTAATAACACTGTGCCGTATGTGTCGCCTAATATTTCAGTACAACCAAGAGAAACTGTGTAATGCAATTTGTGGTTAACATATTGGCCTTCCCTGTGGGTGCTCAACCTTTTTTGATGGGTGCTCAAGCACCAGTGCACCCACGTGATTGGCGCCTATCTTTAGTCTTCTTAACAGACATAAAAATGGTTTCAAAGTGAGGAACTCGGTCAGCATCGGAAGACAATCCTGCCAACACTGCTTCACCCAGACCAAACAAAAATAATTCAACAGTTTTTTCACCTGCTGATTTCACAAGGCGTTTAGCTAACACATTATTTTTTCCTTCTGTGATTTCCAAATAATATCCATGGAGTAAAAATAACTTTGATTTTGGCATTCAGTGGAGTGAAAACAGAGGCTCTGAGACAGTTCTTTAAGTCAGAGTGACACAGAAAGTTTGGCACTTGACCATTGGACCAAAGGTTGTGCCAATACTGAAAGTAGAACAGCGGAAAATTGCCATGAAGCAGGATCTTGGTTAGGTGAAAGTGATATATGGCATAACTCTTGTGTGATGACAAGAGCATAAAACCTCTGTTTCTTTGTCTGTATTTTGTGATTATTTCATCAGTGTTGCTCTGGCTAAAAAATCTCTGTGGTCCTTGAACTAGTGGAAAGGTCATTTGCACTTAAATATCAATGGCTTTAAGCAGAAAAAAAAACAATCAAGAAAATTTCAATAAAGTTCCTCTGAAGTTTCATATCACTTATCCAGCGTCACTGCAGTGCAAGAAATCTCTCAGGTACTGCTCTCGTTCAGTGCAGGAGTTACTTTGAAAATGGATAATTTTAAAAAACACGCAGGCAAACACACATACAACAAACATGCAAGTCCTGATGCTTACTAAAAGCTGACATTCTTTCCCACATTATTCATCATCTTTCTGTGCTTTTCCCACTCACTGTCTCCCACTCCTATTTTCCCTCCTCTTTCCCATCCTATTAACTGCAGGCATTTAGTCTGTGTGGAATCTTGCTGCAGTACTCTCTCAGAATGCTAATATGCTGGGCTGATGTGGGTCAGGACTTAATCCTGTAGAAATGATTATCGCTGCATGGCTGGAACTTCTCCTGTAGGATATCATTACCATTCTGTACTTCTTCACTGCACTGCACTATCATTCCCACCAAGACAACCACATCACTTCAGAGAAACTGGAACAATCAAAATGAAAATTACATATAGCATATAACACCCAACTGGGAAATATTTCTCCCTTTATGTATTATGTACTGATATGCTGTCTATTTGTGCACACATGTGAGTACATCCAGCATATACTTTGCAGCTGGAAAGAAAAGTCAGGCAAAATGTTCCTGATTACCTCCCATCCAATAACATTACTAGGTATGGATGAAGGTCAAATGGGCATGTGTGAGTTTGGAAATATAAAACAAAAATAAAAATCGAATATATGACATAAATATATTTGAGACTGTTTTCACAGTCTCCAATCCACATGCATGCATGTTGTGTTTAAGTGCCGATGGACAACTGGGTAAGGTCTTTTCCCCAAAACATACATTAACTTGTCACCCTTTGATAAGTGACATACCCCTTTGACATCAATGTTGAAGTTAATTAGTCCAGGACAAAAGGCGTTTAAATGAAAATATCTCAAAAAAAAAAAAAACAAGACATCAAGGTGAATCCTTGTCTGCAGTCAGTAACAGTAACAATCATTTTTAACCAGATCAAAATGTGCATGATTTGGCATATGAACCACAAAGAGGCATCAGTGAGAATGAGCTTCTTCTGACTGGAAGGTTGCTGGTTCATTGGATTGGCAAGATAAATCAACAGCGCTTGCCCCTCCCTCATTACCAGTGTTGAGGTTCCCTTCAGCAAGGCTCCGATTGCAAACGTATAGTCGGGGCACTCCTGCCAAGGAGACCTGGTATCTCTTTGAAACTTTCCCGAATAAATAACGGTTAAAAAACACCAAAACTGTAATCGGTGAGGTGACATTAGCGAAGTCTGCTGGCTCACCCTCCCAGTCTAGTGATGTGTTACACACATACGCATACACCGAAAGGGAGGCTGCTCCAGGTGCAGTCCTAGGACACAGTGGAGGAATGATTATGAGGGAATGTAAACTGGCTAACACAGAAGTGTCTCGTGATTCTGCACTTAAAGGATGTGGCTGTGGACACAGATGAGTGACAGTGGCTAAACCAACAATCCATCAAATAATAACAATCATTCTCTAATCAGGCACTGAGTGTGTGTGTGTTTCCTTCTGTGTTCACCAGTGTGGGAGGGGGGTTGAAGGCAAAAGGGAATACTATTGTTCTGTTAGAAATAACATGAGAGCATGCTTGAAAAGACATAGAAGAGAAGAAAACACATTAGACATTAGACTAAGTACTGATGCAAAGACTGTGTGTGTGTGTGTGTGTGTGTGTGTGTGTGTTTGTTTATTTATTTATATTTATACCATCAATGTTCCTTCCCCTGTCCATTGCCATGGGGGAGGGATGTTTGGTCTACATTGTTTAGGTGGCTGGTGTGTGTTTAGGTGGCTGGTGTGTGTCAGAGAGCACCCACATGACTGCCAGAAGCCAGGGTTTACCCACACAACATTGCACCGTAAAGATAAGATTTGTTTTATTCACTTCACATGCCAGTGGTTTTAATGTTGTTGCTAGTATGTGTACATGGAAACATGGGGGTAAATAAGTTAATTTCACTGCTGTACTACGAACAACTCGTTCACTCATTCACTTATTTTCCACCTCACACACTCAGACTTAACATAGTCATTCTGGTAATGGAAATTACAAAAGCAGTAGAGATACAATGAAAGGGTGAGCGGCATAGAATGTGAAGAGGAACACCACGAAAGAGTGAAAGTGACAGATTACTTGTGAAACAAGGCGTGATATGGAGGGCCTGTTCTACTGAACAGAACAAGAGATGAGGTCAGAGGAGTCCTTGTAAGCTTGGCTACACTCGCACATACGTAAAGGCGACTAATTTTCTCATTTTCCATTTGAGGACAAAGAGTTGTAATGGCTCACTCTAGCTGAACTCAGTGACGGAGCCCCACATTATGCTCCCCTCGATCCACAGCTGTTCTTAGTCTGCCTCACTCTTAAAGGTCACACAGGAAACTGCCAACACACAAAAGGTCATGTTATCTCTAATAAGGGAGTGCATGTGATTAGAAAAGCCGCAGAGTAGAGGGTAAAGTTGAGATAATGTTGTAGAAAGTCAGTGGAGTCAAGCCGTACGCTTGCTTGGTATTGCTCCATTACATTACATTTATTTAGCTAAAGACTTGATCCAAAGCGACTTATGAGAAGTACATTCAACCACGGGGACACATTTAGAAGAATCATGGAGGTACATCGACTTCAACAATTATGCTGAACAGCTTCAAGTGCTATTGTCTGCGTCACCACACCTCATATAAAAAGGCCACATTTGATCCATAATACTTATATGGGTCCATAACCAGTGCTGTAAGTCAGAATACAGAAGAAGGAGTAGAGACAGAGAGCAGGAAATAAAGTAGAAATACTCAGATGATAAAGTTATCATTCAAACACAAGCTCATATGGCAACTTTTGATTTTCCTGACAATCATGATTTGCAAGAAGATATTGTTTACTGGGGTTACAGTAAACAAGTCTCAAATGATTTTAGAGAGCGAAGAGAAATATGAGAAAAAATGAAAATGAGCTGAAATGTCTGCACCCGAGTATCTCTAAGTAATTTAAAACACAAGTAAATAAACAAGAACAAGAGATGATTAAACAACAGAGAATCAGCATCGCAAATAACATTTGTAAATCTTCCCACAAATTTAGCACTATGAAAAAATAAGGCTCATACAATGTCAACTGACAAATGAAGGTGTGTAGGATTAAAGCTAGGGGTCAAATTCAAACTGCTCCGGTGGCTGTTGGAGGCACAGACTGATGAGTGCTCACAACAGGCATGTTGTGCTGCCAGCAGGCAACACCAAACAGATGGTAAGGGCTTTACAGGAATTTAAAGAGCTCCTCATCTGAGTGCTGACATGGACAGTGACGGCAACCTTTGATGAGAGTAGAAGATGAGAGATGACAGCCCTGAAAATGTGTGACAGTGTCTCATCACAATCACCACCGGTCCAAATGAACAATGTAGCTGTTTCACTGCCTGATCTGCTAAAACTACGTGGTTAGAAGACAATTTCATGTCATTCCAGCAGTTAAAGTCAAAACTCACAATCACATTTTTTCAGATATCTGCAGGTTCGAAGCTTTATCAAAAAACATTTTTCTCCTTCTCTCCAAAAACTACAGAGCTGCTGGTTAGAGGGCCTCTCGCCCGTAGTCAGCTGCGATAGGCTCCAGCTCCCCCGCGACCCTGACGGATAAGCGGTATAGAAAATGGATGGAAGTTTCATTTATTTATTTGTGTGGTAATTTTGTATCATTTATATGATTTTACTTTTTAATTATCTGTTCTTTTTAATTTTACTTATTATTATCATTATTATTATCCAGGTGTGTGCAATACTGTGTGTGTGCTCATGTGAGATATGTTAAAATCAATAAAAAACTTTCAAATAAAACTACGTGGTTAAAGTTAGAAGCTGTTTAAATAAATGATGAGTGCTGCATTTTTTATGTTGAAGATTTTAAGGAACCTGCGACCTACCTGCTTGGATAGATCGGCATGTCGCATAAAAGCAACAAAAAAATCCTTAGAGCAAGAGCTTATCACAATAAAAGCTATTTGGAGTTATCTTACATAACACTGTGATGATGATGCTCAGGGTGCTGAACAGAGCTCTTTCTGTTTTGGTTCCAACCAGGTGTTATAATTATGAGCGCCGCGCTGCACAAGCGTGTCTCTGCTGTGCTCCTGAAACATACATGCTGTGAGGATGAATTCAGAAAAGACCTCAGACATTAGAAAGATGTCTGATGTCTGATGCACATGTGAGGCTTGCTAGGTCTGACTGAATGTTGCAAATTTTTGCTCTGCTGATCTCATGTGATTTACCAAAGAAGAGTGTAAGGAAGAGAAGACTCAGCTCAAAGCAGAGGAGAGTAGAGGCAGAACTTATCAAGATGTAACTGTTTGTTTGTGGATTTACAGATGCTAGATGTAAAGAGACAGTAACAATGAAAAGGATCTTATTTCAGAGATAGTGAGGGAGCTTGCAACTTTTGTCACAGCCTGTGGTGCAAAATATAAAACTGAGATAAGAGCCCATAGAGGAGACAGTCAGGAGGCTGGTTTATAAATCCATACTCTTATTGAGTCACTGATATCAATACTGGCCCAACAGGAGCTGGGTTAAGTGGTTATTAATGACAGCATGGATGTATCACTGTGACATGTGGCCAGTGTTATTAGCCCTGAGCAGAGGCAGAGTTTAAGAATACATTTTATATCTTAATATGTTAAAAGCTCGCTGCTTGGTCAGTATCAGCACCAATATTGACTGAATACTGAGTAGGTATGATACCAGTCTTTGGTTTGTCCTGGTGGTTTAGTGGTTAAGACATATACAACAATGTCCTCAGTTTGATTCCAAAGTGAGGCCTCTTAAATCTCTTCACATTCCATCTACACACTAAAGACAAAATGGCAAAACAGAAACAGAGATCTTGAAAAGCCTATTCATCTTCAATTCATCTTGCTTTATGTCATTCAGAAATCTCCATTTTATTTTGCATTCAGTAATAAGGTAATCCTGAGGCTCATGTTGCCTTACTTTACTTTTAAGTGATACCAGTTAGTCTAAATTTGGGGAGCTTAAGGGCTCTGGTATTGTGCTCAGTAGTGGCAAATACCCTGAGTGCTACTGGAATCTGTGTTGAATATAATGTGTGTTTCCTTGTGTTTCCGGGTTTCCTTGCTGAATGGAAGCGAAGGGTTACATCCTGGTGGAGGCACGCTCTGTCAGGACGAAGGCATACCCTTGATTTTACTAACTCACACTGTGGAAGCCACGAATGAACTTTAGAATACATTTCCGCTCAGTACGAAGACTGTGGGTGTTGCCATCCATCTATAAGAGTACATTTATGTGAAGAAGGGATCCCTTCATAGAGTGTGAGGAGAGGAGGAGCGATTACAATGACAAAATACTTCTTCAACAGTTGTGATTTTGCTTTGATCATTTGCTCTGATAAAACGAGCGTATGACTTCACTGAAACAAAAATAAGCAAAATGAAGAAAAAAGTTCTTCAAACTGTTATGACATGTGCTTAACTATATATAAATACATATGCAGCAGTACATGTGCACCCACACACAAACACAGAAAATACACAATCCCAGCTGCATGCTTATTGCCTGGTAACCCAAGAGGGTTTTTTAGTTTCAAAGGGTGGTAATTATCGCCATGGAGGGTAGTTATTAAGGAAAGTAAAGCTTGTACTTAAAATGCCTTTTTCTTCCATTGTTTAATACTAATAACAGATTTCAAGGGTTGAGGAGAGTAGTTAAGGGAGGAAGGAAAGAAATGGGGAGGAGAAAAGAGCGGACAAGAAAGGAGAAATTGCAAGGAGAGGCAAAAATAGCTGAAGGAAATGGGGGTTTCTCTCGTTCTTTCACTGGGTGAATAACACTTAGAAAAGGTTTATCTGTTTTTGACGTTAGTAAGAACCTTGACATTAGTAAAAATAACAAAATGGATAAATCAATAAATAAAAAAACTCTTTTGTGGTGAGCATCTGCACTGGCTATTAAATTCTATTCTTTAAAAAACAGTCAGCAGCAGCCAATCGTTTGACAATGTTTAAAAACAAAATTGAGAATAATTATCCCCCCTAAAACATTGTGTTTATTCACAAAATTATGCAAATTGTACACAAACCACTTCTGTACTGCTGCCCTTAGCCTGCTCTGCAGTACGATTTGATGGGTGGCTGCTATGTGGAGGAAGAGAAAAAAGGAGGCAAAGAAAGAGTGGCAGAGGACGAGAGCAAGGGAAACAAAGATAGAGAAAGTCCATTAACACACTTGTAAATGAGTCTCAGCTATTTACCCCACACTGGGCCTCTCGAATTACAGACTGTGCTCAGGATGCAGACTGCAGATGGCAATTAAACATGAACCGTGTGCACAAAAAGATGCACACGCAAACACATGCACTAATGTAAGCCTGAATGCACCCTCCCTAAGGCAGGAGTTCAATGCAGATCTACTGATCTCCATAGCAACATTCACTGCCGTGGGCGGTGGTGACATCATGAAGATTGATTGTCATAAAAAAGCAACAGTACAGCAGAAAGAGGGCGACTGTAACAAGGGTGTTAGCCAAAGTGCAATAGTGCGCCACACTGCTGCATGAAGTCATGGCCTCTAGCCGGGGGTCTTCTGTGGTTAATGAAGAACACACATGTATGCGAGGCCTCAGCTGGTCTCCAAATACTCAGCAGTGAGGATGGAGAGAGCGGGTTATGTAATGCGGAGAAAGAAAAAGAAAAGGCTAGAGAGCTACTGTAGATAGCTCTCCGGGGTTCAAATGCTCAGTGTGAGCCCTCTCCTCTCCTCTTTATTTATCCTCCCTCCTGCCCTGTTTCTTATCGTTTTTGGCCCGACAGCCCCCTCTCAACCCTCCTTTCGCATCTCTCTTCACACCACTGACTGATCTTCCTCTCTTTCTGCTAACTCTTTTACCCCTCAGTCAACATTAAAGCTCGATGTGGCATAGTGACTAACTCCATCGTCCAGATACAGCTTCTCGTTTGCCGGAAACATCAGAGAACCGAAGTTTGGAAGTTCTGTCTTGCTTCCTCTTTTTCTCTCTCCACCCTGCCTAGTTTTTTTGGCACTTGTTTTTCTTCATTTTTCTGTTACATAAGACAGACAGAAGTGGAGCAGGCTTCAAAGTGAATGGCAAAGCCGCCTTTTTCCCTGCTCGCTTTGCTGTTCATGCATGTCATTCCAGTGCCAGCTCCCCTTTCCCTCTATCTCTATCCACCCATATCTTTCATTGCTCCCCTCTCCATCCTTCCTCCATATTTTCCTATTACCGTACATT
The DNA here is from genome assembly GCF_020382885.2 of Scatophagus argus. NCBI lineage: Eukaryota > Metazoa > Chordata > Actinopteri > Scatophagidae > Scatophagus > Scatophagus argus. The sequence continues at coordinate 8,208,671 of NC_058503.1, read as the reverse complement.
CACCTCTGACTATTGGGACAGTCAATTTTTGCTGCATTTTCTAAGTTACTCTTTTAGATGATATACCTTGACCCTTGTCATTGCCACTTCAACCAAACAGAGGTGGCAGTGGCCGGAGGAAGAGGATGAAAGGGCAGTTTCTGGAAGCATCTGAAAAAGAGACAGGTCTCATTATATCTGCCTCTTCGTCCAGCCTGTCCTCCTTGTATCAAATACGAAGTGATGCAGGGATGAGTGGGGTGCTCCTTCTCTTTGATTACCTGTCAGTGAGCCTGAGCATCAGGCAGACGAGGTAAAAGCTACCATTACCTAAATCCTCTCACTTTAGAGACATCCCTTGGCTTAAAAGGTGGAAAGGCCCTCAACGATGACTGATTTAACACAACTGCTCAGGACGGCCTGGGTAATGGTTGTGTTACAAATATACAGAGAGGCACACATGCACAAATGCATGACTGACAAAAGTGAACATACACACTGACAGTGAGCATAAAGTTGAGCTCAAAGATCTGTTGTCTGATGGACCTGACACTCCGAACAGAAAAGTGCTGACAAAAGCCAACTGTTGTGTCACCTCGCATCACCTCACATCCTCCTTTGCTGTGTAAGTAGCACTTACACAGCAAAGACCACAGCGGACAATCATGCCAACATGCATGAACACTGTGTGTGTGCATGACAGGAATGAACAAATCAGTAGTTTGCGTTGCTGTTATTCTGTGCTAGAATACAGATGCCAGAGGGCACTTTTCAGAGCACATGTGTGAAAGTCTGCTGTGATCTAAACTGTCAGTTAAACCCAGATAAACACTGAACCTGCCTCCTGGACTTGTGCGTACACTGGTTTAATATACAACAAAGTTGGATTTAATTAAATGGGACACAAGTCGGATCTAGGACAATCCTTTGCAGACTAAGTGGGATACCAATTGAGAATATGTCAGATAAAAAAAAGTTGGAACTGTCATCGCCAAACTTTTGCTTTGCTCTGCATTGTTGATGTGGGCTGCCGGGGGAAGACGTAAAAGGTAAAAACCAAACAGGTGAAGTCACAGATTCACTGGGCTGAGCAGCCAGCTCACAGGCAACTCTTTCTCACCGTCAATTCAACACAATGAATTGGCTGAACGGCTGCTGATAAGGTCTATTAAAACCAGCAGTTCTGGACGCACAGCTAAAACTAGAGCTGCTGAAAGGTAGCGCATGACAGCTGGACGTCAGCCTGGTGCCTCAGGGAGAAAATAACCAACAGCCCGGTATGAATAAAGAGCAGGTTCATTCCTCTCTGGCATCTTCTTACTGGCCTGACTAACTGTGGCGAGTAATGTCAAGGCAGCAATAAACAAGCAACAAGCGCAGCCGTATGTGACGCACAGCGGGGTGTTGTGTCGGTCTTTATGGCCTGCTATTTGCTGATGTTTCTGTCTCTGCCTTTGTGTATTTTCTGCCTTCCTCCCTCTCCCTCTCCTGTTAGGCATGTGTAGAGCCGCTGTTAGTCCATTTATCATACTGTAGGCTCCTGCGCTCAGCCCCAAACTCGGTGATTAATGATGACCGTTCACACACTTAAACATTTAGCTTTGTTTCGCTGACACTAGTTACCATACCAGTCACCATGGGTTACTTAACACTGGGTCACTGTGGGACTGGAAACAAACCGAATGATGACAGAATTTTTTGTCATCCCCTGTATCTACAGTGACCTTTAAGGGATGGTTTTCTGTGGATTTTTTCCTTCCGTGTTATAAATACATCATTTATCACAAGAAAATGAACCTGAGTACACAGACACAGCCAAGCGTCTTATGGCCTATCTGTGCATCCATCGGTAGGTACAGATAGCTACGGGTAGTCAATTAAAATAATGCGAAATCCTCTACTGCTCATATTGAATTAGCGGTGTGAGCATTTCAGCGCACTAATGGTGCAATTGGATCACATGACTATGATTTTTCCATAGATTCTTTGAGAGTGCTATCCTTTCTATTGACACTATTGGTAACACCATTATCATCATCTCTTCCATAGATAGATAGATAAACAGGAAATGACAGGAACTGTCACATATATGCTGTTCAAAAGAGAAACAGTGTGTGTGTGTGTAACATACAGACAGACAGCAAGAGAGAGATAGAGAGTAATTTAGTGAAGTGACTCTGCGTTGACCTTTAGTAAGTCTCCAGAGCAATGTCAATTTCAATTTCACCCTTCTCCATGGAAAGGTGACATGTCTGGTGTCACAGGTAGGTGCTCTAGATCAAGAATGAGAAGAGAAGAGAAGAGAAGAGAAGAGAAGAGAAGAGAAGAGAAGAGAAGAGAAGAGAAAATAGAGTAATAGCCACTTCAACAAAATTCAGACAATGATTCCTCAAATCTTTAAGCAAGCAGGGGTCTGTTTGTGAGGCAGTGAGGATAGAGGAGACGTAAAGGATGAAGGGATAGAGGAATGGATAGAAAAAGGAAGGAAGACAGCAAGAACATGGAGAAAAGGTGAAGCATGAATGTCCTAGGTTTATAGAGCTTAAATAGCACTGAAATGGTGAAAGTCAAAACCTCAGTTGGCCTTGTAGAGGGAGTGTTATAAAACAACAACACATATAGCCTGTGCGTAATCCTGATGCACCTCACTGCTTTACTTTTACATAACAACATCAGTGTCACATAAGCATAGGAATCGTCCAGTCAGTGTTTTGGATATATTAACAAACTCAAAACACTTTGTTTCAACAAAAGTGTGGAGATCTGCAAACAATTTTTCTTCTGCAGTTATGGCAACTTGTCATAAAACAGGAAAATACCCACCTTTAAAGTGAAAGTTAGAGTGATGATAAATAAAAAGCATCTGTATTTTAATAGCGTCTCCGGCCACAACACCAGACTTTGAAATAGGTGACAACACAGTACCAACATGGTAGTACTGGCCTGCCACGATAGCCTGTCAGCTATTCTTGCTGATTGTATCTTAGCAGGCTATTTAGCCTGGTTGTCAACCATTTTTACTCAATAGACTTACAGTGTTTGTACCAGAGACATCTGATGACTGAATGAAACCCATGCAGTATCTTTTCATTTTGTGGAGCAGTTCACACTCCAGCATATTAGAGTTATATTAAACTGGATGTTGTGACACAGCTTCTATATCTTTTTGAATTTCTCATTTTCTGGATATCTTGTCGAATTAGTCAGAAGTCAAAATCAAAATCGTTGTACGGATTTACGTTGTCTACAAAAGAAAATCCACTGGACGACTTGGCCAGCAGGCAGATCTTTCCAAACTGTGATAGAAGAAGATGGCAGTAACTGGGGAGGAGAGAGTGGAATCACACTGACACCACACTGTCTGTTTGTATGAACTTGTCAAAAAACATACTGCTAAAACACTAGGAAAATCAGGAATGTCAGCATCTTTCTCCTACAGTCTGTTAGAGATGGTGTGTGCAGTACAAGAGCGTACATATCTACAATGCATGGCTGTGCGTGCCTTCACACGTGTTGAAGTAAAGTAGATATATGAGTCATCTCCCTCCTGATGCCCAGCCCGCGCTGTTGCGTCCTTCTCTCAGAAATAATTGATTCTAATTCCTTTCCACTAGAGTGCACCCATCTGCTGGCTTCGGGGGGCAGTAAAATCCTCCATCAGTTACAAATTATCCCACAGTTACCAGGGACTGCCCAACAAGTGTGTGTCTGACCTGCCCACCCCATGTGGTGCGGGGGGATCATGTGAATCTATGTGTGAATGTGATGGAGTGGGAGAGCTAGTGAGAAAGAGACTTTCCCCCACCCCATCCCCTTGGACAGTGTATCCATGACAAATCATCCCGAGGGAATCAACACCAAGTCAGTTAGTGTGTGTGTGGGTGAGTGTGTGTTTTAAACTGGGAGTTTTGTGTAATATGCGTGTGTGTGTGTATTTCTGCTTAGCGCTGTCTCACTAACCCCAACACTGAGGCACAAATTCAAACCACACAATATGAATCATCCTTCTGTTCTGGAGATGAACAAGTGGACTGCACCAACTCACCACTGGGGGACAGCAGTAAATCTGGCAAGAGAGAAACCGGCTACTGAAGAAATCCAAACCATCCTACACAACCTTGATTTTGTCTTCTTTGGAAACTACATAGAACATGTCAAGTTGTCTGAAAAGACATTTTTGAGGAAAAAAAAAAAACAGGCCCGTTTTCATTATTTGCACAGTCACACATCCCTGAGGACTCCTGAAGCCCTGAAGCCTTGTAGATCTGTGATAATAGCAGCACACGCGCTGCTGTTTGGTGGTGGTGTGGTGGTTTAGTGTGTGTAGTCCTGACTGACAGAATCTTGGCTGCTCAGCAGAAAAGAGGACACAGTGGCAGAAACATGCAAGGAGACCTTTGGGGATGAGGGGAAAGAGACACTCTGACAAGAACCCGCCTCTCCCGAGACAAACTCCCTCTTATGCCCCTCTCTCCATTTTCCCATCATCTTTTGCTCTCAGCATTGCCAACCCTCTCTTTACTCTGACAGCCCTCTCCTTTCTCACTTTCAATTTCATTTCTTTCCATGGACATTTGTGTTCTCCTCTCTGCATCATCCTCTTTGACTTTCCACTACATCCCCGCTGGGTGTCCTCTGTCAGAGTTTATGTAACATATGTGTTTTATTTATGTCTGTGTGTGTGTATGTTGTGTAAAGCTGGCTGTGATGGCGACTCTCTGAGACCTGCGCTGGTTGCGGCAGCAGAGGAGATAAAGTGGGGCTGTGTTTCCTGGCAGTGTTGCAGATTTATCTCTCTGCTTACGGCTCTGATTTTACTGCCCATCCACTAGCCTCCGCTGGAGCCCATCTCTCTCTCTCTCTCTCTCTCTCTCTCTCTCTCTCTATCTCCCACTTGCCATAAGGGACCAGCCTCTCTCTGTGCACGCTGTGGCTACCATAAATCTGCCACGTTGCTCCATAAAGCTGCTTAGGGCATGACTCAACAAATATTAAGGAAGAGGAGAATAAATAAATAAAGCTAAATAAAAGAGAAGCTCTCGTCTGGAGGGAGAGACAACTTTTCTGCTCACAAAATGGAGTCCGGCTGTAAAATATTTACCTCGGTGTCTCTGTGCTTTAGATACTGTGCTGGGAGTCTGTGGGGGCTCACTGCGTGGCATCACACATACTTTTTGTTTCTCTCCTTCTCTGCTGTGCTTAAGACTCTTTTTTTGACACGATAGTGCCAAGTCCTGGTGTAACACACCATGAGAGGGGAACTTCACTGATTTATATTAATGGATTTAGACTACTTGTCATGTGAGTACTAATTAGTTCATAATATCTTCTATGGCTGCGGAGGGAGTAAGTTTGAAAAAATAAATTTACATCCATTTATCAGGCCCGGATGGTTTAAGAAAGACGCCACTGAATAGTACTGTGGGAAATTTAGGATTCATCAGAGTTTGTAGTTTGACTAAATGGGTGCACTGATTCAGACTATTCTTTGAAAGATGTCTCTGAATCACTGTGCAGTGTACTAACACACACAGAACCACACAAAAACACACACTCACACTGCATGAGAAAGAACCAGCAGAGAGGTTTAAATAATTATGACAAGGCCTCAAAAGACAAACTAACCCTTTCCTCAAAATCCCAGTTAAATCAAGATAGAGACAAACGACACTACGCAGCCTGTTCATGCATGGGTGTGAGTATGCTGACATGTGAGGCCATGCTTTTCAGTTCAGCAACAGCGCCAATTTTTCACTCTTCACCAGCCAACCGTGGCGGCATTTTAAATGAACTACCTGGATTCCAACAGCATCGCACAGAAGACAAAAGGTAACCCTCTCAGTGAGTCATTGCACCTTCTTTGTCTCTCTCCACACCCCTCAACCCCCTCTTTCTGTCACATACTCCCCCAATCCTTCTCTGCATTCCAGACCTCTCAGTCTTGTCCGATCGGCTTCACCACGACAGACACTTAAGCCATTCGTGGAGCGGCAGGCACCATGTGGACAGCAGACTGTGCCCAGAAATCCAGCAATATGCCATCACAGAAAAAACAAACAAACACAACAACACGCATACATTCACTCACACGCGCACGCACACATGGTTGGCCCATTGTGACCTCACGTCAAAGAAGACAAACAGTGGTGACTGAACGCAGTCGCACTTCCATGTGGCGAGCCAGCGTATGGAACCCTGGCACCATATGGGCTCTTCATTGTTGACAAAACAGCCTTAGGGACATTAGGACCCATTTGCATATATGGAAAACACTTTTACAATTGTTTTCTTTTTTTTCTTTTTCGCTGTTAGCAAATAAAAGTGCCATCATCAATCTGTGTTCAGTGCCTGGAGGTGTGTTGGAGAGGATTTGTAAAGTCATCCATTTCCTGTCATTTGGAAATGACACAGACAGTAGTGACTGCAGCTGGAGGAAATCCCATGATGCTCTTACCTAGCTGCAGCTCCATGCTGCTAATCCTGTTTTCAGAGGGAAACAGGATCTTCGGCGGCTTGTCGGTCAAAGGAGCTGAAAAGAAGAAAAAAAAAAGGACACAATTTAAATACAGCATGATACAAAACCAACCAACAATGCAGGCAAAGTGTCTTTTAAGGAGCATAGTGAGGATTTCTGATTCAGCCATTTTCTGTTAGTTCCCATTGTCCTTCTTGCTCTTGTTTCACAATCTTTTTCTTAGCATCCCCTTGTGAATTACAGAGATTTGTTAACAGCTGAACATAGGACATAGAAATTCAAAATGAATGAATGCTCATCCCCTGTCTGTCTGTCTTCATTCCTCACGCTCTCCCAACTCACTCTTAGTGTTTTTGCAGGACACGTTGCTCTCTGGTCTCTCAAGACCTTGGGTTCCATGCATCTGACCCACTTCTAAACATGAATTAATTATAGCTTTGCCAAGAACATGCCACCATTTAATCTGCGTGAGTATGAGGTATCTGAAGAACCATCATGGTGTGTGTGTGTGTGTGTGTGTGTGTGAGTGTGTGAGTGTGTGTGCATGCGTGTGTGTGTGTGTTTGTAAGTGTGTGTGAGTGAGAGGGAGCAGCTGATGCTCTAATGATGCTAATCATCCATACGGCAGATGTCAGACTTGCTGCTGAAGTCCTTCCTCTGGGGATTGTCAGAACAAGCAGCAGTTATATTGTTTTTAAAAGCGTTTGTGTGTTCTGCAAGAAAGGCTGCGCTCTTCAGGATTGAGGGCTTAAGAGAAGAAAGAGGGGTCTTATATGTACATGACTAACAGAGAGAAATGGCTCTGTATCTTGATAGGAAGGTACTTAATCTCCCACTCAGGAAGGACAAAAACAACCTCTGAATTTGTATTTTAATGTTGTTTTTATTTCCTTTACATTTCAGCTACAAAGATACACGTGTGCACAGCCACAGTTTTGTATCATTAGCCACTGTGCTGCTGCACTGATGCAGCTGGGATTTTTGACTCGTTGCTCATGAGCACTTCAAAAGAGTGCTTTGAGTTCTCTCACATCATGACAATAATGACAATACTGTAGTTAGAGTTGCATTCGTGTGGTCACAAACTGTCTCAAAGCAAAATAGTGTCAGGACAATTAACAATCAAAAGAGCTCTGCTAATTTGTTGACCCCTACACTTGCTTTACTTAGCATTTCTTTCCTTGATACTACAATTATGTTTCTGATAGAGCACACCAAACTTTGTTTTTTTGTGGAACTGCTAAAAAAGTCCAGACTACAAATGTATTTGGATCAAGGATTTTTTTTTGTCTTTGCACTTGTGAGGATTCAATTCTAGTGTGCCAATGTGGGTGAATGTGTCCACATTTTTAGAGTCAGTTTGTGTGAGTGCATTCACACTGGACCAACCACAAACGGTGTAATATCATTACCATGACAAGTTGTGACTGGACGTCAGTGACATGGAAATGTGACTGCCATAGCAGGCAAGATTTCACAAAGTTTGAGATTTCACAAAATTTGCAAATAGAAGTAAAGTTGATGTAGAGAATAAGATTCACAAGAAAGACTAACATTCTTTCTCTGCTGTTTTTAACACCTTGTTTGAGTTTGGCACATTCACTGATCCATTCAAACCTATGACACAAATTGTTGTTGCTGTGGTATTACATCATGAGGAAAAATTGGGGCATGTTAAGCTCATTATAACCCACATTTCTCTGCTAGCAAGCATGACATGTTTGATGTAATTGCAGACCTTGGAATTTCTTCTTCTGTTTAAAAAATCAGTGCAGTAGTCAACCTTTCTTAATTACGTGACTGTGAGACTAAAGATAAACATGGAGTTTTACTGGAATAAAACTGATTTGATATAATTGTATGTTGGCTCGCAGGTTTGTCGCTGTGTACAGTGACCTGAATGTATTTATTTATGGTAATAACTCTATGCATTAGACTATGAAGATATGACCTTTGACCGTGTGCATAGCAGCACACTACACAGAGACACATAAACAAAACAAGTACACATACGACATACAATCATATGCACTAAGGAGGCAAACACTAAACACTCGTTCTGCACTAATTCACACATAAAGAAAAAGCCTTTATTGAATAAAACAGAAACTATTCCCAACAGCAGACCTTTCAGGCAAACCTAATTATTTAGTGGTGAATTTGCAAAGATGGTTTTCCAGGCCAGTTTGTAGCCTGGTGCTTTCATAAAGATGTGAGTGTCCTCACAAGGATTCTTCTTTAGTCTTATTACAAGTATGCTCTAACAAGCGGTTTGAAAGCCCTGGTCTGTTTTGGTGTCTGTATTTGGGAGGAAAAAGCTGTGCAACATTACTGAGCTGAGCTCGCTCACTCACTCAGCATGATGTGCAGTAAAGTGCGTGGTCTTGTCTTAAGCAAAGTGCATGGTCTTGTAAGGTGCTTGGTTTAAGGCTGCTGGATAAGATATTTAACAGTTGCTTGAGCTGTCAGAAACAAGTGTTCATGTGAGGATTTGTTTGTTATGTGCCCAATATGAATACAGTTTTCTACTCAGATATAGCACCTGCTGGTATGTAAATAGCGACAGAGAGGCACAGTGACATCTGTGAGAGGGGCGGTCACGGGCTTTTAGGCACAACTGTTTGCACTGTTAATAGGTAATCACACAGCACAAATTACACTGGATACTGATACAATTTTAATTACATATCAAACTGCTATACATAATTACACAATGGGTGATCCTATAGCCAATTATGCACTGGCAAACAAATGAGGACAAGCTGTGTATGGGAGATGAGAGGGGAAGCAGCTGTGGTAAGGAGAGCACAGATAGGCGGCAGACTTCAACGGCAAGAAAAGTAGAGCTGGTGAAATGAAGAGAATGAGAGAGGAAAATTTAGAAAGCGAAAGTGAACCAGTCAAGAAACATGCTCCCCCTCATTTTGGCATGCTACACTTGCTTCTGAAAATCTCATTATCTTAATTACCATTCCTTTATGGGAAATACATCAATTATCACGGTTCAGGAGGGGGACACCATTTAAAATGTGGAGGATTGGGAGCACCTCCTAACAAAGGAAAGAGTCTCTGACTGCCATTAACTGGCATAGTCTCGAATTAAGCAGCCGTAGACATAAACAGCTAATTAAACATGCAAATATATCTAGTGAGCTGTTAACTTAATTAAAGGTTGTGAGAGCATCACAAGAAAAGAAACGGATGTTTCATGTCTTTTATTTCGATAAGACACTCCTTCATTATGCGACATACTGTAGATTCAAGGTTAGAATTATTTTCACATCTTTCACCCATCTGCTACTTCAAAAGTCATGTTAAAAAACAAGATTTGGAAAAAATCTGATTGAAAGCTGACTACCCTTGTTCATGTTTATGTTGGGGTTTTATCAAGCAGTACTCATGTGTATATGTCTTGATAAAGGATGCGTTGACAAATGGACAGGAGGAGGTTATATTAAACGTTGCAGAAGCTGATAGAGAGTTAGATGGCAAAACTGTCTGAGGTGAGTACCTTCTCACTGATGCTGTGTGGGTATGACATGTAGTCTACTGCATGATATGGTTGCGTGCAGAGTCAGTTAATGTCTCCTGTGTGACCTTGTGACTTTAGGGATCAGAATGGTCAGGCTGGGCTGATGGGGCGCAAAAAGAAAATAAGAAAGAAAGAAAGAAAGAAAAGGAAAAAAGTGTGCTCGTGCAAATTTTATGCATTGGGATCAATGATTCACCTTTAAAACATTGATGTCTGAGTACCCTCAGGGCAGAAACATTGTCTGTTCTCTGCTGCAAAGCAGGCTGAATTAATTTCAGAAGGTGACACACACTATCTTTGCAAACTTTTCAGGCACATGACAGTTGGTATTGGATTGCTTCAACTTGAAATGCATATCATACATATGAGTTAAGAAAAGGTGCAGGAAAAGGTGTGAGCTCCTGCTTATGAATAAATGCGTGAACAGCATGTGGTGTCTTATGTGTTTCAGCATTTGTCAAGTCTGAGATGCTAGGCTTCACTGTGAGTAGGTTTTAAGTGGTATTAAAGAGAGACAAAACCGACCTTTGTCTGTCTGTGTGTGTGTGTGTGTGTGTGTGCACATGCAGGCCTACAGTACATGTGGATACATTAACGCAATGGGACTCTATGGATATAAGATTTGTGATTAGTCATCCACAATCCCATTTCTGCTTGGTAGCAGAAAAGCTCACTGGACTTTCCAGATGGATTATTCTGGGTGACTGACTGTAGGGAAACAGCAAATTAATGAATTAAGGATGGAGCTGAGATACTTGGATCGCTGGGCTTTTTCTGTTAGTCATTCAATTTGTGGAGGTGGGGGATTTGCAAGTGAGAAATACGCTGTTGGCAAATTGGTGACAAAGGTGAAAACAAGAACAAATCAAACATGTAATTACTGGCACATGAAGTATGTGAGGGCATTGGTACTTCTATAGGTATACACATAGATACACTGCTTAGGCAGCCACAATGACAAACACACACACACATGCATGTAAAGCTGTGAACATAGGCCTGCATTTTGCTTTGTTCTAAGGAAATTGGCTCCCAAAGGTTTTCAGTAATTTTTTTTTCTCAACAAAGACAGTCAAGCTTGAGAAGAAAAGCAAAAGTAGGAGGATGGAGCTTTGAGCAAACACAAAGTCCTTATGAGTCTCCCAAGACTGCTAAGCTAGACTAGCCTCTACGGCTGGCAGACTCCTATATTGTACTGCAGGAGATCACCATATATTAACAGTGACCTTCTCCTGTACAGTTCTCACCTTTGAGTCAGTTTCATTACGTTCCTGATGGTGCAATAACCATCCTGTGTGATTCCCTTATAAAGTCACCTCAGAGTATACAGAATTCAATTCCAGACCCGACCATTTCCCACATGAGAGAGGCTGAGAGGGAGCTGAATGGTGTCATCCAGAAGAAGCTAATAAAAGCAGTTATATTCATCCTAAACTACATCCTGCTCCCCCACTGTCCACCACTGTTCTGCTCCCTCTTTAAGAGTCCTGCCTCTGAAATACTTCAACATCAAAGCAACAGGAGTATTCATTCCAACTCACAAATGTGGTTGGACAGGTTCCTGCATCACAGTGACCAGCGCCGTCAAATGGCTATCATCACAGAAAGTGAGAACAATTAGCCCCGTTTTGGCCGACTAGCCAGTCAAGCTTTTCCGATTAAGCAGCTGATGATGAAACATGACAGTGATCAGGCTGTTCAAGATAGGACTCCAGCTGTGAGACCTCAATAATCCATATCTTTGTGAACTAAGAAGAAATAGGAAATTAAAAGCCAGTGCCCGCATGTCAGTTCTTTGCTCATTTACAGAAAGTCTTAACTAACCAATGGGAAATACATTTAAGAATTCATTACCTACTAAGTACTACATGGAGACCAATTAAAGATGAATTTGACAAAAAAGAGGAGGTTGTAAGAGAGAGATGAAGTGACAGAGCAAGATATGAACAGAGACACAGAGAGAAAGGAACAGACTGCGAAAATATGTTATCGATCCTGCCCTCTCTGCAGGTGTGTGTACATACGTATGTAGGTGTGCATGTTTGCGCTTGTACTCGTGTGTGTGACCATGGATCTTTGCCCCTTCGCAAGTGCTGTCACTCAGTCCAATAATCTTACAGGCGTCTCCTTGTTCAGGACAGCCTTCTGCGGACTTCCTCTCCTAATGAACTTTACCTAACCTTTTACTACTATTAGCCAAAGCATCTTCTTGAGTGGCCACAAAAATGAATGCTCAGGGAGTATGTGCCTCCACATGGTATTATAATGTATCAGTCTGTACTTAAAAAGCAACCTCATTAAAACTGCCTTATTTGTTTTTTCAGGCTCTCGACAAGGATTATATGTTACGCGGGTTGATGGAATTATTTGCATTGTATTCACACTAAGAGGTTCAATTAAGCAGTCAGGGAATGTGAAGAGTGTTTGAAATGAATGAGGAGCATTTTTATGGGTCTATTGTTTACAAAATAGTGAGCATAAAGCAGAGGTGCCCTCAAAAAGTAATCATTTGTCCCTGTGCATCAGGGTTTCCAGGAAAAATGAAAACACTTCACAAACCTCTTGCACATTCACAGACACTTACAGTATATGTTATTCAGGAGGTATCTCAGGCCAGTGGTGTTACAAACCGCAGCTCTCTAACATGCGCCTTTCAGATTAAAAAAGACAACTACTGCTTTCATGACACAACTAGGTGCCACTAGTTGTGTCATGTTAGTGCTGTGTTTCAGTGGATGGCTAAGCAGTTTAATGTGGAAGTGAGATGAAAAGCAGGTCATGGAAAAATGCTGTATATGAAAAGAAGTTTCAGGAGCAATGGACGAACTCTGACTTCAAAGCACAAAGTGATCTGCCTTATCTGCAAACAGGAGAATTTGGGGGAAATTCTCAGGGAATATTTAAACAGTTTGTGGGTTTTCTGGTGTGTCCCTCAGTTATATGCTGGCTCTCTAAACTGGCACTCAGTCACCCGAACTTTGACAACCGTGGACGTAATTCATCCTTTTCAAACAGAATAGAGTGGAGAGGCTTTGATGACTGATATTAAGCAGGTTTTGATTCACTGTTAAATGGATAACTTTGTCTCAAGATTCAGTTAAATTAAATGAAAGCAATTACACTGACAAAGTGGGGCCGGTACACACCACACACGCAACTGTAAACAGCAAATTCTCCTTACAGGCCAGGGGATCTGTGACAAATATGGGGCCCTGCTTTAAACACACAATGACAGAGACAAGTGAAAAGCCATAGGGCTTGGGTGCACAGGCTATGTGGGTGTCTCCAAGCACACCTGCTACTTTGGTTCATGTACTGCAGCTGCAGCAGTGCAAAGCACCCAAGGGCTGGGTGAAGGTGAATATAGATCAGAGGGTGCGGTGATTAAAAATTACACTAAGCCAGTCAACGTTAACAGTTAATTAGCACAAAGATGATAGCAATGAATAAAAAAAATAGCTTGGTGAAGTCTTTCATATAATCTATGTATGTGCTCTGATAATCTCATGTCTCTCTTTGACAGAAGAGATGGGTTGAGATGGCAGAATGCTGGGCTATAAGGGACCTGTCTGATGTGCATGGAGGTGTATGGATTTATTTTGTAGCAGCCCTTTACTTAATAAAGGTAGAGACAGTGGGATGTGTAACGCCACTGTGGTCTTTCGTGGCACTTTTTAAGCTGGAAGTGAGGCTTCTGCTTTCAGAAGGCTGAAGAGGATCAAATGAATTGATGGAGAAGCTTTCCATGCAGTATAACGCAGCTGTGGACAACAGATGCTGTAAGAATCACTCAAATTCATTTATATTTCAATGTGGACTTATTCGCAGATATATCTCTGCTTTCCACCCCATATTACTTTTGATGCAAAGTTAAATGTATCTGGATGGAGCGTGTTTCATTGAAATTTGCTTGCTGTTTTTGATAAAATCAAATGGCAGCAGAGTGATGTGGTTCTGAGAGGGTGACGTGATTCTAAGATGAATCTAAGAAACTCTATCCCCAACTCTTTGTGCTGCCTCATCTGAATGAGGCTTCTCCATATTAACGTTTCTATTCCCACCTGAGCATCAAAATGCCACACAGGGGCAGAAAACAGTAGGCGTGCTGCTCGTACCAGTCATGTTCTGTTTGGTTAGAGTGTGAGTTGCAAGATGCTCGATGCCAAATAACTACATGCAGCAAAGACAAAGATTCACAAGGCAGAGTGCTATAACGTCATACAACAAAGACATCAGAAAACCCAGTGAACCCACCATAATGAGCACAGCAGGGAACTGTGCCTATGTGTAAACTCTTGAGAATGTATTCTGAACCTCTTAAACCCCTGTGTGCTTGAACGTGTGGACTCATACATGTTCATATGATTGCAGTGGGAGAGAAGACAGGCTACAATTGCCAAGCAGAGAGCAAAAGAAAGAGCGGAAGAAGATGTGAGCATTTATGATCTTCACAGGGTTATGTACCTGTGAGGACACATAAAGACGGAGCATGCGAGGATGTGTGCGCCTGTGATGTAATTCGCAGTTCAAATGAGAATGAATAAATGGGCACAGCCCGAAGAGTGCGTGTGCGTCTGTGTTTGTTTTGTGAGTAAGGACTGAACATTGCTGCTTCTGGGACCTTGGATGGATATGAAGTGGAAAGAAACAAAGACAAAGAGGAAACGCAGGCATGGAGGATTGATGGAAGAAGACAGGGAGGGATGGAGGAGGTAAAGACAGAAGAATAAGAAGAAAAAAAAGAAGAAAATGACATCCTCGTGCTTATAGTCAAAGTCTGAGACTCCCACCTCCCCCAAGCTGCTGATGAAGTATCGATGCATCAACAGTCGGTGCGTGTGTAACTTAACACCGTCTGCTTGTTCAGTCTGCTTTGTGCCCTCTCATTCTTTTCATCTATCTGTGACTCCTCTGTGTTCTTAACTTCTGTCTCACTAAGAAGTGTGTCCGTTTATCCCCCACTGTCATCTTTTCATCCTTATGCCACTGTCCCAGAATTACCCACCGTGCACTCTTTTTACCTCTCAGTAAACCTCTCAGTTTCTTTCCTTCACAGTGTATGCCCCAGCCTCTCACTGGCAGTGTGTATGTGTGGGTCTGAGAAGTGTATCTTGGATAATATCACTGTGAACTTTAATGTTCCCCAGTGGGTAGAGCGTACACTACACTGTTCCTCCATTAGGGCTCGGCTCACAGACGGCATGTACACATTCAATAATGCAGGTCAGCGCTCAACGTCTGCCAGTGAGCAACATCAGCGTCCAGCCTGTCTACCCAGTGTAGTACGTGTGCATGAGCAGCACGCACACACGCACACATTCACACAAACACACACACACACTCAAAAGCGCACATGCAAACATTTGCAAGTGGTCTCGTAGCACACACAGGCTGCTGATCCTCACAAACACACACAGTCAAACAGGCTTGCACAATGCACACTCAGACAGTACACACACTTTCCTGTCAGGCTGAGATAACATAACTCACTGGTGAACTGGCGATAAAGAAGCCATTCCTGCTAAATGAAAGAGTAATATGGATAATACATACACCTGTGTGGAGCTTATGCTGATAGGCAGGGGGTGAATCGATAAGGGAGACATGCGACACTTGACAGAGACGCAATAACCGTTTTCAGACAAGGCAGAAACTGACCATCAAACCATTCGCCAGCAGACGATGAAAGAGGATTAGCTCTCTAATCAGTGCCGATCTCCGTGGGCTATTCAGAGGAAAGCCCTAGTGGCCTGGTGTCCATCCTGTTACTCGGTCTGAGCAGGAGGACAAGGCTGACCCAGTCAACTGCAGGGGGGGAGTGAAAACAGGTGGATCCACACCTGAGGGACAGGATTAACACAGTGCTGGCACGTTACAGCCAGCACGCACACTGTATAATCCCGATGGAAGGGTGTGTGTATGTGTATGTGTATAGCAGCCTCAGGTCTGTCCAGGTGTGTAAACACACCGGTGGTGCCGATGGGCTTTATCTGAGGTGACACCTGGAGAGCTGAGATTTACATGAAGTAACAGAGGAACAGATAGGCAGCCTGTGGGGTCACCTCACTGCCATCTGCTCCATCAGCTCCCTTTGACCCCCTCCTCTTTACAGCAAACTCGGCAGCTCACTCAGTCCACTGCTCCTTTTCATATCTATACAGTAACTCTGTACAACATCCATCCATCCATTTTCTATACCGCTTAGCCATCTGTACAACATATAAAATTCAAATATCATTTTGCTCTACTTGACGTGGATAAAAAACAACCAACTAGACAAAGCAAAAAGAAGGCTTTCTCACAGACACAAATACTTGTTCTAGCATGAGTGGCACCACTAGTGGTCACACACTCCCATTCCTTGATGGAGAGCTACTATGGAGTGTGTTTCGTCTGGACACACACACACGCACACACACACACACACACAAAACACACATATGACAGACCTATATACCAAAATAAATTCTGGCATACATACAGCAGACAGTAAGCAAACATATTGTTACAGAAACTCTCTTACTGGAGAGCAGTGATCATTAGCATGACACAACTGATGGTCTGAAGTGTCTCTACGCTACGGTTTACCAGCTGACTCTAACGAAGCCAGTCACATAACACAGTGCCAGGGTGATATCTGCAAATCATGTGTTTGTTTGCTTCCCCTCATTCCAAAAGCCTAACGATGCTTTTCTCTCCCAGCTTTCCAAGACAGATGGAGATCATTAGCTTCTCCCACTCTACCCCTCTTCACTTTCCATCTCTCTCTCTACTCTCTCCGATCTGTCATGTCTAAACCATAGCTGCTCTTCGTCTTGCCTTTTCACTCCTCCCTTCCTCAGTTTGCCCCTCACTCACTGTCTCTGTCCATCTCCCCCTACACAGATTTATATCTAAAGGTTTCAAACTCCAGCACAATCTTACAACTTTAACAAGTGCTTCATCACTCTTGTCAGAAGTAGTTACAGGAGTCATGACACACACTTCTCTAGACAGGAGGAATTGATGAGAAGCCATTAGACTCTGCTGGTCCTGGAGTGAACAGGACGGCCTCCATCACCGCATTGCTCCTCCTTGACGTAGTTCTTAAGACGTGCCAGACTCACCATTTCTTAACACACATACTGCAGCTGCAAATGCGTAAAAAAGTGCAGTATATCATGAGTTAGTGTACAGAATCCATAATTTGTTGAATGAATGAATTTCTGTCACTGATGATTATTTTGTGAGGAGACACGTGTGGCTAAATAAAGACCTCACAGTGAGGAGTGATGGGGCTTAGTGTTAGTATTGTAACAGTCTGTGTGCCTGTTTGTGCTAGTGTTGAAAAGTGTTAACAGAACTCCTGCTGTCCTGGCTGTACTGGTGACCATCTGGACTGCATCCATCACTTCCTCCTGCACGTCCTTTGTGTCCACAACTCCTAATTTCTCATTATGACACTGTGGTTGTGGGACCAGCTATAGCAGGGGCCATTTAGCTGCAACACGATGAGCTGACTGTCAGTGTGATATTCTTTTACTTTTGAATATGTGACGACTAAAACATAATATTTTATCGAGGAAAAGTGAAGCGAGAAGTGACGAGAACAACACGAAGGTAATATTTTTTCCTCTGTTTTTTCTTTTATTTATCATAAATAGTGAAACGTGTTCTCTGCATTTAATCCATCAGTAAGAGCAGTAGGCAGCCACTATATGACATGCATGGACCAACTCCAGACCTACACCAGTTCACCTGTTTTTGATGGTGGGAGGAAACTGGAGCACGTGGAGAGCTCCACACGGCCAGGCATCAGCCCAGGCAGGACCTTCTTGGTGTAACGCAGCAGTTACTACTGATCCGCCTTGCAGCACTGAATGTATAAAATATGAACCGAGCTTCATGGTCTGGAAAGGAAATGCCTTAAACATGCGTTTATTCTAATGTCCAGCAGGTGGCAACTCCACTGGTCCAGTAAACAGTAAAGTCCAGTAAACTTCAGAGGAAATGATTGTGATTATATATATGGTTGTGTACTTGAGACTCCAGAATCGCAGTCTGTGTAGACTATGTGGTTTTAATAGACTCAAGTGATTATATAGGAGCTGATGATCATTTTTACTGTCACACGCAGCTATTTTGCTGGAGACTAATGTTTTTGTGGATTGAGGCACAAGATCATCGCTCTTGGACTTTAAATAGGTGTAATGTTTGGGCTATGTTCTGACTCCATGTTCCACCCATTGAATACTGCTCAGCACTCTGATGGGCGCAGATTAGACTGTAAATATACATTTGCCTCCACATATTGCGTGCATTTATTGAAAACACATAACTGAAAGATAAATTGGCAATTTAGCATGAAAAGTAATGGGAGGCAACCATTGCTGTGGTAAAGTTGATCCAGTTATATGCTGTAATAACAGCATGTCAAGATCAGACGTTAGTATTTGGCTACAACCGTGGTGTGTTAGCATTAATTGGGTTTGGAGAAGGCATCTTTGTTTTATTGCATATAGCAGTCTTCATTAAGTGAACACATACGCCATAAAACCTGGATTCTTGCAACTGGGAAAATGGAGTAGATTTTAATGAGAATTACCATTCAATACCAGGACTTAAATACCAGGATCACAGTTTGAGCCTGAGTTTCAGCCTTCCCCACTCTTAGGAAACCTCCCCAGCTCTTTTCCTGCTCTCCTCCATTTAAGCCACTGTATACAGTATTTAATAGGTTTATGCAAATGTAACCTCCATGTGTATTCACAGTTGCATACAAAAAACACAAGTGCATACCAACCAGTCCAACAGCCACAATCTTGCCAATATTTTACACTGAATCGTAAGCTAATAAAAATAGAGGAGCTGATTGAGCGCTTTGACCTCCCTGGAGGTGCTCTAGGTTAAATGGGTGCAGGGCTGGGCTCTTTTTCTCTGCTTTTAAAAGCCTGACATGTTCCCTGCAGGATGTCTGACCCTTTCTGACCACAAATCAACCAGCAATTACAACCCTACAGAAATCTGCTCACACACACACACACACACACACACACACACACACACACACTGCCTGACTAGAGCTGCTGCGTGGACCAGAAACAAAAACGCGAGGCAATATATTTTTGAAAGAGGTTAAGTGTATTATCAGAAAAAGTAGTACAGGGTACAATGGCAAGTAGGAAAAAAATGGCGAATGAGAGTCAAGAGAAATAGAGAAGCAGGGCTAGTTTGAAGAGCTATGTGTAAGGCCAAGTAGCACGTGTCACCTTATTTTGACCTTAACTGCAATGGTAACATCTTCTGTGGCCCCATTAGTTTAATTCTGAAAACCCAAAAATGATGATTACGATTATATGTGCCCTCATTTCATTCACTCAACAGTTCAGTCAGTCGACTTAACTGTGTCCGGCACATCGCATGTAAAAACCCCCCAAATGGACTAGGAAAGATATTATAAATATAGTCCTCCACCCAGATATATTCATTGGCAAGAAAAAGCACTGGAGACTTGTGGTCTGAGTGGCATTCATGTCTGGCTGTTTTATTACATGGCAGTGTGTTTGCTGGTGTCTCATAAATAAGGCAAGTCTCAGAAGGCCGGACAGCCCTCCTAAGCCTCCGCTTTGTTTCAAGACAAAGGCCCTTTTTAATTCCACTTGGAATAACTTGTCACAACACAGCCAAACCCAAGGTGCTACCCTATCAATTTCCATGACAGCAGGGGTGGTGGCATTGACAATAGTGGGTTGTTCTAGGGTAGTCTCTTGAGATTCAGATGGAACAAAAGAAGCATTTTTTTTTTCTTTTCAGAGGAAAAAAAATAAACTGAGAATCAGTATCTGTATCAGCAGAGACACTGTCCTCTGCTTGTCTTTTCCTATTTTCTCATTCTGGTTCTGAAGAAAATTAGTTGATTGTTGAATCCCAGATCATCAAATATCGACATTTTGTGTTGGTGGTGATTTGACAAGCTGGAAATGAGACTCTGTGACTATCTTTCTCCAGAATTGCTTATGTGCGTTTACAAATAGCAATTGACAAATGCTGCAAATTCTTATGCCTTTAATAATGACATATAGTGTGGACACCCAGGATTTTCTGATCAACTTACTCACCCTATAGCAGCGGTCCCCAAACGTTTCTGCATGGCCCCCCTTTTGTAGAACATTATTGAGCAAAGCTGAGGGTGAAATATGCTTTGTCATATTTTTTTGTCTTTGCCTTGGAAGTTGTGCTTTGACTTGGTGAAGACTCATCCTCTGTTATGTGTAGCTGGGAGAGCTCTCACAAAATTATACATGTTATGCTAGCAGTACTTAAGCATGCCTTCATTTGCCTTTCCGTGCGCCCCCAAGTTTAGGAACCACTGCCCTATACCAACAGAGTAATAGCCACCTTTTGAGGATGTATGATTTACGCAAAACCCAGCATGAAATTTGTGCCATAGAGAACAAATTTTCTTTCTCAGATAAAAGGGAATTAATCAGCAAATTCTAGGCACGTTTCACCAAAAAGCACCTTCACCACCATACTATCAGACTCTCTAAGATACATGAGAGGATGTAATAGCTGCGTGATTTGCATTTCGAATACAACCACCTGATGGCCTCAAAGCAGAAAAGCAGAGGGAAACACAGTAGTGACTAATCATGGACCAATGATACAAAGTGGGCCTCTTCATAGGGAGCCTTTGATGCAGGTGAATCACATCCTAAACATACTTATTAGCGAGAGTGGGGGAGGAGAGGGAGGGAGGAAGGATGAAGGGGTGGGGGGGGGGTTGAAATTTGTTCCGCACGTTAGCTGGCATGCTTGGGTGCGCGAGAACAGAAGGTTGGCATAATGAATTTTGGCGTGCAAGCGGCTGTTAATGAAATAAAGAACCCCACCCCACCAGAGGTGTGAATGTGTGTGTGCGGACAAGACAGAGGAAGTATGAGAACTGAGGAGAAGAGGAGAGATGGGTGAGGGCTGTTGAGAGAGTAAGAGTGAAAGACATGTGAAATGTACATGAGCATGTAATTTGTGTGTGTGTTCCTGTATGGCTTTCAGAGTAAACAAAAAAACGATGCTGTGGGAGCAGACGGGACTGTATAGTACAGGAAGGCTTGAGGGAGCCTGGAAAGACAGGAGACAGCTTGAACAAAATAGTGGACTACAAACAAAATTGATGGGCTTAAAAGGAAAAAGGGATTTTAAAAGTTATTTTGCTCATCAGTGAGGAAGCTTCCAGAACAAAACACCTGATAAAGTCTTATTTCTTTTTGTTTGACCTAATAACACAGAAGAATCTCACATACGGTCCCATCGCAAGAACACTTTCATGTTTAACTTTATCAAAACCCCAAACTTTTTCTTTCTCACTTAGCTCTCAAGAGAAGCTCAGGTATCAACAAGCAACCCAGCTTTAGTAGGAGGGACTCAGTTTCACGTGTCAAAGCTTCTTGCTGAACTAACATAAAGCATATCTTATTGTAACACATCACCTCTGGTCATTATTTCCTTTGGGGATTCCTGATCATTGCAGTCAATCTGACATTCTGCTTAAGTTGCTGTAAAAGGATATTGCATAGAGAAACAAACAGACTAAATAGTCGTAAGTTTATATGCAAGTGACATACAGTGCGTTCTCAGTGGGCCAGGTGGTGTATGAGGCTCTGATGTGATTTCTAAACCCTCTGAAGACAGTCTGTCCCCACCCTCTCAACACGGCTTGCCTAATTGAGTGTTAATTTGGTGCTAATTATGTAACATGTTATCCCAGTGAGACACCCCAGATGCCACGAGACAAAGGCGCGTAGAGTGTGCAGAATCGCGAAGCATTTAGGGAGACACTATGTGAAAACCTGTCTGCATCTGCTTCCTGAATCCAGTGAGTAACAATGCAGAAAAACACACACACACGTTCAGCCTTAATGAGCATATGATCAAGTCAAGAAAAACAGTGAAGAGCGTGCAGTTTCAGTAATAAGGTCATCCTCACATGAACCGCAGCTGATTGTTAAACAAATATTCGTCTCTACAAGCGAGACTCTTTGAATTAATCATTCAACAAATATTTCCCAGCAAAGGTTCAGCCTCTACATTAAAAATTAACAGTTTGTTTTGTTTTTTTTTTTTGCTGTGGAGGTAATACACAGTGAAGCTGCTTTTCAAGCAGTGAGTGGCGGGGCCACAGACAGTGCTTTGGCGCTGAAGCTCTCATTTCCTTCTGCTCTGTGTTCCTCAACATAAATATAACATGATTATGAACGAGACCTCTCTGCTCTTTTATATATCAAAGTCATAGAGCCTTATACAACATCCACTGTAGAATATAGCACCATAGGGGGTATTAGGATTTAAAAATGTGTATAAAGTATTTGTTTATGACATGAGTGTATAGGCCTGCATACACCTGACTGTTTAAGTGTGTGCAGTAGGAACGCAGCAACGATGCTTCGAAGGATAAGGCTGCTGTTTTCTATGTTTTGTTATTGTCAACAAATCCCATGAAAAGCCACAAACCACCAGATATCACCTTTCTGACTTTCCTACCTGTGTGGCTCTCAGCCGTAATCTCATTCATTCCTACTACAGAAATAAAATTTCTGCCTTGGGTGAATACACATTTGTTCTAGTGAGTATTTACAACAACATCGCATGTGGAATTAGCTCAAAATAATCTACAATTCGCATGTTCACTTAATCTAGTCCAGTTTGCGTCTTTTAATGTTTGTGTGTGTGTGTGCGTATGTGTGTATGTGTGTGTATAGAGAGAGAGAGAGAGAAATGATGCAGCGTTGGTTTTGTTTTTATGGGATTTTTTTCTCTTTTGTGCACTCTGAGGAAACAGGTGCATAGACTGAGCACTGATCCACTTAGACTGACAAATTATGTTTTTGTAGTGCTGTCTGAATGAACCTG
The DNA here is from genome assembly GCF_020382885.2 of Scatophagus argus. Lineage (NCBI taxonomy): Eukaryota > Metazoa > Chordata > Actinopteri > Scatophagidae > Scatophagus > Scatophagus argus. The sequence continues at coordinate 8,185,797 of NC_058503.1, read as the reverse complement.
CCATTGCAGACATTCAGCGTTCATTGTTCAAAGTTTGTAAATGTTGAAAAAAAAACAAAGCAGCAGCTCAGCACTAACCAAACTCAGCAATTCTTCATTCAGTGCTGCACCTTCTCTGCATTCACTAATAGATTTCCTATTCTTGTCTAATTAAAAAGGGAAGCCTTTTCCCCCTGAAAGGCTCCCAGAGCTATATTGAAGGGTGGAGAGGTCACTGGGAATCCATCAGATGTGATGCAGTTAATCAGCATAAAGCCTGCTCCAATGCACTGCTAAACAACAACTGCAGGACTGGGCCTAACACTGCACTACACCGGGACTCAAAGCCTGTCTCATCCAAGGTTGCCAGATTCTGATGCTTTGTTAACACCCCTTCTGTCTCATCAAGGTACCCTTTTGTGCCTGTGGCCAATGTGCCAAGTCTTTCCAATCCCTGCTACAGGAAACAGCACTTTGGTTAAGTTTAGGCACAAAAAACACCTGGTTAGGTTCTAGGAACAGATCACTCTAACCTGACCAACAGCCCTCTTGGGAATATTGCTTTGTAAACTACATTGGCTACATCTGGTTGAGATGCAGAGAGACATGCCAGAATGGCAATATTTGACGGCCCAGGAATGACACTGAGCTCCAAAGCTCTGCAGGGATAGAGAGAAGATAAAATTCATATTTAGTATTGTCTAGAATTTCAACAGATACTACAACACTGGTATTTCCTCTGTTCTATGTAAATGAATAATTAAAGGTGATTTAAAAATAACTACTACAGACAGGTGGAGAGAGAGAGCAATATGGAGATAGAGAGAAAGGTAACGGGTTTGTGGGAGAGAATATAAAGAAAATGAGAGGACAGAGCTCTCGCCCACAGTAATTACCTGTCTCTACTTCCTATTTTTTTGAGCGGCAACAAAAGAAGTTAGGAGAGGCAGGGAGACAAGAGACAGATGGAGAAGAGGGAAAATAGGTGAGTGTATACAGGAGGAGAAAAACTATGTCAGGAGTATGACACTCCTGACACCCACATCATTCTGCAGCAAACTGGCAGTAATAAAGGCTGACTCAACCTCCTCCAGCAATGCACATTTTGGCTTCCTCTTTGTCCCACGCATGATTAAGGTACAGTTGGTATCTGATCTTGAGCTAGATGCAGCAAGGAGCAGAGTCGGTGTGTCATGAAAGACACACACTAGATAGGAACGTGAAGGCGTAAGTTTAGTGAGGTGAAAAAGTGAGGTGGAAATCAGAGATGTTCATCATCAGCCTACATGTCTCCTGGCTCTCACGTATGGCTACCTGTCACAGAATCATTGCTGTGGCAAAGAAATGTAGCTATACGGGTGCTGCTAGCGTCCACAGTATTAACATCATCTCATCCTTCTTCCAAGAAATCAGCTTCTGTTTGTCTGAGAGAAGCTATGAGACTTACACCTGTGTGTCCAAAGTAGCAACTGGCTTCAGGCGGGAAATGGTGGAACAGAAACTCTGTCATTCATTTGCAGTTATCACAGCTGGGCAGGCATGCATGGGTACATACATAGACACAGGTATGCATGCGGAGCGGATGTACAGAAATGTGCACTAAAACAAATACACACACACACACACACACACACACACACACACACACACACACAGACACACATAGAGTGAAAGCAAATTGTAGATGCTGACACTGGCTTCCTGGACAGCCTCTCTAGCTGTGCAGGGATGCCAGAGGAGGAGAGAAAGAGAGAGCAAGAAAAGCAGCAATGCTGCTGTAAAGACATCATTTCCATTGTGTACCAGGGAAAGTGGTGGCAACACAAAATGGTAATGACAGTTAAGGCGTTTAGTCACGGACTCACTGGAAGGAACTGAAAAAAACAAACAAACCAAAAAAACCCCCTTCATTTTGACATAACCAACATTCTCCGAGGCACCGCTCTTAGGTCCAAAATAATTATGATGTAGAAGGACATACACAGTGCCTACCATAGGTATAGAAACATAGATACCTCACTGACTGCTGGATTATACGTCAGTGTAGTCGCCATATTGAAAAACGTCAAGGCTGGCCTCTGAACAAATACAATAAATAAAGTAAATAGCAGAGCTGCAGTTTTTCTGGAAAAAAAACACTATAATGTTTACGTTTTTCAACCAATTTCAGTGAATTGTTTTCATACTCAAGGGTATATGACCTATGTGGAATATGACAAAAAATGTCTTTAGTTATTTAAAATCACGATAGGCTATAATCACTGTGAGTTGCTCAAGACAGGTGTGTGTATCAGTGTCACGCTCATGTGAACTGAAGTACATACACGTTGTAAAATAATTCATTGAAGGAATGAATTTAAAGGAATTGCAAAAATAATGTTTGTCAAGTATGGATTTGACTTATTTTCCTTGGTTAGCTGTTTTGGATAATATAATTTAACATGAAACATGGAGCAGACACTGAGCAGACTGGTAACATGTCCTGTTGTCAAGTCATATCTAAGGTTTGTCCTACTCCTACTCCTACTTATACTGGAGGACTGTATAACATTTCCATTGCTGACGTTAGTCAGAGGGCTCTTCTGCAACATCAGTCAGTAATATAGAGAGCTGTTTGTATTTCCACCAGGGCTGAGAGGCTTTGACTGCACACTATATGTATGATGTTAGAGTACTCAGTGACAGGAGAGGATGAGGGTTGCATCAACCTCATGAAGCTTCATCACTCTAGGGAGAAAAAGAGCAAGAGGTGATGGTATACAGAGAAATAGACACACATAGAGAGAGTGTGAGAAAGAGACAGATGATGTCACATATTTGTCATGATAAAAACTCATGTATGGTTATGAGGTTTTGTTTTTTTTTTTTAACATGAACAGTAAAACTGCAAAATTTTCTTCATAACCCAACTTGTCCACCCTTGTATAATATAGCCAGCCACATTTACATGTCTAAAAGCACACAGATGACTGTGTATTGTAACCTTTCATTAATTTGGACTCTCCAGGGTTGTCAAGTCGTGTGTCCATCGTTACACTGCAGCTGAGATCAAATGTGTGACAAACTCCCTATTTTCTGTCACCATCCCTTGTGGGTTTTTAATGGTCACCTTCTTATCTTCTAATTGGATGGAGGTCTTTCTCGAGAGCTCTTTTCTTAAGGACACTGTTTAATGAGAAGGTTATTTAGAGGCCCCTAATTGACCTTCAGCCTTTTCATATCCCATTCTGAGAATCACACTGCAGAAAGCACTGTTCTGATTATAACACAACTGTGAGCAAATTTTATTCTGTTGAGACAGCAGCTAAAGACCCAAAGTTAGGTGGCCACTGCCTGTTGGAGGAGAGGAGAGGAGATGAGGGGAGAGGAGAGGAGAGAGGAGAGGACAGGGAAATGTCTGCAGGGAAAAGAGTCAGACTGTAAGGGGCCAATTACCACTGGACTCCTGGCAAGGAGAACATGGATTGCAGAGAGATCAGAATAAGAAAGGGCATAACATGATCAATGTGGAACATAGTACAAGACAGTATTGTAATTTCATTAGTCAACACATAAAAGGGAGGAATACAGGCATGAGAATGAGAGAGAAACCGCTTATGTAGGTAATGTAGGTGTTATACTCTAAGCAACAAGCTAACCACAAAACTTCCCTGCTGGTTGTACAAATTAAACCACATTTTGAGGTCATTAGTGCTATTGCAGCTGCTTCTGAGTTTAAAAAAATGAGACTGTAGGAACAGCTATAACCTTCTAACAAAACGGTATTGACATGTAGGCTTCAAACTTAAGCCGCACCATTATCTTGTCTTACAGAGCAGGAATTCCACACAAAATGGAAGGAAAATTACAGCTTCAACTTACAACTTACATCAGGAGTAGAATACATCAAATTAAAGAGTTTGGTCCGGACCTGTTCTAATTTGATAGTGTGGTAAATATTTGGGCCTGTACCCTCACCAAAATTATTTTCTTTTTGGTGAAAGCAATCCAGCAACCTAATTCTGTCAAGGTGTTCAGTATAATACAGAAAAGCATGCATTTTGAAATGTTTTTCGTTAATAATTGGACAAAGTAAAGGAACACTATAGAAATATTAGTTACATTAGAAAGGTCATCATGCTTAAGATTTAAATTATACATTTCTTTCTTTAAGTTAACATTCAAGTTTAGCATAAGCACAAGGTCATACAAAGAGAGTTCAGAGTGCAATATCCTTTGAAAAAACCCTAAGAAATTTAGGAAAGCAGCCTTTCTGTGACACAGAGTCTCTGCTATCTGCTCACGACCTTTTTTTTCTTTAAACCAGAACAATCTACCAATATCTGATTTAAATCTCTCTGGTCATAATGTCAAATGAAAATAATTCCCTTGTGTTCACACCAAATATCAAGCATATTTTTCACACTGCACGATAATATATAAAATCGATGCAAAGCATATGCAAAGCAAAACAGTCAAGTGTGTCACAGGGCTTTGCAGAGTGTTGTGTGAGAAGGATGAAGTGGAGGGCCAGAACCGCTGCTCAGCTACTGAGACCTGAGAAGATCTGGAAGAGAGGCACAGGCAGTACTGGAGCTTCAGGAGGAATAAACACCTGGATTCTGCTCTGCTCTGCAGATGTTTACTCTGAGGAGAGCTTAGAGTTTACTTCATTTTTAGGATTAAAAATTGGACTCATCTTCTCTCTTGTTTCTTGTCTGCAGCAGTGAGCCGCAGTGAATGTAGGCTACTGTTACTAGTGTGTCTTCATCCTCTGTGAGTGCTGACAGGAGGGAAATGTACTTTACTTCATGAGTGTACAGAGAGGAGAGAGGGAAAAGAAGGGACTGGAATAGTTCAACTTTTCAGAAAATGAGCAAATTCATTTTTGTGTTGAGAGCTGGATGAAAAGATTGATACTTGTCTCATGCCTACCGGCACCTCTAAAGCTCAGCTCTTTACATTTATATCTTGGTTGTTTAGTTTGTACAAAAACCACAGTAATAGTAACTAATCCACATCACCAGGAACTACAGCAACGGCATCGTAATGTCATTGGGACTAGATAAAATAATTTAAAGTGCTCTTCAAAATATTTCACTACTAAATATCTCCTCCCAATAGCAGCAGGTTTTTAGTGAATGTAGACTAATTCATTGGCCTCTAAAATATGAGCACTAAAGTATGTCTTTTTAAGTTCTGCACTGTTTAATTATTGAACACTTCAACAAATCTTGTGATGATGACTTGTGATTTTAATTTCACCACTCCTCCTCTGGTACCAGCCCTGTAGGCCTAGATAATGATAACAACCAGAGACCAGAGGGGGTGTGTGCAGGGATGGAGTGGGGTAGGTCAGGCAAGATTAATTGTTGGGAATGTAAATTTCATTCGTCACATGCAGATTGATGTCAATTTTAATTGAATTAAAACAATGTGAACCCTGGCCTGCCTGGAGTCTAGGAGGGCAGCTGGTGAATAGTGATGAAGTGAGTTGGTGAACACTTGAGAGAAGTGGGAGGGGGATGGAGGGGGTGGAGAGGTTAGGGGTGAGGAAGGGAGACAGGCAGACAGAGAGAGAGAGAGAGTGAGATTAGTTAATGATGATAGTGATAGCTGACCTTAAGCTAATGAGCCATTCTGTCCCATCCTACCCTCGTAATTCCACTGTTTCATGAGCAACTCAGCTGCTCAGCATAACTTAAAGGCATTAAAAGAATGTGGACCTACGCATCCTACACTGAACAAATAACAGTAGGTTATACAGTTAGGCAGTTGCTTATACTGCACATCTGCCACATGTGAAATGCTTTTATAATGTGTGCACCAGCCCCTCATAGGTGTGATTGATGTATGTGTGTGTGTGTGTGTATGCACACAAATGCATAAATGCATGTAGGTGGAGTTGGGAAAAGTCAACTGCTGGAGAAACACTTATCTCAGGTGTTATTTTATTATCGTCTCCCCAAGGACACGTGGCTGAGGCTGAGAGTTTAGCATGACCACGACAGGTTAGAGCAGGGGCGACATACTCATGCAAGACTAGCATATAGGCTGAGAGATGGAGAAGGTTTCATCTGAGAGCAAACTCATCTCTTATTTTCTCACCCCACACCTCTTATCTCACCCCACTCACTCCTCTTCTCGCCGCTCTCTAGGATAATATCAGCACTAATCGCTGCATCTCCATCCATTTATCCACCTTCAACCGAATAGATGAGGGAACGAAAAAAGACAGGAGGTGAGGATACTAAAGTCCTCTTTCCATGTGTCCCTGCAGAACGTTTCTGACTCCATCATTTTTTGTAGTACCAACATCCGCTGTGGTGAGATTACAACCAGCTGGCCAGATAGAAGTCAAACTATCGCCGTAACAAAAAAATAAATAAATCACAAAGAGACATGCACAAAGTCCAACTCACACGTGCGCATATAGGCTGTAACATTTTATAAGGTTGTGAAGTGTTCATGCTTCTGAAGGTGACCCTGTAGCAGAAGAACTGTAAGAAACCTTTTACTGGGATGAGACAATGTCCTGGATCACCTCCCCACACCTCAGTACCTCATTACACACACACACACACACACCACATACAGTATGCATGTTGTCCTATATCAAATGTGCCATCTAGCCCAGACAGAGAAGAGCAGCGAGGTTACTAGGAGCCCCGATGGTTGAATGTTAAATGTAACAGTGCCTGTTGAAGAGGTGAAAACCAGCCAAAATGCATTCCATTACAGTGAGGGAGGAACAGAACAAACACCACATGCAAACAAACAGATCACCCGAAAGAGTCACATATTTTATTTTCATTCATGTATATTTATTCACAGTACATTAAACAAGTTTGGTATGCACCTCCCCTCTTACTGTGGATATTCTACAAGAAGTAATGTAAAGTAGAAGATTCCTCTCCGCCCCTCGATTTTCTCTTGCCCTCTGCTCTTCCAATTCACTGAGCCAAATGGTACATTTACATTGGTCATAACCTCAATCACTATGCTTGCAGGCTATGCTGAATGTGCAGACAGACATTTCTACAGTGAGGGGATGCAGACAGAGGTATAATGGGAGCAATAGATAGAAACCCACGCCCGAGGCATCCATCAAACCAAACGACTCCATTACAGTAAGTCGGACAGAGGCAAACGGTAATGTGCACTGTGATAAACACTGGGATAATAGTCTGTTTATAGTCCTGGACACACTGTTTCTGCTGGGAGACACTGGCAAAGAGTACAGATAAGATACAGGAGCAGCAACCTCTCTATCTTTTTCATTCTTTCTATCTCTTCTCCTCTCTCTACTTTGCCGTTATCAGTCACTTTCACTCCCTTGTTCTCTTTATCCCTTTCCGCTCTCTCTGTATAATATTTTCTTTCCTACAGAACGCAAAGGGAGCTGCATACATCAGCTGAACAGGGCTTTTATCTGGTGCTATACTATTGTAGCATTACCATCATAGTGCTGGAATGAGGCCTAGGAGAGACATAAAAATTGAATAAAAATGATTCAGATTCACTATTAAAAAACAGACATCAAACCGTGCCAGACACTGGTAGGTATGCATATATAACCTTAAGAAGACAAATGCACAGGCATAGTGGAATACATGGAGTGTCTCAAACTGTACATGCATGTATCAATTAATCATAAGTGGGTTGTTTCAGCAGAGGCGTTGCTTCTCGTGTCTCTGATAGCAGAAAAGGGTAAACACAAGAGTAGACTAATCTGACCACGCTCCATATTCCTCAGAGGGCCCAGGAAATAGCAAACCTGCTGCTGCTGTTATGAATCAATTATAAGAGTACACAAAAAGGCACTCTCTTTACAGATGGGAGGTTGAGGTGAAGGTCTACTGAGAGGAGAGAGAAAACAAAATCTTTCCATCTGTTGATAATGGTGTTTTTACTCTCAATACACACTCCGGCGCTGAACAGGCAGTACCTCGCTGTGTTCACATACCCAGAATGAGATAAGAACATTTGAATGCATCGTGACATGAACTGAAGAAAACTAAAATGAGGCAAGAGGTTAGTGACTCTTTCACTTTTCTATTAACCTGAGGAACTTCAACACTTGATTAGGGGACTCTTGGATCAGCCTGATTCGGGTTTGATCTGTGTTTATGCCCATAGTTAACCTCTATTACAAGACTGACCTCAGTTCTTCTCAGTGCTTCTAATGGAGGACATGCAGCAGGGTCAGAACAACACACACACACACACACACACACACACACACACAAACACATACGCACACACACACTCAAAATCTACAGCAAGACAGGGTCAAAGCAAAGGCCAGCGTCTATTGCACTATATTTAAGATCAGTTAAACTTAATGACCTCCTTCATCCTCTTGTCCTATCAAATAAACTATAACATTAGCCCTTGGGCGTCAGACATAGTTTGGCCTTTTATGCTTGCTGTCCAAGCAATGCCGGTTTTAACAGGATGTGATAAAATGCAGATAATCTCACGCCCACTTGAGGGGATGATGGTGTAGGTTTATTAAAGGAAATGAGCCTATGGTAAGAGTGAGCTAATCTAATTCTACCAAGATACTACAGCTTTAAAGAGGAGGCATCCCACTGGTATGATAATAAGGCAAAATTCCTGGGGTAATGTAGACCAAGCCATGTTTTTTGCAGAAGAAGCAGCACAGTTGATGACAGAGAATTGATGACTGAGAAAGGCACCTATTGTGATGCTTAAAAAAAAAAAAAAAATCATAGCCATGTAGAGAATAACTGACTGAGCATGACTGAGCCATGTGCGAAACACAGTTTACAAAACCCCCACAACAGGGACATGGAACGCTGCGCTCATTTTTTAAAAAATGTGATGCATGTAAATTATTTTTCTGCAGGAATAGAAATAGTTGTGGGATACCCACATCAACCTTCCGCATTAACGCTGTGTCAAATGAAATCACTTCCTCTGTTTTAATGACTTATTGACTTTTCCTCATGGGAAACATGAGTCAAGGCTCCTTAGACAGTGTGTGGGTGTTTCTAAGTACCCTCTATATGTGTGCATGAAAGTAAATGGGCGCTAAGCTGAAAGCGAAGTCTTTTATGTTACTAGTGTTTCTTCATCTGTCTTTCTCCCTCTTTGTCCACATCCTCTTCCTCCTCTCTGCAATGTTATTAATGTGCACTGTGTATATTTATAACCCAATAAAGGTTTTACTAGCACCGTGATTATGGAACATTGAGGTCATGCTGACAGGCTACCAAACACACAAGGATAAAGCCAAAGTACATATAGAAGATAGCCATCATGTAAAAAATGTACAGCATGCAATTGCACATTAATTCATTCTTTCATTAGTAATATGCAGCCAAGAGGGATTTAGTTTGCTTAATAAATGAAAACCTGGCAGCAGTGTGTCTTTCCACAAACAAAGTCCTGGTAGCCCGGACTTTGTCTTGAACAGCTTTCACTCAGAACGAAGGTACAAAATTATCCTCAGCAGGGCCTGTAGATTATCTTTAGTAACTGGGACATTGTCACTGAAAAGACACATCTCTCCAGAGTTATTTAAATGTAATTTTGCAATGCTGAGAGCACCCCAAATTCTGTTGAAGTCAATTATAATGAGCAGGCAGCAGAAGTCTCAGCGGTACATATCTCAAAATATGGGCAAATAAAACAAAACCAACAAAAACATGGATGGGGAAGAAAATGTCTCTCCTGTGAATTAGGATGAAATGACTCTTTAAATTGTGGTACAGGATCCAAACCTGTTTAATATATATAGATGCACACACGTTGCATATACAGGGAATTTGTTGCCTCTTTTGTTTGTCCAAAGACATTTCTTGTTCAGGTACTTAACATGGAATCATAGAAACATTGCACACTTGGAGTGCTCCACTATGATGGTAGTGGTGATAAAATGAAATCCAGTGTATCTTCCTCCTCTCTGCCTCATATTTATTGAGCCATGCTGGGGATAAAAATGTGGGCCATCAATCATAACAGCAGCCAATCTTGAATCCACATCTTCACGATCAGATTTTAGTCTCATCCAGTAGTGCACCATGCTCAGGTTGAGGTATGTATCTTCCTTTTGGCTTGATAGTAAATACCCTGTGTATCTCACACTGCTATCACCCTCATATCGCACAAGAGCAATGACCAGCTACACAAATAAACACCAGAGAAGATACTAATCAAACGCTAGCACTACTTCTGTGTGGACACACAGACATCATAAGAGCTTGGACAAATTGATATCCAACTATTTTGATTCAGATATAAAATTTAAAACATGATCACACACACCTGACGTGATGCAATGATTGAGCAACTAGGGTTGTAGTGATGGATGAATCTATGTGTATTCATGTGGATGTGGAGACCTTTTTTAGCTTATTGCGTAAAATCAATTAATCTCAGTTATTAACTACACTCACCATCCTAAACAGTGTTGAAGACATGTACATTGTTATTTGTTCACACAGGTGATGGCCACATGATTATTACAAATGGGAGGTCAAGCATTTCTCATTTCATTCATCACTGGGCACAATAAAACCACAATTTTAGGCTTTAATTTGTATGATATAACCCCAGTGGGCACAGATCAATAGGTAGCATGTGAACCTGGGGCAATCTAGAGTGGATTGAGAGGTAGAAAGGCAAGAAAAAAAACCAGCATTTGACCTTTTCATTAACGCTAATCAGAGTAGTTGACCTGGCAGAACACCCAAGTACCCGATCCCCAGGTCTCACCCTGGAGTCCACTCACACTGAGAAACAACGAATGAATGCATTTATTTGTCATGTGCAGCTGTGCAAGGCAAGGAGAGAGAGAGAGAGAGAGAGAGAGAGAGAGAGAGAGAGAGAGAGAGAGAGAGAGAGAGAGAGAGAAATGGATAGAAACAAGGGGAGCAGAGTAAGAGTACTGTAAATCTCTTGACCTTGGTCCTGGCTGTTTAGCTCTCAGTGTGAAGGGGGTTTGGCCTATAGCCTTAAATATTTCAACGCTGCTTGGTTGGCTGGAAAGTGCTGAGTTAGAAGAAGGAATAGAGGCCAGGCCACAGCATTCAACCTCCCCCAGCAATTAACACAGCAGCAGGACATCACTGCAGTGCTCAGTAGTGTGTGTGTGCCTGTGTGTGTGTTTGCAACCATCCAGTACTTTTATCCAAGTGTCTGTGACTGTTATAACTGTTACTCTAGTGTTTCTTCTGACATTAAGAGTAGATTTTGTACAATTGCCACCCCTAGCCCTTAATACAAAAACACACTTTAATTTTTAGGGTTTTTTTTTTTGCTTTTTTTTTTCTCCTGAAGACTCACCAGTTACTGTGAGTTCAGTCGTCCTCCGTACAACAAAACCACCAAACTGGACTTCGCAGGTGTAATTCCCAATGTCATCTTCTTTTACCTCCTGGATAGACAGAATGTCTCTCTTCTGGATGATACTGGCACGCCACTGCTTTGGTCGGCACTCCTGTACAGTTGAAGAGAACAGACAGGTGAGACTTAAAACTTCTAACCTGAGCTTAGAAGTGATAAATCACTTAAGAAGTGAAATACAAAATGACAAATGGAAAGGTACTGTGTATTGCCAGGCAAGCCTGACATTATGAAATTTAAGAGCTTCACTCTGCTTCATAATGAATTTGATCCATCAGATTTCAAGTGGTCTGAGCTGGGCACAAAAGCTTTCAAACATCACTGAGCATTATGAGACTGGATGAAGTGGTAGGGATGCATAGCTTGGCACTCTGACATAAAAACCCCATACAGTAAAATGATAAGGCTTAGCCATTATCCTACTTATCTGATCAAGATTTATTGCACTGGACTAAATTTTCTCCATTCAATGCTCCCGTAGAGCTGCGGAGGACAGAAATGTTATTTACAGTAGTCTGTGCGTTTGTGTTGCATCTGTGCACGTGTGTGAGTATGTGTGTGCAGACACAATGAGTGACTCCATGTCATGATCCTCTCCCCAACCCCTCGGTACTCTGCCAGTGACAACGATGGCTCAGCGGACTATATTTTACCATTGCTCCCGGCAACCTTCGAATTCAATCATTGTGGCTCCGCAGTGGTCCAAATAACTCTGGGTTCCAGCACTCCCAGTCATTACCCAGACTGTAATTGAATTCTGGAAAAACCTAGAGGTCGAGCCCGGCTGAGCTAATCTACTGCTGATCTGCCTGTGATTAGTCTGGCCCGAGACCTTCTCCAGGATGCACTTTGTTGTCCGCAGGCCGTGCCTGACCTGGGAAAGGCAAGAACCCAGGTGAGAGAGGAGAGGGTGCATGCTGAATAAAGATCAGAGACTAGGAGTATTTGGAGGACATCCACTCATTCCGCGGGGCAGAGTGACATAGGACAATTTTCTCCTCATACAAGTTTTGTGTTCATTATAAAAGCTATCTCCCTGGATGCCCTCTGCTCAGTCCTTGCTCTCTTTAGATGACTCTCACAGTGCAAACACACTTATGTGATACATAGCGAGCATTTGCATCCATACATTATCTGCCTAAGTGATCTGGAACCATGTTTCCAACAAGGCTTTTAAACATAAACACACAAGAAATTAGATGAAAACAAACCAGTGAACCATTCAAGAATATTCCTCAACTGTGCAATCACAAAAAGCAGACTCCTTTTTACCTTTACCTAACACATAGCAAATAACAGTATTCAAGACACACAAAAAATATCAATAAAGGTATACAGATGACACACAAATCACAAGGGTGTAGAGATAAATATAATCACACAGCCCCAGAGTTTGAACACACACACACACACAAAAGTGACTCTTTCCTGGCATTTTCATATTCCCCATCTACAATTTGTAGAACCAATCAGAGAGGACGCCCCAGTATTAGCCCTCGATGCCTGCCAAACAAATAGCAGGATATGTAAAATTATGACATTTCAGCACCACTGCACGCATAATCATTGCTTCTGTTCTCTAATGCAGTCATCAAGCCATAAAAAGGCTTTAATGCAAAGTTTAAATACTCGGTAGCTTTTCAAGGGAAAACGATGCTTTTGAACAGCTTTTCTGCTGCCAGCTTGCTGTCATATAATTTTGCTGTTTTCAAGCTATTACATGAAAGGGATACTTTTTCTTTGACTTTTGCAAGGCTTGGGTGAGCTTTTAGTCTTACAAATACTCAACCATCTATATGACTTTTCAGTGCGTGTTTTTTTTATATCCTAACACAAAAGTAAGTCGGTGAGCCTCTTATCACTTAACCGAAAAAAGTGGCCCCTCCCTTTCCCCCACAATAATTTCCTTCATGGTATACTGATTATCCACATGTTGAATCCAGCCCAAATCTCTCTTTCATCCATTAAGACATTAAATCAACATTATCCTTCATTCTGACGTATAACATGGGGGGGGGGGGGGGGGGGGGTGAGCACCCTCCTTCTCACGGTCTCCCACGAGGGACGCGGTTTTGTTAACGTGGCCTGTGAGGCAGCGTTGGAAATTAAAATTAAAAAGACTTTTCGGACTTGGTGGCGCATGTATACGCGGACGCGTGTGCGCACACACACGGAGAAATGGACTCTGTCGTCAGCTTGTATATATTTTAAATGCTTGGTGACATGTTTGGCGTGGCGTACACCATGGACGCTTCGGCGCTGAAAATTCAGCCCGCTGCGTCGCTCACTCACCACAACCACAAGTCACTCGTGTCAGTTTTCTCCCCGGTTTAGCATCCAGGCGTGTGGTGAGGTACCCACTACTCGTCCACCTCTTCATTTCAGTTTGTAAAGACTCTGGTTTTTCATACACTCATAGTCACCTGCACTCCCGGTCCGGCCCCACTGCTCCTCCGCGGAAGCGCGCGCCGCTGCAGGGGCGGACTTTATTGGGCACAAGGCAAGGGGGCACGTCCCATTGCACTCAGGGGGGTTTCTATTTTTTATGGTGTTGGCTATGTGGTGTTTGTGTAAAATTATTGTATGGTGTGTAAATATTTGGTGTGTGGATAAATTGAATAATGCATTATTTATTTATTTTTGTATTTATTTATTATGATTAGCATATTGTATGGACCATTATGTTTGTCGGCAATCCCCTCCATAATGGTTTGGACCATTTGGGCTCTACAAGCAGCCCTACTTAAAGGAGCCTCATTTTACTCTTGGTGTTCCTTGGGAGAACTACCATGTGCTACTGTGAGTGTTTGCTATTGCTGTTTTTGATTCCTGCATTTTGTCTGGCTGTAAAAACCTTGTGTTCCAGGAGAATAAAAGAGCTTTTCCTGGCACCTGACGCTTTGCTGCCTCCTACTTTCAACCTCTTCCACCTGAATCCGATCTTGCTGAGATCCCGGTATTCGGGGAGACCACTCTGGTCCCTCACAGGGGGGGTAAACATATCTGTGCTTGCCACAACTTGTGGCTACAGCCTGATAGTCAGACCCTCAACACACACTGGACTAGCTGCTTTCTAGACATGAAAAAGGTAATAAATCCATAGCACAGGCAGTGCAGCAAAACCAGTTTTGTATGAGATCATCAACAAAGATTCACTACATTTTTGTATCTTGTGGTAACCTACATCCAGTCAGCGTATACAGATCAGCTTCCTATCACCAAGTAGGCTGACTCTTAACCCTGGTAACTTGCCCCCAGTCCCCTCTGTTTGTTTGTCATTCAGATCTACAATGATTTTCTACATGGCCTCTCCAGAATCCAAGTGCGTGATTTTGACTGTCATAGTGATGGAGAACTTCAATCCCTGAAAACGTGCTTGGTTAGAGCTGGCTCACCTTATACCAGGTGATGTCCGGCTCTTTGCCAGGTTCAACATAGTCATCGATGTCAGGACAGAGGATGTCTTTGCTCTTGCTGAGCTCAGCCTTCTCCATTCGTCTCATGTTGGAGTTGTAGCACAGGTTTGTGTCATTCTCTGCCACAGTCAGGGACATGGACACCTTCATGCAATACGTCGAGTTCCTGTAAGCAGAGAACAGCAATACAATGAACTTAAGATTAATTTATACTCATCTGAATCAGAGACTTGAGCAACAACATATCTTTATCAAATGTCATACTGCTACATTAGTGGTATTGACATTACATTATGGAAAATAAGATGAAAAATTACCTCTTTAACATAAAAACATTGATAATAGCACACATACTCACACAAGCACAATTACATGTTTGTTCCCTTTGGTACCATTTTGGTTATTTTTATCATTTTTCATCCCTCCTCTGCCTCCCTCCCTCTCTCCTATGTTTGTGGGGTTAGCAATAACGATGTGTTCAGCAGCTTTACTGAGTCAATGACTCACACTCACGACCACTAATGGATTTATGGGGGGGAGTCAGCTGGGCCTGGGAATGCTAATCAGAGAAGAGACAAACGCTAAGAGGGCCTCATGACATGATTGAAGAAAAAAGCTGCTTGGTCATCACAAGGAGTTAGCCCCCACTGCACATCCTCCCTTGTCTCCCAGCAATCATCAACACACTTCACCTCTGATGCACACTAGCTGCCAGAGGAGGACCTCTCTCTCTCACTGTGTTATTAATGTCATAATCATCATCATCATCATAGGCACCATCATTTCAGCCCCCATCACCACTGACACAATGCCATCCCACTGCCCCCGCCTCTCCAGAAGTGACTGTGAGATGGTGTTCCCTACAAAACTCATACTACATGACTACGTGAACACCTTTGCTGCTGTAACAGCCTCCGTTCTTTTGGGAAATTTTCCCATAAGATTTTAAACAATAAGTCCACATAGTTGATGAGGTTTAGTTCATGGCACTGGCCAGTACAGGTCTCATAATAATACATAGAACACAGTAATGGCAGGAGGTATTACAATACATTAAATCCAACAATAATAGCAGTTCAAAAAAGGTGAGAAATTAAATGTTTTTTTTTTTTAACATAGCAAGATTGTTGAAGTCGAGATACAAGCAGGGAGTCAGGAAGGGAGCAGTTATGTCACCCCAGGTCCAGCACTCAGTCCTAGCTCAGCTCTGGAGGTTGGTATGAGAGTAATGGAGGCTACAGGAAAGGGTGTCGAGGTGGACAAGTTAGGTAGAAGATGGTCTGACTTGAGTGAGTGAAGAGAATGCGTTTCAGTAGAATCTGTTGTGGGACAGAGAGCCTTGCTGCAGAGACTTGCTCACAAGTTGTGGAATAGGGAGCCAGTAAAGGTGCTTTGGGACAGGGGCGGTAAAGTTTCTTAAGAACTTGTAGAATGTACAATGTAGAAGGAGAAGAATGCTACTGCAGTATTCTGGATGTAATGAAAGCATAGATGAGAGTATCAGAAAAGAAAACGGGTGGCAGAGGAAATTCTTGCAAACTGCTGCTGCAAAATTTAAAGTACTCTGTAATCTAAACTAGCATTAGCTGTAGCATTATGGTTTCTCTTACTTCCAAGTAAGTGGTCTGGTTGAAACCATAAAACAGCCCCAGTCCACATGCTTTTATAATGTCTGTCTAACTGTGTGTTTATTCTCTGCCACCTGGTCCAGCCTGACTGTGATGTGACTCGGTCAGTCACTCAGTCGGTCCAACTGGAGGCTGCGCATGCAGCCATATGGGTTTTCATTTCTTTTCATTACATTACATTTACGGCTCACCAGATGCTCCCATTCACTGTAAATGACAGGGTTTCATATGATCTGCTCAGGTTATGGAAGCAATAAGGGAGTCACCTCTCTCATATAAACACCTCTGACCCCCTGGGATCATAAAACACAGATGCAGACACACACACTCACAGATGTGCACGCTTATAAGACAAATGTGGCTACATGCAGCCATGAAAGAGTGTGTATAGGGTGTGATGAGTAAAGGAAGAATAGCCAATTGGAATGAGAGAAAAAAAAGATACTGTATATTTCTACACCACAAAAGATGGTGTAGATATAAAATGGAAAATGCAGCAAAAAGGTAAGATGCAAGATTGTACAACACAGGCATGCACTCTTCCTGCTGAAAACCAAGATTATCATCTTAATGCTGCCCATCTAGAGGAAACAGAATGGGAAGTGTGATGATGTAGGCTTATGGAATAAACTTGGATAATATATTTGTTTAAAGAACTAATTCAACCATGCAGACACACGCACAAGAACACATATGAGGTAAATTAGCACAAAGACAAAGCTAGCCCCGCCCCCGGCTTGTCGATGTAATGAAAAGATGATCAAAAATGACCTCTTACAGTCATGCACCTGCGCCACTGAAGTCCCCAAGGAGCCAATAGGAGACAACTCTACATGTTAAATATTCACAGCAGGTACCCTGTGGCACTGTGGGAAGATGTCAGTGGTGCAGCTTGATTGATGGACAGCCAGGGCTCAATGCATTCTGTGGTGTCTTTCACGTCTGTCACATTGTATTCAAGTGTGGCTGCTTTGGATATTAATCTGCGGCTCACGTTAGCTGTAATTCTCCACACATTATTATCCCACATGTTGGATAATGTAACCATGGGAAGGAAATACACATGGTTTTACCCACTCCAGAGCACAGACTCATTACTAGAATTAGTATAAAATAATTGATCAGGTGAAACATAGAGGGGCTGTGTCAGTGTGTGCGTGAGAGACAGAGCGAGGCTGAGAGGAAGAAAGATTGATAGATCTGAATCGATGTAACAGACCTTATGTGAAATCACATGTGGAAAAAAAGCATAGGAGTGAAAGAGAAGGAGAGCAAAAAAAAGCATATGGAGACTGCTACGTAATTGAAGTCACCTTCACTTAAAAGCTGGTTATTAGACTTAAATTTCCAGCTATTCAGATGCATGCACACATTGCAGTAAATGCACACATTTATGAAGCCCAGAAAGACACACACTTTAGTGTTCCCCTATATCTCTTTCTGAGAAAAACATCTGGAGGGCTTCAGTGAAAGGCTGAACTTAACACAGAGGGATTTGCCTGCATTTATAGATAGAACATAACATGCCCAGAGGTACTGGAAACTATCCTGCCATATACAGTGCAGTCAGAAGGTATTAGGGCAGTGACACAATTTTTATGTTAGCTTTTGTACTCCAGTGCAGTGGATTTGCAATGAAACAATGACTATGGCTTTAAAGTATCGTGAGCATTAATCTGAGAGTGCTTACATCGAGATACGTTTGAATTTTGATGCAATAAAATCATTGTTGCATGATGTGTAGGCATCATCACTTCTAAATTGCTAAATACCATTACCAAATTTTCTGGTTGCCTTCTCCATGTATCTCATAACACACTCCCAGAAACACATGGATCCTAATCTGACCAATGACTGTGTCATTGTGGTCAGAAATATCTATGCATCACATAGCCCTGGGATGTAGTTACATTTTCAAGGAGGCAAACAGTAGCTTCCTCAGTTCTTCTGGTCCCTTGACAAAACCACAGAAAGCCACATTTCCCTTACTTTGATAAAAATTGGGATAACTTTTGTAAAGGAGGGTCAACTTCTAAATAAAGCTAAAGGAATATAAGCAGGGTGTTCTTAAAATACACAATGTTTAGACTCATACAAAAATAATCTCTCTTAATCATTACTTATGACCCACTAGAAGTGTGGGGTGCTGTCTGTCTCTACAGAGACCCTGCCCTCTAGCTGTGTTTTATTAACTTCAGGATGTTTTTGGACGCTATTGATCCTGGAGAACGTTATCCTAGAGATAGCTGGTAGATGAGTCTCAGTCCCAGATCATTAAATTTTGGGTTGGTGGCTATTTGATGGTTTGGGAATGCGACTCAATATTTAACTGTCCTTCTCCAGAATCATTTACTTCAGTGGAAGCAACTCATGAATTCTTCATGGCATGCCTTTAAAGACAATGAGGTGGCAGCCATCAGTTTGTATGTTTCAACGTTTTGTTTAAAAAACATGACAATGCTGTAGCAAGTTATTTTGTATTAGACTTGCTATTTTACCTGTCTTGGAGGCATAGATTGTAGCATTACATGTGATAATGAATATAATTCACTGGATACTATGTTGTTGTTATTTCCAATTAAATAACTCACAACTCATTGCCATTTTTAAGAATAAAAATCTAATATTAATCTGAAAGCACAGATTTGAAAAAGGCAAACCATCTTTGACAATGAAAGACATCGAAGTGGAGGTGCCTGAAACCAATGAATAGTCTCAGGACTAATTTACATTGAATTCACAGTTGTGAAATATGACACATCAAGCGCATGCTCATTTAAAAAAGCTATACAGTTCCAGTGGCATGTAATGTTCTTTTAATTGGATGCATTAATGATGATATTCTTCCAAACAAGTAACTCATTACGGTTTGGGGTTTCTATACACACTGAGCTGCCAGTTTGTTAGATACACATTAAGTAATTTGAACATCAAACCAATACATCAGTTCTGCAATAAAGCCCACCTTCACGAAGCCTAATGTGTATATCCAATTTCTGATGATAATACTGTATGTCGCTGAATCAATTCTATATTCACATGGTTGTGTAATATTTGTCCACACACAGTGGGGGTTGTTATAATATGAGATGCCATTTAGATGTCTGAGGT
The DNA here is from genome assembly GCF_020382885.2 of Scatophagus argus. Lineage (NCBI taxonomy): Eukaryota > Metazoa > Chordata > Actinopteri > Scatophagidae > Scatophagus > Scatophagus argus. The sequence goes on along the minus strand of NC_058503.1, from coordinate 8,166,311 downwards.
TTGGATAAAGGAAGGTCAGCTGCATGTACTGTATGAAATCCGAGTGGGGCGAAGAAGAGACAAAGGCAACCCGTCCCTCTCTTTGCCCGCAGGGCATTTAAAGGAGGAATGTTTGGGTCATATGTGAGAAAAATGTGTGACTTAAAAGCTTACTCTCTAACAAAAAGAAAATTGATCTCAGCTCAGAGGCAAATCTCTTGCAGCGTTTTGATTAGAGTATCTGAGAAGCTTGAAATCTCCCCAGCTCAGCGAGAGCAGACTGAGAAACGCAGAGCTGGGGGCACTTTTTAACATCTGTAGTGCTCCACAGAATTACAGTATGCCAGTGTAGGAAGGAATACTCAGATCTATTACTTAAGGAAAAGCAGCAATTTACTACAGTGTAAATATACTTTGTTACAAGTAAAATCCCTGCTTGCCAAATCTTTAGTAAAAGCACAAAAGTATCAGCATCAAAATATGCTTGAAGTACTCATTTCAGAACAATTTATATATGAATGGAAAATTCAATTAGTGACGTGTTAATGTGCACACCACTTGAATGTTGCAGCAGTAACAAATCCTACAATTCCCCCCTGATATATAGAACAGAGGTAGTAGCAAAGTAGCATTAAATGGACTTACACAATTAAAAATACAGTACTGAAATAAATACTTTGTTGCACTCCATCATCAGTACATCAGCATGCTCTTAATTTATGAACACAGTACTGGAATAGACATAAAGTATTGTTAGGAGAAACTGTCAATAATCAAAGAGAATATGAATTTATAGTGAGCCAACACTGGAAAGTGCTTGTGCCACATTAGTCCTAGAGAGTGCAGTAATGAAATTAAGTAGAGGCTGGGGTATCATTGCACACAAACACACTCCCTTGGTCACACTCAATGTATCTTGCAAGCCTCTCTGGGTCTTTAAGAGGCCTTTAACTGGGTTTAATAAAAACTCTCTGAAATGAAGAGCTGCAATGAGGCGTTAATTGAGGGATGTTCTCCACTGAAAAGGTTAATAAGTTACTGCCACATAATTATGCATCTTGTATTAAGGAAAAGTATCTCCGTAACGGCTCACTAAAGTGTGTGTACGAGTGTGTGTTTGTGTTTTTGCTTGTGTTTGTACTCAGTTATCTCTCTTTGTCTATAGATCTCCCCTCCCACTCTTCACGTGGCTTAGGACCTGTGTCCGCATAGCGTTCTTTCTGGAAGAAAAGCACTGGCAAGGCATTGGGGAGTGCTGAGATGAAGAGGTTGTGCACAGACAGAAACAAAAAAGCTACTCGTTGGTTTTGACTGACAGCTAACTTTACACAAACAGAGGGTTGACTACTCAGAACAACAAGCTTACAATTCCTCGGACAAAAGCACAATACCAGCAACATTCAATGTCTGGCCGATCTGCTCCTCTGTTGTGATAGTGCCTGTCTGATAATGCTCAGGATAGACCGTCATGGCAAAAACAAGGTTCTTGTCCATTTTCTTGGTTACCAGGGTCCCGCTGCATCTAATATATGATTGGTTGTCTGAAAAATAGTGACGGTGACAACCCCAGCGCCTTTTTGAAGGGTTCAGATATTTTCAAACGGACACATTGCTTATTAAGGAAAATAGGTGTAAGAATATTTCCCTTCTTTACATTTTGTCAGTTTGTAAAAGTGAGCAAACTCACCCCTCAGCTGAAACTACAGGGGCTAATAGACTACTCCCTCTATGGGTACAAAATGGTATTACAAGACAGGACAAGCTGGTGCTGGCTGGTTAGCAGGCTAACTTCAGTTGTAACAACTTGACAAAAAAAGTGTCACAATCTGTTGACAAACTTAGTTCAATTTTTGAATGGTTTAAACTAAAATTCTGGATATAACTTACAAATTGCAAGTATAATACACAAATATAGGAGTTTTATTAATCATATTATCTAAATCTTGGCAAGAAGTGGAATGTATTTTCTCTCAAAATGTAGAATCAGCATTCTCCTACCGTAAAACGCAAGAGTAGAGGCCTGCATCCTGGAGGTCGGCAGGTCTGAACCAGATGGCATCCTCCTCCTTGCTCATATGTATGCCATCAAAAGAGATGGGCTCCTCAAAGTCACTGTGGCCCAAGCCAGAGCTGCGGTACCACATGAGGCTGAGGCCCACACTCTGCGCCTGGCTGTAGTTGGCCCGGATGTATCCATAGAACAGAGCGCACTTCAGCCGGACGGGCTCACCCTGCAGCACTCGGTACTTAAGATAGTCCACTGACCAATCTGTACAGCCGTCCACTGCAGGGAAACAGAGATAGAGAGAGAGAGAGAGAGAGAGAGAGAGACAGACAGACAGACATTCATCAATATGTTACTGGGGTGTTTGTAAAATAAGTAATCAGGAAAAAATAAAATATATATGTTCTCATACAGAACTGAATGCAGCATTATTACAGCACATAGAAATATTATATTCACAACCATACTATATGTCAGCGTTATATATCATAACGTTGCTTCCAAAAACAAATTAGAGGAAAGAAGACTACCAGGTTATAAACCAACCACAATATTGCTTTCCTTAGTTATTAGTAAGCATTTGCTTCAATAGTTTTATTAGTAGTGGAACACTAAGCTGTGTGCAGCATGCATGTACAAAATTGTTTCACTGTTATTTTGCTGCATATTGTGTGTGAGTTTTTGGAGGACTGCAAATGTCACTATGCAACGCCTGTGGAAGTCTCATCGCGCCTCCTGCTTTCTTGACGCTGCTCACACATTCAGGACATGTGTACCACCTTGCCCTCTGCAGAGACAGCATAGATGCTACCCTGCAATATCCCAACAGGCAACTACTGTTAGATTTGAGAATGAACTATAACATATCTGCTTAAATGATGTCAGGCTCTGAGTGCTGAGGGTAAACCATAGCTCCAGTACCAAAGAGAGCAAGTCCAGTTTAACGTGGTTCTTTGTCTTTGTCTCCATGGACAGATATTTTCTCCTTATGCTCTTTATCACACAGTTTTGGCCCCAAGCTAACGGGCTAGCTCAGCTATCATCCGCTCTCCGTGCACTGCGTGTTGCTCACTAAAGATACCGTACCCCGACGGGACTGAAAGTTTGGCCTACATATCCACCCAGGTCAGCGTACATACTACAGTGAAAGTCGAGTAGCTTATTTTACAGATGAAATTAAAAGCTTGCATGTGCAGTACAAATTTAAACTGTCTCCTAGCTTAACTCTTTAAATGTATACACGTACTGACTCCAACAGTTGAAAGACTGAAAGGAAATCAAAAGACACCGGCACAGCCCCTTCAGCACATGGGTATGTTGTAGTTCTAGTGAGCAGATTCCTCTCATTTCCCTCATTTCCCACTCTACCAGAGGTTAACCTATGGCCAGCTATCAGTCTCTGACTAATTAGCTACCATTTGTTTATCCAGCAGGTGTGTATTAGGGCATGTGTAACCAGAGAGAGAGAGAGAGAGAGGTGGTGATGGTGTGATGAGATAAAGTAATAAGAACCCTGCTGCGTGCCAGTCTGTGAGTGATACTGAGCCTCACAGGGACAGCTATGCTTGTAATTAATACTCTTAATTACCAGGGAAGTACTGTGTGTCTCTGTGTGTGTTTGCATGAGTGTGCATTCCCTATATGAATGGTTGGCTGCCTAATTATGTCTGTTAATTACCAGTAGACTTAGCTCCAAATGTGTGTGTGCTTACATAAGATGTGAGAAACAAAAAGTGTGTGCATGTGTGTTTGCGTCTGTGCGTGTGCGTGTGTGTATGAGGAGTGCAATGTGTGACACCCTAATTATCACTCTTAATAATGAGAGCAATGCTCCTTTAGATGCATGCACACATGCTCATACGTGTTCACATGCACTCCTCAAAACTTTACATTTGATTACACAACCCTTTCTGATGAACATTATTAACAATTTAAGTGTGGAAGAGAATCTGTTTTTTGGCAATTGAGTTATATGTTTTAATTATTCATTTATCAACCCAAACAAGGGGAAAAAATCTTTTCCATTATTAATTCAGAAACAGCAGATTTCAGTTCCATTTTGTGTATTTATCTCCTTTGAACATTTGAGCATTAAATATGGGACAATCAACAGAGAAAGCTTGAGCCACAGACTGACTGTATCTCCTTTGGCATCGGAGTGAATTTCCATTGAAGGCAGTAGGTGAGTCCTCTGCCCTCACTGCATATCAATCTCCTAATCAGCAGGGACAGCAGAGGCTTCATTCAGCCTTTACTTAATTCACCCTCTACACCTCTAATGGGTATGACCTCTGCATCTCCCTCACAGTCTCCATTTCTTCCCTCCCTGCCACAACAGAAACTACTTATTCTAATAAGCTCGTATCGTGATTCACAACAAAAAAGAAAACATTTTATCCAGTCATTTGCTTTCACCATGCAGATGGTGCAGATGTGTGCTGTCCGAGAAACTCCCAAAGCGTAAGGGTGTGTGCATGTAAACACACAACAAGGAGACCTTTCATTCCTTATGGACCTCCCAGTGGGAGTTGTCTGATGCAGTGGCCTTTTGCGGTGGAAACCATATTTACGTCTGAAACTCAAAACGGTTTTATCAACTCAATTAGAGGCTGACATTTCCCACATCCCCACGCTGGGCAAAAAATCAATGCTTCCCGCTGGAGGAATACTGCAGTCCTCACCTCTCACTCTCTCTCTCTGCTGACAGCACATACACATCTACTCATGCAAAATGGGATCTCTCCCTTTTCATCCATGCACCTCTGGGACATTACACCTTAAGTAGTGATTCTGTTCAGCCAGTCTCAAACAAGCCCGTACTGTAAAGGATGTTTCCATATGGAAACATTCCCACATGGCTGTCAGTTTGAGGGAAACAGGCCTCTGCTCCAGTGAATCTTACTGCAGCACTGTAAGCTGCAGCACTCCTTTACCCTGCTGCTCTTGCGGGGTATATGTACGGGGCATAGGTATGGCTGGTGCAAGGAAACAGCAAGAGGGGGAATGTCAAGCTGCAGGATGTGTGTGAGTGTGTGTGTATGTGTCCGCGCACACGTGTGTCTTGCAGAAACTTTATTACATTCTGTGTCGAGGCAGACCTGTCCATCTTATCGAGGCAATAAATACAGACCCCTGAGCTACTATAAATTTACCCACATTCATGCATAAACACTCATGGAGCCACACAAACAAGCAAATGCACACTCACAGCAACCCAACCCCCAAACACACACAATCACCTAGCAGTCGAAGCGTCATCTACATCAACTCATGTTTTTCTTTCCTCCATAATCAAATTCTCATTGTCCTTTCACAGCAGCACATAACTCGAGTATGCCTCTCTTTCCTATTTACATGTCTCTCACTGGATCTCATGTCGCCCTCACTCGTCGGCCTCTCTTCTCTCATCACTACCTGCTCTCCTAATGAAGTGCAATTATCAGATGTTGGGTGGGCGGCAGGGTTCTCGCAGGCCAAGAAGACATTCAATGAGCTATATGTGGATAAGCACTCTTAATAACTTTCTGTCTCTCTCATTCTCTTTCTCTCCTACTCAGTTTACACCCACTCTGCACAAGACTCCATATCTCTCTCCCTATCCGGCCGACTCCTTCCCTCTAGCTTGGCATTGATGTTTTCCCTCCTCCATGGCCTATTTGGTCATTTCTAACTGATCTTTGAAACAATTATGAATAATTCCTTCATTGTAAAGTACACCGCTGAATGTGTTTTCATATGAAACAGATTACAGAACAAACATCTTGTATAACCAACAAGCCTGGAGGCAAAGAAATGACCATTTCAGCGTTATCCACTATGTAGGTTCACCTCTGTATTCTTGACAAAGGCTAATTATATACAATTGAGCTCCATGGTTTTCAAACTCACTTCTAACTCACAAGTGTGGGTCCTCTGGCTGAGACCTGTGCGGACCCTTTAGGGTAATTGTGCAGAATCTATAGTGAATGGATCACTGCACTACTGAGTCCTGGAATAAGAAAAAAATATCACCCATAATCTTCTTGCAAATTACATATTATTTTTCTGTGCTACTGTGCTGCTCCACTGTACTGAGATAATATGCAATAGCTGGCTGTACAGAGCAAGGTAACTATAATTAACAAAAATTAAACTAGACATTAAAACCCAATCTGAAATAACATTTTAGGTCAAAGAAATACATTTAAAACTGAACTAATGTTGAGACTAATAAAAAAAATAAACAAAAACTTTTCTAAATTAACTAAAACTTGCTGTTGCTGCAGGGTGCTGCAGCAGTCATGATATAATTGCTCCACTGAGTATGATGATTGTGAATAATGAATAAAACAGTAAATGCCCATCAATTAATGCAATCAGTGCTCTCCCTAAATTAATGCATGTTATAGTGGCTTTTGTGGCTGCAAAAACCTTTCATAAAGCTCAAGCATATAAATGTTCCTAATGCCAAAGATGAACAATATGAGTGGGCCATCATATCAGATCCATTTGTATAAACACTTAAGTTGATTCAGAAAAACAAATGAACTTTGTGAGCACAGTTACAGACCTTTGAAGCCGAAATGTCATTTTATAAAAGACTCAGAAAACTACATCATGGTAGGGAAAATAAGCTTCCAATTCATGCATCTTTATTGTCTGAAATCCCAGCAAACAGCACAGCTAATGTGGCCTGGCTTAGTTGAGGTCCTAGTTTTTCTTCCGCTGTTCCGATGGGGCCAACATCTGGTTTAATGGGAAATGACATGACCTGAATTAACAATAACAACAAAGCTTGAGGTAAAAATCACAAACAATCTATAGTATATTAGTTTATCAAGTCAAATCACATTCAGCTACATCAACTGAGAGGTTATCTTTGCAATATTTTAATAGTATCAATTATGTCTACATGTATAACACATACATTTCACTGAAGCATCTTTGTGTATTAGTGTTGTACCTAACACTCTCTTGCTCTGCTGTACTACTCTAAGTAACTTGATATCTGTCTTTTTAATCTTTCCCTCTGTGCTGTGCCACTCCATATTTCCGTTTCAAACTCACCCTCTCTCCCTGACAGTTCATCATTGTTCATTTATATGCAAATGTGGACCAGTACTGATAATTTCTCTCTAAAGATGGTAGTGAACTACCTTTGCCGTCTATCCAAAAATCCACTTTGATGGAGCACTCTTACTTTGTATAAATCTTGCTTTTCTTTCTGACATGACAGAATAACTTATATAGTAATGTAGCAATAAATTTAATCTCCCAAATCGCAAACATTGTCAACATGATACAGTAGGGTAATATTTTATCCTTATTTGCTTGTATTAGTGATTATAAACCTGTTTTCCATTTTGTGAAGATCGCTGCACAGAAAACAAGCAAAACAACACACTGTGCACATTTTGTTTATTTGAACATTAAATATTTTTGTAAGCATCTAAACGGGAGAAGCAGGAACATAAGTACTCATTTTCATGTCATTTTGCCAGTATTGGTCCAGTTATCTTTCTCTGAGACAAAATGTTTGGTAGATGGGCAATTTGATCAAAGAACACCTTTACACCCTGCTTCAGGCATGCACAAAGCTAGTAACATTACCACAGAATCATCCAAGTTTAAACTCTACTAAGTTCAGAATACGTGTACATAATTACAATCGATTACTGGAAGGGCGGCCTGACAAATGGAAAGATAGGCATGTGAAACTGTGATGGGATGTGATGTGAAGGCTGCATATGCAAAGCAGCATGTCTGACAGGCCTGCTGCCCTACAGCTACCCACCGACACAAACCCCCGCCTGGATGCTTTTGCTGAAGGTTTAGAGAAGTATTGAGTAATTTACCCCGTATTTGGTTATTTTACAGCCTTGTCATTTTGTTTGTAGAAAGTTGCCTCTTCTCCGGCTTGTAGTCGATTCCAGCTCAGTTTCCTCCTTAGCTTCTTTCATCATAACTCATAGAAAATACTCTCCTCCTGGGGACGGGGGGGTGTGAGGCAAAGATACTGAGTAAGGTGAAAGGGGCAGGTGTGTGCTGGGTTTCTACAAACAACAAAAACTTAGTTATTATAGTTTAGCTGCTGAGTTGGCCTCTTTACTGACACAGCCTGCAGCTGCAGGACGAGCTGTGATGCAGTTAATGGATGCATCAAAACCCTACTACAGTTATAACTGCAGACATCATACACATGTTTTAAGATTCAGAGTGTCTTAAACACACCTTTGGGACTATCTTTGATGTCCCCCGTGAATAAACATCCATAAATGTGCTTAGAAATCATACAGGAATTGCTCCGTATAACTAGAGAACCTGTCTGAGAATCATTTTTCTTTTGTAATCCATTGATAGTTGTCTGTCCATCCGTGGGTACATTGTAAACAGAGGCTGTAGCAGCTTTGTGTCCACTTTAGTAGCTTTGGTACACTTTTAATGCTGCCAGTTTACCTAAATACGAACAAATATAGGCTAAAACAACAGGACACAAGTTGCAGCCCACAGCATAGCTGTTTCCATGGCGATATTATACTTCCTGTTAACACACCCCCAAATCCCCCAACTGGCAACTGTAGTTTCAACACTTAGATCCTCTATATAGATGTAAAATAACAGTAAGAGCAATAATACCAGGAGTCACAAATCCATTAATAATAATGAAATCTTCATGTTAAAGTCACTGGAGAGGGAGCTATACATCTCTGATCTCTGAACTCTACTCTAGCTGATCTTCTACAATTTGTTTATGCTGATTTGAAATTGTGGCATTTATCCCCATTGACCTCTGTTCAGAATAAATAAATATATATATATATATATACCTGTGTGTGTGTGTGTGTGTGTGTGCATGCATGTGTCCACATTAAATCGGAGCTTCCATTTCTCAGCATCTTGCTTTATTGCTTTTTGTTCCTGACACTATTTCTAATACATGCGTTGTAAATTGTGCTGTAATGCACAACAGTGTTACATTAAATGACTGAACCTGCACCCAAGGACCACAGAAAGGATACGGAAACAGTAGGGAAATGAAGTAAATCTAATTTCTGGCAGTAGATGTTACCATTTGCATACATATTGGCAGAGTAATTTCAAAGGCAACATGAAGCTTTTAGAGATAAACCAAAAACAATACCAAATAAAAAATGAAGCAAATCCTCCTCAATGAGTTTTATCCCATAGACTCAAAGCACGTGTTCAGAAGGAAACTGGAGGCATTTGAGGCTAAAGTAAAATAGAATGTGAATCTGTTAAGTCCACATATGCAGTACAGTTTTAAAAAGAGTTTACAGAAAAATCATACAAACTTTCAAGTTTGCCTGAAGGTGAAAATCCTGTTTCTATAGTTTCATATAGAAACCAGGGTGAGTTTGTTGCCCTTGACCAAGTTCAGCACAGCTCACTCAGATCCTTTTAATAACTCTCCAATTGACTTCAAATTAACCAGAACCCGTTATAGAACAGAAATTTCCCCTGTTGTGTGAGAAAGGGTGTCACCGAGACATTAGCTTTTTGACTTTACTCTTACTTTACTCTCTCTCTCTCTCTCTCTCTCACTCTCTCTCCCTCTCTCTCTCTCTCTCTTTCTTTCCCTTGCCCATCCTTTCTTCCCTTTCTCTTGATGATAAAGGGCTCTTTTTAAGGAGAACAGAAAGCTTGTCAGGATTTGGCCAGCTGGGGAAAGTCATTTGAGGCCCAAATTGATGCGCTCAGGACTCTCAATAGTATCTCTGCAATAGTGGGGGCAGGATATAGGGAGACGTGGTGGCTGAGACATTGTTCCTCGTAAATGGCCCTTTATTTCACAGGCGAAGTTGGGAAATGAGCAACACCTTTCATGGCAACTGCTGCTGCTGTACCAGGGAGGATGGCCATGCGTAAAATAGAACACTAAGAAACAGGAGCCGCTAATATCGTAACAGCTAAAAAGTCTACAGCTCTCCTACATCATGTGCGGTTTTACTGATGTTGGGAGCACATGCAAATAAAGTCCCTATAAGTTATAAAGTCAAGCCCGTGTGTGAACACCATCCATCATGTTGACAGGGTGTGTGCAGACTACGTAGACATGAATCCATACACAGCCTGACTGGCTGAGCAAAGCCCCTTGGACCATGACTGGTAAGAAAGGCCCGAAGCAAGCGGAGCATTTCAAATCAAAAGATCTCCAAATGCAAAGCGCGTGTATGCATGTGTTTTTCTGTGGGGAAATCTCTGTGTTTGCCAGTGCAGGTGTCAGTCTGCTGTGTAGTATTAAAATGCCAGTAATTTCTCCTTTCTCTGACTTTGTGTGTTTGTGCATGTGTGTATGTGTGTGTGTGTGTGTGTGTGTGACTGTATGTGTGTGTGTGTGTGTGTGTGTGTGTGTGTGTGCTGGTGCTCTCCATTGTGCAGCTGTGATCCATGAGATTCAGGCTGAGCTGTCATTCTGCTAATCTCCCCCAGTAGAAATACAGCTTGGAAAATGTCATCTGAACATTCTGAATTGTGTTTACACTCGCTGCAGGTTCCATCGCTTCTAATTTGACAAGTCATTATCACCCATGCTCCTCTCCCTCTTCCCTCTTGCGGCCTGAGACACAAAAGAAAAAAAAGGAGAGGAGGACTGGAGGAGACAAAACAAGGGCATTACATTCAACTCACAGACACACAGTTGTGCTCTCAATAATCAGGTGATTCAAACACCTACACCACTATTCTGCATCAGATGCCTCTGTAACTTGCTTAAACTAAACATATTTCAAAAAGTCATTCCCTAATATTGCTGGCATTAATGAAATATAAAAACCTAGACAGAAAGCCCGCATGGTGAAGCTGTTGGCTGTCTGGTCAAAAGCAGCAACTGGAGGCTACATAAGTATTAGGAAAAGCACATGGCTTTCCACACCCTCAGGCCCACAGTAAAGTTATCAGTGACATGGACTGCATTACAGAGGGAATTCCATAATAGGCGGAAAATACTGGGCTGCCTCACACAACAAGTTCTCTAAATCTAGGGACAAAATATGATACTGATATATGCCCTCCAGGATGGCGCTTATACGTTTTTTGTTTTGTTTTGTTTTTTTTCTGATGCCAGATACAATCAACAGGCCATGTCTGAGCTTGATAAAATCTGTTCTTTTTAAAAATTTTAACAGATTCAGGCTCTCAGTAAACTGGCTCCACTGATAAATCCAGACAGAAATTCAGCTTCCTAAAACTGAGCTGCTCTTCTGTCTTCACAAGTTCATATCCTCATGGTTTGTGAAAAAGGCATCTCTCCTGACCTCTTATTATTAGGCCTACAACTTCTGTAAGGGAACCCAAAACAGTGACGAAGACTATAGAGTTCTTGTTAAACGTCTCGATCCCTGCAGATCAGACCCTGCAGACCCTTTAACTCAGATTCGTAGTCCATTGTGATTCACCATGGAGCTATCCATGGTGCTGAACAGTGATTCTGATGCAGACCACAGTATGCCATATTCATGGTCAGATGCATAGGCCTCACTTAGCTGTCAGGTTACCGTAGTTACAGATAAACTGGTATGTTACTTAGGTCATCAATGTTTTTCATTACTTAGCACATTTTATGGTACACAGGGATGATTTTTTCATCTGAGATATAAGCATTTCAGTAATCCAGTATTTTGCTCAACAGCTAAATACATATGTCCACTTTTGATTCTTTTATCTGTCTTTCCGGAGAAGAGAATGTTGTTTTTCCTCTGTGTTCTTCTTTCATTTTGTTAAAGACATTTTATTACAGCATGGTAGTGTGATGCTTTGGAGCCAAGAGAAAGAATGCAGTGTAAATGCTCTTTTCACCAAAAACAGGAAGGGAAATCTGACTTAAAAATAATTAAATAAATGAAATCATGGCCATGGTTGAATAAGAAATGTGATGCTGAATCAAGGTGATAGCAGGAGAATTGACAGATAGAGGTGGAGGGTGGGAGAGGGATGGGAGCAATGACCCGTCCGTCTATCCAGTCAGTAGAGACATCTCCAGTGAGAGTGACACTCGGGGCCACAGGAGTTAATGACACTGCAACTCTAGGCTTAGACCCTAGCACCATGCCATCATAAAACAAGCACGCACAAATACAAAAATAGCTCAAGTGGCTGGAACTTCTGTGTGTATATGCTCACCAGCAGACCCTGTAAAGAAACAATGCGCCATTACAGTGTGAAACAATGTGAGAACAAAGGCTTACATGGTGCAGATCTATCAGTCCACACTCATCATCAGCTGCTGGTTATTGACTGATAACACAAAGCTGAGCAGGCCAATAAAAACCTTTGACTGACATCATTCACTCCGTTAAGGTGTCACTTGTCTGCACATGCCCCAAAATGATTTCTTGTATTTCACCTCATCCTCTCTGTCTTTTCCTCCCCCTTATTCCATCCAGTCCTTCTCTCCACATCTCCTTTACTCCTTTTCTCTGGTCCTCTCTTCTTTTTTTATTATTGTTGTTACTGAGGTGTTACCAGTGTGTTAACAAGGTCAGAGATCCACAGAGAGCAAAATGCTTCTCACAAAACATTACGTCCTTTAAATGTGCATTTATGCATTTATAACCCCCCCCCAACAAAAAACCCCACATCTTCAGACTTACACCCATCATCAATTCTCATTTGATCCTCTGTTCATCCCCTTGTACTTGACCCTCATTTAATCCCACCCTTCAATCCCAGCCCCTCTCATCCCAAAGTCCTCAACCCTCATCCAGCCCCTCTACCTTCTTTACTGCTAACAAATTTGCATACAGAAGAGGTGTTGTCATTGTTTAATGCAGTTTAATAGCAGATACAAAACCAAGTAATGCTGAAAAGCAGAGAAAAGGTTGAATGAAGAATCGCTGGGTAGTATGTCTGCCTCTACATGTGTGTGTATGTTTTCTGTGTGCTAGTTATGTATGTGAGTACAATGAGTGCATATGTGCTATCTACAGTATATGTATTACAGCACTTGCATTGAGGGAAACGATAAATGAGCAAGTGCTGAAGATGAAAGAACATTTTCAATTAAGATGAGTATGAAGCCTGATTCATTAATAATGCAAAAATCATTACCCCCATTACGGTAGCGCCCCAGTTTGAAGACACTATATCTGCATGTGTGTTTGGTTGCCAGCATTTGTGTGCAAGCGCGCATCTAGTGTGTAAGTAAAAAAGATTCCTTGAGTGATTTGGTGCCAATAATTCATCCCCTTTAACGGTCGAAGGAAAAAGCTTTACAGCTTCTCAGAAATCTGCACAGCTTGTGTGTGCTGAGCTTCATGTGCATACTGAAAGTGCCTGCTTTGCTTTGGTGCGTCTGCATGCATGCCCAGGGACAGGAAAGTCCAAATGAAAGAGATAAAAAGAAACAAAAGAGATGAGAAAAGACAGATAACAGTCAGATGGGCAGACTTGTGATGCGTTCTTCTAAAATATTTACGGAACTGGAGATTTCTGCACTTGATTCTCAGTCCAATTAAAGCTCACATCTAAATGAATGTGCTGGTGCAGAAGGCAGCAGCAGTCTGCAACAGCAGCAGCAACACAATACTGCAAGCCTTACTTTACTGTATGTATTTAATAACACCATACTGGTGCAGTTCTGTAGGCCCATATAGCAATAACATGCAGTGAAAATAATACACAAGCACACCACCTTCTTCCAACAACGCAACACTCTAACAGTACAACATCATGTGCTTATTTGCTATGCCTGTGCTGACATTACAAATTACTGCCTTTGTTTAATGTCACAGCAAAATCTCAACATTAACCTGCTCGGTAGGAATTAAAGCAATCCCTTTATACGTCGGGAACTGCTGAATTATTCAGCAGCTCGCCAATAAGGAGCAGTGTTAGAGAGGACAAAGCCTTTGGGTGGGCACTTCTAAGACAAATGACACAGATCTTTACATGTGCTGCTCTCCACTTGCACACACATTAGTCTCATGGAGAGACCTCATAAACCTCCAGGAAACAAGGGGAGAGGAATGGTTCATGGAGAATAAAGAGATGAACTCAGAAATTAACAAAAATTGTACTGGCTGTTCTATCATGGATTCCAGTTTGCTCTGAGCTTCCTGCACTTCGTCGGCCTGGAGAGCAGGGAGGGCAGTGCCTGTGCGGCAGCTTTAAATAGGAATTAGCAGCATTTCATTGTGATACTGATTGAGTATGAGTCCCTGGGGTGGGTCTGCTCATTGTTTCCAGGCCTTGTAAATCTACAGTAATCCTCCCACTGCAGACCAGAAACACACACATGACTACTACACCTACACATATGAATACAAACATTGTACATACATACATACATGTTTATTTCTTTCTGAGAGAAAAAATCTAAATATTTTTAAAAAAATTAATTGAAAAGTCATCTAATCCGAGCCCATATGTCTAGCATAAGTGGGAGAGAGTCAATTCTCATTGATTCTGTGATTTCTAAACTGTGGGCATCAATCATAAAAACACAATGAGAGCCCCATGCCCAAGTTGTCTCTTGTGGTCTCTGTCAGTATAATTACTGAGTTTGGTTCCTTATACCTACTACTATCCATACTGCACAATCCTTAACATTTGGCCTTCACCCACTCATCCACCCACACAAACGTACAGACACATGCTTGGTGAGCCACGGTGAGAGTGTAGAACTGGTTTGCAGCTTGCTGAGCTGATCTCTTGCAAGCTTCCCACAGTCATGGTTCGCCTGTTTCTACACTTTACATATTTCCAAATACTGTACCAGTTTGTGAACTTCACTGGGCCTGGCACAAAAGATTACTGCAAAAGCCTGATCAACCAAGGCTGGTAAGCCTATACTTCCTCTTCTCACATCTTCAGTATAGGCTGAAGAGGTGAGAGGAGGCAGCTTTACGGTTCTTGTTCAGTACACAGCAAAGAGGACGACAGAGGAGTAAAAGCTACAAGCCATTAATCCCTGTCCTTTAGGGGTTGAGACACACAGTGAGCATTCCAAGCTGACATACTAAATTCTTCACATGGTTTCTGAGCTTAAATGTCGACACAACCCAACATAAATTGATCCTGCAGCTTGTGTTAACAAGAGAAAGGTCAAGTTGTAGTCAACTGATGGATGTATAATTTCAGAATTTAAATAATTCAGTTTTGAGAGGCCTTCAGAGCATTTCAAAAGCTAAAATCATGGACATCCATGAGATGCATGCAACAATGTGAAAAAAATAAAGCACAAATCAGTGGTGAAAGAAGTGTTCAGATCCTTCACCGAAATAAATGTAGCAATATAAGAATGTAAAATGAACTCATTTAGAGCTTAATATTCTACATTTTTAGCCACTTGGGGCCGATAGAAACATGCTGTGAACACAACATTCACACATCATCATCTGTAAACTATGTGAACATACTAGCAAAGTGCTTATTGACCAACCATATGAAGATGTGTTTTAGCCATTTGTCATGGCTCTCTTTTAGCTCTGTTTTTAGTCTCTACCAACTCCTGAGGGAAATATCTTACCCTTTAGCTGCTAAATGTTTGACTATGTTCACCAGCTACTCCCTTAAATCACAGTATGAAACTGTCAGAAAAATGTAGTGGAGTAAAAAGCAGAATAACTTCTTTGAAACAGAGTGGAGTATGAGGAAGAATAAAATGAAAGTCCTCAAAACTATTCTCAAAAACTATGCTCATTTCACCCCTAAATATGACACAAGAAACGGCACTAAATACAACAATCATTGGAGCACGTTCACATTTCTGCATGGGTTTAGTTTGATAATCTAACTTTAAAATTATCCTTTTGTCAGAATTGTGCACAGTCACAGAGGGAGTTAAAGCAACTTCAAAAATCTATAAAAAAATATGTTTCAATATGTAGTCCTTTGTAGTATGACCCCATTTGTTGAAAGTGAAATATAATACATTCAAAATGTAATAAAACCAGTAGTCATCTATTAGCATTCCCTGCCCTCACATTTACGTACATGCACTCATCTGTGCCCACAGACACACAGAGCCAGCACTCTGACCCACACTGAGAAATCGTATCTGCTGCTCTCTCAGGCATGCACTTTATATACTATATTCATATTTAAGCACACTGTGGGTAAAGGCTCCTCTGTGGTGCACAGTAGGTGTTGTGGAAATAAATATTTTATACCAGAATCTAATTGCATTTTGTGGCCCTGAGCGCCCTACCAGACAATCTACAATACTGCTCTAATGGCAGTGCTCTCCAGTGTATTTTGGAGGATACGCACACACACACACACACTCACATGCATGCACACACATTGCAATCTAGCTTATGGACTCAGTGTCTGTGAAGCTGTCACACATCTGCAATCTGTGTCCGGACTTTCATATAGGTCTATAGGTCATTGAACTGTACAAGTTTATATGTGTGAAAGTGTGTGTGTGTGTGTGTATGGGGGGGGGGGGTCTTTTACATATTCAAAAGAACAGAATACAGAGTCTCTGACAGAGTCTCTGAAGCATACAGTCTTGTCACAGAGGACTGAGTATGCCCTTTTCTGCTTCTGCTTATTGACCGGAATGGCCTTGTAAATCCCATGAGAGGTTTTTGAGGTTAAACATATGCACATACATACACATTCACAAACACAAACATGCTGTAGTGAACTTACATATGATAACTACATGAATAAAGGATCTACATACCCTAAAAATATCAACCATTAAGCTTCAAGAACTAGCACAAATAAACAGAGAAACAGAGATAACTAAATCCTGTTTGGGCTACAGGCCACAGAGATTAACTATTGTCCTCCAATGATGGTCTTATTGACAATCGACACAGCCAGACTTGTATAATCTGAGAGAAAGACCAAATCAATATCCACCACAGGGTCCAGCACCTTCCACTCAGATGAGGCTCTGACCCACTCAGAACGGAGCCTGGAAAATCTCTATCAACCCCGGAGGCCAACTACCAGACAAATCCCAAGCCCACGGTTTTAATAAGGGAATCAAAATAATCGTAAGGGCATAGGCTGGCCTTGGCTTTGTCTTTGTGGGCTGATGGATGCTCCAGAGAGCCTATTTTGGAAAAGTATATCATTCTATACATGCAGAGAGAGAAAGAGAGAGAAAGAGATCGAGAGAGTGAACAGATGGTCACATAGTAACACAACATTTCCTAAATTCAGAACCATAAAAATGCAGTCTGTAATGAGTCCATAACTACTCGAGTTTACTGCATTGCTGTCTGTGTCCGAGCCTACTGCAAGGCTGCACAGGTCCACATAAATTCCTGTAGGTTTACCCAGAATGGCTGTGTGTGTGTGTGTGTGTATCAGTGATGCACAGTCACAGGGTGGGCTCAGTGCAGCGCAGAACACCGATATGGTTTTCTGCTGGCACACAGCCAGCATTTCCATATGAATAAATATGAGGAAAAAATCAAATAAATAAAAGGAAAGCAGGCAAAAATAATCCTGTTAAAGATCAAACAGCAGGCTCCTTTTCCCCTCCTCCTGCCATTCTCTGCTGCCTCAATTTTTCTTCAGTTTATACCTATATTCCTTAGCTGGTCTATTCTCCCACCTTTCTCTCTTTTTCCTCACTCATTTTCAAGGTAACTATACCCTCACTTTCAATATTCATTTCTAGTTGCCCACAACCTCTTTCTCTCCATCTGTTCTCCCTTTCCCCCCCATCTTCATCTCCTTTTCGATTTCATGGCCAGCCATATCTTCAATCTTGCTCTTCCCCCTTTTCCCCCTGTCCAACCCTCCCTCACTGCCCTTCCTCCCTCCCTCCCTCCCTCTCTCCTCTCTAGTGCAGAACTAAATGGAGATTAATGAAGGGAGGAAGATGTGTCTGTCATGCAGACAGTCTGATGCAGCCACCACAGCCAATGAAGAACTGGATCTATTCAAAACACACCAGGGAAAGCTACGCGCTAATACAACTCCAGCTGAGAGGAACTGTAGATTAGCCCTCCACTTCTATTTAGATTATTTGTAAATACTAACCATACCACTGAAGCATGCATTTCTTCTCATGCAAAGTGTTCAATATATAGGGTTTTCTATTCAATCTCTCTCACTTTTATCCTATCATTGTAGGATATTCAGAGCACAACCCAGTGTCTCATTTCCTCCCCAAGTTTAAATCCTGACAACCGACGGCCGCTCGCCGCTCACACGCCAGTCAAACAGCTCTGATAAGCCCCGCAGGAAATTGACTCGTATTTTAGAGCTTCATCTCCCACATGCATTCTTTCACCGCCCATCATGCCCTTGGTTAGAGGTCAAGCAGCTTTCGCTAATCTCATATGCAAATTTGTACATGGTACAGTGTGAACATGGTGGTGGTGTACGAACCATGTCCATAATTCATGAGCCATTACCAGTGACAAGCTACACTTATGTTTGAACACAACTTCTGACTGATATTGGCTTTCTTAGTAGAGTCAGTGCTGGCGCAGGCATAGAAGAAGTCTTAAAAGTAAGCTACCAGTTGTGTGGATGGTGCATGTGTGTGCATTCAAAAATGGATGAAGGAGCCTACTGCATGAAATATTTAGCATGGATGCCAGTAAAATGCACTAGCCTGGTCATCTCCTTAACCTTTCTCCCTTTATAATCCCATGATATTACCACGAGATCTCACTGAGAAGATACCACGTGTGTGTGTTTCCATTTGCATGCCAACCAAAGGGCTTGTATTAAAAACAAACATTCTGATAAAGATTATGCATTTACTCACAACGTAATTACAAGCATCAATTAAAACCCATCCACAAACATGCCTGTGTGCATCACATTTAACAGTACAATCAGCTGCGTACATCCACACACATACACACACACACACACGCTTATCAAGGCTCACATAGCCTGTGTCGATTAACAGCTGTTTAATGTGTGCAACGTCTATCATCTATCTATTGTGTCGCTTCTCTCAGCCTGGCTGGATGGTGCTTTCAGTGCGCAGACATCTCCTCTGGAGTTATCTGAAACAGTGTGTGCAGCAGCCAGGGGAACACAGCAGGGAGGACTGGGCTCATGTGACTCTACAATTGGTGAAAAGGAGGCAGAAAACTGACAGGCTGGCATGCACAACTGGGACTGCTGTTAAGCCGACAGGAAGACTCCTGTGAGGCTACTGCAGCTATGCTTGGAGGAACTGGAGCTGAATTACATGAAAGCATCTGCCCAGTTAAAATGGATTCCAACTTGTGCATCTGTTTCCGAATTCACAACAAAACCAGGGTTTTATTGAGTGGACTGAAATGACCTCAAATCAAAGAGGTGTGTTTACAGTGGAATCGACATTGGAAGAGAAAAGATGGTCTAAAAAATAACAGGAGGAGTTGATGCTTCGAGGGAGGCAATGGCAGAAACCTTCCATCTGTAATTAAAAAGCAATGCTGACATTTGTGTGCTTTTAAAGAGCTGGTCTTTAATCTGTAAATATTCTGCCACTGTTCTATTTCCTTTACCTTCCTTACTAGCTACGTCAGTGAATGAATAAACAATGAATATTTTAGCTTTGAAAGCAAGGATCATGCAGGGGCTTTATTTTCAGCCTGTCCTTATCTCTCAGTAATGAGAAATTACACCCCACCTTCATCTTCTCTCTCTCTCTCTACCTCTCTTTCTCTGTCTCTTTCTCTGTTTCACACACACACACACACACATACACACACACTAAAACACAGCAACACACATGCACTTTCTCATAATTTTTTCCCATAACCTTCCTACTGCTCCTTTGTCAGAGCAAGAAGTGACATCATTAATTGTCATGGAGTGCTACATTCCCCTCCTATTCTTTGTTTCTCTACATGCCTTCATCCTTCATCCTAATCAGCCTTGGGGGGTAATGCCTGTGTCAGATTTGCTCATCTGTGACTCTTACATGGCAACATGGCACACACACACAGAGATGTGCACATAGCAAGAACGAAGTCTGCATAAGGCCAATCCATACAGTGCAACCAGATCACCTGCGTGGCAAAGGCGGTTGGTCATGGTAAGGCTTTCCTGTAGGCGTGAAGGTTTTACATAACATAGGTATAACAGGAGCAGCTTCAATAACTGATATTTCTTTTCATAATACTCCTGGCTAAGAAGATAACGGACAATTGGACAATTCAACTTAATATAACTGACAGAAGGTGGGAATTATGAGCTAAAGGGCAGAGCATCACTCTCATGACATGACACAGAGCAAGTGTTACGATCAGTAAAGGAACACTTAGGTTTGTTATAACATTGGTCTTTGTAGTTCAAGACATCAGACATATTACTAATTTTAATGACATACTCAACAAAATCATTGCTGATATTTGAAGTGTGGAAATATCAGCAGATTCAACTATATTATTTTGAAGTTAAAATAGTTTCCCAAACTGTACGTTGGACTGGCTGTTGTAGAAACTTGCCAGATGTCACAGTATTATGCTGAGGCAAAATCAGAGACAATTTAAAAGTATTGGCTAGACAATCACAGTGTTTCTGCCAGTGCATTGCAAGCCCACACGTTGACATCCCCCCAGTATCGAGGTTTATGGAAAAATTCATTTACAACTATTGAACCAAAAAAACTCGGCTGCGAGGGCATCACAGCACCAGACAGTCTACAGCGGATATTCGCTGGAGTTATCTTTTAATTTATCTTAAAAGGCAGCAGTTGTGAGCATGTTTTGATTTAACGTCTAAATGATTACATTTATATATTGTGAATGTTCTACGTAATCACCCAGAGACTCCTCTTTAGTTTAACTTTAGTTGCAGGCGCACACAGTCTTACATCACGATGGTCGATTGTAATAAATGCCTTATCTAATGAAGCTGTTCAGATAAGGTGGCTGGACTGTGGATTACGTCAGAACCAGTCAACTGGTAGCATTTTCATATCTCACAGTCAAAACTACAGAGATGACCAGTTGAAAAATAAAAATAAAAACTCGAACCACATCTTTCTCAAAGAAAGCAGATGGCACGTTCATAGACAGACGGGTGAAATTATCGCCTGTGCAACACTCTTATTACCACTGTCTGTTCACTAATGGAAGGATTAACCAGGGCAAGGCCTGCTAGCCACAGAGTACAGTTTGAAATCATATGCATGCTTCTTATGCAGAGTACAGCTCAAAATCTAATGCATGAAAATAACAGTACAGCTGGCCTGACAGACAGAATAGGCAGTATATTGCAGCTTCGGGGTAAACTGAGAGTCTGAGTGCATTTCTCAGCTAAATCAGAAAGAGGCAGAGACAGCGAGTTAAACACAGTCAAGGCGATGTTTTGTGATTACCAAAGTAAAATGATAGTCCAGAGAACTGCTATCTTCCTATTCATCTTTGCTTTAGTATTTACCTCAGTCATTTTTCCTGCCCGAACGGGACAGGAAAAATTTGGGTGGTGTGGTGGAGTGATTAATGTGAACCCCCCCCCCCTTCATTAGCCGGCTGATGTGCCCTTGAGCAAGGCACTTAACCCCCCAATATGTGTGTGTTTCACTGCATGTAATTTGCCGGGTGTTGCATGTGTGTGTTCAACTAAGGATGGGATAAATGCAGTAGTCAAATTCAGTATGTGTGTATGTAAAAATATATATATACTGCCAATAAAAGTTGATTCTTCTTTAAAAAATTCTTCTGATTCTTCATTTTCTCTCTCTGTGGCACCACAGCTCTGCCTCTGTATCATTTTATGTGTCATAATGTTATATTTTTGCTCTACTTTCTCTTTCACTCAGCATACACGTCTGTCTCATTCATATGCTAATATTCTTATTTTAATTCCTTTTTGCCCTCCCTTTTAGTTGCAGTTCACTTTCTCATCCACCATGTTAATATCGGCATTCCTCTAATTCCCATCCCCCCGTCCTCTTTTGATCTGTGAGCTGAATTATTCCATCTTACCCGGGCTTTTAATTCTCTTGATTGAGCCAATTACCTTCTGCCTGGATCAATGTGGGAAAGGTAATGATTTAAATGGCTGCCGCATAAAGCCACATAACCACTTCAACTGGTGCGAAAGGGAAAAGGAGGGAGCAGGGGGGGAGAAGGAAGAAAAAAAGAGCAAAGGAAGGTTCTTTAGCAGAGGGAGGGAAATGAATATGCTCTCTTTAACACAACCGTGGATGATTCAGCATGTACATTTAAGTGCTTCATTTTGCGTCCCTGCCTGTACCTGCTGTATGCTACAATGTAAAACCATGCAGGGGAGGCAGACTGTGCAAACCCAGTTTCCTCAGGGATTATCTAAAATGTATGGGCTCTGTGGAAACTGGGTCAGTCTGATCCTAAATGGTGCCATCGTAGCAGAAACCCACTAAGTCAGTATCCCTCAGTATCCCAGAGTCCCTCACTCGTTATCCTTCCTCTCACATGTACCTCTAGTTCACCTAACATGTACAACGCTGAACACCCACACTTGCATACTGTACATGTGTGCACACGAACACGCACACTTTTCCTCATTGTTACGACTTGTCATCTCCTGTTGAGTGAGCTGTCCCATCCTATTTGGCTTTCCTCCTATCTATTATTGATGTAATGGAGCATTGTATCTAAATGCAGCTCTGCCTGTGACAAGCACTTCAGCCCAGAGGGAATCAGGAAAGCAGGCCAAGGGCTGTGAGCTCCTACTGGGTTCGCTCTGGGGGCGATTCAGTGGATGGATGAATGATTGGGCAGGTGGTTATCTCGAGCTTGGACTTGGCCTGACACAGTTTTCTGTGTCTTAGAACTCTTTCTTCATTTGTATCATTGATTCATGCATTTTCTATACCGCTTATTCGTCAGGGTCGTGGGGGCACTGGAGCCTACATTTGTATCATCTCAAGCCATTCTCAGACACGGAGTATAATTTTCACATAGGTGTCCATTATGTAAATGTTCAACAGGGTTATCTATCGGACA
This sequence comes from Scatophagus argus, assembly GCF_020382885.2. Lineage (NCBI taxonomy): Eukaryota > Metazoa > Chordata > Actinopteri > Scatophagidae > Scatophagus > Scatophagus argus. The sequence goes on along the minus strand of NC_058503.1, from coordinate 8,143,478 downwards.
AGAAAGAAAATCTACAGAAAGAGAGACAATCTGAGAGGGAGCAGAGACCCTGATGGAAAACTGCAGGAAGTCATTACATCAGCAAAGAAGAGTTGTTTGCATCAGTGATAGTTTTTAAACTTATTCTTCAGTTGAGGCCTTAATGGGTGATCACTGTGTCCGTGACAGATGCTCATCCTGTTCCTCACCAAATTCACCACTGATTTTTATCATTAATGTTACCATGGTTTAAAGAAATATGATGCTTATTGTAGTGCAGAAGCAGTGAGATACCTATTTGGTAATGTACTGTATATAAACCATTTTGCTGGATCATTTCAACAATCCATTTGGCGTGAATAAAAACTGGAAATATAAGGAGGGAGGCATATTATATGGTTTGATTATTTTCGTTTTTTCCATTTTCCAAACTCTGAGATGATCTGACATCGGAAGAATCTCCTCATTCACAGGGTTTTCTTGCATGAAACTATTTTTTCTTTGAGCAAAACTTAACTGAGTGATATACAGAGTGCTCTTCACAATGAGAACGGAACATTTTTACCTTGTGCTGCCTTTATGTTAAAAGGTAGCTCCACTGTTTTTACTCTTCCAATTGTGTCTACAAATTTTGGGAAGTAGTACAGCATATGTGAAAAAAACATGTGTAAAACCTCAAGTGGCTCAAGTTGAGCTGATTTCATGTAGTTAGACCTGAAGACTACAAGACTGAAAATGAAAAAATCAGTATGTGTATAGTTCATCAGACTTCAATAGCCTGGTCCTCATCTCTACTTGAGACAAATGGCTCTCTGTTGCGATTCGGATAACACAACCAAATCTGCAAATGAACTGCTTGTGGCCGTGTTGCATTGTGGGTAATACAGGTGCTAGATTTTGACAAGAGGAGTGCATAAAATAAAAATATATCTCTCATTCTGTTGCACCTGTTTAGAATCCTTTTCTGTCCATCTTAAGTCCAGCAATGACATTCAGCTCAGTCTTGTTGAAGTGTCACAGAAGTGTTGGGTGTTCAACCTAGTCAGGATGTGTTTGTGACTTTTACATACAAGGCCATTGGTGCTCACATGCATGAAAGGAACTTAACATACAAAAAGAGAACTCTTACATTACTTTTAAGATGTTGAAATTTAAATAAAGATGGAAGATTGCAGGTCATTGTTCATGCAGTTAAAGGGGTTTGAGATGAATAGCAGGATGGAGAACTAGCCCCAAGATGTTACAGGGATACAATAACCAATGAGCTGCCAATGGCCGATCCTTATTTAATTAGTACTGTTTTTAATTACTCAAAGCAAATGCAAAGTGATTGACAGCAGTAATTAGTTTAGTGCTCCGACTCTTGCATGTGTCTTTCTTACTGCTTACACTACTTGTACAGTGTATCTTTCTCATCGGTAACTAATGAAGGCCTAAGTAAATAAATAGTTAAATACTTAAGAGTAGCCACTTACACAGTTCAACGATACACAGTGATAGGCACAGACAATGACTCTTGTTAAAGACGCCAAAAGACTTCACAATAAAATGAAGATGAAAAGAATTCTAAAAAGAACAGACTTTAAGTCTGAAAATTTGCTTCATCTCTTTCATGGTTTATTACCCAAAAGACACAAAATTAAACAGCACTACTGGATACTCAGAATGTCTTTGGTGACAGAAACTGTGAGCCCATCCACTCTTCTTTCTACCTGAGGTATGCTAGGAACACCTTCAGAAATTCTGTCCCTGTTTTCTGATCAGTCACCAGCTAAAGTGCAGCACCTTCGAGGGCCATTTGAAGTCCAAAGTCCATCTGAGCCACTTAACTGAGGACAAGGAGGCCAACAGCAGATTTGGTTGCCACAGCAACTGGAGACAAGTTCTGTCTGGGAGGTCAGTGGTGATCAGTTCCCTTGAAGGGAGATGAAGTTGAAGAGGCAGTGGAGGCTCAGGATATATACATAACTGGCTCGCTGAAGCCTTGACTCTATCTCTGTTGAACAGGACTCTCTTTTTCTGCATAGATATATAATAGTTCAATTCAATATAATTTTTCTCTCTTCTGCATCTCATTCTTATTTCCCATTTCTCTCCTGCTGACATAAACAGTAACACAGGCTTTTATGTGCATATTCAATTTAACTAACTTACAGCATATTATGAGTATAGGTCTAACATGCATTGATAACTTGACCTTTTAGCCATCCTTGGATGAGGACTAAGATGCGTGCAAAAGCAGTTTTAAGTATCTATGTTCTCTATCTGGAACAGCCTGCCAGATGACTTTTTTTTAAGATTAGCATTTGCATAATTACATAAATCAGATCAAGTTAAAGTAGTTTTTATTTTCATGGAAAGCAAATTGCTCTACACTCCATCATAAATAGCTGCCATGCAGCAACTTCAACGGAGTATTTGATGATTAACAACATCTTAAATCTTTTGTTTGTTTCTTTTTAACATCATATTGATGTAAAACTTTTATTTGTGTTTTATATGCATCGCCCTGTCTTTCTGTTTTAAAAAAGAAAACATTGCACCATTCAAACTGTTTGCATTCGGTAATCTATGCTTATGTTTTATGTATTCACCTGCAATTGCTTTAATTAGTTTTCTCATTAAGCGCTTTAGGCTGCATTTCTCATGGTAAGGATGTTATATAAACAACAGCTTGATCGAAGGGATTTTGTGCATTATCAACTTGCTTTTAAAAATCCACTTACTGAGCTAATGTGAATGGATGCTTAAAATAAACAAATAGTAATTAAACCAGACCCACTGAAAGGATCATGGACCAGCACATCAATGCCAAGGATGGGTTAGACAGATAGTAGATAATACTTGCAATGGGTACAGATATAAGACAGAATATGGCACTAGTGAGAGATGGAGTTGTTCCAAATGAAAGGCCATCCAAAAAGAAGAAATATCATATTTTGGACAAACATTATTGGGGGGGGCTAATGGCAAAAGTCATCAAGGTAGTGGAAGAAATCACTGGAGATGTAATTCCCCATGAGAGAGTCTCTCCACATCTCAGGAATAAAGCCCTCTGTCCTCAATGCTCACTTTCCTGCTGTCTTTAAATGCAGCTTGGAGCAGCCAAGAAGCCAGTTTAAAATATTTTTTTGTAGTATGCATTCCACTGTGTTATACTGTATTATGTATTAATTATTTACATTACATTACATATTTAATCTCAAACCCACACTTCCAACTGTATTCATTACTTAATAACCTGCTGGTTACACAGTGACTACAATCACAAATGTAATCAGAGAGCTAATTGCCACCAAGACTGTTTTCATCAACAGTGGACACAAGCTCTAAACACCAGGGTGATCGATCGTGAACAAAGACATCAGAGGACAAGACATTGTGTGCATCTTGCAACTGTGCAGTGTGAATATAATGTAGAATAAGACCACTACAATTAAATAAAAGCATGATAAATAACAACAGTGAATTGTTATTTAGTGATTGGTTGTTTTGTCAATGATTAGTGATTACAGTGATGAGTTGATTAACTCTTTAGCTGACCGACAGAACTATTCTGATAACCATTTAACTGTCAAGGTCATGGTGCAAATGTTTGAAATGTAAGAATTTACTAGTTTTTACTGTAATAAGATTATAATACACAGAATATCTTTGGAATTTGGGCTATTGGTCGGACAAAACAAAACATTTAATGACATTCACTGTATCACGAGGAAAGTATGACAGTTTACTGATGTTGTAGACAACAAAAAATTAATTGAGAAAATAGTTGGCAGATTAATTAATTTAGAAATAAATCATTACAGTCCTTATCTGAACATGTGCATTAATATTTACATGTCCTTGTTAAATCTCTTTCCTCTGTGTGGTTGCCTTTGGTAAAACCCACGAGATGGGTCCATTATTATTAAAATTGAAATCTGCAGGAGTTTGTGAGGACATTACCCAACAATGCCTTTTCTTCTTACATGTGCACAATATCAATTGTTTTCTTTCATTAATTCAGGATTGTTCTCTGTTATGCATAATCCTGTTTCATCTCCCGCCCAATCTCTTCTTTTTCTGTCCACTCCGCAACTTCAGACTGTTCACTCTTTTAGCACCTCTTTTCTCTACACAGCAGCCAATAATTCTGCAGTACACATACCTTCTTCTCCATTTCCCAGTTCTGCATTTTACCCCACTTCCCAGATTGCCCCTCTCTCCATGTCAGCTCCTGCCACTTACCCCCAGATGGCATAATCCTTGTCATATTGTCAAATTACAGGAGTTCAGATGCTAATGGCTGCAGTGCTAATCCAGCTGCCGGCAAGCCTGGACCAGTGCCCATACCAGCTCTGCACGGCTCCACAACAGCTGTGCCTTGCTCAGTCATGCCAGTGATGCACCAGGGATCACAGACTCAGATGCAGTCAGGCTGGTGGTGGGTGGGAGGACTGGATGTTAAAGTGGACATTATAGTGGGGGCAGGAGGCCTCTAGATATGGTTAAGACTGGAGAAAAGATATGTATCGCACTGGAGACGGAAGGACAGAAGCTGTTTGTACTGCGTGCGCTGAAAGAGCTGAAGATACTGGCTGAAGGTGGCAGGTATCAGGGAAATGAAGGTCATTGTGCAAAGGCTTCTCAGTGAGATAAGATAGGAGCTGCAGCTGTATCCTAAATTAACATTTGGAAGTGTAAAAACTGCAAACAGAGTGAAAGAGAGTCAGCAAATACAAGAGAAAGCCAGGATTCACTCGTGGGAAGCAGATACAACCAGTACCTTATTGAGATGTGGATGTGAATGAGCCTTGGCAGGCAATTATTGTCATTACCGTCTCCTACAATCTTTATGAAAAAGTCATTTCCCATTCTATGGGAAACAGGGAATGTACTCAAGCTCCAGAGCATTTTGTGTTTGTTGGGAAATTGTTCAAACAGCTCTCCCATCCATTAGGGGGGAAATAGGTTTGCCTATAATCTAAGTATAACACCACTTATCAAAAATTTAAAGTGAATTAAAACCTCCTCCTTTTCAATAAAACATCTGCCCGAAAGCACCATCGCATTAGCAAAAAGCAGGCGTTCAGCTACTTCACAATAATTCAGCTAATTTGGCTGAAACCTTTGTGCTAAATTATTGATGAATGAAACCTATAAGAGCAGGAAATGAAGGAGGACACAGAAGTGGACTGAATACATGATCAGAGATAGGAGGGCTGTTTTAGGAGGGGTGGTGAGCATCTGTGGATGGGAGGTGTCCTTCACCCTTTCACCTTCAAAATCACACTCCACTTTCCCACCCCTTCTCTCACACAATAATGATGACCTTCACAGCAGGCTGATGGAAGCATCTCCTCCGCCACTAACAAATTTGTGTGTGTGTGTGTTCTGCTTTGGCTGTGTGATGTCCTGTTAATAGATGAGTATAGTACATCGAGATCAACTCAACAATCACAGTGAGCTACGATACAGGCTGGACGGCTCTGTTAATTTGATTGGTGTGTTTTGGGATGAAATCAAGACTGAAACAGGGATGGGCAAATCAGATTCCAAGATTGAAGCAGACTTTTCAGATATCATTAGTTACAAAATCAGGAAACAGAAGGTTGCAATCTCTAATTTTACAACTGGCCTGGGAGAAGAGACACAGACCGCAGCCCTCGCTTAAACACACAAACTCTCATCTCAAGCTTCCAGTGTGTAAAGAGGACGACCTTTGACCCCCATTCTCAAACAGAGCAAAGTTTGGAGAGTGGATGCACAGGCTGTGTACTCAGCTCTTGTGCATACAACAGTTCGCCTCCTGTCTGTGTGTTCATGCTGTTTACCTTTCATTAGATCGAGTGATGTGTCTATTACAGTGAAAACCCTTGAGTTCTCGTAGTGTTCGCTTTTCATTATAATTTTCACCTCACTCCCCAGGTTTTAAAATTGAATAGTAGGGTTGAAAAAGACACATCAGTCCAGATTTAGACAAACAGACAGATGAGGTACTAGTTAGAAGTGGAAAATATTGCCTTTATTTATCCATTTATTATTCCTGGCAAAAGTACAAAATGTTAGGGGTGGAATATAAGGAAATTTGTCATTCAGAAGACTACGCAATTCTGCACAGAATGTCTGTAGTTGAAAAAAGCAGAAAATTAGAATTTTATGACAGCTGAGTACATAATGTGCTCTACTGCATTCACCGTCACAATAACAGTTCTTCATTGCATCACTATATAGCATCTGTTACAAGGAGGCAGCAGTATGGAGCAGCTGGCCACAATGAACACTCTTTGAGGAGGAAATAAGATGTTTCTGCTGTCTTCTCTGACTCTATTTCTTTTGAACATTTTCCTCCCACTGCTGCTGCAGGTTGACTGTAGACCGCTGAGAGGGCTGCGAGCACACAGGTGACGAGTTCACCCAACACCAGCGTGACAGGTTTTTAAATAAGAAAATTCTTCAGAAAATTTAAATGAAGAGTAGCTGTGGGAAGAAAAATGAGAAACTTCAGTCCTATTCCTGTTATTGTTCAGCCTTTATTCCTCGTTTGAAGTGAGGGTCTTGAGGTCAGAGTAGTTCAGAATGTGCACTGAGAGGGCTGAAAAGGAGAAATGCCATGCGTGATTTTCTGAGATTCCCAGAGGAATCCCAGAGGAAGCCTCTGAGGCTAATCTATCATTAGCATTCTAAAGGAACCACTGGGACTTGGACAGAAAGACACACATACACACACCAACATTAAACTGATTGCCCCATTTATGAATATTTTTCACAAAAACAAGCACATACAAATATGGGGAGAAACTTTACGTTGCAAAGGTGCTCACCAAAAGAGGAATTCAACTGTACAGTAAACACGAAGAAATAAACATTCATGCAGTCTAGAGCTGCAATGATTAGCCTGTTAATCAGTCAGCAGAAAATTAAAAAAAGAAATCTCAGCTACTTTAATGTAAAGGTTCATAGGATTCCTTGTCTAACATTACAGTCAGAGTTTCCGGACATGTACTTTACTTTACTAACAGTGCTCAGATCGGCACATATTGTTGTTTGCTAGCTTATTGCTAATGTATAATAAGGTACTCTGATTGTCTGAGGCAAATAAACACAAATGATCCTGTGGCCACATTAGTTCAATACCAAAATTTGCTTTCTGTAGGAACACATGCACAATTTTAATTGTATTAAAGGAGAAAGACAGTTTATTGTTGAGTCTCATTTTCAAGTCATCACATACCAATGCTATGAGTTGATGATTCACCGCAACCTCAGACTCTGTAAATCATTTTCAAACACAGATAATATTCGATTGAAATTTCTCCCATTTGTTCAGGACTTTGTAATCTTCTGGGACACGTGGACCAGCACCAGTATTTTCTGACTAAATCTCTGGGTTTTAGGATGATATAACACATTTCGCCTCCAACATTCTTCATCACTTTGGTTTCAAAAACCAAAGAGTTAATCGAGAAAATAAATGAAAATAATCTATTGCTAGAGCCTTAATTTAATCAGTATAAACTAAACCAGAAAAAAAAAAAAACGTATTCAGGCTGAACTACAGTTGCAAGTTGGTAAAAGCGTCTGTAAAAAAGCCTCATGACATGAAAGAGTAAATAGAAAATGCAAAGATAAAGAATCATGTAAGGGTGGGAGAAAAGAGCTGAAACTAAGATTATTATGTACCGGTACCTTATTATGTACATATACACACACAGGCTGACAAATACACGAGTAGAGTTTGATTCCACTAGTCCATTGTATGGTAAACACAATGAGGTCTGTTCCAGTAATGAGGGAACCCAGAGCTGTATTGATCACATGCAGTGGATCAGAGGACCTCTGTCAGTCCCTCAGAGCCCACTTTATACAGCCGGAGAACCGGACTCAATCGCCTCTCATTTACCACTTTACATCCCTCTCTTTCACCCCTGCTGCCCGTGGACACAAGTTGTCCTCTTGATCCATTATAGAGGTTCTCCTTGGTTTTGCTCACCCCTCCCCCCCATATCTTTTGTTGCCTCGTCTCCTTTGCTTTCTCTTTCTCTGTGCCTGCATGTATCAGCCTTCTTATTTATGTAAATCCATTTGCTGTGAGAATGAAGCTTGTCTAATGTCCTGAACACTGCTGGATTTCATGCCATTTCTTCCCGGTAACGGTAGAATAATGAAAATGTAAATAGCGTTAAGCTGGGTAGCTTAAGACAACCTCTTAATGAAGGCAAAGAGAGAGAGAGAGGGAGAGAGAGGGAGAGGGAGAGCAGAGGCATTTTTAGCTTCAAAAGACTCCAAACGTCATGGGCTACAACATCTCTTTTTAAGTAACATTCCATGCGGTTTGCTCCAAACACCATTCATGTGTCAATATCTTGTTTGTTTCTTCAGGCTTTTCCTATGGTTGCCAGTCGATCTCTGAGAAACAATCCTAAGTTAGAAAACCGAGGAGATGTTAATTAGGTGTTTTTTATGTCTTATTTTGAAGTGGCTGTCCACTAGACCTAGACTAGAACATAACATTTCATCAACACTGATGATACCAATATTCCCACTGCCTTGAAAAATCACGTTGTTTTTTACACATATGCTTATTCAGCGGAGTGAGGGGGTGGCGGTTATGTAAGAAAGGATCCAAGAGGGCTTCCCTTGAGCTTTAGAGAGAAAGTGAAAGGGAAGAGCAAAGGTGACCTCTCATATGCAGCTGATGAAAAGATTGAGTCATGAAAAGGAGCAGGGGAAGGTAAGGGAAACAGAATAAACCAGAACAATTAGTGATTTCAAACAGGGATTAAAAGAGAGAGAGAAAAACAATGGAAGACAATGGAGGCAGAAAAAGGAATTAAAATGCAAGATGAATTAAACTGAATGAGAGGTTTTGCTTTTGTTTCAGGAATACTTTCTCAACAAAAGTAATCGCTTGTTGTCACCTTTATAAATGTCCTGTGCCTCTTTAAAGATTGTGGATCTACATAGACCACAAAACAGCATGTGTGTCCTTGCTATGCTGCTCAACCTTGGGATAACTCTGCATTAGCACATCAGGCTGTTAAGTCAATCCCAGAGCTACTCAGCCAAACAGACCATTGGCTTGACCTTTGATTGTAAAAGCCTGCCAGGCTGGCAAGTTAATCCTAGACCGTAGTAGGCCAATCAAGTTGTCAGGCCAGGATCACTGTCAATAACACATTTAGGTCAAACACAAAGGCATAGAGAAGACCTGGTCCTCCAAAGACACACCTTCACCGAATCAGATATAAATATCATAAACAGTCAAAGTTATATGTATGTCCAAAAAAGTTAACTCTTTAAAAAAAAAAAAAAGTGAAAAATCAATCTAAGATTGCTGGATAACTTAGCTGCCTTTTTTTATTGATCTCCAGCTGAGCTCAGGCACTTGACAACATGAAGCAGCAGAAAGGTTATTGTGCAGTCACCAGAACCACCCACATCTGCAGTGGCACAGAAAAATGAAGTCAGAACAGAGCAACTACACATAAGTGGATGAAGCGGCACCAGCGAGGGACAAGGTGGGTGCTGTGGGCAACAAGAGGGGCGGAAAGAAGGCGAGAAATGCAAAGAAAAAGATTGGAAGGAATAAAGAGTGATGGAGAGACACAGAGAAAGGGAGAGACTGAGGCAGACAGGGAGACAGCGCTATTTACGGTAGATTAGTTGTTATGGTGATAAGCAGAAGGGAAAGGAAGGGATGAAGTTGTCAGGGTGATGGGGCTGCACTGGGCTACTAATGATATGTAAAAATAACTGTGCTTAGATTTTGCCTTACCTTTGCAAAGAAAAACTATGCAAGCAGTCACAGACCCACACAAACATACTCAGATGAATACACACAAAGACAAAGCAGTGTGTTGAAGCAGCCTCCTCTCATTAGCATTTGGAGATGTACTCAGATTCCTCCCCCACATTCTCAGCATGGAGATCACTTTTTTGTAAGTTTTTGCTTAATGAGGGATGGTAGATAGATCCACACAAACACTGGGGGATGTGTATGTGTGTGTGTGAGTGTTTACTCCTGTGTGTAACGCTTGTACTTCTGTGCTTCTGAAGGTCTAACAACAGCAACTGACTGCGCATCGCTTTGACAGAGAGATAGCAGAGTACTGTGGGTAATTGTAGTTTAAATGGCCTGAAGGGGTTTCTAGAATGCTGGTCTTTGTAGTTTCGCTGCCTGCGGTGTAACCTCTGGGTTTTCCGATGGCATCTGATGTAATCACTGTCATCAAACACACCTCTATGTGCTGACAAACAATGTCGTGTCAATAAGTACACACACTGTATGTTGTGCTGGAATGTAACTAAATACGTTTAGTCACATGCTGTACTCAAGTACAATTTTGAGGAACTTCTACTTTTTTTATTTTACGAGACTACTGCACTGCATTCTGGAGGCAAATATTGTGCAGTTTACTGATTACACAGTTAAACCAACTCTGACTTAACTAGCTGCACAACAATGCTGTTCATCCATTTACGAATCAGCAATGATAATCCTGTAATGTAAGTAGCAGTAGTACAAGTCAGAATGCATAACTTATTGTAAAGTATTTGTACACTATTGTAATTTTACTTTCACTTAAGTAAATATTCTGAATACATTTTCCAACACTGATAACACTAATTGGCAGAGGAATTACATGTTCATACTGATCAGTGAGCAAATATAGAACAAATACTGAGGGCTTCTGGGAAATGAGATATCATACCACACTTAGAGCACACGCCTTTAATGTGGACTAAATTGCCTTGATGCCTATAAAAGCATCCAGTGGCCCTTCTCCTCATTTTATAACACTTAATTACCTGGTAGTCTGTTTCAGTATATAAAACCACTCACTTAAAAATACACACACACACACACACACACACACACACACACACACACACACACACACACACACACACACACACACACAGGTGCATATACTGAATATTACATTAGCCTATATTTACTTTACACCATGAATGATTCCACAGCATAATTGCTCCATTATCAGTGAAGACCAGTAGACATGTCTCTATAACCATCTATTCACTTTGGAATATACAGCCTCCCTCCTTCACACACTGTGCCCATCATACACAAACATACATACACAAATACACACAGCCTTGCCCACACACACACATAGTTTCCCTGAGCATACATTAAGCAGAGGGAGTAATATCCCAGGCGATGACGGTTTTTAAATGGAAATCATTAGAGGGGATTTAAAGACACGCTGTGTAAAAACTACTAAGTGTCATGTGGTTTTCTTAAGTGTAATGCCCTACCTGGTCCTCAAAAGAACTCTCTTAGAGTGTATCACCGAAAACATTTAGTCATCCTCCATATTGGTTTGAAGAACTTGTGTCTTCACAGTGACAGCGATGGCTTACAACAGAGGCACAAACCAATAATATAACTATTCCAATCTGTGACAGACAATGCAATCAACAACTTCTTTGTTCTTTACTTTGGTAAACAAAATAATGAAATACAACCGTCCTATAAAAATCAATGCATTATAACTTGATTGCCTGCATATGCTGCTCTATCCTAGGGCTGTGCAGCTGTTGTGAAGTGAGCAAAGAAAACAAGCTTCCTATCTACACAATGCACCATCCAGGGGCAGTCTGGCTCTCCACAAGAAAGCCATTTAATCTCCAGTAGTCTGCATGTGATCAATCTCCCAGCACAGTGTTACTGCAGCGCAGGCCATTCCTCATCCTTTAGAGAAAGAGGTATTGACCAGACCAGCGCAGCCAGCGTAATGCATTTGCGTGTGTTCTGAGTCAACAGGAAAGAATGAACAAAGTGTATTCAATACATTTTCATACATGCATGTTTATGAAAAGTAATGTGTGTATACTGCAAGGCCAAAAAACAGTGCAATAACAAATGTGCATGTGGTTATATTGTAGTTGACTTACTTGCACATTAATACCTTGTGTGTGGTTTTATTACATGTAATGTGTCAGGTGCCACACTACCATGAAGGAGTGTAAGATTTACCTCACTGATGGTCACAACTATAAGGCTGCACAAGCTGAAAATTACTGCCAAAAACCATCTGAACAGTTAGGAACAGCAAACCTAATACAACTAAGAATAAACCACAGGTCTCTACTGTCTATTGCTAACAGCTAAAAGCTGCTTAAAGTCTGTTTCACCATGGATTTATTGAAAGTCTGGTGCCAAGCAGCAAGCCAGTTGGTAGTGGTTTGATGACTTTGAAAATCATGTGTTCAGGATTTCAGACCATACTGCAACACCTTGATACTGCCCAAGCGTAGTAGCACCATTCTAGACGTGTCATGTTTAAGGTTCAGGGTGATCAATCGTTTAACTTGATATTGCCTGCAGTCATATATTAGTGTGTTCAGATGTCAATGAGGACAGTTGATCTGTCAATAAACTATTACACTTCTTTCCTGCACAAGCATGTGGGAAGCCTCAGGCAATGAGACAGGCATGACAAGTAGAGACAATGTCTCACTATATCTTATTTGTGTAGGTCATTTAACCCATCTGCTTGACAGATGAAATGTATAGTGAGACACATTTCAGTTTTTAAGTGTCAGAAAAATTGCACCAGTATGATTTGTGAAATGATAGGAAAGCGCCTTGACAAATAAATTAAATGATAGGCTGACTGGATTTTGTGTTCCTTTCCTCACACTTATCATGCGGTTATTCAGGCGTCAGCTCCACGGACTTCATCCCCCATACTGCCTTGGGGCCACGTCAGATTTACAGTTATCCATGACAGGCTCTTATCAGGGATTTGGAGCGGGACTTTGCAGAGTCATCTAGAATATTGGCTGTATCGTTTTTATCCCCGCTCAGAGAAACAGCAAGAGGCCAAGGTTGGGATATCACAAGTCACACACGCAGAAATTTTCAGATGAACAGAATCACACAGTGCACGCACACACCCGCACACACACATACACATTACATCTCCTGCTGGGATCATTGGGTAGCAATGCCCTGTCATATCAGAGTATATAGACAGCAAGCTGACTGCAGTGGCTTTTGGAACATTACGCCACATTAGACCAGCAGTCACAGCTGGTACCACTCTCTGTCGCTCAGAGTCTTGTATCTGTTTTTTACAATTACACTTCATGTTTGAAACTGCCAGGTATACTACAATGGAGAATATTAATGAGTGATTAATTTAAATACTGTAGAGTGTCAGTTAAAAATATCAAAAAAGAAAAAAAATGGGCCTAGTTTTATTGCCATTTTCACAAACAACTCAGATGAAACTTAAGCTTAGCTTAGCATTAGAAGACATATCAGATGTCGTTGTGTCTAGTTATATCACAGTGAATCACATGATGATCAGTTTCAGAGCTTAGGTAGGTTTCATTTTTGTGTAGACTACTCTGTTACTTACATTGTAGCTTTAATGTGGAGTCAATAATGCCATTAATGACAACTGAATCAACTCAGGCACTCCAATATTACCTGTAAAATAGTGCCTCTACTGGATTAAGTGTAAGACGTAGCGAGGCTCTCATTCTTGTTTCTGAGCTGAGTGCAGAGTGTTGTTTTCCACTGCAGCATGTTCACTCATCCCTGCAGGCTGTGTTTAAAAGCCATTATTCTAGCTAACAGACCAGTCAGAGGGCCTTGGATGTGTTTAGTGATGTGTATTGTCTGGCTCTCTCATGACATTTGCAGTGTATTTGACAAAGTGTTCATGTAGTGGCTGATTTGTTTGTCTCTGTGCAGGACAGTAGAGCCAGTAGAGGCTGTGGTGGCACAGCTGTGAGCAGTTCATAATCAACACTATTGTCTGCTTATGTCCTGGCAGTGAGTCGAGGGCAAAAGACAACACACACTGGGTACTGTGTGTACAAGCTAATGTAGCTTGTAGGTTGATAAGCTTTAATCTAGTACTATCTATAATAACAACATTAGGCAGGCATTTTCTGATCTCACCAGATCTTTTAAGGCATATAATGCTCTCTACTTTCATCTCAAAATTACTCAGCAAGTGGCAGGTGGCTTTTTGATTATATGGCAGTCATTGACGACGAAATTGCACACAGTGACAGATAAACGGGTTGGGTTGTTTGATTCTCGGCATACTGGACACAGCCAGAATTGATGATTATGTGATGAGTTGAGACCCAGAGGGACCAATTCAAAAGAAACAGTTGAGAGTGAGAAGTAAGTGAGCTGGCCCAGCTCTAGAAGGACTCCCCAGAATGTGAAAGTCCAAAGAACTTTTTCTGTGTATTCACACAGGGAGCAGCTTTTAGTGGAATAAATAAGGTTCCATTTTATAACAGGGGATCTAGTTGTATTAATACATCATGGTTAAGGCTAGCAACCTTTACCTTTTTACCATCAACCCTGAACAAACACACTAAAGGTGTATAATACTAACTGACTATAACAATCTTTGGTGAGATCATGTGCAAAAAGTCATATTGCTTCCCTGAGCACAAAGCCATCAGGAAAGAATTAAAAGCTATTATTATTATTGAAATAGCATAATTTAAACAGACCCCACAATCCAATGGGACTTCACAGTTCTTTGTGTATTTTAAAGGAATGAATGAGGAAAAAACTTTTGATGCACTGTCTTGATGACTATCTAAATCGATCAGGTTATGCTCATGATTTTTGCTGCTAGATATAACCAAGGAGCACTGGAATATCATCCGTTTCACTAGTTTCAGAGCGTGGACCAAGTCCTGAGTGACCATTCATCCCAATATTGTATTGTCCTTGGATAATGTAATTTTGACTTGACTTTTGACTAGCCTGTGTTCTTAAGAGATTCAAGACTTAACCTGAAAACGAAAGTCTGCACATAAGCAGGGGATATTGCTTAGGATGAAACCAAGAGTGTTTGAAAATACTGAGTGGAATGTTGTCTGCCCAAGACCCGAATCTAAAGAGGAACAGTAGTTTTTTGGTTGACCGCCTACCATTGCCACTTCTTCCCCAACTTGCCAGAGTGATCTTTCCCTTGACTGATCTCTACTGAATATCCGATTCAGTTCAGTGGACAGAGCACTACCAGGTGTACAAGAGGGAGATGTCTAATTTTGCTTTTTTGTTTTGACTCCATACTTTCTCCAGATTTATACAGTAGACACTGAGCGGGAGACTATCCTTTCCAAGGACAGATAGCTGGTGATGATGTTTTCTCACTATAAAATTTATGCTGCTTCACCGATGAGGACATCCTCATCCTCAAACACATTGGCAGCATATGATGTGTCAGAACCCCTACAGCCTTTGTTTTCTATGTAAACCCAAATAGTCTTTTTTGTCTTAGAGAAGCCACATAAATAGAAGTGATTCAACTGAAAAATCTCATCAAGGAAAGAAGTCACTGTCAAAATATAGACAGTTTTACTTGATGAAAGACTATCTGATCTAACTCGTCATAGATTAATTTTTCCGTTGATATAATTTGTTTATCCATTCAGCAATACTTATAAACATGTTTTACTGTATAATATGTATTCTTCTTGATACCTCCTTCACTTGCTCTTCACAGAGTTTGACACTGCATTGTGTTGGAGCTTGCAGAACACTAGGTTTTGCGTTTGCTGTGATAGCTCTCACCCATATTTAACATACTTCAGTGTGGCTTAAAGTCTGCTGCAAACTGGTAATTGGGTTTGTGAACAGACTGAAACCCCAGTTAAAGAGTCCCTGTCTTGTCTGATTAAAGTCTGGGTCTTTATAGGCTGAAACAGGCCTGCCCAGGTCTAACTGGGCCAGGTTGGACCAAGGTGGAGCCAATTGGAGTCTGATGGATGGGTCCTGACATATTGCCTCTGTCAGGTACCTGCTCAGAATCCCTGGGAGTGAATCTAACACAGCATGGCCTTGGTCAGTCCACCGCACAATCACACCGAGATGAGAGGACACACTGAGCAGAGAGCCTGGAGTAAAATCCTCATTTGCGAAAACAGAGCATACACACACCAGTTTCTGAATGAAACATAAGCTGTGTACGAACAGCTCACATACATCCACACACAGCAAAAATCACAAACCAACAAAAGCCATCTACCCCCACTAATATCCAACTGGTCATTAGAACCATGAGCAGTGCCAAGTGTGGTGCAAAGAATGAGGGAATAGGAGACACACGCAGCCTCCACACCTTTGGGAAACTCATTAGTCCAGGTAATACAGGCCCTAGTAGACTCCATGTTGACTAATTATAGGATTTTGGTGTGCTACAAACTCCGAGATTGCCATCTGGACAGCAGGGGGGGAATCAATTGAAAGGCTGCTTTATCTATAGTCTCTTGAGGGCTAATCAAGACCTCATAGCTGATCCCTTAGCCATAACAATTCAAGGTTGTGCAGTCAAATTCCCTGCTCTTCCTGCAAGCCTAGAGAAATAAAACCACAGTTCCCTCCGATACTGAACGTTCCACAAGCAAATCATAAGAGCAGAAACCCAAAAAAGGTCTTTGTCTCAAACCTTTCTTTCCTACTCAACAATAATGTAAAGAACTATAAATGAATTTGACCTAGGTACGTGTAAAAAGCCAGAGGTGGCCATTTGAAGTTAATTTAATAGCAGTCATGAGTCCAGCTGCTCCATCTCTTTTCATCCACAGCACATGAAGACAAGTATCCCAAACCTTTGAACCAGAAAACAATCACCCACCAGGGACTTTATCAGCCAATTAATCTTCTTTCCCACCACATTTCATCTTTAACACAGACAGCGAACCTTCTTCTTGCTCAATTTGTCAGGGACTAGTGCTGGAGAGAGTAATGCAGAAAAAATGAATTTGACATGCGTTACTTATCGAGACTGAAATCACAAGACCTGCACTGTCCACACTGACACTAACGAATCAGTTCAAAAACATAGCTTAAACTGAAGGTGTTGTAATTCTGAATCAAACTTAAATTTCATGCACTTAACTGAAATTAGCATTTCAGACTGCCACCGTTGAGAAAATCTTCCATTGTTTTCTACAAACAAAGATTGAAAACCAAAAAACAAAACTGCAGGGAACGTGTATACATGTTTATGTAAATGTGCGGCCACAGATATATTTTTTATGCCTTGTGTGTGTGTGTGTGTGAGAGAGAGAGATGGAGATAGACAGAGAGCAACAGAGAGAGAAAGTGACAGTGTCCATGTCCCAGATTACAAGTTTAATGTGAGCTTGTCTGATCTTGCAGATGCTCCCATTTATAATCTTTGAGGCAGACAGAGAAGCCTTTCAAAGTGCCATTAAATAGCCAAACTGCGCTTTGACACTCCATCACCTTTGACCCCTCAGTTGGGGGTAATATTGAACTTACTGCTATCGATACTTGACCCAAGGACCCAGAGGACCCACTTGATTGATCTGATGTGCTCTCCTGTCTCTGATCTATATGGAAATCCACAGACTAAAACGTCTAAACGAGTAACTATAGAGGTACTCGTTTGTGTGTGTGTGTAGGTATATATGTAAAAACACCACACAAGAACAGCAACCACAGTCTGACTACTCAGACAAGGTCACACTAGCATTAAAATGTTCATATGGAACTGCCACCATCAGTGTAATTTCAGGGGTGAAGTAAATCTGTACGAATTGTTTATGTCACAGTCAACTCTGGTGGACTTTGACACGCCAATCTGCCACACTGACCAATAGCAAGCTGTCTTGAAAGCACTGATCTTTGAGGGAGTAGCATGCAAAACAGTTCAAAACAGAGGAAGCTAAGAATTGTAGTTTGTTAGCTGTGTGGCATTATCCAGTTTTATTTAATGTCCTCTGTCGGGGTAGGCTGTATAAATATAGAGGCTACTGCTCCACAAAAGAGGAATGGTTTGTAGACAGTTATGAAGCAACATTTGAATAAACAGTGTGAACTTACTATACAATTAACACACTGACAACTGGAAAGGCTGCTATTTTAGAGAGCTTTTGTCCCCTTTTTATTGACAGAAATTATGAAAATCCAAACTACCTTAGCTACAGTACAGCTACAGAATTTTATCAACCAGCCCTACAAATATGTCACCAGCCTTCAAGAATCACGTGTTTTGTGAAGATGCATATATAAGCTTTGTTGTGCCACTTTCTGGTTTAACTGTTCAACCGAGTTTTTTTTTCTTTTTTAACTGTTTAATAGGTGTATGGGTAAGTGTGTCTGTATTCTGTGTCACCGACCATTCTCTCTGCAGGTTGAAGCACATTACTCATTTATAAGTTGCCCTTCTGCTCTTTGTGTCTGTGTCTGTCTAGTGAGTGTGCTTCCTTAAATATAAAACCTTTAGCTAAAGGTCAGTCCTTAAATCTTTAGACATGCCCACTCATGTCAGCATTACAAACACACTGAGACACACACATGTACACACACAAACTTTCCTGCATGTAATGAATCTTAGGGAAAAATAAGTATTATCTCACATTGTTTTACCTGCCAAGTGATGATTTTAACAAACAAAGCACTTGCACTACATTAATACGTGAATACTGAGTACAAAAAGTGCAATATCACACACAGGACCTAATTTTTCTTGGCAATGGCAGTTTGTCTTTAGACTGTTTTAACTAACTGTCTGAATCCCTATATGTATTCCTGTCATGAAAAGTTTCTATCCTCAATCTTTTGGCTCTCCATTTTCTCATTTGACCTTTGCATTTGTTCACAATTGATGCTCAATTTGCTGGCATTTAGAGCCAAAATGAGTTTCACAGTAACCCTTGGTGACCCAGTCACTGAGCAATTGGATCATTTGGTAACTGTCACTCTTTCTATATTGAGGTAGGCTAAGCTAATTCCACAATGTACAGTGTATATTTCTTCATTAATTCACTTGCTCTTCACCTAAGCTGCACTTGTGTTTACTTGGTCCAACATTATTCCTATTTTCTTGTGTGATTGTGTGATTCTCACACAAAAGTGTGACAAGCATCATCTTTTGACATTACCTAGCTGTTGTCTTTCTGAACAACATTTTGTAATATATGTAACACACACACACACACCAGTTTTTTCAGGTAGCATCTGAATCCTGCAGAATCATGGGGGAAAATGGTTTGGGGTTCAAGAACGTACAATGCCAACCATTAACAATAATTAAACATTTTTAAACAGCTAAACACAGTCCCACAGTGACAGTAATTTCAATTTAAGAGCAAGAACATGTTCATAAAACAAAAAAGGGCATATTTGTGTCAGTGAAATTTTCCAGAAGCCTCCAAATTACATCAATGATGGCGCCAGCCAACGATGGTTGGCAGCTACCATAAAATGCAGACAAAACAGTGGAACACACGCGCATACATAAACATATTACTGAAACATACAGGGCTTCATACTGCAAGCCTCACAGCAAAGCAGGACATGGTTTATTAAATACCTGAGCCTCTCTTAGAAACCACCTTCACACTCTTGGACAGTGTGACGTACAGCAGGATCAGCAGAGGGCTGGGAGGTCTCATCTTCCCCCCGTCCTCACAACCTGAAGGAGAGAAAGCATGAGGAGAGAGCAGGAGGAGGGATGACAGGAGAGAGAAAGAGAGGAGTCAGTCAGTGTCTATAAATGAAATCAAGTATCTCCTTGTAGCTACTAGACAAGAGTAAGTGTCAGCCTGGATGTTCTGTAATAACCCAGACACTACAGAAAGTAAGCAGACATGCTAATGTGCAAACATTGGCACATGCACAGACACAGATGCCCACTTGGACATTCACATCAACATGCCATTGTGCACATTTACCCTAGGGGGACTTTCTTGTAATGATTTTCTCTCATGATTGCAACTGAGACAAGTTATCGTTGCAGGAATATATTTCATGAGAAACTATTCCCTAAGATGCTGACGAATCAATAAAGAAATAATTACACGTGAAAGAAACACCACTTACAATCGCCAGCTTCATTAAAAATACGAGAGACCTTGAAGGGAATTTCAAATTATCACCTTGTGACTCGCAGAGATGTGGCAAATATCCCACCCACATCCCTTATTGACTCATATATCATATTAATTGATGGAGGTGGCTCATTCTCTTCTCCTCATCTTCTCTGTGTAAATGACATAATCTAACATGAGGTAATTACCCTCTAATAGCCAGATCCTGAAATGGAGCTGATGCTGCTGTATAAATTTGATGTTAGAGGGGAAAAAAAGCCCCCCAAAACCAAAAACACCTATTACTACTACCTACTGCTACACTAAATCAACCAGATCAAGATCAACCGCCACCTAATTTGTAAGAGAGACTTTACAGTCTATAAAGTTAAGAATTGTTTAAAATGTTCAGAAAAAAATCAGTGCTTTGGCAAATAATATATGGTTTCTTTCCAGGAGTTAGACGCGAAGACTGATACCACTCTCATGTTTCTACATCAAAGCTACTGCCTGTATTGGTTTAGCTTAGCCTCACATAAAGAATGGAAACTGCTAGTCTGGCTCTGTCCAAACATCGGAACAAGCACCTTCAACATGGCTCAGGCCAAGAAATAGGTGGACACACAACTGTCATTTCGCCACTACAGTTTTGTGTGGATTAAAGAGACAAGGTATAACAGGTCGGTTAGTGACATTCAGAAGTGTTGGTAGGCAGATATTATGACTTTTGGACAGAGTGAGGCTAGATTTTTTTCTGTGATGACAGTCTTTGTGTTAAGCTAAGTTAGCTGGCTGCTGTCAGTAGGCTCATATTTGCATATGTGTGAGGTACTCATTTTCACATCTAACTCTTGGCAAGAAAGGAAATTTAAACGCATCTCCCTAAATGTCAAGTTGGTTAGAGATCGATCTGATTGACCTGTTGCCTTGTTCCATTTTATGCACGTACAGCAGCAGAGGGACAAAAGGTGACACAGGTGGCAGAGCTCTCACTCTACCAAAGCTGCCAGTCTGGGTAGTTGTATGTGTTCAGAATTACAAGCAAACAGAATACGGTGACTGGAAGATCAGATTTACCAATAGCCACATCCATGTTTCAGTCAGTCTAACTGTGAGAAAAGGAGAACACAACACATAGCAAATCTAATGAACCTGAAAGGAGAAGACGACAACCCTGGCCTCTAGAGACTGACACCAACAGTGAAAGGGCTAGAGCCAGGAGGGACCCTGGAGTCTGTGGCAAGTCACATGCACTCCAGATTAGCATAGCCAATGAAAGGAGCCTCTCTCAGTGTGTGTTTACACGATACTTGCAAGATCTGCTGTGAAAAGAGGCCTTTCTCTCCTCCTCGATCACATTCTACTAGGGAACAACGTTCAGTCGATAAACAACGCTCTGCCAATAACATTCTGGTAAATTCCACAGTTAAAGGATTGGCTCCTCTTTGTTCGGCTAAAAGGCCTTTAAAAATGCTTGCCGATAAGCTGGCCAGTTCTAATTGTGTGTTTTTAGCTGCAGCTGTACCCCGCTCAGTTTATGTGCACACTCAAATCAGCAACCAGAAATACTCCCAGGTCGCAAATCCTTTAGAGGTCAGTTCAGATTTTCTGAGTCCTCAATATTAATGAGCATGTCCCTTTTAAAACATAACCACATTCTACGACCACTGCTAGAATACTGTCCCAGAAATTTAATGAGACAAGCATAATGCAGGGACCTGCATCGACCCAGAGAAGAGGAAAAAACGGAAACGTCAAGAGAATTTCATCAAGACCATGATTATAAACACACAAGCAGAAGAGAAAGAAAGAATAGAAAGAAGATGTCACCACCTTGTCCATCTTCCTTTCCAATTCATTAGGGGTGTCACAATTCTCCAAATCCACGATTCAAGTCGATCTTTGAATTTCGATGACTTCAGGCACTCCAGCAGATCTTACAGTCTTGTTTCTCCATCATCTTTGACTCTGGCAGTCGCCACAGCACAAAGGTGAAAAGTGGAGTTTCAGGCTACCGGTAAGCTAAGCTGTATCTTTGAAATGTTGCAGGTGGTAGTGAAAAGAAAATCCTGCTTTTGATTTTGATGATTGAAACTGACAGCTCGTTTCAATTGATTTTTAATTTAGAATGAAAATTGTGACAGCCACACAATTTACAGAAAAAAAAACCTAAGCAGACAATGAGCAGACAACCTTACTCACTGCTCTTTGTAAAATTACTTAACCCAAGTACAGCCCTCCCACTGTACTGGTTCTTCCTCATCAAAACTGTCAATCATAACATGTCGCTTAACCTTATATTCAGCATTAACAGTGACAGCTGATTGAGAGGTTTTTGTTGAGTTTTGTATGAAAAAGATTTAATTTAATAATTCAAATCATTTCATTTAGGGCATATGGGGATTCAGACTCACACCATACTGTTCATCACCAACATGCTTGGTTTAATACTGGCTAGGAACCCTTGTTGCATGTCTCACTATGTTGTATTAACTGTCTACATCTTTGCTGTAAGCAGTCCAAGAAAGGCAAAGACATTCCTCCAAAAAAGATCATTTCGAGCTGATACAAGTAGATTTACTAAACAAAACTGAATGATTGGCAGGTTGTTTTTCTCTGGCTGCAGGATGGAGAGCTGCCCCCCGTCACAGTCTGATTCAACAGAACAATGCCAGCGTCACCCCCTCTTTGTCCCCATCATGTCATTCCTTCACAAGCTCAGAGAGCCTTGGATCCTGCCAGCCATGACATCACCAGCCCGCCATCTCAACACAGAGAGGGGCATTGTGTGCCCTGCATGTCCCCAGCAAACTCCCAACACACCTCGTCTCCCCTCACCTCTCCTCTCTCTCTGCGGCCCCTCCATTCCCTTAATTCTCACCAGAGATCATTTGAAATTGCTGCACAAAAAAACCAAACCAAAAAAAAAAGCAACTTCTAAATGTTGACATCACAAAGGCTCACAGGTCACTGTATTCTCCAGGATAGGCTGCCTGCTGATGGGCAGTTTGGCAAAAGTATTAACAGACATTATAATGTCAGTCTGCAGCCTTTTCAGCTCAGTTTAATTCCTGTGTAGATGAAGCTATGAAGAATTTGCACTAAGTGGAGGGTGAAGTTAATCCTGAATTTCTCCACTTTCGAAGTTTCTCTCATTTCATTGTGCACAGAAGGAGCACAAGCTGAGTTCAAATAGTCACCTTTCAGGTTTTTTCCCCAAAAAGGCCAGGTAGCCTCGCAAACCATATGGGTCGAGTGATTTTATTTAAACCAGACATGAAGAATTCTTTCAGCGTAATTGACTCTTTTGGCTTTTTTTTTTAAAGGTATCTGAATACAAGTTTTATTGTTTCCATGGCAACATGGGAACACGATGATGCTGAGCTGCCAGTGCTTAGTGAAACTATCCCTCCAAAAGAAATGAGCGCAAAATCAAACACTCGGCTGACTCATAAAAGAAAATGTTGGTGTAGTGTACAGAGATAAGAAATAGTACAGATACATCTTCTTACTCTAATGCAACATTCTGGTGTCACTTGTAAGGTTAACTACAGCCAAGCTTTTATCTCTGAGGCGTCAGGAGCAGGTGTGTTTGAGGAGGCACACACAGACGCATGGCGTGATGTCCACGCTTCAGCAACGCATGAAGTATGCACACTGCAGCACACATGCTGTTTGCCTGCTGCTTTTTACCAGAAAATGAGGGGCATGGCCCTGCACTGCCTGCTGGCTTTCCTTGACAAAGGAGCAGAGGAATTTACAGTCTGGTGCCATTGTTATGGGACTGTATCTCCCAGGATAGCTGTATCTCCTCCCATCTTCCCTTAATGTTTCCCAAATTCAATTATCACCTCATGCTATTCCAGCACACTTCCTGTGCGGTGTGCATGTGGTGCGTGCCTGTGTACTGTGGCTCTGTTGCTATCATGTTCAATTTTTTATCTTTTAAAACTGAACAGGACACACAGATTTGCAAATTACAAGCAGAATATGATACCACAAGCAGCTCTGTTACTGTTGCTAGAATGCAGTTGTGCCATTTCAAGACTGAGAAGGAAACCTCCGCCATCTTGGCACAGCAAACTGTGGATGATTGATCATATGATTTAGGGATTTAATCCAATTTGAAGACAGCCTGCGCTGTGGTCTTAGGTAGAGTATGTCTTCATAGCATTCACTAGACATGGCTCTGTGCCTTGACACGACAAGAGATGCAGACAGTGTGAGACAGAAAATGTATAGGAAATAGAATTCATCTGAAACATTTCACTATTTCATTGGACTAATGTCGTGTCATCTGATTTAAAAATATAGACTACATGTTAAACTTTATTACTATTTAAATGGACAAATAAAGTTGTGGTCATAATACATATGAAGTGTAGTACTTGAGTTCAGCCACGGTCTCAATACTGGAATAAGTTTTGTCTCATAATCAACCTCATCTTTATTTCAAGAGCACAACTGCGGGGATATCACTAAATGCAATATTAGTGACACATATTAGCTACATATGTCTATGCAGTAAATGGTGTTTCAGGGTACTAGCTTCAGTTGCTTACCAGCTAAATTTTTGCTAGTGATACAAAAAGATGAGACACATGAAGCTGTGTAGCTTACGTGTATAAAGTCATGTTATATCAATGTTAATCAGTGCTAATATCAGCTCTGACATCAACGCTAAGGTGACACGCTATGGTAACCCATCTCAGTAATGCATCTCCAATTACGAAAAAGTTAAAAATTATTTAGACTGCTGTACCTAAGCTAATTGTAAGTTTGAATAAGTAGATAAAGATCACATGCATATTTACCAAACCGTTGTGCTTGTGTGTTTTGAGTGATTGTGAGTTCTGCTCAATCACTGGCTGTAAGATCCTTAAAAGAGCGAGTATTTTTACAATGTGAAGGTTAGAAAATTAACAGGTTTGGCCATATCATACCATATTATATTAATCATACCCTTGTCTATCTGTGTCAAAACATTGGCTGTCAAAATGCCCTTTCTGTATATGTATTGTTTTAATCCATTCATTACCGCTGTAATGTGGTACACAGATTTTACATAAATTTATCACATATTGATATTCATGCTGCCTTAGTCATGGTCATGATTTGGTCTCATCCCCTAAAAGTCTTCTTTGTCACTTAGTCTTAACGTAAGTGGTCTTGACTGCACCACTGGTATGAGGTTCATGAAGTGTTTCAAGATAAAACATCCGTGTTTCAGCTATCTCTGCTGAAAGTCATAACAAGTGCACAGAGCTATGTGTACTGCTCTACGTACACAGAAAATACAAGAATTAACCTTTCTCTTCAACTCACATTACAAGAGCAGTAGTGGTTTTTGATCAATATTGCATGAGTAATAACTGCTGAATATTAAATGACAAATCTGCAAGAGGGAAAATACCTTCAGCTTCATTCGGATCACAACCCTGGTGTCATGAGAATATGTATATATGGTATATGTATACCATCCTCCATTCTATGAAACACTACATTATTTATATGCATGAGCTGCCACTAACTGTTGAGAGTAACCTTTGAAGTTAAGTTCTGAGAGACACATAAACTGGCTGATGCTGTGGTTCAGTTCCACAATAGAGTCAAACGCAACAATTAAAGAGGAAAGTCAGAATTATTCCAAAGTGAAAGTGCATTCATGTGTAGATGCAACTCTCTGCTGTTCATTGTTATTCTCTGGCTGTGTTTTTGCTATGCCGACATCAAACGCAACACGAACATGCAGAGCGGCCTGAGACAAAGACAAAGAAGACTAGTATAAGCACAGAAAGCGCGCACACACAGGCGTGCGTTGCGTTGCGGCGTGACACACAGACAACAGCTGAGTGAGTCATAGGTGTTTCTGTGTGTCACTATGTCAAATAGATTCATGCTGAGATTGCTAGTAAATGGCACAGTGCACTGCAACTATGCTCGCTGTATGTCTACCTGTTCCTACGCCTGTGCCGTGAGGCGTGTGTGTGCCCTCATGTGTGTTTGCTTTGCTGTTTGCCAGATGTGTCACAGTGTGAGTCAGGTCCCATGAGTATTACTCTGCAGCAGTACTGCGATTCACTGCCTCAGAATAAAAAACAAATAAGTAAAATAAACGTGGTGGTAGACTGAGTGAGCATTCGTTAAAACACGTTTGACCGCTTTTGACCATGGGCAGCCCCCATTAATCTCCAGAGGTTGGCTATAGATGGTTAGAGTTGACGAGCAAGGTGCGGCGAGCTATGCCCTGCCTCAGTCCCAACGAGCACCTCTTCTCTGAGTGAGATTAATTACTGCATGATTCTGAGCCAATCCCTGAAACAGACGTAGACACAGATACTGTACATGCATCAAAAAAAAAAAAAAGCTAATCTGGGCACATAAAATGCAACACTGTCTACATAATTAATTAAAAGAGTGTCAAGGCAAACTACAGCCATTTGCACATGATCAGTCAAGAGCAGAGCGTAGGGTTGTTGCGAGTGAGGTCTGAGTTCAGACACATTCCACTAGCAGCGAAGCATTTCCCTCCAGTGGTTGTTGATTGCTTTCAGCTATATCCCCTGTGTCCAGGCCCATTGTCAGCTGTCCAAGGATGACTGGCTGCAGAGACACTCTCATGCTTCCAGTCAATACTGCCTTTGATGGAGAGCAGGGGCCAACGCTCTCCTCACCCATTTAGTGTACACACCCCACTGGGGGCAGCCAGACTACCACTGACACACAGACTAAAAACCACTGTCAACACACACACACATAAATACACAGAGGCTGATAAACACATTAAGGTAAGCACAGCTTTCGCATACATTCAAATGTAGAATACACTGTGCCTTAGATTTTGTTGAGCCATTTAAAAACTTATCTTTTAGATTTTGTTACATATTATTCCAATATTCTTTAACTAAACTAACATTTTGTGAATTTTTTTTATATTATCCCGTATTTATTACTTCCCTCATGTCCTGCCAGTCTGTTATTTTTCTCAGAGCACCCTTGAGGTGTTACTCATATCCTTATAGTTTAAGAGGCAGTTAAGCATATTTGTAATTGTAATATTTGTAGTTTAGGGATTAACTGTGTTGACATGTTCTAATATCATTCAGTTCATACAATACTATTTGAGTTGTGGATAGGATGTAAACAATGATAAGGTTATATCATATTTGTTTGTAGTTTAAAACACAATTAGTAGTAGCAGTAGAGTATTCATCCTGTTAATCAATTACAATTACAATATCGTAATTATCCAACATTATTAAAAACACAATTACAGTAATACTGTTTTAATGAATTGTACACTAACAGTAAATGTCTTACTATAAAACATATTTAAAGCAAAGCTTCTGTTGGGGACCTGTAACACCGTTGACAGTAAGTTAATGTGAAAATACAACAAAGTGTCTAACAATGTTGCATGTAATGAAATTAAGATATCAAGTTTGTAAAAGCAGATCATCCCCTTTGAACTTCATGCTATCATCCCTATCATAATAATAATTATTATAATCATAATTTGTAGCAGTGTACACACCCGATACAATATAGAATGTTTGTACAATTTTTTCTAGCCTGAAACACACTGCAGCATGTGAGGTTAATCAGGCAGGGAAGCAGCGGAGTTGGGTTTTGTTGAAGAATTGCTAAATTGTATCCTCTCATCAACTTAGGTAAATAAAAATATCTCAAAATGCTTGCTGACTGGTTTATATTGATTTTTATTTTAATCTGTGTAGAACAAAATGTCATTCACTTGCAGTATGATATTGACATCGGCTCTTTAGAGGGCATCCAAGTGTTCAGTGTAATGCCAACACAGTTTTCCATTTTCTAAACGTTGGACATGTTTCACTCTCAGGATCTAACTCACTCTTGATTAAACTCTGAGCTATTCTGTGAGACCAAATACATCCCATTCAGACAATCTTAAAGAAGAAACTTCTAAATCAATTTGCGTCTAAAATGTTGTTCTTTTGGTTTAAAGTGTTCTGGTGCATCAACATTGCTACGTTTTTTGTGCGACCCAGAAACACACATGAGGAGTAACATGTAGCTCTGGGTACATTGTAATTCAATCCAAACTGTGGCTCCTTCACCTTCATCAACTTTTTGATTTTTGGTCACAACACAACACGATGCATCCCTGTCTAGGATAAACTATTGCTGAAATGGCAGAAGCTTTCTTGAAACCTTTCAATCCTGGAAAGAGAAAGAGGGACTGTGAATGGCTCTGCATGCTTGAGCTTCCTGATGGACACATTTCTGTTATACAGGAGCAAAATCCCCAGATGAGGAATCAGCACAGTAGAAACACATTGCCATATGTTAGGCTGTGCAAAAAAGTACTGTGGTGATGAGTAAGTGGAGAAGTGTCACGCAGTATATAGCATGGAAAAAGCCCATACATTTGCTATATCCCTCTCCTATCAGCCTGCGGCTGTGAAATATGCTGGACGTGCCTATATTAGTTGTGTGCAGAGAGGCACTGCGGTCCATCCTCTCCGACCGACAGCGCTTTCTTGAAACAAAGCTCCCTGAAGACAGGAAATGCTGGCCTGAGCGGTTTTCAGCTGGAATGTGCATTTACGCTTTGGTGTCCATGACAGAGTCTATCCTATTGTCTAAAGGAGCCATCGTGGTGGCAGTGGAGCCTAAATGAGGCCAATAATGGTTCTCTGCTCGGTCCCCAGAGTCTCGCCTGTTTAAAAATCGATTCTCTGCTTGACTAGGGACAGGCTGGGAATAGAGAAAACTGGAAGACATGGAGAGGAAAGTGGTGTAAAGAAGAAGATAAGATAAGAAGATAAGATAAAGATAAGAAAAATTAATAAAAAGAAAAATCCTGCATGTGTTCAATTATTGATTTGTTGCTATGGTATAAATGACAAACAAAAACAAAAATTATCAAGCACAAATCAACCTTGATTTCCTCATTTCCTGCATCCCTTGACTGTTTCACATCACTGTAGATTATTTTTCTGTGTTTTCCTGGTGGTGTTTCGCGTCGTGTGGCTAATACTATTTGCCTGTCCTGTTCTCCAAAAGTAAACATTTAAATCAACATTAAGGAAATCCTCATGAAAACAACTTCCTTGAGCTGTATACATATAGGTTTAGGTCGACTGTGAATACATAAACCTTATGCACCAACAGGTAAACATAGCGGAGCCCGTGTACTGTACAGCACATTATCATACAACAGCACTGTGTTCATTCCTGAAGTCTTTGCACTGACAGATACTCTCAGCCTGTTTGTACAGAACAGTTGCCAATCAGATCAGAGCAGCAGCCTGAATATGTCACTGTTTGTTGTACTGCTGTTTCCGTTTATCTCAATTTATGTCTTCTCATCTGTACATAAAAGTTGTATATTTATGTTTATTTTTTTTAGTTGTGTGCTATTGTTTTTGGGATTGCGTGTTAAGAGCTACAACTGGAGCTAAATATGTAATAGCACATATGGCCAGGAAAACCAATTCTGCTGTAAATATGACAAAGTAGACATATTTTCAAAAAGGTTCATTTTATATCAGAAAAAAATCCTGAAAAACTGCCCCTTTTCATTTTCAGCTCCCTGGATTGTATCTTACTCTGGGGTTGTATGTTGCCTGTCTGTCCTGGGTTATGATGACTAGGCAGCGGATCCTAAAGTAACCACAGAGAATATTAACTGAAGGTTTGATTTTGGAGGAAAGATACTACAATCAATGAATCAGGAAGCAGAAGATAGACATCGCCTCATGTTTCATCTCAGCCATTAAACTGTTTCACACATTACTACGAAACAGTGACTAGAACTTTATGCACAAAAGCTTTAAGATCATTCTGATGAAACCTGGCAACAAATGACTCTTAGTGATGGATTATTTCTACCGACTCAATAAAACTTTAAAAAATGTTTTCACTGATTTGGAGAAAATGAGCTCAGCAGATTCATAAAACCACAAAATATCATAATCCATGCACTGAACACTGTGGAGGTCTACTATATAAAAATGTGCATAAAGTCAAATCATTCTGAAAATGATCCGACAAGATCTCATTTCCACATCAACTTCTACAGAACCAAAATGTAACAATACAATACTGTAATTCACTCTGTTCACGCCAGAAAAAGAAACGCGCTCAGCACAAATATATGCGGCGTAGCAACTTACCGAAGTGAGCGTAAACCTGCCACAGACTCGCAGTGAGGTGGAAAAGTCTCCTCTCCTACTTTGTTGCCTATAAAGAGCCCACGATGCTGTCGGTTTTGGGAAAGAAAGATATATGGGCTTCATCAGCAACTGAACCAATGACAGCAGCTTGTGGGTGGTGCAGAACAAAAGCTACAGCCAACCGAAAACGCCAAACACACAGTAACAAAGAGAGGAACTGAGGGTTTATGAAGCCCTGATGAGGCGTTATTGAACGATTGATATCACACACTCACTGAGAACGGGGTGGATGGGGGCAGGGGGATGAGGAATCACAGTGAATGTTTTATTCAACATGTGCTCACCTCCATATCTGCTCTTATTTACACCCCACTTCACTTCAGCTGTGTGTGAACCACAGTCATTAACCACATCTCAGTGACCTTCAACCATTTCCTGTGTCTCCGGCACACTCACCTGTTTGTCTCAACCTGACACAATGGGCCTCCAAACCTACCAGTAAGCTGAAGATCCAGTACAGTACAGTACACTGTATACTATACTATACGATATAGACAATAAATACTCCATGCAATCTTACCATCATATTTGCAGTTACAAGTTGTGCTTTACAATTAATGACTGTAATAATAAAGCTGTTAATGTATATGCAACAACAATGTCATACAAGGAAAGATACTGGATGGATCATTGCTTTGTCGTGTCTGTTTCTCTTGACTTTATATGGGACGCTAGTTTTCTAATGTTGCAGCCAAAACAATCTGGCTCTACTCACACACACACGCATGCACGCACACACACACACGCACACAGAGAGAGAGAGAGAGAGAGAGTAATATATTGATTGTTCTTTTGACCATTGCTGTATTTATTTTGCGGTGCAGCTGCTGAGGGTGTCAGAGAGGGGAAAGGGCCCTGCGGGGAGCAGTTCCGTTATCTCAGACGGAACCTTATTACAGGTTTTGTGTGAACAGAAAAATAACTGTAAGACAGTGAATCTGTGTGAATGTGTGTGTGTGTGACAGAGAGAGAGAGTGTATGTGTATACATTGCTGCTGTGAGGTTACCCAAGGATTTCTCAAAGGAATATCGAAAAGGCTTTGTCAGTTGATATCCTGACCGATGAAAAGGCACAGCGCTTCACAGGCCATGTGTTCAGCATATTTTGTGTGGCTTATTATAATTAGGTCTACAATTCTGTCACATTACTGTCATATGATAGCAAAGCACTGCAAAGGCAGCCAGAAATGAGCAGGCATACTGGGATAGTGTGGGTGAAAGTCCAGTCAGCTCTCTTTCTCTAATTTCCTGACACCTTTACAAGGCCTGGGCAAGCTTGTCTGCACTGGTGTGAGGACGGAGGGAGAAAAGGAAGAGGGGAAGAGGGAGGAGGAGAGGCAGAAGGGAAAGGGAGAGAGAGAGAGAGAGAGAGAGAGAGAGAGAGAGAGAGAGAGAGGCATGGCAGGGGCTGCAAGCAGAGGAGAAGTGCCAGATCACTGCTGGAGCCAAGAACAGGACTGTACTGGGCCTGTGTGTCAGATCAGTGTGCGCGCACACACACACACACACACACACAAGCATATGCAGGATGAGCAGACACATAGATGACACTGACCTTCGACAAACACACTGCAATGTCAGAGTTCACACAACTGAGACAGGAACACTTACTGATTATCCCGTGAACATCCACTATACTTACTATAAAAAGCAGTCATCCTGTTTCTGCCTGTTTAGGATGTCTGCTGTCTCTAAGTTCTTGCCTTGTGTGAGCCTGAAACTCAAATGGACTCGGTTTCCTGACTAATGGCACCAGCATCCTGCACACGATGTGAACCTACATCAGAAATGGCTGTTCCACACAGTGCAATATTTATGACAGCCCCGCTACTCCCCGGGGACTCATTGCACCATAACACAGACCACTGCAGCTGACAAAATAACAGGGCAGAGTGTTCTTTTAGGAAACAACAGAAACACCTCTGGTTCTCCTGTTGCCTCTTACTGCTTCTCTGTCTCTCCTTCTCCCTTGCCAATTCTCACATGACCTCGTCTGCATTTTTGTCTTTTCTGTCTTTATAGCTTGGAGCTTGGGCCATCTGAGTGTATTTCAGAGACAAGTTGACAAGCCAAGCAACAGAACATTGAGATAAAGTCCCTCCTCTCTTTCTGTGTGTGTGTGTGTTTTTTTTTTCTTTTTTCTGTGGGCTAGTCCACTGAGAGATCACGGCTTACAATTTCACTGTTGTGAGCACATCTGATCTTGAAAATTCTGACAACTGTCTTACAAGTAACGGCCTGGCTCTGAGATTTTCAACATCTATGTCTCCAAGGAATGCTACATCGGTGATTCACTTTCCGAACCAATTTTACGAAAAAGGAAACGATTAAATTACACCTCTAAATGCAATTTTATCCTGTAAGACAAGGCAATTTGCCAAGACTAATCTTGAGTAGTGTGTGTGTGTGTGTGCATGTGTGTGTGTGTGTGTGTCACAGACAAATACTGAGGAGAAAGAGGCCATGTTTCTCTATTCATTTGTGTGTACTCTGTGTACCCGTACTGGAACCGTTTACGTCTCACCTCTTCCTTGTCCTACCAAGATTTACCCAGAACCAATGCACAGAGACAGCTGAGAGAACGATTTCATTGTGGCCAGTGTGGCCTACTCACCCTGTGTTATGACAAAGCTGATGGCAGCATGCGAACTGAGAGGGAAAAACCTAATACAAATAATACCCTGAAAAATACCCTGTTTCCAGGTTTGTTGCCTACCAGAATTGATCATGTGAGAAATAATCAACATCATCCAGTCTGTAGTTTCTCCTGATGGGTCTCATAGACACATTCACTTACACCAGCAGCTGAGAGGACAGAAACTCCTCCAAACTTAATGAAACAAGTCATTTGTCACTGTCTTTCGTAGCGACCCATGTAAACATCTGTTTTATCTGGTGGCCATATCAGCACAATAACATCAAAGGTCTATCAAAACCATTACAAATGAATGTTCTTAAAATTCATACAAGCATTTTCTTCTATCTCTATGATGAAGGTTTGGTTAAGGCAACTAAAACAACTTGTTCAAGATAATGGGAAGATCACACTCTCTGTAAGTTAAGAAAAGACTCATAAGAAAACAACACTGTAACACAGTCTCCCCACGTCCACCTTCCATCCTGGTAGACATTGTTTACATGCCCACAGGAAGCTCTCAGGATCTTATGTATTTCTGTTTAATTCCTGACTAAATAAGCAAACCCATGACTGTCATTGCACTTTGACTCAGATATTGTTAAATCCGGACACATGCATGGAAGTACACAACATGGACCTTTTCCCAAAAGAGCTCCAGTCACTAAGAGTAGTAAGAGGACACAGAAAAATACAAAATCATTCAGAAAAACTAAAACTTGATCACTGACTACAGACCAAGGAGTTAATGTTTGTATGGTTAATTCAACAAATCATCTAAATTAAACAAAAAAAGTACAACACGAATAAGCCACTAGCGAAAGGCCAGCGTCTCTGTTTCACAAATAAAACTGATATTCCACCGCTGTTGTTAAGGTCTGCTCAGGCACAAATGACAGGTTGGTTTGGGAAAGCTTCGTTAATTTAAGTCGTCACGGTTACGGGTTAGTTACATTAAAGATTGATTATGTTCAAAGTAAGAAAAGAAACCAAAGCTGACTGTAAAAAAGACAGGATAGCAAGACCAGCCACTTGTGTTCGAGATCAACATTGTTGTCCCATCCATTCACCTCGACGTCCTCCCTGTGTGGACTTTGTGGCTCTACAGCAGCATCACATTACTTCCTCCTTTGTTCTGGAAGGACAAGAGTCATAATCACTTCAGCCGCTAAAGGGCTTTGTCATTTTGAACGTAAACAGTTTTGGCCATTTGCTGAAACATCTGATGCTCTATTTCTTGGAAGAACACTTTATTTGGATACAATGATTTGTGTATGAAAGTGTCATAATAAAATACAGTTTCCAATATTATGGAAGTGAAGTACTTACATGCATGTATAGTCAATGAGTTCTCAATTCTGCATTCCAACTAAAAAGATTCCTTTTAAACATATGTGCTATTTCCAGTTTCTTTGTGTTTACCATCCTTCGAAGTCCCTTTGTTCCCTCCCTTTGTCAGAGACTGATTCAAAGCCAGTGGAGCTAGCTGTGCAGCATATGAAAACAAGCTTAGGTATCTTCTTTCAGTTTGCTCTCTTTTTCTACTTCTGTTTTTTCCATCCTTTTCCCCCACTGATTCAGACACCCTGGTCATTTTGCAAGACACACACACACACACACACGTCTAAATACTGTAATTGCCGACAGGTTAGCATTTCAATCGACAGTCAGAGAACAGCTGAAGAAAGAAGTGGTGTTTCTGAGAAACTGCCTCCCTCTCCTGCTAACTTTGGCCAGACAGAAGTTAGAGACTAAAGCCTCTGCTATGTGTTGAGAGAGTGATAGTGTGTACAGCAGATATCAGTGAGGGCTTGTCAGTGGAGGTGAGCTCAGGTATCTGTTGTTGTGTATCCTGTAGATCCCCACATTAATATCTTCACCGTAAGTCTATTTTGTCCTCTTATTTGACTCGATGGTGTTTTCTACAGCTGTCCCGTTGTCCGCCTTTGTCATAACAATCAACAAAGTTACAATTTCAAGTTAACAATCAGTTATTAGATGTATTTTTTACTTGCTCATTTATAGCAGTCCCTGCACACTGAAATTGCATTGTAAATATGCTGGATTAAGCTCAACAGCTATTTTGCCCCATAATCTCAGCGTAACTAAAACTGACAAACTGCGTACATAATGAAGTTACAATATAAGTCATTAGTACTTTAGGTAATTATTACATCATCATTATCCTGCCAATACTTGATCTGCATGTACTGTGGAGCCATTAGTGTTTTAACTAGCTGGCTGACATGAGTAAATCATCATTTTACAAAGGAGGGGATATAATAAAGTCCAACATGTGTTCCATTCCCCGTGCTGGCAGGTGTGCATGAACACTGTCTAATAAAGGTCGGACCTCTGCCCTGCGCTACATTTCATTTAAAGCTCATGATTTATTGGGACAATTCTGTTAAAAAGACATTCTGGAAACAGATTTCAGACAGTGTACACCTTGTGTGGCAAGAGGTGAAATATAATTTTGTTTTGTTTCGTTCACCTTCTAAAATGCCACACCAAATCATCTACTTTACATTTGCACTGCTAACTTCTGCATCATCACCGGGGATCTATCATTTTGACCTAAGCGGAAATGCCCTAAGAGTTCAAGCTTGAAAGTCTTCAAACCAGCATATAACTGCCACTGGGCTAATTTGTGAGATGGAAAGCTGATTTATTGCACACGTTTGGATGTTTTGAAGTGCAGTTAATCAAACAGTATTCTCTCTGTGCTGTTTATTGTTCCTTTATTGTCAATCAATGTGACAAGGAGGAGATGGTCTTTTAAAACATGACCCTCCTCCAAATATCAATTCCAATAGTCCAGTGATGAAAAGAATATGCATGCGTGTGTGTATGTGCATGTGTGTGTGTGCACGCACATATCGGTTAGTGAATTAATGAATTAGCTGCGTGTCCTCAACCCTTTCTGCAACAGGGAAACAAATCACTGACCTGTCCGTTCTGCAGTGATCTGGGCCTTCATCAGGTGACAGACGTACTGAAAGCTTCTATTGCTCGACACTGCCCTGTATTCCACATTTATGTTATTATTATGCGATTGTATGCATCTGTGCATAATTGAACATTTTGAACCCTTGAGCCAATATGCCTCAAATGAATCCTCAGCGCCCACATCAAAATGATTATTTCTAAACAAACCGTGTTTAATCGACTGCGTGCCTCCGCAGCACTCTCCATCTGGAGGATGCTGTGTGACAGCTTCCCTTAAATTACAAATATCAATCTGCCACAGTGGGAGCTCAGCTCCCAGTGGCCTCATGGGGGTCCTCGTCAAAGCAACCAGCCTTCAAAACAAAGCCATCAAAACGCTGCGCTCGCTAGATGCTTTGTTTGGAGACAATCATGTTCTTCACTTGATCACAATTCTCCTGAAATGACCAGATACCTGAACAAGAAAAGACTTGTAGTACTCAGAGCAAGGTTAATGTGTTAATGCTAAAGTGATATTATATAGGAAATAGCAGCTAAGACGAAGATTCTGTAAGGAAGCTGAATTGAAGTTGGCCCAGTGTGTGGTTCTGGGCCAACTCTGTGTGGCTCCACCCCTCTATCCCTCCACGTCAGGGACCGACAGACGCTAGCACCAAGGGCTCCCAATCTGCTGTGTTATCAGCAGCAACTCTCCCAAAGCGTGTTCCCCCTCCTCATCACCGGCTGTCTGCCGCCAGCAACACGACCACTTACACTCCATCCACCCGCTCAGTGATACACTTCACCGCAGGATCGCCTTCGAGTGCTCCTTGGGAAAGCAATGGGTCTGCGGGGTGGCCTAATTCAATCAATGTTGGGGCCAAACACACGCATCCTTCATCACTAACACAGGACCAGTCCAAAAAGACTCTCTACCAGACTCTCTACTCTCTTCCTTCTTACTCGATGACCATTAACTCACAAACAGCGTGCCTTGCTGTGATCTCTCTGGGTACTCAGTGGCTGCTATCGTGTGAAAATATTTTTATATACACTGAATCATGCACATACATACATAGATACTGAACAAAAGTAATCACTGAAAAGGAATGCAGGCAATTATTGGACACAAAGTAGAAGTCATGGCTCCCCCGCGGTTAATTTGATTTTCACTTGGGCTGTATATTAGTTCCCCAACTGTGTTTATAGCAGGCATGGCGTGCACACTGTGCATTATCACAGGTCCAATTAGATTTTTAACTTTAATAAGAACTCTCTGGTAAGCACAATTTTCACTTTTTCAAATTTGGAGTCTCTGTGGCACTTTACTCAAAGGCATATTTATAAAATGCCTCAGTGAGTATGAGTGTGGCTGTTTTACAACAGCTCTGCTTTGCAACAGAGAGAACATTAATACTGACAAAACTACAGCACTGCTTTCAAAATCTCTGTTCTTTTCTCTATACATATGTATATATAAATAACTTGTACTTTACAATACCATGTATACTGTGAACGCATTTGCATTTATTATAAGAGTACAGAAGTCTGAGAAGAGATAAATATTGTATAATTAAGGATCACGGCCAAACATAAGTGGTTCTTAACTTATTACAGTCCTGTTTGTCATATTGCTGGAGTACTTTCTGTAGTGTTGATTCATTTTCACAAAACCAACTCTCAAATGTCCAAGCCAAACAGCACTTCATGATGATCAGCTAATGGATTTTATCACCACTCAGTACACATGATGATGCCATATCATGCAAATACTGTAATGCAGGCCCAAAACTGAAAAACCCACAGGACACAGGATATGTAACACAGTATATACTGCGAGCAGTGCGGCAGTGGCAGTCATATTGTCAAACTTTTCATTCAGCAAAACAGAAGTCTAGGTGGACCAAACGATGAATCATTTTTCATTGTTTTCACAGATAAAGCATTCAATTGACACATGTCCTCAAAATTCATAAACAAAAAACCTATTCAAAACGGAATGATGACAAACCTTTAAAGATAAAAGTTCCCGATTTGTGCAGTGCGCCTTGATGTTAGTGTTTTTGGGGTCAGCGTGTTGTGAGAGACAATACATGCTTTCTGAGTGAGAATTCAGTGGTCAGTCTGTTTAACGAGCTTATTTCAAGTCACGTGTGATGTGTTTCGGTAGTTCGACTTGAGTTGCGACATACAAGCATGTGGGTCAATAGCTGCTCAAATATTTAAACATATTGAAGTCACAGTGAATTACTGCAGCCACTGAACCTTTCAACTTACAAAATGAGCCCAGAGTTGAACAAAGGAGCCGTCTGTTTCAGCACCACGGACAGTTCCTGTCATCTTCCCTGTGACGAGGCGCTGCTGGCAGCAGCGACAGCCTGCCAGTTTTATCTGCTGCACTTTGTAGCATCAGACAGGACTGACTTTACGAATTCATTAATGGAAGGCCCGGTGCTCATAAAAATTGCGCCGAAAATCCAAAGTGACACACAGACATATTCTTTCATGAAGTTATATTGTCTAACATGATAAACTGGGAATGTGGCTCACCTCCAACTGGCCTCTGGCACGTCGTCTCTGCCAGCACAAATAGATATAGGTCACCTAACAAACTAAAAAAAAAACGCTGCTCAGATTAACTGTATATTAACGGCATGTCTTCCTAAACTTAAATCGTACGCCCCCTCCCTCTTGTGTGTGTGTGTGTGTGTGAGAGAGAGAGACAGACAGAGAGACAGAGAGAGAGAGAGAGAGAGAGAGAACCTACTTTGACACAAGCATGCGCTTACTTCTAGCACATGTTCAAGGCGAACCCACCAGCCACTGACCGACAGGCCACCAACGATCTCTTTTCAAAACGACTTGTAGCAGACTCGAGCAAACATAACATAAAAACAACAATAAATAAGGCTGACAGTTCCAGAGGGTGGCCACTACGGCTCAAGGGGGTCCGGCATTTGTGATCCAGGAGCACTTCCAGAAATAGGATCATCATCAATCATCACTCAGATTCCTGCGTCATGCGTCGGCATTCGCGCGGTTCCACCCAAGAGACCGCGCTGTTTGTCCCCATGGGAAACTCGTACAGTAGGTCGAAATGGCTAAGAAAGCCAAGGCTGTGAGGTTAGCGCTGGTGGATCGTGGAGCTGTCGTTCCAATTTAATTGAATGAGCGTGACAATACGGAACAAGATTTGTCGGGGCATTAAGAAAAAGAGCGTGCGTGTGCGCGAGTTTTCGCATCTCTTGTCTGTGTCTCGACTCTGCTATTGCAGTCAACCACTGTGTGTGTGTGTGTGTGTGTGTGTGCGCGCGCGTGTGTTTGTGTGTGCGTGAGAAACACAGAGAGATAGAGAAGGCATAAATAAGTTCTTTTAGTGGCGCAACCATCCAAAAACTTGAGTCTATTTTATTGTAAAATCGGCCCAATACAACCAGCTGCATGTCCTTTGTATTAAGACAGATCTGTTCATATAATAAGGCTTACTGGTAGAATACCTTCAGGAAAAGCTGCCGCTTCGTTTACACCTTTATCTAAATCCTCTCCTTAGTAAGCTCCAGCGAGCCCGGCGGGCCGGTGTGTGAGACTGCACTGCAGAGGGTTCCTCCGGCATCTCCATTATTGAAATCATGAGCAAACATATCTGAGCCAAATATAGAAAATATGAGCACTCAGT
The DNA here is from genome assembly GCF_020382885.2 of Scatophagus argus. Classification (NCBI taxonomy): domain Eukaryota; kingdom Metazoa; phylum Chordata; class Actinopteri; family Scatophagidae; genus Scatophagus; species Scatophagus argus. The sequence continues at coordinate 8,104,210 of NC_058503.1, read as the reverse complement.
CCAAAAAAGAAAGACACTGAGATTCCCTGTCACACTGCGGCACATACCATTAGTTTAATTATTTATTCAATGCTTTCCTGAATGTTGAATCTTCTAATAATCTATATCCGGCTTCATCTCAGCACCTCAGTAGTGGCAGGTGCTAAACTTCTCGTCCTTAAAGCGTTTGACCGGCTCTTAGCCGTTTTAAACTGATTAATATCGCATCTCCACCACTGTGGGGTTTTTGTTCCAGTATAACTGCTGCAACTATCCGAGAGAAAGCCAGAGTCACAGGCGATCAGTTCATTGCCGCATTAACTGAAGAACCAGTTCAATTTGGGTACACGAACTTCATCAAATGCTCAGAAAAGCACTATTATGTCGGAAAGCCAACAGGAAAAAAACTGGCCTACCTTCAACTCGATTCCAAAATGGTACGACGCAATTTGTCAGTCAACAGGGAAGGCTTTGGACATCACAACTCCAGGTCAATAGAGAAAACACGTTTCCGTAAAATGGGTGCAAGCCAGTGATAGTCTGTGTTTCAGCGAGGTCACCCATTCAGCCAATCGTCCTGTTTAAATCCAAACAGAATAATGGAGATCTTGTCTCTGTCCTTTGGGGAAGAAGTGCGCCAAGCGCTCTCCTACGCAGATGTGACTTTGCGCGCTTGAAATAAAAAGGGATTATGGGTAGAAATAGGGAAAAAAAATACTACTACAGCCAATAAAAAAACCCAAAAACAAATGATATCAAAGCGAGTGGGGGCGAAGCTTACAAATGATCACAACCCCCCCTCCCCAAATCTGACAGCTGACTTTTACGCAAATCGTGCTCAATTACTGATCCTCTCCTGGGTACTTCACCATCTCAAACGCACTGGCTGGTGCGATCCCCACTCAGCAGCGCCGCGGTGGAGATGGGAAAAAGAAATGTATGGATATAATGGCCAGATCCAATGGGGGGTTTCCTCCACAGCTCCGCTCTGTAGTTGCAATGCACACGACAAGAAGGATCTCTCCCCGGTCCTAGTGCACCACACACCGTCCTCCGCTGGCTCTAACACATGCCGCGGCTGCACCTGCACTCTGTCACTCTCATCGATTAAACAGTGAAATGGATGAGGGGGAAAGAAATTCAAGCAGACAACTATAACTCAACTCAAAGCTTCAACGCTGAACAGAACGGGATGTGCAAAAATGGTTCTCATTTGTTGGAGGAGGAAGAGGGGGATGAGAAAAGAAGAGAGAGAGAGAGAGAAGGAACAAAAAGAAGGGGGTAGACGTGAGAAGGGGGGAGAGAGAGAGAGAGGTTGAAAAAACAGAAGAAATAGGCTTAAAATTCAACCCTCAGTACAGTTTTTCCCACATACTGCTGCTGTTTCAGAGAGCAGAGGGCAGAACAGAGCTTAAATTGAAGCCTGAATTCCAAAGTCTCATTCATGTTAAATGTCTGTGCAAATCAAATGATTCAGTGCAAGACAGGACGGGGTCGTACTGAATGGCATTACCGTTTTAAGATGAATACATCTAGCTGTGGCATGAAGCAAAACCCAGAGGGGATTAACATCATGATGACTATGAAAATAAAGCAAGCTGAAGCTTTGAAGCATCACAATTAGCAAGTGATCGAAACATCCTGACAAAAGTTGTTTGCGGTAGCCCAGATCCTTTAAACTAGTCAGAATGTGTCCACTTTTCACCCAAATGATCTCGACTTGTGCTCAACAGACCTCCCATGCAGCCTTCTAAGAACACACAGGCAAAACAACTTCCATTTGAAGTAACACTGGGAAGACTTTTACTGAAATAGTGGTATTATAATCCTGCAATATAAAAGATGGAGTCCTGTAGTCATAGAAATCTGTTAGGTCACCTGCTGGCCACAATCATAACCTCCAGAGTTTGCTGCTGCCCTCCTACAGAGGGAATAAATCTCAGCCCACTGCAGTAATGGCAAATGTAAAAAAAAAAAAAAAAACAACAAGATCAATGATATATATACATAAAATCTATGACTTGTGTCCATATACTCTAATGTAAAAATGCAAAGATGCTCAGATGTAGCAGGAGATCAGTCCAATCAGACGTACCATCCAAACACCAACAGAGTTCCAACAAAGCAAAGTGATGGACCTTTGTAAGACTTCTGTTGTGTTAGGGCTGGTCTCCTGTATTATGTCTCCCTGCGATCCCTCCTTGCTCCTTGAAGCAGAAATAAGAGTCCTGGAACCCACCATTGTACATTGAGTCCAGTGACATCACATAATTCCCAGCATAGCTCTACCAAATTTAACCTGAGCAAAGGTCAAATCTGCTGGATTTTAATAGAACATCTGCGTGGGTCTGCAGGCGCGAGAACAAGGATTCTGTTCTTGTATTCATCTCCACTTATGGCTTAGTATGAGCTATCAGTGGTCATGATACATCAGATACATCCTGTTTCACACACACACACACACACACACACACACACAAAACCAAAGGTGAATACTACATTTTATTATATTTTATACTATATTCCGTCTCTGTCTTCTGTTTGAGGTGTGACAAGTTGGAAACAATTCACTTTGCTATAATAGAAAACATCGGTCTTAATTCAACCCAAGCTAAGCTGAGCATAAAGTTTTTTTAGTTCAGTTTTTATCATAGAGGGTAATAAGTCAAATTCAAAACCTTTATTTATTTATTTATTTTTTTTGTCAGTATTGATATTCAGTGTTCTGAAATCAGTCTCAGTCATATGACTCAAAGACCATGCTACAGGAACCATATTCCCTCCTGGAAGTCATTTTTGCCTCTATAGTCTATATGTTGATGTCCAAGTCATTTCCTTCATTTCTAAACTCTACAGAATCACGGATCCATCAGTTGAAAGGCACACAACGACAACAAACTCTCTTTTCAAGCCTACTGTTTGTTTGGTAGAAAGTATTAAGGAAGTAATAAAAACTGTCCACAGCATGTTCTGTGGGTTAGCTGGAGGGACAATGATTTTGGAAATAGAACATCTCTTCCCACTGCATTACTTGACAATGCTGCGAACACCACAAATAAAATTCCACTCACCTGTGCCAGCTTTCAGACAGCTAAGGACAGATGGAATTTTTTTCTACATAAACACAAATTCATGATGATTTGTGATATGTCATTCTAGAATACACTGAGATTGTTTTCTTAGTAGAGTTTTTACTAGCACACTGCAAAGTCTGATTACTGAAAATGTTATGTGATTAAAAGTACAGATATAGGTATGTATGTACTAAATGTTCTTAATAAAAGTACTTAGAGCAGAAAATGTGTCCTGAGAGTTTTATACAATTATGTCACTGGATCTTAATTACTTATACATTAATGTGACGTCACATCATTTTGCTGTAAAATGTACTTATTTTACACCACTGGACATCGCGTCCCACTTCAAACATTCACATAAACAGTTTTTGCTGACAGAACAACTTGTTTAAGTCAAAAGTCAAACATGTATATCAACTAATCCACCCTCATGCCCCATTGTAGCCTTTCGATTTTGACTTTTGAGGATTTTCTTTTGCTTACCTTAGCTCTGTGTTAAATATATTGCGCTGACAAGCTGCAATGCAGGAAAGCTGCTTAAAACCAATTCGTTTTCCATTCCATTTGTTTTCTTAAAATAAAATAAAAATGGAAGCTGATAAGTGAGTATTCATTTTGGATGTTGTTGTCATTCTGGATGTTAGTTAAGGACACATCAACCTGTTCCAAATGGTAGTTATCTCAATTATGGGGTTGTTCAGCAGGCTTACATGTTGTTTATCAGGTAAAGTACTGTCAGAGAGCCGTTCCACCATTCTTTATCAAATCCCATCAGGATCTGTGGTGTCTGTAAGCTGGATGGGAAAGAAGAGGGCTGTCTTGTATAACCACACTTGCACAGGGCTCAGGAAACTCATCACAGACTTATCTGCCTCCACACTTTTTCTTTTCAGAGTATGAGTAGGTACCTGACCATTATCCGTCATGCAGAAAATATAGAACTTGACTGATATGATATAAGGCCTCCTCTTCGTTCCACTCACTTGTTTGCTGGCTCACTCACTCACTCGTTCACTCACTCGCTCACTCACTCGCTCACTCACTCACTCACTCACTCACTCACATTTTGCTGTCTGCTGAATATTCAGCAGCTAAATGGCGCATGAGTGATGCCATAGAAACAGCTGAGAGATCACAGGGCCCCATCACATCTTACTCCCACACTTTTTTTTGCCTGCCTGTGCTGCGGCATTGTCCAGTCTTCTTCTGCTGATTGGCTTTCCACAGCAGCCTCTTTGACAGTACAGTAACAGCTCCTTATAGAGGCTTCGACTAATTTCAAAAAGGGACCAACTTGGCTTTAAAGAGCCATATCTTGAATTAGCATCATGTCCCACTTTCCTCACACAGGCAGAAATAGACTTTGCATTAGAATGCAATCAGATCAAAAAAAAAAAAAAAAAAAACAACAATTAATTCTTTGATAAGAAAAATAATGTGAATTGTCACTGAGAAATAGGCTGCACTAGAACAAATGTAGCCATAGGTTGTGGAACACAGACAAATTGATCCTGACATAAAAATCTTCACTGCTTTGTTTTTGAACATTGTTTGAAGTTTTAATTTAACTGGATGACAACTTTTTGGTGCATTTAAACTCTACGTTAAACTAATCCTAATGAAAAGTATATGATGTATATATGGGGCTGCTCATGTTGAGACATCACAGTTTAACTATAAAGAACCCTTAACCATCATTCAGACATTTAACCTTAAACCTGTATTACTTTTTTTTCGTTTTTTGAGGTACAACCCTGATATCACCTGTCAGTGAACATGTTAGTAAACAATTGTCTATTTAGTCATATAGTAGACACAGTGCAACATTACCCTTCATTTGGAGTTTTACTTCTGTCCAGCCAGTGGATGACTGATTCGACATAATGACTTTATTCACTCTCCTTTTGGCTCTGTTTTGGTCTCCACTATCTCCTGAGGGGAATGCTTTTAGCTACAAAATGCTCCACTTTGTTCACCAGCTAGTGACTAATTTAGTCTCTTTGCCAACTGTTAAGTACAGAGGGAATGTACTGTGATTTTCTATTGATTTTTGAAAACATCTGTCTGGAAACAGTATTGAGAATGAACCAAAACACGAGCTAAAAGAAATTAAAATGCTCTGTAGAGCTGAGGGCAGCAGCAAAGAAGGGTGATAGCTTTCTGTTGGTTTGACACACTATAGACAGTGATGATGAAATCCATTGTTAATGTAGAAATATGGATAAAAACAGCTTTAAGTGTTCTCAGGTAGGAAGTCAGTGAGGGATCATGTCCCAGCAATTCCAGCATCTCAGCATAACAAAATAATTCTCCGTCTCTCATCGGTCTGTTTCCTTTCTGTCTGTCTACTCTGTAATCCACACACGCACATGCCTGGACATACACACACACCGACAAGCAGATGTTTCACAGAGTGTGCTGACTGATACATGCCCATTGCCTAATTGCAGGTTTATGAAATCTGCAGGTTGCGGGTGCCAAGCAGTTTCCAAATGGATGCCAGGCGGTTGCCGTGACAGCAGGTCGTGACCTTCTTGTAATTGTAGAGATGATGCCATTTCCCCTGCTCATCTGGTATGCACATCTGTGCCAGCAAAAACCACTGACAGCCAGAGCACACAATTGGGGAAAAAAAACAATGCATCACAATGAGAATCAGTTTATCGTTATCAGTCCCTCAGAGGTTTGAAAATGTTAATTCATTTTCATCCTTACCTTTACACTTAGTTCTATCGACAGCTGATACTGCTACTGTCAACATGTACATCTGTGACCTTGAAAACATAAAATAACAACTCATGTAAAAAATCTATTTGGAGACATCTTCTTGTTCTTAATTATTTTGCTGTTTTGGCCATGTTGTTCATCCCCATGATGGGATGATAACGTCCCTTGGCAACTGGCATACAGCTTTCCTGATCAAAGTGGCATCTTTCCATATCACAGTGCCATGACCTTTGAGCTGGACTGTGCGGCGTTTGATGCTGTAGTGTGAAACCGATCAGCCGGTCCACTAGAGAGGACTCAAATGCGGAGTCTCACATTGAAAAAAAGAGAAAAAGAGAGGAGAGGGTTAAGGGGAAGGCAAGTAGGACACACAGGGCTGGTAGATTCAGAACATCTTGTCTGTCTGAGCTTTTGCAAGAATGCACCACCCACTGCTTGATGTTCACAGTCTAAAAACACTCCAACGTGTAAGAGCTATTGTGGCACTGGGATGAGTTATGACACAGAAAGTCTCAGATCACTGCCTACATGTTTGATATCTTAATGGGATGTTTTTTAAAGGTTTAGCCAAAAATGTGAAAGTTTCCATCTGCTTGTGGGTTCCACTATACTTTAATATAAAATTACATTTTTTTGTGCATAATAGATTTTATTATTCTTACTCTTACTTTTATTTTTGACAGTGTAAGAGACTCAGTACAATGCAATACACTACATTATCACCATCTCCTGGATTTGCAAAAGTGTTCCCTCCAACAAAGATGGGGCTGAGAAGAGCAGAAGGCTTCTCCCAGCCCTGTGGAATGAGAATCAGTACTGTGTCTATGATTTTGACTTGTGTAGGAGATACCCTCAGACAAGCAGGACAAACAAAGTGATGGTAAGGATACAGCTGCAGGAAAAGTGACAAAGTAAAAAAAAAAAATAATAAAAAAACATATATATATATATATATATATATATGTATATGTATATATATAAAGTAAATGAGTATTATTAAGTTTTCCACAGAAGGGACTCTCCATAAGCAATACAAGATATGGGTTATTCCCTAAACACACCAAGAATTCACAATGTGCTGCACCTCAGTGATAGGAAATGTTTGATCAGCATATATTTACAGGCTTACAGTTGAGTTTATATAAAGTGTATTTTGTCATGTATGTGACTATGAAAATGTAATTCTCCTCTTTGAGGTCAGTCTCTCACTCCATGTTTTTAATCACAACTAAAATTGCTTTGCAAAAGGACCTTTCAGGGATTATACCTGCATCAGTCCGAGCAATTTCGATACCTTTTTTATTTTACTTTGTGCTGAGAGTTTGTGAGAATCTACAGTGACAGTTGCAGCAATGTTCAGCTTAGCTTATTTCCATGTGCTGAGTACTGCTAAATTTTTCAACAGGGAACTAGATTTTCTCCCTCTGCAGCTCAGCAACAAACCATCTCCAACCCAGAGAAATTATCACAAGAACCAAGCAGAATGCTTTCAAAGTGGTGAGGGAGAGAGGAGAGCTCAGTAGAAACTCTGCTATGAACTCTCATTTGTTAGGGCCTGTGGTATGAAGTGCTGAGACAGTTAGAAGGGCTGTAACTGTACTGTAAGGCCTGCAAAATGTCTTCAGTTTCATTTAAGCAAAAGAAGTTGTTTAAAACAGATTCCCCAACACTATTGTGTCATCATCTTTTATCTTGATATGGCAGACTTGTTGGCAAAGATCAACATCATCATTCACTTTATGTCTCTGGCCAACTGAGGTATGTAATTCCAACATTCACTCTCTTTAAGCTCTATTTTTGGTCTCTACCACCTCCTAAGGGATATATCTGGTTCTTGAGCAGTTAAATTCTCCACTCTGTTCACCAGCCATTCACTGTATCTACTGCACCAGTCATATGGATTTCACATGGAAGTCAGGTCAGGTTCAAGTTCCATTCTATTACCGCAGGCCCTGGGTGTGTTTAACATTATGCATAATACCTGAGTGGATTGAAGAAGACCCAGCCATGATCAGGCAGTACTGAGCATGCACAAGCAAACTGCAAAGTACATCAGTGACCGCAAGGTGGTACCAAAGCGAGCAAGTGCCCCTGCTCAGGAGGTTAAAGGTCAGAGAGGTCAGAGGTCAGACTCATCTCAACCAGCACAGATGACAGCAAATAAACAATGCAAATAATATTAACAGCTGTGGCAGTGAACGAGCAATTATTATCATAGTTAAAAAGGGTAAACAGTAACTAACTAACCAGGTAACTAACTGCAAAGAGCTGTGTGTCATCAGTAGTTGGACTTCTAAAATGAAATAAGTTGATTAGCATTGCTGTTTCACTTAGATAGCAAAACCGAAAAAACCTGGATCTACTTCCACTAACATTACATTAAGAAAGACCCAACTTGTAAATTAACACAGTTTTTTCCATTGCAATAAGCTGTCAAATTGGTGTAGTTTGGATCTGTATCTCGTCATAGATCTGCACAGACCCTGGTCCCAGCTTTCAGCTAGGTTGCAGGTAGTACAGTTGTGGGTCGTTTTGTGGTTGGGTGTGAATTTTTGGAGCTATGAAGCTTCTTGGGACCATTTTTGGAGCAAAGAAGACTTCTAGGCCGGACAGTTAAACAATTAGCTGAACCTTGCTAAAGCTTTAGAAAGATGACATTCAGGTGGTAATTCTCAGTAGCTTAATCAGCACAAGCAACCCTTTTCACATTTTCATTGAAGTGTTGTTATTATAAAATATAAACAAATAAGTAAATAATATTAAAATAAATTTGTCTTATACATGTGTTAGATTATGTGGAAAACTGCACATTTTATTTTATATTCTTAAATCGGATATTTTGGTGTTGCAGTCTGACAAAATATGAGTGTGGTAACGATTGTTAAACACTTTGACCTTGGATGAGATTACATTAGATCGCTATCAAAACATTGTCTGTCTAGATGAATTTGAGATACAGAGTGAGTGTGTTTCATCAACACTGAGACACTTGTCAACGTCATTAGCCAGTCTCATTAGTCTCCCATCTAAACCTGAATTATACATCAAGCAGCCAATCAAGAGCCTGCATCCAGAGCCATCGTGAGAGCATTCTTGATGATTCCCAATGGAGGCTTTTCCTTTTAATCAGACAACTGTAGGATCAGCATTTTCCATCCACAGGAATACAGGGAAAGATAGTAAGAGAGAGCGAGAGAGGAACACAAACAGAGGCAGGGTGTAGGAATCCCACAGGCGCAGCAGTGTAAAGCTTCACATGTTCCCTATCCACATGCTTTTCACATATCACGTGTGCACAGTGGGGCTTATAAAAGAAAATTCAAATGATTATATTCTGGTTACCCACCACCGCTAGCCTCATATTCTCATCATTTAAACAGCGTGAAAATGCTGCTTATATTATGTTACACATTTGCATTGTTTCTTAACATGTGAAACCAGATACAAGCAAAGCCTGAGATTGTTGTGTTAATACTGGCTTTTAAATAGATGTAACTAATATAGATTTTCCACTGTCAGGCTGATTTATTTATCACAGCACATACAGTAAAAACAGCTCTACTTTTGCAGCTCAGATGTTAAAAAAATATAGTCATAAAAGTAAAGCATGTCACAAGACATTTTTTATCTCATGCCTTTTAGTTCTCTCTCTCTTTCAGCGCAAGGTTACTTAATAGTCTTTTAATCACGTAACTCTCTTCGGAACATCAACTTTGTCTGAAAACAATTGTCCCCTCCCTGTCCCTCCCAATCGCCTCTAGTGTTCATTAACATGGAAATTGACGAGCCGCAATTGATGCTCTAAAGCAAAGTTCAGACAGCAAGGTCAGCCAAGAATCAGTAATTAAGGCAGTCCTTAAAGTGTGCCGGATCTGCTTATTAGTAGTGCAGGCCAGGACTCATCCACATAGAACTGAAAATGGAAATAAAATCCATCTCATTCTCGGAGAAGCCCGCAGGACTTCAGCAGTCAGTGAGTAAAACAGTTACAGTAGGGCATAGAGGGTTGACTCTGTCTCCTTCCCTTTAACTACCTTACACCGTGTCTTTTGAGAGACACAAAGGCTGTCTCATATGATGTGCTTATATATACACTATATGGACAAAAGTATACCTCTTTATTATTGACTTCAGGTGTGGTATGGGGCTGTTTGTCAGGGGTTGGGCTGGGCTGCTTACTTCCAGTGAAGGGAAATCTTAATGCTTCAGCATACCAAGACATTTTGGACAATGCTGTGCTTCCAACTTTGTGGCAACAGTTTGGGGAAGACCCTTTTCTATTCCAGCATGACTGTGCCCCAGTGCACAAAGCAAAGTCCATAAAGACATGGTTGGATGAGTCTGGTGTGGAAGAGCTTGACTGGCCAACACAGAGTCCTGACCTCAACCCCATCCAACACCTTTGGGATCAACTGGAACAGAAATTGCATTTCAGGCCTTTTGGTTCAACATCAGTGCCTGACCTCACAAATGCTCTGCTGCATGAATGGGCAAAAATTCCCACAGAAACATACCATAATACAAACCATAGTTACAAACTAAAAGTTCAAAGCAACAGCTAATCCACAACACTTTGCTCAAGTCTGGCTTCTGATATCCTACTCAGAGATGCCCAATTAGCTGTCATTTATAGTCCAATTTGGTTCTAATGAGGGGAAACAAACTAAAGCTACATCCTCTAACTTTTCCATTCTACTTGGTCTCTCTTTGTTCTACACTCTCAAATTAAACAGCTATAACAGCAAGTGTTTCGATGGTTTGAAGGACAAAAGAGGAGCTTTTAAGTGCTGTAGAAATGATTTATTCATTGTTTTAAGCTCCATTGTATCAGAGGCCCTACTGCAGGTGGTAGAGGCGGGCTAGATCCGCACTTAAATTATCTGACAGAGGCGTAGGCAGAAGTGCTACAGTTGCTCCTTTACTCTCTGTGTATCTTTCCCTTTATCTCTGCCTCTGTCATGGCAGTGTTTTTCAGTTCTGCGGTATGAGCACTTGTTGAAGTAAAGGACATGGAGTTAACTGGAGATTTTCATTCTACGACTTCTTCATTAATTTAGCTTTTAGGCCCAGGGGCTTGCACTTCCCTGGCTCTCCAGTCGAAATACACTGCTCTTATTACTGATTTAATCCACTCTGGCTCTTTGCATACTGCAAGAAGGATAAACATGAAGACTGTGAATTATTTAGCTCGGATATGTAAATCATACAGACAGCAAACACATTTCCCCTCACATAAAATTTCATATCTCTATCATTTTTACTTTTGATATAGTCAGTTGTTCAACTATTCGTTCTTGCACAAGGACATAAAAATCTGAATAAAACAAAATGCCTACTTGTGGTTTTTGTTCAGGCAGGTGGAGTTTGCATAGACAGACAGGCAAGCTTTGTTGTTTCACAATGGGTTTTGAGCTAACTTGTTTCACACATGTACCCGCATTGGGAGGGAAGGGTTTCTGTAACAACACAGAACAGCAGAAATACATTCAAAGCCAGCAAGACCCACACAGCTCTGAGCAAGCCTGTCAAATCTTCTCATTCTAAACTGTAATAGCTAAACACTTTTCCCGGGTGTGAAGTGTTTGAACACTTTAAATTCCCTTCCAGGAGACTCGGGTTATGATAATAGTCTCATACAGTACAGTCGTGCGTACAACTATGGTATTGCCAATATTTATGCATGATTCAGTGTCCTTTTATTATTTTGTTTCAACAACCTCCACCCCAAGATATAAAGCCCTGCTCCACCATAACCCACATACAGTCTGGCTACTCTATGATGCCCCTGACAAAACTGTCGCCTGAACAATCTTGATTCTGAAATTCCGATGTTAATGGATTTGTTAGAAAATATTATTCAGACCAAAAAAAACAGCCTGTTGTTTAAAAACTACAAAGTCCTGTGGTGGTGAGCATCAAGAAATCCAGCTTGAGTTACCAATTATTGAGACTGAAGTTTTATTAAATGCCCAAATGTTGCACAGGTTTATAAGATTATGAAGGAGGATTTAATTGTTCGACAATGTAGCCCATTACATTTCAAAAATGTCAGGAATGTCTCAAGGACCACAACAATGGCCTGCAGACTGCCCAGATCCCAACCTGGTCAAGAATCTGAGGATGCACTAAAATAAGCTACAATAATAAGAGCTACAGCTACAATTTCAATTTCAATTACAGTGGAGAAGAGTCAATGACACTGATTTTGCTGTTCAGCAGCTACATCATTGTGACATATTTCATGTGTTGCAGTCATTGCCCTGTTTCCATGGAAGACAGTTGGTTGCGGATGTGGTAGACACAACCAACATTCAGGTTTTTGTTGCCCAACATGTGAGTGAACATTATAATGGTCTAATAGTCAGGACAAAAAACAATCAGAGTCCGTCAAGGGATACAGATTGACACGCACAGTGAGAAAACTTCACCTCTCCGCACTGTTTTTTGTTCATGATTTGTTTTTAAGTGCACTAAATTATCTAACATATTCTTTTCCTCATCATCAACACAGAAGCAGGCCAGAATCTAATCAGCAAGTGTGGAAATAAGCTTCTTTTCTGTCACTCCTCAGTACAGGCTGATGCAGGCTGGTAGAGAGACCAGAAGAAAGCACTAATTAGCCAAATGTAACAGCACCCACAAAGGACAAACGCAAACACAAAACCTGGTGTAGTAGTGAAGGACAGCAAGTTATTGAAGGTCATAAGGCAGTCTGAGAGAAAGAAGGACAGAAGAACAGAAGGAGAGCACTATTAGCCTAGAGTGACAAGAGGAGTGTTAAATGCTTGCCACTTTATCATTTTGCTGTGAATGATTTTGCATGAATTTGTGTGATGACTCATGATACGCCGTGATTGATTTGCTCTGCAGCTAAATGCTTATAATTAGTTACTGAATCCTATAAAAACCTAAAAATCAGCCATGTGAATGACTTTCAAGTCAAAGTAGTTGTTGGTGTCATTCTGTCTGCCTTTCTAAAGTATTTTTGAAACCCTACCTCAAGGAAAGTTCTATATACAGTGAAGCAATATGTTAGATACATGCAGATTATTAATACATGTCTGGCCAGTAATGCTGTTATTGTTGTGTTCATTATGGTGGGATGGGCAGCTGGAGTGGGTGTGTCATTAGTAGTAAGCTGATCAGGAGCGAGGGAGCAGGAGTCTCCCCTGGCTTGCTCATGTCTGACAGCTCAAAGATTAGTATGAAGGATGTTCTTCATTTGTTAAGTGCTGATACTAATCGCATCTATCGACGTTATGAAGTGACACTCTGTCTTCATATGGCCTGGACAGCATCTCCAAGATCAACACTGACGGAAATTAAAACCTGCTGCCCTCATTCAGCCATTGGTTATTCATGCCTGTGTGGTGTTTGTTATGAGAACACTGTGCTTTTTGAAGCATGCAAACATACTGACATAACACAAGGCTTTAAAGGGAGACCACCTACATTTTGAAAAAAGTTCATTTTCCTCTCAGTCATGAAACTGAACTCCTAAACAATACAATATTCAAAATACTCAGAGGTTTTGCAGTTAAAACCATATTTGGTTTTGTATGACCAGTTGTTCACAGGGGCTAAAAGCAGCAACATTTATATCATTAACCGTGATAACTGAGTCTGGAGGTCCAAATTAACAGCCAGAGGAGAAAGTTTGCTATGATGAAGCTGGCAATCAAAACTCTGAGTGACAGCTACAAGGAGAGGAGAAGGAGAGAGGACTAAAGAGAGGTCACATGATGAAAACTGGACAGAGGACACAGATATATGGAGTCACAGGTGACAGAGAGTGAGAAAGGGAAAGAGAGACTGCAATAGATGTCAGAGGGAGGACAGAGAGAGGACATCTTCTGTGTCTGTGAGAGAGACAGTGCTGGCTAACGTTATCTCCACTAGAGCATTTGACTTAATAACATTTTGTAGCAGGATGAAATACTATTCTCTATTCATGGGATTTTCAGCAATCATTGAAATCCATAAGGTCTTTCTCTTAAAGAATTGTCTAGATTTTAAAACTGTTGGCCCAGCCTGGTGAACAACTTGTTATTTCACTCGATGTTGCCAGGAGGCAATGGCAATGGCAGGAGCTCTGAAGCACAGGAACTATATTTATGACATTTAAAAGCAACATCACACACATGGTCGTTTGTGTTTGTTTTTTTTTTCCATTGTGGTGCAATTGATAGGACAATAATGTATAATGTATTATACTTCTGAAACAGTTAGTAACAGACAGTAACATCACAATGTGAGAAGTATTGTTATGAGCTCAATTCTGGAATTTTAACTGTTCAGACAAAACACATCAGTTTTTAAGATATCAATTTGGGCTCCATTAACCGAGCACTTTTTATAGACTGAACAATTATAATAGTAATCAATAAAGAAAAGTCAAGTCAAACCAATGTCACACAATGACAAGCGTAGAGGAATGGAGATACTAAATGATGTTGGCACAATGTAAGACAAAACAGCACAGCATCCATTACTTCAAGATGTGCATGTTATAGTTCCGGAGGGACCATAATATTTAAGTAACAGAGGGTGTGGAGACGTTAATGTGCCGAGCAATGGAGGTGGGTTCATAAATAGTCTTGTACTCTGACATGCTGAGCTGGCTGAGGAGGTTTGCAGGGCTGCTGAACTTGGAAGCTCCTGAGTGAATGAAAGTTCAGAAAGTGGTGAGGCCCTCCTCCACTCTGCAGCCCACACAGCCAAGGCTTCACACCATTTTATGTAACCATAGATGGAGAAGAAGTGAGGCAAGAAGAGAGGCAGAGAGATAAAGAGGTGGAAAACGAGAGAGGTACAGTAGGCAGGGAAGAATGTATATAGCATATATAGAAACAGTGAATAAGACAGCGAAATGAAATCTTATTGTTTGGGGCTTTTGTCAGGAAAAATCACTTTAGAGGCTGAGCCTGGCCTCGTTCTAAATTTTTCTTACTCTCAACAAATTCCATGAAAAGACCTAAACTAATCATGCATTAGTCTGTGTCTGTCTCTCCGTTTGTGGCAGTCAGCTCATTTGTTCCTAATAAAGCTGTAAATCTTCAAAAATGGCTCACAGATGCATAGTTTCACTTTTTAAAAAGGGCGAGTAATTTCATAAACCAGCTGGGCACCGTAGTTTTCAGAAAAATTACTGAATGAGGAGTAAATTGTGCATCCGTTGGGAGCTTTTTTTCAACTGCACACTAATACACTTTCGGTGCACTAGTGAGTTTAAGATTGCATGTGGGACTGACTCAAACAAACTACAGTTCTCATGTTCATCGTAATGAGGAAACATGTCACCCCAGTGCAGCATAATGGCTCATTAATGTTTTCAATTTAAGGTCTATAGCAGAGCGGAAAAACTCATATTACACTTTGGCTACACAGGCATTGTTAGTAGAATCAATTAATCGTTGTTTTTCAAAAGATTTATTAAAAATATGAAATAATAAACAGAACAGAAGAATAAAATAGAATATATTAAACCATATTCATTAAAACAAGAACAAAACTGACAAGTTTCCTGTGGATATGAGTTCGAGTTTCTTGGCACCAACAGTTTTTTTTGTACACCAACTTCCCAAACATACGCATGAAATTCTTGTTCTTACGAGATAAGCTGAAGATTTATGAAGTCACACATCAGGCCATTTAGAGACAGAGAGCACAATAGTTTGGAAAACACGCTCACACACACAGAAAAGTACAACTGTGAACCTTTTTTTCTGTAAAACCTAAAAACAACCACAAAACCCATTTTGTAAATAAGTGTTCAATTTGATTTATAATAAATGAATCCAACCAGGTGATAATTTTTTTTCTATGCTCCCCACTTTCCCTTGCTTTGTATTCAACAAACACCTTTAATATATCACATTTACCTGCATATTCTTCAGAACAAAATGAGTGAACTATGTTTAAAATATTTAAGGTCACACAGGCACCAAAAGACAAATGTCCCAAACCTGTACTCGCGTTAGCATACTGTGATTCTATTTAATACATCTCAATAGGTAAGTTTTCTGTGAATATGAATTGTTACAGTCAAGTAATTTTTTTTTCTTACTCTCTCAGGCTTTGGGTTGTTAAACAGTTCTGTCCTTATGCATCCATGATGGGGTGTGAATTTAATTTCATGTTTTTCTATCGAGACGTCTGTCGTGATCGGACGGCGAACAGAGGACTCCTGTCATTCTGTGCAGTTCAAGGATGGACCCCCTTTTCCATTATGTGCACAAACTTTTATTGTTCATTTCTTGGCATTGTTTTCTATCAGGGCAGGTTAAAGCAACAGTGCCAAGGCGAGAAGGTGCAACATTATTAAAAATATGAAAACACCACCTGCTGAATTTAAATACTCTATATTGCACCATCTAAAGTGCATGGTACAGGGTTTATTTAGGGGGGGCATTTAGGGCATTATGCCAATTCCACTTCTGCTAGTTAAACTATGTGTGTGTTAAACATATGGTGCAGAGGGCTTGCTTTTAGTCACTTGATTAATCACAGGTGTGTTTTGGGTGTAACAAGAGGTAAGCAACCCCCCAAGTCATCTCTCTTCTCTTAAAAGTGTAACACCTTGCTGTAGTTTTTTAAGGGTTTACTAGGCTCCATGATCACAACATCACTTCTCAATGGATTGCTTTATGTCTTGTTAGCAGGAGTGATTTGTAGCATGTTGTGAAAAAATATTTTCAACTAGTTGCATAATTTCTAAATGCTTAAAATCTTCACTGTACACACACTGGATTCGGTATAATAGCAGCTCCACTGACTATCTATATGAGTGGTGAGTTGACAATTCTCCACGACTCAACCTTCTAATGCACTGTAAGCTTTGTAAAGTGGTTATGAAGTGCAGCAGTCATGGTTTCCAGTGCATGGAACAGAAACATTGTCTCCATGGAGCCCCAAAAATAGGTCATGCTCTGCTCTCTGATCTACTCCGCACTGTTACATAAAATATACTCTGCTTTGTATCAAATCCCTGTTTCTTTCCCTCGCTCTCAAACAGACATACAGTACACAAACAGAATCTGCATGTAGCAATAGAAACTTACTCACTGTGCTGTATTCGTCACTATGAACTAACAGATGTGAGGAATTTAAGGCGGGACTTGACAGGAAAAGGCACCATTATGTTTTTAATATTAACACTTGGTGTCATTACCCAGACTTTAAAAACTAGCTGGTGTGTTTTAGATGGGTTACAGTATGATATTGAAATGCACCATCTGTTTGTGTAAGGTTGTATTACATTTTTCAGTTGGGCTAATTGGATAATATCAAAGATGGCGAGTCAGTGATGATGAATCGTGCTGACAGCTACTAGGATCATGAAGTGAAGCATTTCTATGGACAGTTTAGGGACAACAACAAATGCAGGGTTGTCAGCAATATGCCACTGCTCTTTATAATTCTCTGTCTCTGTCTGAGCCACACTGTTTTTTGTCTTTCAGCTCTACCTCCCTTCACTCAAATAAAGCTTACACACTAATCAGTGCTATAATTGGTGATAATGTCATTGTTTGTTTTCAGATGAAAGCGGTTGAGATGAGAGGCCGGCTTAATGCCACCGAGAAAAGATCATCTGAACCCTTCAACCTTTTCTATTGATCCAAGAGCAACATGACGCCCTTTGACTATCAACACTCTGATAAACAAACACAGACTGACACACCAGAACTGAAAAACTGAGGGATTTCATTCTCCATAAAGAGTATAATACAGCTCACTGTAAGTTCAGCTGGCGTTGATGAGGTACAGTTAAACATTCATCATATTGTTGTTAAATGAGACGGTGGTCTGTCTTGATAAAGAGACAAGATGATTAAGACCTGTTAAGAATCCAAAGTCAACATCCAAACAGAATGAGTGTATATTTCATTACTTCCAGTGAAAATTATTCTCCCCAGGGAAAAGTAGTAAACTCCTAAAAAACAATGGGAACACAGCAAAACCGATGGAGCCAGATGTATGAACTTTTGAAGGCCTAAAAATTATAGGTATGCTAAAACACAGATTTAAATTTGTGATTGTGATTTCTTGGTTAAACTTGAAGTACGTGTTTCAGTATGCTATAAAAGCATTATGTTTCTAATGGTGTTTGGGCGATATGTTGTCATATGTAGTCATGCATGTTATAATACCATGAAAAATATGTGTGGTTTTGTGAGAAATTCATGGATAATGATGTCAAAGATTGAATGAATGTAGAGACAATTTTCAGGGCTTGATAATGTCTGAGCTAAGATTTACCATTAGTGTTGCTTCTGTAACATACTGTGTGCGATCTGTCATATCATGGCACTAATCTCAGCCATGAAAGCTATGTCACACTTTCAGGACTTGTTGATGTTTGGTTTGCGATCTGTCATAACAGTTACGTATAAGTCAGTGATTGACAAGCATTAATGTGTAAATAGATAAGAGTTATTTTAATAATTTTATCTAACATTTGTGTGAATAAAAGCTTGTGTGTACTAAAATATCTTTTGCATTTTATATTTATTTACTTATCGTTTTAACAAAGATTTGTACCAGGGCTGGCTGTTTTTTAAAATAACAATGCACCGGAGAAGTGATCTAAAATGTGCGTTAAATTGGAGATTATGTGATATAGTTGTTTTTCAATCACTTGATCTGTACTATGCTAAATAAAATTTGACCCTTAGGTTGAGAAAAGGTGAAAGGTTGAGTATTTCAAACCTTCACCCTGTCATACATGCATTCAATGATGATATCAAACCACAAAATAAAATAAAATGAAATAAAATAAAACATATGCATACTTCTACCTGATATGGACTTGCGGCAGAGCCGCAAGTCCATGACCTGTATAAAAGTTTGTTGAAAAAGGGTTCTCCATACATCTTCCAGTAGTATGCAGCTGATTAAGGTTCTTCTCGGCTCTGCTGAAAATCTCTCAGGGAGAAAAAGTACTGCAGCACACTGATTAACTTGTAACATAGTGCAATCAGACCAACATTGTGTCCTCATCAAATAGTTAAAGAAATCACATGAGGCAAACAAATACAGTATACAGTATGTAAGGCTTAAGTGTACTAAGCATGTGAATTGAAGAACCCTCTCGGAGAGATGACAACATGCAGCTCCCTGCTCCCTAGAGAGCTTATTGACTTCATACGCTGAACACAGCTGAGCCTTCAGGCCTAAATGAAGAGAGTGTCAGGTTTCTTGGAGGGTTACACTTGATGGGTGCAGTGCATGCACTATTTGTATTTTATCCTTGTAACTTTGAGATATTTCTGTCCTTTTTTGGTGTGATTATAGTGCATAAAGTGTGCTTGTTTGCACTACTAAAGGCTGCAAATCACAGAGCAAGTTTAGTCCCTTCTTCCCTTGTTGTAATATGAAGGCTCATTTCTGCATTAGATATGTGCAGTATCTCCATTTTGTTACATGTTGTCCTGTTAACCCAGAAGCTGCAGAGTGTCGTAGCCAGCTGACCCAGTATACCCATCCTAAACCCCTCCATTCTCACCACAGGCAACCCCTCCCTCACCACTTCTCTCCCTCACTTCTCGCCACAGGTTCGATTAACAGCGTCTGCTTTGTTCTCACCCCCCGGGGCTATTCCTAGTGCGGCGTACCTGCGTATGTATGCATATGTGTGTATCTGTATGTGTGAGTGTGGGTGTGAGTGGAGCGCAATGCAAGAGTTGAGAGTCTTTGAAGAATGAGAGAGGAAAGGAGGGGTGCCAGAAAACGGATAAACACAAGAATACCAAGGGACAAAATAAACCCATGCTGTTGAAGTTCTTTTACTCAGAATGGGGAGGGTGCCGAAAAATTCTGAGAGGATAAGAGCACTGCATAGGGACAGGGTGTAAGGATCAAAGGGATATGAGGAGGAGACATGCGTACATTCATAGCAACCAATCACCTCTTATGTGTCATCTGCATGTGATTTGAGCCTTTCATACATATTAAGGAATACCTCAACAGAAAAACCTAATACATTTAGTACCTATACATGTAGTACTGTTCTTACGATCTAAAGAATCTGCATGGAATATTCAGAGTGAAACAGCTCACATGTAATCTCACATCTTGCACCAGTGTGTGTGTGGCTGATGTAATAACTTGTAAGACTAAGCGTTGTTTACTGGCAATGTTATGCACACACTATCTGCATAGGGTGTTTCATAGGCAGGATATGCTCATGGAGACCTGTACATTAACAACTACAGACATTTTCTGATCCTGAGATGTGATGAGTGATGCTTAAAAGTGTGATAGTGTTTGTGCAAACGTGTGTATGCACGTGTGTGTAATGAAGCACAGTAGAACAGACTAAATCGTGCTGTGTTTGACTACCAGCAGCTATTGATATTTGCTCTTCAGGTCTTCAGTGCCTTTATGGAGTTTGCTCACACAGCAGGTGAAAATATAGGCATTAAGAAGAATGTAAGGAATCAAAAGACTTGAGCGTAAACCATTGTTATCTTTAAATCAGGTTCCATAATATGAGCATCATCTTTGTCATTGCCTGTTAATGTAATGCTGATTGTCTCCCACACTGTCTTTCTCACTCTTACGGAGTAGCGAGGAAGATGAACAGATTTGAGATAAACAAATTAATTATTTAGAAATAATTAATTTGTTTATGTTATTTCTATAAAATAGAAGTAAATCACCAATTTGAGTTCTCAAATAGAGGAAGAGGAAGTCATATATTAACATGAAGACAAAGTGAGGAATTTTCCCACTTAAATTCATATACATGATGCATAAAAATGTTTGAAAAGATGTAAGCTAAGCAAAAGTGGTTTCAGTGTGATAGCAGTCAAATAAATGATAGCAGAGTTTATAAACTATAACTCAAAATATCAACCAGTTATTAAATGGAAATGCAAACTGAGAAGGTCCCTATTTTACTGTAATCTTTTGTTAGTTCAGCTGTATCATGTGTCATGTGGATTCACAACATGCATTTGTTATTAGGCTTATTTATTAATGTAGTATTTATTGATCTATTTCAGGTATCAGTTACTGTTTTCATCTCTTCCTGTCATGAGATTCTGTACAAAGCAGAACCCTTCTCAGATAGTGTTTGACGGAGTGATAATGAGCCACTGGTAATAGAAACATGCTTTGAGGTACACACACACACACACACACACACACACACAGTATTTACATCTCTGTGTCCACAACAATCTTGTGAGACCTGTGTGATTACCGAGGACATGTGATTGATAACCTGTGCTCATCGTAACCTCCTCATGCTATTCAGTGTGTCCTATATTAGAATAAATGGCTGTCAGGGCACATATTGAGACCATTCCTCAGGTCAGATCTCATTAATGTGCTCCCCCCACTCGTAACACTCATAACACCAAGAAACACATGAACCACCACACACAGACCAGACTAAAAGCATGCACAAAATGGTATATTCTGTACCTGTGGATGCACAGAATCAGGCAGACAGGCAGACATCCACCGACAAACACACTTACAGGATCATTACTAAAGGCAAATCAACTGTGTTGTGTTCCCTGAGACTACCTTGTTGAATCATAAGAATAGCAGGTTCAACAACACTTGTATAGCTTTTACATGCACACTGACCCCAGCAACACAATGTCACACACTGCACTATGTAATTTACTGCATGTTATATGTCAATATTTTTCTTACATTTAGCATTCTGCTGTTAGTAGTAATACAATTCATATAATGACTTTAAAGGATTTTATGAGCACAAGACCTGGCTTTCAATTGACCCATTTCTTAAGTTCAGCCCCACAAACATGGACTGGCCAATCATAGTGTAGCATCGGCCTGCTATGACCAGGGTCAGATGGCTGTGCTCCACAGACTCTCACATAATTATTTTGGATTTTCTTCATTTTCAGGCTGGTGTTCTTGTACGGGAGGAATACGTAATAGTACTCATTACCTGGAGAGGTTAGAAGGACATTTACCTTTGTTTTTATTCATTAAATCAGTCTTTAACTAGCACGTCTATGCTATGCTAGCTACCATGCTGCTTTTCAATGATAGTAACAGTGAATAAAGAATATTCTATATATATATATATTACATATATTAAAATATATATATAATAAAATCTGTTGTTAAACCTGGGTCCTGTGTTTCTATATTTTGTTGTGTAAATGACAGAAGGTTTGGAGACAGAATACAGGCTGTACTAGCTGCCATGGTGATCTTGTTTTTGTCGCCGACAGGCTTAGATTGTTATTTTAGTTATTCCAGAAATTATTTCTACAGAGATAAACCTTTTTGTTGAAGAATAAAATCCTTTTTGTTAACTACAAATAGCTGCTATGTCACCAAATCAATCATACAATATCAGCGAAAAAACAATAATCTTGTGTCCTGTGTCACAAACCTGACAGAAACAATCACATTCGCTCATCTTTCCACTGTTATAGTAATCAACAACTCTGGTTTGATCAAGACAAAGCCGTAATTCACAATATTTAGCTTTAGCTTCTATCTTTATGCTTTTAACCTGTTCAGTTAATTTAACATACTGGAGATGTCCCTCAAACAAATACTGCTGACCCTTCGTTTTTACAGAGGAGTGTCGGCAGTGACTGTGTGGGCTCCACGCTATTGCGGACAGCTTGACAGAGTAGTGGAGGCTAACAACAAAATGGTGGGGTTTAGTAAATGGTCAATTCATAACACATAATAGAACTCCTTCCTGGCATGAGTGGCGTGTATTCTATAATACATATAGTCTATAATAAAGACACTCCAATGTGGTGCCATGTACGTTAATAAAATTACTTGCCGAATGCATAGAGCAAATCAGTTTTCAAGCTCCCAGGTTTGCTTCCATATGACATATTAGTTTTTCTCCTGTTTGCACTGCCCACACATTCCCACTTGGCCCGTATTTACATTTCTCTTTGTTTACAATTTTTACAAACAAAAAAAACCCTTCATGGATTAAAACTTTCTAATACAATGAGTTCCCTGAGGAACATTTGTCTTTTTTTTTTTTTGATGTCACTCTGCTGGGGCATTGACATATCCATCTCCCTTAAGACATGTGTATTTTATCTGTTATAAAATATTTCAGATACACACAGTATCACACGTATCTACAATGAGACATTGCTGATCTTCCGGTATTAATACTGTGTATTGAAACAGTGGATGCTATGCAGAGTAAGTAATAAAGACAAAATTCAAGCTGTTTTTATACTTAGATTTCACTGTCTTCCCTAGGAAAGTCAATATCGTCAGCAGATCAAGCACAGGTCATTTAAAACAAGAGGAACTTGGTATTTTTGTCTTTGTGTTTAAAAAATCATTACTGGCCATTTTCTTTGCCCCTGGTGCAACACAATGAGCTCTCTCAGTCACCTCTAAAGCAGAGAGATCCACACTGTGGCTTATCCTCTTTTGTTGGAACATGGCCTTTATATAACTTAATGCACAGCCTACATTTGGATCGGCTGATTCATTCAACTCATTTACATTTTCCCAGTGACCTTCCCTGCTCTCCCCAGTCCCACGCGTTCCTAAATACAGTGCACTGTGTCCACACATACGTAGGACAATAGCAGAGGAGAGAAGGGGCGGTGCAGAAGTCTCTCTCAAAAGCTTGCAAGCACATAAGCAAAAGCTGATGTGAAATGTGATGGTGTATACAAAGACTGCAATTTTCTGCTCATTTTCAAAACTGTACTAATCACTTTGCTGCTTATGTTGTCTCATCTTATGCTTCAGAGAATGTACATGCAACTGCATGAGAGTCTGTGCATCATTCCTATGCACAGCCAGATGTGTTGAATGTTCCATATGCATGTTATCACTCCTGGGCCAGCATAGCAGAGCCTTGCCATAAGCTGACATTGTGTGTAGATAGAAGGAGTAATCCCTGATTGTGTAGGTATGGATAAGTTCCGAAAAGTGCTTTTTTCTTCAGCTCAAGCGCGTTGTAAATTGAGACTGGTAATCCATTTCTAGGAACGTGCTTTTCTCTTCTCTTCTTTTTTTCTTTTTTCGTTTTTTTTGTCTTTTTGTTCCCATGTTCTGACCTAACTCCCATAATCTTACCTTGACTTCCCCCTCTCCTGCCTGTACGGTCTTTTGACATACAAACTCGACTTTCTATTCTGCCCTTTGTGTCCTTGCTCTCTGAACATATCACCTTCTCTCTATGTGCTCTCTCACTTAACACTCCACTTTTTCCCCCCGAAGCTACTCAGCTGAATCCTTTCCATTACAGACTGTGAGAGGGAGATTAGTGTTGTATCAGTGTGTATGTGTGTATGTCTTTGGGGGTGTAGGGCTGGGGGAAAGGATTTCCAAGGCTTTCTTAGTAACAGTAAGATGACAACCAGGAATACCATCATTGTCTAGAGGGGTTTGAGCGGTATGTGGAGAAGCCATTGGGATACTTTATTTCATTCCATTTAGTATTGGCTCTGTCATATTGTGTGATGTTTATCATATTAGCATCACGGACTGAACTCATCAGACTTGGCTGTGGTGTTTCTGCTCAGCTGAGTTAATCAATATACCGCATAGGAAGTAGACACAAATTCACACGCACACAGTGACACAAGTCACAAACTGAAACCTCTTTGCATACACACACACACACACTCATGCTACTGCATCTGCAGGGGCCATCAGCCATGAGACAAGCGTGTTGCTTAGAGACCAAGAGGTCACCCCAACAACAGAGATCACACAAACCAGGTGTGACATCTGTTCCAGTGTGGTGGCCACAGTTAGTACTGGTGGCCTGCCTGTTTGGAGCATGCAAAAGTACACCCAGTGGCTTCTGGCTGAGAAACACACTCAACGGTAAATAAGCCACCATATAGCCTTTTTTCCCCTCGTGCTTTACTGGTGATATCACAAAATTACAAATCACTGAAGGAAATGTTACAAATCACCCTAGACATGTGAATGACTCTTTGATTTATTGTGATTTTGTCACAAGCTCAACTAAAAATTAGAGTAAGCTCTCTCTCTAGTCAACCAAGAATAAATGGTAGTCCATTATTGTGTGGATAAAAAAGAAGTGTTTGCTTTAAAAGGTTGTGGAAAAAAATAAAACATCAGTAACTCCACTACTGCAATTACATCCAAAAGGAGAAGACACAATAACATCAATAACAACACCTATAACTGTGAAACTTTATTGTATTTAATTTTTTAAGAGATGAATTCTTTATCTTATGATTTTAGTGTTTTAGTCATTGAAATATATCCAGGTAGACGACTTCAAAAATGAAACCAAAATATCCCGGATACAAGTGCTGCCATGAGTTCAGTCCTCAGCTGTCAATCATGGCATTTCACCCCCTTTTATAGCATCAAAAAACTAATCAAAACCAAACTTATCAGAATAATGTACATCTGAACATGAACAATAATAACTATCTAAAATGAGAGAAACAATCCTTGGGTCTTTTCAGTTTTTAGTTTAGCCTTTGTCTGCGAACATGGAGGAGGCAGTACCTGTACTGCAGGCAGCCACTAGGGGGCAATCGAAATATTTTGGCTTTTTTGGGAGAGCTGTTATGTTGTCCATTTTTATACTGTATACAGCATATTAATGGTTTGCCTGACTCCACTTACTTCCTGGCCATTTCTGTTAACCTGTATTCTGTATTTGGCTAGAAGGCCAAACTTTCGATTTACCAGCCAATCTACATTCCAACCCTCACCTATGGTCATGAGCCTTGAGTAGTGATCGACAGAATGAGACTGCAGATACAAGCGGCTGAAATGAACTTTTTCTCTAGGGGGGCTGTAAACATGTTTATTTTTGCTGTAAAGTCTGAAATTTTAATTGTTTTTGAATGTGATGTCAGATAGCCATGACTGGGATGTTGCTGATACAAGACCCCTGGTTTGACCAAAAGCCTGCTATTGTCATCTTTACAGCCACACTGCAAGTGTAGCTAAAAGAGGGTAAACATGCTGACTATTGCTGATGGTAGTGTTTCCTCTGAGAATGCTTCAGGGAGTGGATCCTAGATCACCAAAGTTAGGCAAATAACAGTTACAGCTTATATCTGCATTTAGCATCTGTTTGAGCTAGTGAATTGGCATACTCACTTGAGCGTTTGAGAGACATCCATCTGCAGTGCCACTCAAGAGCAGTGGAGTGCGACTGCAGTGACAAACATGCTGTCATCCAATTTCCCACACACAAACAAACACAACACACACATATATAGACACACAATCACAGATGTGCCCTCTCATAAACATTTGCTTGGATGCAGGTCCTCCCACTCATACTTCCTCTGTTCGATCATTCTCCGTCTTCATTTCTGATGTAATTCTTGACAGTAATAGACTGAAGCAATCAGAGTATTCAGAAGAAACATTTTTCAAAAGTCATGTGAAGTGTTGAACATCATGAGTCATGTCAGAGTACCTATGAAACATGTACATAGTGTGCATACAAAAAAAACACAAAAAAGTAAAATGTAATTGGACTTGCTTTCAAATCATTGTCTAAATTGTACTGCAAACATTAAATGACACAATACTGATAATATGATAAAAAAGATTTTTTCCAAAAAACTGGTAACTGTGACTCACTGATTCAGTAGCAGTCTGTAATTTCTGAGGTTTTAGTGAGTAGTTCTTCTCACCTCTCAGCTTTCAAGCTTAAGCAGCTCTGTAGAGCTGCTTTTCCTCTCAAACCATCCACTCATTTAAGAACAAACACTGCTCCTATTATTTTCACTTTGTGTCCAAGATTAAATGTGCTTTGAAAAGTTGACATGCACCCCTCACACACCCTCCTTTGTAACCAAACATATCGGGGTGAGTGTTTTGACCTCCCTCCCTTTCCTTTCTCTTTCATAGTTTCTTTCGTTCTTGTTACCTCACCCCCCTCTTGCATGTTTCTGTCTAGTGCCCACCATGACATCAGACCAGGGCCACCAGGTGACCCCACAGATGGCACTTTGACATTCAGATGTGAAATCAGGTGTTCTGCTGTACAGATCTGCATATTTAGTGTCACATTATACGGTATATTAACACACAATGTTAGCAATTCAAGGTAATGTCTAAGTCAACAGAGGCAGGGTAAGGAAGGAGAGAGGCAAAAGAAAGAACAACTTTGTGAATAAATTGCTTCATTTCTCCTGTTCACTTTTCAAGGGTAAGGCTGGCTTTGGTGTCAGGAAAACAGGAAGTCTCGCTGCTTCTTGTGGGATTGTTTATAGATTTCTAATCTAGGCCAGCAAGTTGTAATTCTCTCTGTCTTACTCCTGCTGTGCATTTGCTCATTAACTGCATCAATGCTATGCTCAGCAAGGAAGAGGCAGAATACAAGAGACTAGGAGACAATTCATTTTTAAAAGATAGTAAAAGTAGACCAGATATTAAGGTCATATATGCTGACGCATGAACTAAGGGCATGGATCCTGTCTGTGTATTACACGCTGATCAAAACAAATGGCCTTCAAATAAAGATCAAGCAGAAGGACAGAGACACAGAGCACAGATGAAGGAAAAGTTAAGGTTTATACAACTGGCTATTTGTCTGTGCTTGATCTAGTCCAGTAGCAAATCAGTCCTTCTCAGGCTAAGGCTCAACAACAAACAACTGCAGTTCTGATTACCTACACCAAAGCTGTGCAAAGCTACTCTTACATTTATATTAAAGGCTTCCAGGTTTTGCCCTTGTCATACTGGTTTATTGAGACTTCTCTCTTCAGTCTGTAGATATAGTTCCTGTAAAACATCAATACTAAACAGCCTTATTACATACAGCAACATTATGATGGTGTCAAAACTGTCAGTTTTATTCCCTGTCCCTTATGAACTTGATAAATTCTGCATGCTGAGGGGATGTTTGCCAAAGGAAGATTCTGTGTAATATCTCATAAAATTAAAAAAAACTGACGACACACTTCCTGATGGCAGTATATATTTTTTAAACCTGAGTGTAGGCCTTTTTTTCATATAAATGGACCTTCAAGCCTTTGCCAAATTTCTACATTGACTCACTGATGGTGATATGTTTTAGGAAAGAATAGAAAGAAAGATTTTCCAGTGCAGAAGAGGGAAGCAACCATAGCAACAGAGTAGGCCATGGGCTACAGCTACTTCATCTGGATACACAATTCTGATTAACAAGGCACAAAACAAATTTAGATCAATCTGTCTGATGAGAGACATAGACATAAAGATATTTGACATAATCTTATGTTTGCAAGTGTTCCGCTTGTCACCACACTGTTTGTGAGCAACAGGGTAAGCATTTAGAAAGCAGACTCAAGCATCCATCATTCATTTAGCACCAAGTTTCTGACCACCTAATGAATATAAGTTCAGTTATCACTCTCATTTTACTTCTGTTTTGGTGTCCACCAAATTGAGAGAAAAACATCTTTAGCTGCAAGCTGTTCAAACCTTGTCTTTCTGCTCTTTGGCCTGGTTTGGGTACAGGCACAATAGCAGAGATCTTTCTTGCTGCTAATAGGTACCTGCTGAGGCTAATGAGAGCAAGCAGACTGAACCATATGGTAATAGCAATAGAGTGTGTTGAAAAACCATGTAGTTAAAGGACATGTAACACCTCTGTTGATTGGAGGTTGGTTTTCTGTGATTTTGGCACTTCTCACAATCAGAATTCCTTTATTTATCCCTGAGGGGAAATTCTTTTTTATACAGACATTGCACTTGCAGTTTTCCCAACCAAGAAAGTAAGTGAAAAGATATAAAATAGGATAAACAACAAGATAAGTATAAATCTAAAAATACAGGTATTTACATGTGCCACATATATGCATTGTATATTAAAGTATGTGTGTCCATCACAGTGCTGAGTTTAACAGTTTGATGGCGACAGGCAGGAATGATTTCGCTCTGCAGTGTATCGTGGGAGTAAGAGTCTGTAGCTGATCAGCACATTGTGGAGAGGGTGAGAGGGAAAGTCCAGTATCGTCCTTATTTTGGACAACATCCTCCTCTCAGACACCACTGTCAGAGAGTCCAGTTCCTCTCCCACAACATGGCTGGCCTTCTTAATGATTCTATTGAGTCTGTTAGTGTCCCTCACCCTCAGGCAGCTGCCCCTGCAGGCAACAGCATATGTGATGGCACTGGACACCACCGACTCACAGAACATCCTCAGCACCGTCCTGCAGATGCTGAAAGACCTCAATGCCTCAAAAATAGTCACATTGAGCTGTAGGTGGTTTTTCCCGCTCCATGTGACAAACTTGTCCACTACAGTCCTGTGCCCTCTCTCATCCCGCCTAGTAATACATCCAACCACTGCAGAGTCATCAAAAAATTTCTGACACTTGGGACACTTTAGGCATTTCAAAGAATAATTTTAAACAATGACACTATCTAAAATAAAACAATTATTTAAATATCCTGAAATAAGTCTGTGAGGATCCCACTACATACTGTAAGCCTCTGAAAATAAAGCAAATGGAGTATCCATTGGGAACAGACAACTTCATGATTTAGAGAACGAAAAGAATATGTTTCTGCTTCAGAGAGACAAAAACCACAAAGTGAGCCAAAGACTGATGAGATGAAAATCTTCTGGCCATTCTCTATTGTCTGATTCTGGCAGGGTGTATATTCCTGTCTCCCTGTGGGCATGTAGGAGGTTTCAGAAGAATTAAATGAGAAGGCAAGCTGTTGGAAACACCTCACTATCACACTCCCACTGGGTGCTCCATCAACAGCAACATTAATCTATATGCACTTCGTCATCACATGACCTGAGGTGGTTCTTCCAATAGAAGACATGCCATAGAGTGAGACATGGGAAGAATGAAAATGCTGGATCTAAATTTAACAGCTGTTCAGCTATTTCATGCACAAAGGCCTCAAGCCTGTCTCCAATCGTATAGCTTTCAAACCTAACTTTACCTACAGTAAGTAAGAATAAAGCAATATGACTGTTATCCTATCTACAGAGAGTTAGTGGAACGTTTTGACAACCTACTGGCAAGACAAAGCTACATGTGAATAGCACTCTTCAGGAAACTTCATTGTCAGAGTCAGTGTCTTCCAATTCCGAATGAAGGTTTACAACTGCTTTGCAGCTGATTTACCAAAAAGAACAAACTGCTACACCTGCAATCATTCATTTCGTGCTCTGTAGATCTTGTTATGCCAGTCGCCAGCCACACTGAAGGTTAGGGTTTGGTTTGATTGGAACCTGTCCCCGCCATACTGAACTCCACAATCCTGTCACACTCTGATTCATGGGTTTGTGCCTGCTGTCGCTTAAGTTTTATAGCCAGTATTGGCAGGGTACTTTTTCACACATTCAAAGCCATTTTAGGGCCTTCTCTCTTTCTGTCTCTCCCTCCCTTTTGACTGGTCCATTTCTGCCAGCATGAATCAGCATCCCAATCTCTTTACCGATATACGCGGTGATACACAACAGGATGAGGACATGGGAGATGAAGAGGCAACCTGCTGTCTACACCTTGCTCTCCATCATCAACAATCCCTACTCCTCCACAGTTTCTGGTCTTTACTTGCCTGTAAAGCATATGTATGAAGAATAATGCCACTGTGTGTGTCTTTGCTTCCAGTCCAAAAGCCCATTCTGCTCTGACCTGCTGATTGGTTCTACCTGAGGTGTAAATCTGAGCACTTGCAGCACACTGGGTTGCTCACCCCTGATGCTCTGAGGCACATCATCTCGGCAGGACAGCTCTGGTCAGTGTGCTGCTGTCATCCAGCGGCATCCAACAAGCCCAGTATTACTCACATTTTAATTGTTGACCCACACCAAACCTGTCTGATAGAAGCACATCCCACTCCCTCTTTTAGCCCTGCACATCATGTTTGCAAGAAAATTGCTGCAGCGAATGAAACAGAAGTGGGAAAATTTAAGAATACACTATGTCGGGGTTAGCACTTATCAGTTATTTTAAAAACATTAAATCCAGGATCAGACTTGACTGTTAACAGAGCATAATAAAAGGACACAGCAACAACCTGCTTGAACCTGCAGACAAGTGCTGCAATTTATCATAAGTGTTAATGCACTGTATCACATGGAGACGTGACCTGAATACTTAATGTCTTTTTCTGTTTGCCTGTGTGTATATGTGTAGCATGCGTGATCAGCATTTATTTTAAAAGTTAAATATACTTAAACAATTGCATTTTTTTCCCTCATACCTCTAAATATCACTTACAGACTAAATGGGTCAAATTCAGAAACAGCTGTACAGCTAAGTATTATCACAAGTAAGACTCACTGTTTTCAGTTCTTACAGATTATAATCAAAAAGCACCACTTTACTGATCTGGCAAGTTTAACCTTTAAATACACATAAATGCCCAGATTTGTTTACAATATATGCTACATGCATTTTGAGTTTTGATGCGTGATGGTTACAGCCTGTTCAGGGAGGGCCTGGAGACAGCTCAGAAGTTATCATCATGTGATAAAATGTTGCGAAGTAAAGGAGCCCATAGTTAAACAGAGTGCTCACTTTGGTCAGGTGACAGGTAATGTACAAATCATGGCACTACAATGACATGACGATAAGTAAAGTCTGACTATAAGTAAGAGCAAGCAAGAGTGAAAATAAGAAAAGAAAGAGGATGACAGACTGAGGTGAGATGAAAGATGTGTTTTTGCAGTAATAAAATGTAATGGTGCAGGCCTTTTGCTTTAGAGAAGAATCAAAAACACAGCTTATTGCCAGAGCGCTTTCTTTTACAGTTCTTGAATAAACAACTTTTTCCAAGAACACTAATGACTGATGCAACAATGTTTTTTTATAACTATTCAGTATATCCATGCATTACTCAGCAATACTATCAAAGAATGTTTCTGTAATACAGAATATAAAGATGAAGAAATAAAAATTCAGTTGTTATGTAATGGTGAGCCAGTTGTTACTCTATCCATCAGGCCTGAATATTGTGCAGCAGCCTCCACACCTACCTTTGTTTATAAGGGCAGAAATCATGACTCACAGAGGCTGAGAGAGAACTTGGAAATGCTAAATCTACCCAGCATCACAGTGATGTAAAACCTAATGCACTGGATGTGCACGGATCATTCTGTGACCAGACAGAAAGTCAATTCTCACCGTCGCTAATCAGAAAAGGGCATGAAGAGAGGGGGATGGGCAGCAGAGAGACCTTGTATGTCTCTGCATACCATCCTGGGGAGGAGGTCGACCACTGGGCTACCACCACAGATCGATGACCGCCGTGTGCCGAGCCTCAAGCCCTTCCAGTGTGATAACTTGGCTTGAGATCACTACTGATTCCATAACTCTGATCCAGGGTCACACAAGCTTTCATTTTCAACATGTAACAGAGTGGCTAAAGTTTGCACGAGCATATGCGATGCACAAGTGTTTTGTAACCAGATGGCGTGGAGTTTAATCCTTAGAGACACATGAGAGTGAAACAGCAAGGTCTCCTTCAAACAGCAACATCTCATCAGTGTGTGCTTTGGTGTGATGCACCAGACCCCAGCAACTTCAGTGTAGCTTCTGAGTATAAACACAACAAGGCACAAAATGTCCAAAACACGCCACCTAAATCCCTTATCCTCCAAGATTCTCCTGTCCTGCTGGTATGAAAAAATCTCCATTCACTGCACAGTAGTCGATTTTTAAACCCTTTCACAACTTACTACTTTTTTGCCACAAGCAAATACTGCAGGTGACAAATCTTTTTGCATGTCTTGTACGAATAATTCAGAGAGATAATATACAAATAATTTTACAAATTTACAATTTAAAATAATGAACAAATACAGATAAATAAATTCTGTTCACTTTGAGGAAGCAACAAAGGTGAGCAAGGGGCTGTATCGCATCTGGTTTCTGGTGTCTTCAAACTGAACTGTGAAGCAGATATTAAATGTTTTTTTGTGCAGGCATAGAAGAAGAGCATTGGGAGATTTAGTACATCTTTTCAACCCTTGTTTTTAATTTATTTTGTGAAATGGCAGATGTTGTTGAACTTTTTAATATGCAGGTGGGATATCATTTTGAAAATGAATTTGGTCAGTTTGTTCGGGAATTGGATTCTTAAATGTGGGGGCGATTTAAGCATTAAGTCAATGAAAAACCACAGTGATTTGAATCTCTGGAGGACTGTTTGCCTCTACCCCACTCTCTTCTGGAAAAGTAAAGTAAGTTTAATACACACACAAAAGCCTACATAATATGCATGTATATACAAATTTATCCAATCAAATGTGATTCTTGACTTTATTAGCTGGTTTGTAGGAGCTCAAATAGACTGTGTCAAAGGCTTTTGATGAGTCTGTAAACATAGAGGCACAGTTTTATTGTGATGTAGAAACTGGTATGTGCTCTGCAGTGACTGACGCAGATAGATGATGGAGAAAAAAGGATACAAAGTGCCTTCATTTTTGAACTTCCTAACATCTATGGCTTGTCGGGTCTAAAGTACATCATCTACAGTCGGAGGCCGAAGAGAAGAACAAAGACCTGGAGGTGGCTGAAGGCATACAGCTGATATATAGATGAGAGGCCTCTGTCTTATCAAACAAATAGCCAGGGGCAGAAAATGTCATTTGAAAGCTGAATAGATATCATTCTGACTTGCTTGAGGGTAAAGAGGGGGTGACTTTATTTTTTTTTTTATCAAATGTGCCTTACACAACAAACCAGATGAGAATGAATGTTTCAAGAGGAGTTAACCGATAAAGAATGACATCAATGTGGACAGATACAGGAGATTAAGAGGTTTTATGAACAGCCCCACTCAAACACACAATGAAACACAACTCAGACACACAGGTGGCCAACATACATACATGCATACGTATCTTTTGCAGGCACATTGAGAAATGGATCGACAGTGCACCCCAGCTTTGTATAATTAATATTCCACTGAGACTCTTAGTCTAGTAATTAGGAGCTGAAACTCCACAGGAATCCATTAATGAAAAGTCAGTCCCAACGCTGATGAAAGATTGATCATCTCTTACTTTGTCAAGTATGTTATCCAGCTTTTTTCCCTGGTTTGCCCTTTAAAATGTCCCCTGCTCAAAAAAGTGTCTATTGGGAGCACCTGCTTGTCCTTGATAGGTTCCTTCACAGGCCAGGAAAGAGTGTCTGGACCTTGAACAGTGTGAACGAGGCGAAGTAGAGGGAGAGGTGAAAAATGTCCCTTGTCATCAGACACTCAATCCTGCCTCGTTTGTGTTGACATATTAAAGCAGGGACCATGTTGTGGTCATAAATACAGTGGCCATGTCTCGACCCAACACTGCTGACCCTTGACCTCTCCTGAGTCTATGGAGGCAGGCAAACAACAACCAAAGGACAAATAAACCGCTATAAACCAACTGAACAGGAAGGTGTGGTTATAACACTGAGGTAAGCATGCTTGGTGTAAAGCGGACTTTCATGAAATTCTGAGCCATTTCTAAAGGCTGTTTGTCAACAAGGATGATCTCATGGCTGGTGCTGGATGTGTGATGGGAGCAACGCAGTTCTAAACCCTGCTGCTGCCATTTTGTCCCAATGGCTGACCGTTAAAAGAGACATCTATAAAACTGCACACAGAACATCTAGATCATACAAGATCAATACATGTTTATTATATGTTTACCCAAAAGATGAACTCATGAGGTGATTCTTTTACTGATTCTTTTTTTTTTTTGTCTGACTTTCTTTGGGAAATACAGACTAGGCAGTCTTTTTTGGCAATTGAAGGTTTGATATTAATGTCAGATGAAGAGACTATAAAAGCAGCTTCATGTGCATGACATTAACTCAGACTGAAGTCTATGGGGTGGACCAGCAAATCAATGGAAGCAAATTTAATTTAGAACGATGTTTAGCCTCTGTGTAGTACAGACTTCCTATTCACCAAAAACAAACAAACAAACAAACAAAATCAGGAATGTAAGTGCCTCCAGTAATCAGAAAATAAAAAGTCACTGTCACTGTAGAAAGTAACTGCATTTTCAAATGGCACACCTTTCTTGAGTAATTAAAGTAATTTACTTGAATTACAAAACACAATTCAAAAACATAAAATTCCCAAACACTTGGGAGGAACTTATTATTTATGTTTTTACCCTAGTTTCTAATTGCTCTGTTTTCTTTCTTTATATTTTCTTGTTTCATTGTATGCAAAGGAGGACATTAGGGCTGAATAAAGTACCTATTGTAACCGTAATCATATAAACAGGAATGTGTGCATTGCTATGAACTATTGCTACTGCTGGTTCAGATCTAAACTAAGCAAACTGAGGATTTTAATTTTATTTATTTATTTTTTAATAAATGTGGACATTTGCTCTGTTCAGCTCTCATTTTCTCCTCTTCAGCCTTCTCTCTTCCTCTCCTACCATTCATCATTCATCATTTTCATAACACACAACACCATACATTCGGTCAAGCAACAGCTTGAACTGGGAACTAGCAACACATATTACATTATTATTATAATTATTATTATTATTATTATTATTATTATTATTATTATTATTATTTGGGACAGCTTTTTGAGCATATTTAAATTTTGGGTTTGAGGTGTCCCCTCATATATATTAAAATTTCTGCCTTGGTATGAACACTAATCCGGATTACACCAATAAATTTCTTCTTGCAGGTGGTGTGAAATTGTGTGATCCCTACAATTCCCAGACCACAAGATTAAGGGCCCTTACACACCAAGCCAACTTCGAAGAGCTAGCCGAGACAAAGAGACACTAATGAGTTTGTGCTCATTGCCCCACATCTTATGTTAAACCACAGAAGCTACAGCTGATAGGCAGCTGACTGCTGACTTACAAAAACGATCTGAGCCTGCATATAAAAAATATCTGGAAAGTCATGTTTGTCAGAAAAGTATTAGTACAGTAAGTTGGTATTTTAACGTGTAAGTCTGTGTGTACCACTGCTCAGATTTACGCAT
Source organism: Scatophagus argus (assembly GCF_020382885.2). Taxonomy (NCBI): domain Eukaryota; kingdom Metazoa; phylum Chordata; class Actinopteri; family Scatophagidae; genus Scatophagus; species Scatophagus argus. The sequence goes on along the minus strand of NC_058503.1, from coordinate 8,068,532 downwards.
TGTTAATTTTGGCTGCATAGAATCATCAAAGCTGCCTACACCACAAACACACAAACACTACACACAATGCAACACAGCTAAGTGTCGCTTGGTGTCCCAGAGCCTTAAAATAAACCAACCTCAACCTCAGGGCTGGTACTGATAAGAAATGCTGCAACAGAATCATATCCATACATGATTTAAAAACAACAAATAACTGTTAGCCAGACAACATCTAAAGAGACTCAATGTATACCTGTGGAATACACTGAGTCTCTGTACCATCCATTTATGACTCTCTACTTTTGAATAATAATAAAAAAAATTAAAAAGTGATGCATCTTACATCCAATGCAATTAACCTGCAATCTGTGCCAAACCTGAATTAAAACTAAGTAGCAGCTGTTACAAGGTGTACAATTAAATCTACGCAGCTTTTGAAGAACAAAACCCTGACAAACTGTTGCATTTCTTATTAAAACAGCCAAATACATGCAATAACAACCAAGTAGTTTTTATCTTCCCAGTTTCTGGGCAAAGTCATATAAATTGTTGAAATCCACGGCTGTGAAAACGTGTGATTTAACAGCCATAGGACACGGAGCTCAGAAAACCTCTGAGTAATTGGTGTTTGCAGATCCTTTTTCACAACTTGGAACAAGTGCTGTCCTCTCACATTGCTGACTGACCAGTATGTACTTAAAATAAAGTGGATTAGACAAATTAGAGTGCACTTATCCGTTGAGTCCCTCTTTCAGGATACAATTAATACAATGTCTAGTTATTCAGGAGCATTTGACAAGTGCGCAGCTATACGCTATATATGTCCATATACAGCTGGAGATCAACAGGGGCAGACTTATAAATCAGTATGAGATAGTCCAAGTGGACAAACTTCCTATTAATATGTATATGTGAGATAAACACCTTCGGGTATATTAAAGAGAGTCTGCATTCTTATGAAAACAACAAGAAAAACTGCACTGGATACGTGTATTGAAAGTTTGTACTCTGTGCTGGAAGGCATGTTCTCCTCTATGTATACTGAACATTTTCCACACATTTGCAATTTGCTCAACTTACTTTTGACATTTCCTCTTCAACTTCTCTCACCATTAACTCTCTACAATACACTGTTTATTTTCCTCCTCCTGTCTCAGTGCACACCATTTTCTTTCTCATTGCTCATACATTCTCTGCCCTGTGCTTTCACTCCCTCTATCTCCCTCAGAGTCACTGGAATCAATCGCTTTTTTATAGACATATGGGTAAGTGTGTACTCGGGAACAAACAATGACAGATGTTTGTGTGTTCAAATTGTGAGGTATCTGTCCATGACACTCTGGGAGGCTCAGGAGGTGGAGATGGTCTGGTGGAGATGAGGGAATTCACCACAGTCTCTGATCATCCCACAGCATTTAACTGAGCTTTTTTTTTTTAGAGCTGGTCAGCTCTGAAAAGGAGAAAGGGATATGGACAGCTGAAGGATAAGGAGAAGGGGGTGGGGGGGTGTGATTTAACAAAAACTCCAGCAGTTTCTGCCCACACACAAAGAAGTGACAGGTCTGTCTCTGTTTTGTGGGCAGGCCTATTGTAAGAGAACTGTTTTGAACTGAAAAACAAACATTTTCATCCCTTTTGTCACTGTATCACCAGGAGACTCCACAAGACCACAATGAAAGTTCAGTACTGTGTGTGGCATCGACATTGTATCTTTTATTATCAGATTGTTTAGGTATAACACTGGGGTCAAGACATTACGCTAAAAAATGAAATAAACACAAATTTATCGCCTATCTCTGCAACTCCACTAAGCCTCTTTTAACTTAATGTTTTGGTTTTACGGTGTATTAGCATCAACCCAGTTCTGCAATATTTTTTTAGCAAACAAGCTCTGACAAACATTACTAATCCATCATAACGTCAGTGAACTAGCTGGTCAAGAAACCTCAGCATCTCACAGGAGAAAATTCATTCTTTCTTAGGAGTTGGGGGAACCCAAAAATAAGATAGAAAGAGGAGTAAATACTGGAATAACATTTGTCCAGTGGTCAGAAACATGACTTCAAATGATTGTCAATACTCTTTCATTTCTGCTGAAGGTGCAAATCTGTTGTTAATTAAATCTCTTGAGATGAACAAAATGTTACCTTTGATCATCATCCATTTTCAGTCGCAGGGCTGACACACAAAGACAGACAACTACACACACACACACACACACACCTAGGGTCAGTGTAGAGTAGCCAATTCACCTAATGTGCATGTTTTTGGCATTGTGAGAGGAAGCCGGAGTACCCGGAGAAAACCCATGCAGACACAGGAAGAACATGCAAACTCCACATAGAAGGGCCCAGACCGGGATTCAAATCTTCCTGCTGTGAGGTGACAGCACTAACCACTGCACCACCATGCTGCCCCGATCATATTCATATAAATAATATTTTGAGAGTAGCATACTATAAAATGAGACAAATATGGCATATCTATGTATTAACCCTAACATGACTTGATCTACTGGTAGAGGTATGGTACCAGCTGTTACAATGTTGCTTCAAAATCTGTCCCAATGTAAATGACATGTAAAACATATATTGCAACAACCCAAATTGTGCCATTCACATCACAATTAGGTTCTCTGAGTCTTTAGTGATATTTTTGAGAGCTGGCTGTGATGATTTGACAGCCTGACAGGAGGGCAGGAAAAGCCTGCTGAGGATGTTTTGAAGCAGCACTCTAGTCGAGTGGGGTTTCTCTGTTAGCGTTCAGAGTGTCTTGGGTGTCTTGTCTTATCAGTCTTCTTTTTTGTTTTGTTTTGTTTTTATTTCCTTACATGCTCTCTGTCTCTTTTACTGTATGTGCTCTCCGATTTTGCTATAATGGTAGCGTTATGTTGGTTTTTTTAAGGCTCTCTTAAAATCAGCAAGAAACCAAAATACAATAAACTAAATGGCACACAGATGTCAATTTCAGACTTGGAATGAGCTTTGGCCAAGAAGGTTTTCTTTAAAAGTCTTACACAAGTATGAGTGAATAAGGAAAGCTTTGGAGGTTCAAGCAGCAGAATACAGGAAAATGTTTATGCAAGAAGTTTCCACTACATGAGGAAAACATAAAACAAAACAAAAAATAAACTTAAATACTGATAAACAGCACAAATGAATACACTATATCACAAATACTGACAACTTGATTTCATATTCCGTAAAATGTGTCAATTCATCACATGATGTGTGTGTAAAAATGCTAAATTTATCACCAGGTTTCAAATGCCATAGCTCGTGTAACTTCACCAGACCCACTTACTGTTTAGCAGTCCAAAAAATATTTGGCAACGAAGTCTTCACAGCATTGAATCTATCTATGGCTTGATTTACTTTTAATAACCACTGAATGAATATCTCTGACCAGCAGGTTTTCATCATTTGTTTTAATTTCTTTAGTGGCCACAGATTTTACAAATGAACACTAAATCAACCTATAACTCAACTATATTTTTATTATTTCATTTAGCAAATGCATAAAACATATTACCATCTTAATGAAGGAGAGTTACATCCATGTTAACATTCAAATCTCTGCAAGTTGATGTTCCTTCTGCTACAACAAGCCTTCACCGTTCTCAGAGGTATGTGAGAGAGGACGGTGACAGGGCCTGTTTGTTGGATGTTAAAAGGGAGGAGACTTACAGTGACACAATTACAGAGAATTAAACCTGCTGACCACAGGACAACATGAAGCAAAATTTGGTAATATCGTTTATGGCAAACAAATGAACTGTGGGATTGGAATGACCAGAGTCATAATTAAAAGGAAGGGCTCGAGCACTGAAAATTTTTTTCCTTATGCTTATATTAAGACAATTAGTTTTTGGTAAGTTTTCTAAATGTTATGTTTTATTATGTAAATGAGGATATCCAATTAAATACGCACCAATTTCAATTTGCAACCCCCAAATGCATAATTTGAATATTTGTTTCTATTAATCTGAAAGAAGTCAAGTTATGGAAGCAAAACAGACGAAAATTTTAAAATTGACTAGCGAATGAAAAACAATGTTGTGACCTGTAGTACTTAAGAAGTGGCAGTAATTTGTTTGCCTCCAGTGGGTCCTCATTGTCAGACGTCATGCAGACCATAAAAGATACACATGTAATCCAGTAAACTGCATTCAGACACAATCCACATTTCAGAAGCATGTTGATGCCTGGTGTCAATTGAGCCTCCTTCTTTTCTGGGCCATGCATAATACAAATGTAAAATTGGGAGGATAGCCTACTAGTCCTTTCAAACCTGCTGATACACAATACACTGGGTAAGGTTGTTCAACGGGAACTTTTAGATTAGTGGTTCTCTGACATGGCAGAAGCAGAAAAATGTTCACACACACACACACACACACACAGAGAGTGGCCATAGGCCCCCCAGTTTGAGAACTGCTGAGGAGAGACTGTGTTATAACTCTGCTGGCTACAAATAGCTCCCAGCAGCATTTGTGATAAAGGCAAATTTGAAATGATAAATGCCACTTTACACCTACACACAGTTTCTGTTGCTAAGAAACATTACTTGAGAGATAAAGAGCTAACTGGTAATCTTCACAATCACTAAGCAACTGCTCAAAATGATCTATGGACATGAGGTTTCCAAGATATGAACAAATTTGTTGACAGCAAGGTTATTTAATTTCTAAATGTGTTTAGACTTTTATGAAGCTATAATATGCTAGTCAGTAGTTGTATCACACTGTACATGACTGATTTGCTATGATAGACACTCTGACAAACTAAAATGTGATTTATATAAAAAAAAGATTGTAGGTAGGACACACAATTCAAAAAAAGATTCTGTTGTGTTACATGAGATGGTTTCTGTTGTGAAGCCACTTCACTGTCTACCTCAAACAATCAACCGTGTCAACTGGGTGTAACACAAAAAGCAATCATCTGACCATGTTTGTGTCATTCTCACTTTGACATTTTGACTTTATCTTATCTGGGGAGTGGTGCCTAACCCTGCCGTCTGGACAGCAAATGCAAGGTAAGACAGATGCCACTGATTGAGCAACATCAGGATGAATGAAGATGAATGTGCAGATATTGTACATAATTTTACCCATTTCTCCTGCCCTCCAAATCCACGCTTCATCATCTCTCCCAGGTAAGCCTACTGATTTGTGACAGATGCTGTTAGCATTTGCATTAACGGCTTTGGTTCAGCTGTCAAAGCCTGATTGAAGCTTGTTCCGATGTTGGGCAACATAACGCTAGGCGGGCACACAGGTGTCACAATCCAGACCAGCTGTTCACCGATGTCAGGACAATGTTTGCCCTTTTCTGGGGTGTCATCATCTCTCCAAACACCTGCTGGCCTGTCATAACCACAGACATCGCTCTAAACACAACTTTGATCTAATTATGATACAGCAGAGATAATTCTAACTGAATTTTTGGGTCTTACAAAAGACACAAAACAAGCAGGTACATTTTTAAAGAGGTGAGCTAAATAATTGTCTTCACTCACAAAATGGTATATGGTTTGTGTAGAACAGCTAAAGAAAACACATTTTGGCTTTTATCAGCATACACTGTCATCTTGTTAATGAATATAACATCTGGGCTCCTCCTAGGGTTCTTTACGCCTCAGTATGTACCACCTATGAGCGTTATTTAAACATCTACTACATACATTAACGTAACTGTAAGCAGACACAAGAACATCCCTCAGATTCTGGATCAGGTTGGGATGTGGGGAGTCTGCAGGCCATTGTTGTGGTCCTAGAGGCATTCCTGAGCTGTTTTTGGAAGGTTTTCTCCGAAGAACACTGCAATGTAAACAGATGATTAGTTTTATTTCCTTCATCCACCACCTAACAGTGGTGTTAATGTTGTGGCTGATTGGTGTACTAGCTTTTCATACTGCAGCCTCCACTTAATAGTAGTTAACAAATATGTTAATAAATATTTATCACTTATTAAACCTACTGTTATTTTTTTTTATTAGCAACTATTAAATGTCTATATATTTCTTAAAAGTGGGAGATTAAGTCTCAAATATTTCCAAATGGATTTTTTTTCTACTTTTTCAGATATATTCAATAATTTATGTTTTTGGGGATCCTGTGAAAGGGTGTGTGTGTGTGTGTGTGTGTGTGTGTGTGTATGTATGTGTGTGTGTGAGAGAGAGAGAGAGACAGAGAGAGAGAGAGAGAGAGAGATGTCTCACAGATTCATATGTTTAAGAGGGAACATTTTTCATTCAGTTTAAAAAGGGTTTTTCAGGTCATGTGATCACCGCAGCATGTCCAAGCTGTGATATACATTAAACCGAGACAGGTACATACGCAGTGTCCCATGGCAGAATGTTTACCATCTTTGTTTATTTGCCCAAAGATATATTGCATCGAAAAGGATCTCCGGCAGCTCAGAAAACATTTTCCCCATATATCTTCATTATAAAAGAGACATCTGTAATAGTTTTGGCAGGACTCCTCCAACAGCAGTCAAGGTCAAATATTAATCTTTGTATTATGGATCTTTATGCCATGAATTTTTTTCTGCTTGTAAAACTTTTCCCAAAACATAGAAAAGCAACATAATGCAGAAGCAAGTCCTGAAGCTACACAACTTTTTAATGCACAGTTTTCATGTGAGTGAGTTGGTTGGCAGTTTGCAGTCCAGTATCCAGTTCTCATCATAAAACCATTCTTTCATGGGTCAGAAGAATGTTGTCATTTCTCAGTCTGCAAATACTTGTTGTGTTTTTGAGGTCTAATTAATTCATTTTTCTCCGTCCTCTGTCTCCTGATCTAACAACAGTTCTCTACTGCGCTATCCAATCAAATGTGTAGAACTTGATTTAAATCTCCATCAGCAAATCCCGCCAACTTGTAAACATTTCACATTAAAGAAGATCCTCCAGCTTCTGTTCCACTGTAAATTTCTGTCATAACCTGATGCATCAGGTTCATCAAAGGCTATTAAATCGTGACTGTGATTTATTTTAAATCATCACTGACCACCACTAAGTTAAGTCAGTTGCAGTAAATAATTTTCTCATTAGCACAGTATTTATGTGGTTTTGGCTCCAATTTTAGCTCCTTTTTTATTCATCTTCCACACAGCAGAGGATAACTGCAACAACCCTGGATATTACGACCATGTGACAAAATGAGGGTGTTGCCCTCAGTTGCGTCATTAACGTAAACTGATTGGTTCAATATATGTGGTCATGCAAGTGAAAAAAAAAAAAAACAGGAGCCTCTCACTCTTCTGACCTGCTACCAGTTGCTGTGCTGGTGAAGCTGCAATAAAATCTGTTGCTATGTTATTAGCACTATAGTGAATTCAGTGCTTCCTATTGAAAGCTACTCACCAGCACATCACTGCAAGGCTTATATTGTGAAGTATATTCAGTGTTAGCTTTCAAGGTTAACATCTACATCTTAAATCTATATCTTAAAGAAATTTGTCTGCATACTGCAATGAGGAATGTCAGATATTTACAGCAACCAGTGAACTGTTCAGATGAGAAGATTTGGTTGAAGTCACTTAATAAAGCTTAATAAAAACCTCAGACCTCATGCATGCACTGAATTGAAGTAATGACAAGGATTCATAGGCATTCATATGGATTGAGACTGAAAAATCAAGAACATATCTGTCTCCCAGAATCTATTCATTGTTTTCCTTCCTCTTATCTGAGGTAGGGTTGCTGTGGCAGTAGGATAAGTAAGGTAGTCTGTCTCCCCAGCAAAATTTCCAGTTTCTCCTGACCAGGTAACCAACCAGTGGCGGGCTGTCAGGGCCAGCGAGGCCTTCTCCGCTGGCCGAAATACTATCGTAAGCACTGAGCTAGCTAGCTGTTCCTGGGAAGTGTCAGCATTCTTCCATCCTCTGATTGGTTGGTCAGAGTAAACGTTATAGCCAAGTGCGACTAGGACGTTCTGAAATGCTCTAGATGATGTACATGGCACAGTTGCGGTTGTAGTGTAGAGGTTTGGAGTTGTCTTAACTGTGTTTCTGGGATTAATAATAGTAATTATCCTCAACACGCGAAATTCCTCTCTCTGTAATGCCACGCCTTGTCATATTGCGTTTTTGGTACACAAATGCACGGACCGCCACCGTAGCCAACACAACTGTCTCTCTGGGGGTGAGTCCAGACACTCTGATGAGGAAACTCATCTTGGCTTGTGTGTATCCATAACGTCATTTTTTTCAGTTATTACCCAAAGCTCATGAGCACAGGTGATGTTGATGGTGATGGTGATGGAACGTACTGAATGGAAAGGCTAGCTTTCCAGCTTAATTCCCTCTTCTCCATGACAGTCCGGCTTATTGCTGACACTGAACCAATGCGACGGTCAATCTCACTCTCCATTTTACCCTTCCTCATGAACAAGACCCCAAACAAGACCTAACTATCATCCAAACAACCTCACCACCTCAGTGTTTTTCAGTCCAGTTTTCTTCCAAAAGGAAACCTTCTATGTGATATCCTTTACAGAAGGTAAATTACCAGTAGTAACAAGCTATCCTAGATTAAATTCGCTTGGGAGGAGGTGACGCATTAAGTTACTGTGTTATTCTGGTCCTACAAAATCATTGCCAAATGTAAAAACATAACTTTGTGATATTTACCAAGAAGCCACAGCCCTCCCTCTTGTCCTAGTGGAGGACAGAAATAAGTTTGGCAGCAAAAAAAAAACCATCCACCAACTTTTCATTTACTGTACATGTACAATAGAGTATGTGGTCACACCTGCATCACGAAGAGTACTGACAGCTCCGTGATGGTACTGCATGACAATCATTCACACCACACGCCAAATGTTTTCTTTCCCTTCTAGATGATTTTGATGTATCTGAAACTGATTATGATATAATCTAAAAACAGGTTTTGCAGGCTTTTGAATAAAATGTATTATAGAACAGATGCTACATGCACCTTTGCTCTTATGTGAGAATTCAGACTCATAGTATTCTTTGACAACAGAATGCTGCACCATCTAATCAGACATGACACACTGCCTACGGAGCCTTTCCTCCCTTTTTAATAACATAGCAGATATGTGAAGGTGGAGAAAACAGAAGCCAAAAAAGGAAACATGACAGTGGATGGCAGCTGTCAACCCAAACTGTATTGTTTCGTTTGATCACTGCCACATGTACTTTTAGACTCTAAAAGCAGGATTTGAATGCTTGTATTTTTTCTGAGAGACTTCAGTTCATTAATTAAGAAAGGACCCCCTTTGCAACATCTCAATTTAAAACCACTTTGTCATAGGAGAGAAATTGCAAGATGAATCTTATCATCAAATAAAATAATTTTGAAAGACAATTTAATCTGCAGAATACACATGAGAATCCTCAGGATGCAGCTGATATGGTGAAGGTCTGTTTAGTTTAAACCCTCATCCAAAATTTACATTATCAACTCAGGGCTCTCACATAAGCCCTGGCCCTAAAGCTCATGACCATGTGCCAAAAGCTCACAGGCCTGTCCTTTCCTCTACTCTGCAAGCTTTTACTTCCAGGCACGGTGGGGAACGCAGAGATAAAGACAAGGGCCTGTGGCTTCACAGTGCTAAACTGGCGGAAAAGAAAGATAATCTTACAGTGGTGTGTGTTCATTCCAGCTTTAAAATAATCTCCCATTTTCGCTCTGGACCACAACACCATGCTGAATGTGTAAATCCTGATTTGGGAAAATGTTCCACCTGCACTGTTCAGCTCTGACAAATGCATCACCACCTTTGAGAGGAAATATCTTAAAATCTTATCTGTCTTAGAGAAACTGGAGAAAGAGAAAAACATCATAAACTCACAGTAGAGTAAAATCACAAGGTATAAATACAGTTATGACAAATTAATCTCAGTTTATATAGAAATACTTTCACCTTGACATTGGATATTATGTTTCAACTGGACTGGATAAGGATATTAAGAGTTTATACGTGAAATGATGCAAATAATGTGAATTTTTTTTTGTGAAAAAAGAGAGTTTAGAGTTTTTTTTCATTATTCAGTACTTCAGTACCTCCCACCTGCATTGTGCTTACCTTTTCCATACAGTACTGCTGATTAATCAAAACCTATTTCACATTTACACTAAGTCATATTTGTTTATACAGGAAAATTGTTTTAAGAGGTTATTTTTGAATCAAATGCATTACTTTAACAGCAACAGGGTGTAGACCTCGTGTTTTTAAAAGTGCTTGACAGAGTGTTTCTCCTCAAATGATGGACCTGTGATGAACCATCAGCTCTTAAAAACAGATCTCAAGTCAGAAACTGTTTGAGAGCTTCATAATATCAGTAGCCAATATGGCTGGGGCTGGACAGAGACAATTCATCAACAGCCACACCATACAATGAGACTAGAGGCCAGAGAGTTAGTTCACACATAAGAGACCATGTGTTGACATCAGCTGTTCATTGCTTGCTATTCCTGTGGAATACTGGAAGACTTAAAATGGAGTTGATCTTTAAAGGGACATTATGTAAGGTCAGAATACAACAAATGACAGTGCTATGTGAAAGTTTTAAAATTGCATATGAACAAAGTTGAATTGTGGTGTAACCAGAAGGGTTATAACAATATAGTTTTAGACCTTTAAAGATACCTGTCCTTTCAATCTTCATATTTGTTTTAAATGTTAAATAGTTTGTTTGTTGTATCTGCCATTAAAACTAACCATTAACCATTATTCATTTATCTCTTCCTCCTTATTGGTGCATGTGAATATGCAGTTATCAATGCTGTTCTCCCCAGAAAAGGTCAGAACACACAGTAGATCAGTTTATTTAATCCCTTGTCTCACTCGCGTCTTTGTGATTCCCCATTTCCAAGACCAAACACAAAACACCAATATGAGTAATAGCATCCTCTTATGTTTTTGAGGATGATTTACCCAATTAATTGTGGAGAAATCCAGCATGCGAAGTAGTCACTTTCAAGCATTCCAAAGTGTTTAAAGTCACTCTACATCTCCTCTGAGACTGTTCATTAAAATAACAGCTCAAAACTCAAACAGCCTATTTATCAGACACTGCAGTGGATGGTAGTACGGGCAAATTGAGGTGTAATTATAGCGATGAGTTGCAAGACACTTTTCATCAACAGAGAAAGCTCTTCTTGCAAATTATTCAGGGAGGAGAGGTACAGGGAGAGATTTCACTTGCTGGTACTAGGAAAACAAGTGCTGAGCTTTTCAGCATCAAAAGGAAATGGGAGTCACTTGCAAACAGGATCCATAGTGAGGATCATATTTGAAAAGAGAGACAAAATTAGTGATACACATACAACCATCAGGTAAGTTGCATTAACACACAGTGACATCTTCCTGAGGGGAAACTCGCTAGCCAGTCATGGAAACCAGAACTAATAAAAATTTTATCATTATTCATTATCCAATAAAATCTCATAATAAAAACTGTTTACAAGGTCAAATTATAAATAGTAACTTTTCGGGCTGCCTTATCTGTTATTAAAAATGCCACATGAAGCAGGGATTTTGCACTATGTGTTTAAACTTTAAACAATTTACTTTCAAATAAAATCAGTTCAGGCTGCTTTAACTTAGAAACCAAAATACCTGAAAACACCAGTATTATGTAACATGATCAAATGCTAAAAATGCAATAAACCTACCTTTATGAAGTTCATATATTTATAATATGTCATTTACTAATTACTTATTATTTTTTAAGGCTGTAGTTTATGTCAGTATTGCATGAAATTCTTCTTCTTATACATCTTTGTATGCTGATTGCAATTTAGCGTTTCTGAAATATAAAAAAGTAGGATACAGTACAAACAGGGGCTGACATATTTTCTGAGATCTCTGTATTTAGGTTGCAGCTATTCTCTAAAGGGAAGGGAGATGGTAGGTGAAGGAGAACATCTCAAAAAAAGGATGACAGACTAGGAGTTGGTTAAGCGTGAGTGTTAATGCATGCCTGCACATTGTACTCACATGTTGTGTGGGTTTGCCTTTGTGCTACCTTGCCTGTGTTAGATTTTCAAGAAAAAGAACTTTAGAAGTTACGAGAAAAGAGATGAATGCAAATAGAAACACATGGTGGAGGAGTGGGGACAGGGAGAGTCAGTGAGTCAGAGAGAAAGCCTGTATCCCATAGGATTGCAGAAGATACAGACCTGAATATTAACTCTCAGAGACCCTATAGAGCTTTAATTATTGATTACCACTGAGTGTTCACTGCCAAAGCCAACATGTGCTCCATGAAGAATCAGCTGAGAGGATATTATAAAGTAATGATCTGAAGCACAATATCAAGAAATACCACGAAATTCAAAGAGCAAAACCATTCCTGAAAAGTTTTATACGGCACCAAATTCTGAGATTTAAAACAATAAAACATTAGAGCTAAATCCCATGCAATCCACAAAGGGAAGCTGTGATAGAGACAGGCTGGTAGATAGTACAGTACCGTCTCTCGGGTCGGTTTTGTTGTGATGAGCACTTTCCTCGGGGATGGATTACAGCTTGCTGCTACAGTAGAGCTGAGGATGAACAGATATAATGGTTGGATCCCAGAGTACTACTAGTTCTGGAGCAAAACACAGTGATACAAGGAGTTTCTGATGCTGGTTTGTGTGCTGTTGAGACAGCAGTGACTGTTTTCTTTTTCTCGGCTCTGCCTCTCATTAGCTTACTGGTTCTGTCACACTGCATCTTGGTGGACTATTGCTAACGCTTAATTTCATTTGTCTAACAGGAAGTTAATTCTCACACGCTGCAGATGGAGGCTGATAGGCATTTGCAGTGGCCCCAAGATAACTCAGTTGTAACCTCGCCGTTTTATTCTGTGCTCAAGTTCAACTTAGCCCCAGTGACTTCATTTCACACTTCATCTCCCTTCCAGTCACATCTACTCACGCACACAAGCACATCACACAGATGTACATGCTCTCTCTCTCTCTCTCACACACACACACACACACACACACACACACACACACTCATTTCAAGACAGACTCAAGCCCACAGTTGAGTCTAGTTGCTGTTTAAGACATTTCCACAGAATGTCTGAATCACAAACAATCAACCTACACAAATTAGGCTGCTACACGCGAGGGATGAAAGGTTTATGCTTGCAGTATTTACATTAAACAGCTGTGAGCGCATTTTCCTTGCTGATAATTTCCTCTTAGACTCAGATTGCTTTAGCATTTTTCTTCTCCAACTGAACTGAAATAGTCAGACAAGTGATACTTCATCTGCTTCAGTTCATATTGTACAAGAGAAAGTCATGACACAGTGTCAAACTTTGATTTATTTGGCCTGGCATTCTGTTTGAAATGAGTGAAATCTACAAACTGGGTAACCCATAATGCTTTGTTGTCCCATCCCATCTGTTGGCGAGCTCAGAGTAGCACTTGGACTCTGTGTCCTCATGATGCTGAGTGGCCTCACAACACAGTGCTCATGTTCAGCCTGACCTCAGCGTGGCCAAATCAGACTAGATGGCACTTTACAGCATGAAGCCACTCAGAACTCGGCCAGGCACATAAGAAGCACTGGGTGATAGTGGTGGACTTGAGTGTGAAGCTATAAACAGGAAACACAGTTATTATGTTCTGTACTAATACATGATAATGTCTCCGCATTGACATTCAATTATTCAGTTATTCAACAGCCTGCCGATTGTGTAGATATTACAATAGTATCACTGAGCAAAAAAGAAAACTTTAACAACAGAAATTTTAAATTCCACTGAAAATCCAAGGAAATTTCCAAACATTAGACAACATACATCAAAAGGAAGATGTATTTAAGATGCATCTACAATATTTTATATTACAGAGAACAGTGCAGCCAGAGACAAAACAAGTAAATCTAAAGTTTAAATATTTCACTCAGTGTAAGCGTATAAACATAAACATGTTAACTGAATACCTCGAATAAAGAGGATTTTTTTTTCCATCTTTAAAGCCACCTAAATGCTGGGAAGACTTTGTGCCATAGAGAATTGTTTTTATGGATGGGTCTCCATTTTATGTGTGCCAACAACGTGCCAACAAAAGTAGTAAATATGTATATTTGCTAATAAACAGTGATGTAAACAATGCACAAGTTAAATTTTTTGCAAAATCAGTTTCATGAAGAAAGGAACGCATGAAACACTTTTGTTTCCCTTCTGCACAAACAGTAAGTTAAGGAATGAAATCAACTTTATCTGTATGTTCTCAATGTTGGGACCCATCAAATTTTCTGACAATGGAAATTAAGATATTACAGGAGAGGACTAATAGCTGAAAACGAATTCATGATTAAGTGAATATGGCTTATAGATACAGAGCTTAGTACAAAGGCTCACACTGCTGGCCTCTAAGGCCTGGATTAAACTCCCAAACGGATCCCCACACGGATAACTGCAGTCACTACGGACAAGGAAAGTTCTTTCTATACTGCTCTATGAAGCTCTATGATGTCTGCTTGGGAGATGCATAACACACATGCAGTGTAGATTGGTCTCCACAAGAAGATGTATTCCTTGCATGTGCGAGGTGACAGCCTTGCAAGAAGAACTGCTTTTCTGTACATATGAAAATATTTACATGTCATTTTCTCAAGCCGCTGATGCCTGACTCTTAGCTTCTCTCCTGTTTCCTCGCTGCCACGTCTTCTCGTCCAAGGAGTAAAAATATTCATCTGAGCTGCTGTAAGTCAGCACTGTACTGATGTCAATAACTAAACAATTATTATCAGGTTTATTATATTTTATAAAACAGCACATATGTACTAACCTTCACCAGTAAAAATGAAATGTAAAAGACACAATTTGCAGTGATAATTGTAATGTGCTTAATCCTGGTAATGTGGTAACCCACATTACCACTATGTATTCCATCCCTCATCAGATGGAATCTAGATCACTGCAGACCCTCGTGGACAGTTGCGTACTCGAGGATGCGGAAAGTATAATTCCCGCTTCGGTCTGTTTGAGGCTGGGGGGGTTTTACAGGGAGTCATATGGTGCCTGCGGTGTGTGTCCTTCGGGCAGTTTGCGTGAGTGTTTGTGTGCGTGTTTATGTGTGTGTGACACCATCTGTAGCCTGGTCAATGGCCCAGAGTTTTTCTGCCAATGGCTCCCTTAGAGGAAGATTGTTAAGGGGGCATGTTGAGACTTAGTGTTGATCCCTGCTCAACACACAAGCAGGCACACAGATTTTAATGTGTTTTAACTTAAGCATTTATGCTCACACTGTTACCATTCGTGCTTTTGAAATCAATGTATACAATGAGAGTTGGCAAATCACTTCTGTGACACAAGTTTTGAGGGCACAGCTGCTTAAGAAGCTTATTTACTTCCCATTGTTCTGTTTTCTTTTTACCTCCCTTCTTGCTTTCTCTCTCCTCCCTCCTCCTTCTTTCCCATTTCTCCTCTGTGTCATATACTGCCAGTTCCTAGAGCAAGACGGAAGTGTCAGAGTTTCACCCAACTGTTCCAGATCAAAGAAATGAATATGAGCTTTTAAAGGGGCTCAGTCCCTTCAATCCCATTTCAGCGATACAGTTTTCCTGACAGCTTTGAGGCTGAGAAAGTGTTTTGCTGAGGAACAGGCCCTGAAATCACTCTAATGCTGTGTCGGCTCATAAATAGCAAAGAGCTATAAACGTATCTTTTTACTGTTGAGGGGAGAACATTTACAATTTTTCATTATGGATGTTAGGGGCAGCTCAGATATCATAGTGTTATGATGTGGCTGAGGTTTGTGCCTCTGAAAATGAGAGAAGTCCCTGCCTTGTGTTGAGTCTGCTACAGTATGGTAATGGCCATCTGTTAGTGGTGCAGCAGTGCAATAAACTACCTCTGATAGTCCAACAAGATCTCGACTCTCTCGACTTTCTCTCTCTCTCTCGACTTTCTCTCTCACACACACACACACACACACACACACACACACACACCATGTACTATATGTCAGGCCTGCATAGCATCCTGTCACCTTGACATCATATTTTACACGTTTTGAAATAAATGTAATTCCATCTCACTTATATAATTATGTTTTTAGCCACGCACTATGGACGTAAATGTTGCTGTCTCAGTTGATATGCTGCTTCACCTGTTTAGTCCAGCCTAAAATGTCTCAAGAACTTACAAAATAATGAAATTAGAATTTTCCCACCATTATAAAAGAGACATCTGTGAAACTGTAGACACTTCAAATATCAGCATTTGTCATTATTAAGAATATTTCAACATATTTCAACATAACATTTTTTTTATTTGTTCCTACAATATATACTCTTGCAGTGTAAACTCCACTATCGACTACAGCACAAATAAACCTTCCCATGGTTATGTTTAGACACTTGATAAAGGTTAAGGTTAGGGAAAGACTGCAGTTTCCATAGAATGTTAATAAAGGGAAGACATCCTCTCTCATGCTTCAAATTGCTGTTGAATTTATCAGCAATTACACCAAAAAATATGATGTTTCCCTAACCCTGACATAGAACTTATTTTGTCCAAAATCAATTTGACATTATTTCATCTGTTGCACATACTGCATGTGTGTATCTCTGAATGTGCACTTGTTGCTTGGCTACATGGTGCGTGTGTTTGGTGAGTTTGTTCTTCTTTCTATCTCTCCCATTCTCTTTTATGCTCACATATATAGTATGAGTGCACACTGTAAATACTGTACACTGCTTTCATGAATAGCACAAGCAGCATCTGATGAAACAGTTTGTAATGCAGTGTTCCCTACACATTGGTGACACACAATTTGAGCCTTAAAGTAAATGTGTTTTATCATCATGTAAAAATATGTTTACATATCAAGGATTTCCCTCCAGGGATAAATAAAGGAATTCTGATATTTTTTTGTTCTTTTGTTGTTTTGTTTTGAAAAAAAAATCAAATAAAAAACAAATAAAAAAATTGAGAAATCCATAACTTTAACTGACACGGCAACCTCACAACAGGATAAGTAGCTGTTTTGTTATACTGAAACACAACAGATCAGAATGAATGTGAATATGCAGCTGACACCCTTAATTTTATGTATCTTTTGCTGTTTGTGCAAACACAGTTGCACCCTACTTTGTTACACCCATATAATTTGCTGCCAGAGCCTCACATCTTCCTAATTCCTTTTTAGATTCACTGCTGCTCACTGTGCTCGTCCTGATAATAATTCTGCATCTCTGTGAAAACACCACATTGTGGCTAAAGATATTTGTCACTAGTACAGGGCATTTCACTGATAAAACGGGGCGAACTGCTGAGCAAATGTTATCATAACTATTATTATTATTATTATTATATGATGCAGCTGAAAGTGTTTCATCTGGAATGTTTGAAGGTTGAAATTACTGTAGCTTCAATCTACGGCAAGTAAAAACAGAGAACAAAATGTTGATCTCTTGTCATATTTACTTATAGGAAAGGAGAAAAAAAGGAGAATAAAACATGTTTCTAATGCTTCCATCAATATGGACATTAGTTCATCTGTCTTTGTGTTATCATGACGTAAACTTTCATTCTCTCAGTAACAAAAGCAGTGTAAACAGTTAAATCAATGATCATTAAGGATTAATGGGTCAGTCCTGGTGTTGTTCAAGTTGGTTCACTGTCGGAGCCATTGTTAATGTTATTAGTAACACTTGTGCTTTTCTTACTGCTATAAGACAAGTTAAAAAGTCTGATTGGTGTGTTTGTGTATGAAATAATTAAACAAAATTATCTCTATATACATCGTTAACATGTATTCTAAATTCTAATATTCAGAGTAATAGGTAATAGTAGTAAAATTTGACACATTACAATATATACAGTAAAATATTTGTATTTTAAGCCTTCACACAGTGTGAATCTGTCAAAATCTTTTATTGGCTATTATCATTACTGGACACTAAAGCTTTAGAGATTCTCTTTTCACTGGGTTACCCAAAATCCACAGGAAAACCTGAGCTTTATCAGAATTCTTTTGCTTTTAAAGTTACTCTTGTGTTTAATTTTATTCCCATCTACTTTTTGTACTGAGTTTTTAGGTGACTCTCACTATTTATAACAGCTGGAGTCTCAACTAATATTATTCATAACCCTGAGCTCTTCTAGACTATCACAGAAGGTAATTAAAGTGTTCAAGCACACTGAAGTGCAGCACGTCTTGATGTTAGTCACAAAAATGAGCTCAAGACTTCCCCTTCAGGTTTTTGAATATTTAGGATGACAGGTCCCTTAAACTGAAAGAGTTAAAGAGTAAAAAAATAAAATAAAAAAAAGACAGTTTCCCGCCTTTGTGATCGCCTGTTTAGTTGCACGTGTGTCTTATTTTCCTCCTGTGTATTTATGTAGCTTCCTCTTTTCAGTTGTTTTTGTGCGGCTCTTCCCTAGTCCAGTGTTTCCAGTGTTTCCTGCTTTACTTTGGTTACCTTCTAGATTTATTTTTGTTGTTGTTGTTTTTGTTGGATCACTGTCTGCCATGCCTGTCACATTCAGTTAGTTCATTGGTTTCTTTTTATTCTTAATAGCTTCTTGTGTCCTGTGTCTGCTGTGTGTTCCTAAATCACCTGTTGGTTGGCAGTGTTTTCATCAAAAGTGTCTGACTGCTGTTCAAAATGTCAAATCATCATTTTATGTCTCTCCGCCAACTGAAAGTAAATAGAACCCAGTTAAATTTTGGGAAACCACTAAATCATTATTATTCATTATTTGGCTCACCTTCACCCAACAGAATTATTTAAGGCTCCACTACTGTTTCAACAAAAAGATTACATGGGATGCATTCAATGAACGTGTTGTTTCTTTAGCTTATATGTTTGAAAATGTTGGATCTTCTCCTATGTTTGTAACACACTCTGCTCATCCAACAAACTTGGAACTCAAATGGCAGTAAGTATATAATAGTCTTGGATAGATGGATTTTAGTCTTGAAATAAAATAATCAGTTGTAGCTGATTAGTTGTGAATGACATCACTAGTGCATTAGATAATAAGCAGGATTGTCTTGTGTTTGTTATTGTTCTATCTCAGGCCTTCAATACTTCAATACTGATCTCTTGAATTGTCTGGGATATACTGGATTTGACAAAAAAAATCATGTAATTGGTTTACAAATTATCTAATTTATCAGGATATTGTGGCTGGTGTCAGTCAGCCCAGTTTTAACAAATGCATGCCTCAGGGTTCTAATCTAGGACCACTCCTATTCATAATCTTTATAAAAGAATAGATGCAAATGTTGGAAAGGGTGCATTTCATCTGTATTCCGATAACTTTGGTGCCTTTTAATTAATTTAAATATCTTTTGTGAATCTTTTGCACTATTGCTTTTTGTGTGTTATAATTCTATTTCATTGTTTTATTTGTATTTTATTGTTTTATATGTATGTCATGTAATATGTATGGTTGTTATGTGTTTTTTATCAAGGTGCCTTGCTCTCAAATGATGAAGATGATGATGAGTAAACCTAAGAAAGGAAAATCTGAGTTTTTGGTTCCCACAGCTGATTAGAATCAGAACTAGTTCAATCAAATATTAGATTATTAACTCACAGTATGTTAACTCTGACATCCTCAGTGGAGCTCTGATACAGTGATTCACCATGGCAACGGGTAAATGGCCATTGTAAAGGCAGCTTTGATACGAGGATGTACCATGGTAATGGAGAAATAAAGAACAGAGCCTTCATTTTAATCCAGTGGAGCTAGAAATATGAATACTCAAAAATGCAAAACTTTATCTTAAAAACAGGAGTGGAGTAGCAGGTCAAGTTAATACTAGTACATGTTATTCACTGTAGTCCACTCATTCATCATTTACAGACTTGAATTTCCTTAATGGATTATGAAGTGCTTGAATCCCACTGAGAGCCTGTGTGGCTGGCAGCAAGTTAAGATGAAAATATGGATCAAACGGATGAGATTAATATTCAAATTGACTGTCCATTTTACATTTGAAAATCTTATTCAATAGCATTTATAAATGTGAACACTGTCAATGAAATGTTGTCAAACGTATTAACACTATATGTGAGCAGCCTGAATTCAAAAACTCACTTTTAAAATACATTAAGTCAAATTTTAGAATGTTAAATTTGTTTTAGCTGCAAAAAGATGACTTAATCTCTGACATTATATGCCAATTATGATAGGAATGACCTGCCATAACTTGACATTTGTTTAAACAGCGATTATTAACGTACAGTCAGTGTTTCAGTGCAGGGGATCTGACTGAGAACCTGACAGAGTCACAGGGTTAGAAAGAAGGACAGTGTAGTCTATAGATTTTATCAGATCGATAAACCTGTGATGGCAACAGATTGTGGTCTTTGTGCTCACATTATTGAGAGATTGATCAAAATACCGGTCACATTGTGGTCCTTGGGTATTTAACTGACCAGGGCTTAAGTTACCTTTCTATTTCAAATGCAAAACCCAGCTTAAACTCAGAGTTTTTGCTAAACACATTTTCTGAAATAGGGTCAACATTATCAAAAGCTTAAAACCATTTTTGCTTTTTTCGATTTGGCAGCTTGATGTTTTGCATTTGGGTCTTTCTTGAGCTGCTTAAATTTCACAGAAAGTTCTCACATTTACAAAAACAACAGCTTGCAATCATGTTCAAAGTAGAGTTACCAGCAGAGTAAAATACTACTGTTATGCTATTTTTATGTTAACTAGTATACTGTTGTTAAATGAGATGTTGTGATATGTTTGTCATCTATTGAAAGGATTTCTAAGTGATATTATGATTGCACTGTTGTCACAAAGACAGTCTTGCTATTCTTTTTCATCAGAGTAGCAAAGACACAAGAGATAAACATTAGGTTAATCATTCAGCAGTCAGCCACAGGGAACCAATCACAGTGTTGTTATTATTATATAGCCATTACTTTACGCAGTCAACATTTACTTCATAATGATTCAGCAAAGCAAAAAACTTGTAAAAACTTGTCTAATTCCAGTTCAAGTTATGAGTGAGACTAGAACAGTTTATTCAGAAGCAGGATGCTTATTAAATACTTTTATTCACTGTATTTAACTGTTTAACTGCATTTTTCATTTCTGGTATCTTGGTATTTGAAGTTCTTTCCAAAGTTGCATTTCAGTTAAACCTGTAATAACACTTGCGGTAAACACAACACTATCATGTCATTATATTTTAGGTTGACTGGAAAACTCCTCAGCAAAACATTGCTTGTTTATACATTCAGCAGTTACAGAGCAACATTATAATTAATTTGGAGTCGTGGTTCTGTCCAGTATTCACTCTTTTAATTTTTTTTTGGTCTCAGCCAACTCTTGACAGAACTAACTATCTGAGTTTTTAGCTGCCAAAAGCTCTTCTGTTTTCTCAAGCTAATAAATGACTGTGTCTGTGGGCTTACTTAATTATTTGATACCTCATTTTTGTGATTATAACCACTTTCTGGCCTTGCGATTGACTGGCGACCAGTCCAGGGTGTACCCCGCCTCTCGCCCGTAGTCAGCTGGGATAGGCTCCAGCTCCTCCGCGACCCTGATGGATAAGCGGTATAGAAAATTTTGGTTATAAATGTTTTGCTGTGTACACAGGTTTTAAGTACAGCACAAGTGAGTGAGTCAGGTGTATTCACTGCAATGTGTACTTTAATTAATTGGAATGATTATTTTGGCATACCACATGAGAGACATGCTTTGAGGAAAGAGTGTGTTCCTTCCACTTAACACTCTCCCTTCTTTTACATATGCACTCATAAACACAGGGCAAGGAGTGAAAGTTATTCGAGAGTTGATATTATTCAGCATATCTGGAGCATTTTGAAACTTCATTTATGCAGTTCTCTGGGAATGAGTGGCACTTTTCATATTAAATGCCACCAGATGACTGTTTCCACAGGCTGAAAACCTCTCAGTGAACTTGAGTTGTTACGCTCTGTTCCCCATACAATAAGTTTTGCATCATTCACAAAGTGTCGACAACAACAACAACAGCACGCTCAGTCAACTCCTTATGGCTCAACTGCTGCGAAACACATTGAAACTGAACAAAAGTGAGAGAAAGAGGAGAAAAGGAAAAAAACACCAAAGAAGAAAGTCCACCAGGGCAGCAGAAGAAATGGAAGCAAGTGTGAGTCTAATTTCCCATGATGCACTACTTGCCAGTGTTGTGCTGGTTGTGGTTGACTGATGAAGCCTGCCTACCTCTGGCCTACCTGTGATGGCTGTCTCACCAAGGTCCCGAGGACTTCGTCACTGCAGCTCTCTCCCTCTTTCTCTCTCTACATCCTAGTTTCCAGGGTCCCTCTATCCAAACTCTTGTTCCAGAGTCCTCCCTCCGCCTACAAGAAGGTGATATCCCATTTCCTACCTCTGAGTCCCATCACTGTACTCCTTTTTTCCACTCAGCTTTTTCTTCTTGAGCACAGCCTCCATCTTTAAACCTGGGAATTTGTCACAGGCTTATCTATCATTCTTTTCAAGACTAGGACTGTACCATGATTGCCCCATTGGTACATTTACCCATTAAGTGATAAAAATCAAAATCATCTATATGCATTTAGATTAACCCTCATATTAATGTGAAATTGAAATTGAAATTCAGTCCAAAATCAAACCAGAAATATTGCAGTTGCATTAGGATGCATAATTTACTATAATTACCTTCATATACTTAAAATTATTAAATTGAGTGACAATTAATAATTCAAGGCCGTGGCTCCAAAGAGCTTAATACAGTGCTGGAAGAAAGGGTCAAGCAGGGACACATTAATTATGTCACTGTCTGTGTTCATATCAATTTTATAATTTGCCCAACACTGAATTGTTCCTTTTGACTGCAGACATTTAGACTTACACGAAAGGCACAAGTAGAGTTAATAACATGGCTAATGATGGCTGCATTCAATTTAGGTGAGCCAGTTCCAGAGCCCTGATGTTGCTCACTCACTGTCATGTCTTAGGGATACTTAATCAAACGAAACCATAATTAAGGTTATAATTTACCAAAGTCAAAAAGTCTGCCATGTAACGGGTCTATTCTGATTAAGCTTACAACATGCTCCTTATCTTCTCCCAATCACAGTCTGCTACTTACAGACCAGGACAGATGGTCACTCATCTCAACAAAAGCATATATGAACTGCGATGATATTTGAAGCACACCGACACACGGTGTGAATCTGACAGGATATTTTGTAATAAGCAGTCAAAAGGAGCCTGAAAATAAATTTAAGGAGTCCTTTTAGCCAGCACAAGTCTTCCCACAGTAAATATTCCTGACTTCTCTCAGCTCTGACAAGTGCAATTATGCATACATAATCACTGGTGTTACGCAACTAAATGGGTTACTGGTACATGAATAATTTGTATTTGATACTCAGCCATCATCACCCCTTTGAGTTTTCATTTTTGCCTTTGTTTCAGTCTCATTTTTTGCAAGTTTTTGCAGATTGGTGTCTTTCACTTCGTCACAGAATTATTTCACCAGTTAAAGCATCGCTGCTGTCTTCAGAGTTGCAGAATTAGTGTGGCCAGCTAAAATGCGCAGAAGTAGTAAAGTACGATGTACTTGGTTGTTTCCACCAATACTATAACTGATAATCACCTGCTTCCAATGACTGATACAGATAAGATAACTGATAATTTCATCTTTATATACCTTAGAAAGAATTTCACAGCATGTGAATTGCGAATTGTCATCTGAGGGTGAGAAAAGCTGTGATGTAGTTAGAAAAGATAGAAACTTTAATATTCCGCAGCAAATTTGACTCTTTAGTCTAAACTGCATGTCTCTACCAGCTGCAGCAGTTTGACGTAGATGCGTAGAGCGTAGATGCTTTGCTTGTGAATTCAGTGTAATATAACATGAAACCAGCAATTTGGTTTAAAAAGCCTCTTTTCCATGAAAAAAGCTGTACCCTCAGCATGCCGAAACAAGTAAGACATAAAATGAAAACTAACAAAAATACATGTGCAGTATTGTGCAGGTAGACACCAAATATCTGAATGCTTTTGTGTGCATGTTTGTCTTTCTGTTTTGCCACTAACGAGATGTCCGACTGTGGCAGCCATCGTAAAAAGGCGCCTGCTTTATCAAGTAGATATGAGGGGGACAGTTTCAGCAAGTAAAAAGACACGTGTCAGCAAGACAGTTGAGGAAACCGTGTGCATGCGTGCGCACACACACACACACACTGCATCAACTGGATTTTGATTGTGTGATGTGGAGAAGCAGGAGCTGCCCCGGCTCTCCCTTTGCAGTGTGTAATTAGCAGTGCCATCTGTATGTATGAGACTCAGAGGTAAGGACAGCACAGGAGGAGCACGGCTGTCCATCCTCATTTACACTCAAATCATTACTTTGGCCTGTTCATTGCCTTTTTTCATTATTCCTCTGCTCTTTTCCCAGGAAAATGCTCTGACAGATTAAGCCATCAACTCCAAACTGCTCTATTTCCTCTGCAGTGGCAAGCTACTTCTCTGTCCTCTTTCTGTGGTATTCAACCTCTCAAATGTCATTCACAGCAGCTGTTGCTACACTGTGCCACATTCTTCTCTTCTCAGCCTCCCAGCCCCCATCGTCACATTTTCATACGTCCACAGATTTCACATCTTTCTCTATCCTCTTGTCTGTCATTCTGCCTCTATCTGTCTGTCTTTAGGTGTCTCTGTTACTCTCTCTGTCTCTCTCTCCCTCTCTTTGGGCTCCAGGCAGAAGTGCTGGACTCTCAGAGGAGAACTACAGGTTTAAATGATGGGCTTGTTAACGGGGTCACTGATAATTCTGCTAATTAGCTGCCATATCACCTTGAGCTGCAGTCCCAGCAGCTAGTTGAGAGAGATAGTGAATGAGTGAGAGGAAAAAGATAGGAAAGAAACAAAGCCACAGATACTGGCAGCTCAAGCAACCACCACTCACTTCATCTGTGCCTTTGAATAACCAGGAGCAGAAGATCTAATGACACTAAAGAAAGATTAAATAAAGCATTCAACAATGTACGTAGCTTTATATCATTAACCATAATTTCAGATTTAGCAGAAAGTTAATTGTGTCTTTAATGAGAAAATTGCATGTACTGTTTCCTTTTAAAGTTGTCCATGAACATATAATGAATCAATTTAATCACCTGCTATAAATAGTCCAAAAAAACTGACAGCAATTAGCTTAAAAAAGTCAAATTAATATTACTTTCACATTTGTTCCGCCCATATTTCAGTTTGTGTAATGGATTTGATGCTGCACTGAATACTAAAACCCAATCCCACATCGTGGCTGTTATTAATATTGATATAGTTATAGTTTGTGTGAGCGCTGACAATTAGCATGGGTCTCTAAAAAAATTGACTGAGCTTGTCGCTTTGCCGAAGGGCAAAATCATCACATAATTAACCTGTTAAAAATCAATACACAGCAGGCTGTATGCAAAATGAGAGGCCATGTCCCTTATTAACAGCAGATTTCAAAGTTGATCCTTTTGTTGTACTATTGGCCGCTCTGGGAGTCACCAGACCTCCTATTGGTCCTGGCAACTCCATAATGAGCCTCAGATGTCCACTTCACTCAGTGGGATTATCATGGTGTTTAATATTGATATCAGCTGTACTAATTACAGCCTATTAATTATGGAATAAATAATTGAAGGCAAAAACTATACTCCAGTTAATGTAATTAAAGAAGACTAATTAATGCATTAATTGATTTTATGTTAATTTAATTTTCCATGAAATTAAAAAAAAAAATCTTGTGAGAATGACACAGAGTTGAGTGCAGGCCCTTGGACAAGGTCGATATGATTTGGCACAATCAGAAACACTCGCAGCGCGGTGCAAGAAAAAGTAACAGGGTGCAGTTTGATTAAAGAATGATGAAAAAGTTCATGTCAACCAAGTCTGTTCTAAAGATGCACTCATGTGGATACTAAACAAGAATATGATTTTATTTTATTTTTTTTTAGCTTTGCCTTGTACTTTTTCCTAATTGGGGAGCATGCTAAAATCGGATGCACAAACGAGTGGAATGGAGGCACATATCTGAGGGCTGGATGAGCCTTTGTTCTAAAATGAGAGAGAGAGAGAAGATGAAAAAGTGTCTTCGTTTGGGATCTGGGTCAGAGCTCTGTGTTGCAGCACGGAGTGTTTCTCCATGGCTCTGTGCTGCACACTGTACCAACTGTATCCATCTCTCAATAGACTATGAGACCAATCTACCTGGCAAAGATCAAGTATCTACGTGCCTGCAGTCTACTATAATACGCAAACAACAATTAATTCTTTCACACACACACACACACACACTATACATACATGCTCAGCCCTGGTCATGATATGCCAGGATACAGAAGCAATGAGGCGAGAAGGTGTGTCAGGTTAGTAGTCAGACAGCAAGCAGGCCAGCTGAGGCAGACCTCTTCTGCCTTGAAAATCTGCCCCCACTCCTCCATTTGCCTGATCTCTTTCCCCTAAAATACCACAAGAGGGATTCTCAAAATCTGCAGCAACAATTATGTCTTCTCTCCCTCAAGTTCTACCTCCCAAACAGACTCACCTGGCGTCAGCATGAATGAGCTCTATTAGATTAGCAGCACGGTGAGCTAACCAAAACACCTTCTCCAAACCGCATTATGGTGAAGCTTGTCTTCATACGCCTTTGCCTTTGCAGGTCACTGCACCCATTTTTGCAAACGCAGGACTAAAACGCATACACGCTTAATTCACTAACATATGCTCGCACATAAACACATGCAAACACTCGAGACACACACACAAAAGCAGCCGCTGTGGTATAATAGACGCAACAGAGGCATTTGATTGACATTAGCAAGGCGACTGTAGATCTAATTTTCTCGGCTTGCTGGAGAGGAACAGCAATGGAGAATGCAGCAAATCAGCCTGTCAGTCAAAGTGGCAACCTGCTCCTGCTCGGGCGCCGTTAGTGAGCGTTCTCCACGGCAGAGCTGTACCGGGGAAAACAGCAGCACAACAGGTACATCAGTTGTGTTGTTGAAGCAGAAAGGATTAATTTCCAAGTCGTTATCACTAATACATTGTTATAATTGAGCCAATCATTTGCAGGCATTATAATGACTTCAGGAAGACAGCAATATTTGGTGAATAGAAACAAATAAGATGGCATTTATTGGTTTCATTTCAATACCCATCCATTCATGGTGACCAGAGTTTCACTTTGTTTTAAAAAAGGATTAAAGGACATTAAAGGCCATCCAGACATTTCTGAAGACATAAAATCATTCAGCTTTGACTAAAAATCTGATTCTTATGTCCTTTTCCAGACAAACAAAAAACAACTTAAATTTTCTAAAAATCCATCCACGTCTCACCCTCTATGAAAAACGATGACATGATGTGCACCGGAGTTTTCAAGTTTCACATCAAGTTCCACATTGGACCACAATAGACTTCTAAAGTAGTCTTAATGTCAGAAAAACATTTCATATGATCACATCTTAAACTCAAATTTAAGAAACTTAAACCCTTCAGTAGATGAATGTGTAAACAGTCTACTATAGTGTCAAATCATCATTCTGCATAGTTTGGGTAAAACATCCAAATCAAGTAATGATAAGAAAATTTAGGTTAGGGAATTTAGGTTTTTAAGCTCATCTTTGCTGTAAATAGTAACAGTGGGTTTTCTTTGTTTCCCATGACATGAGGTTCATCGGGTTGTAAGTTTGAATGGATTGTAGGTTAAGGCTACCAGTTAATTCTTAATCCAACAGAACCTTCAGGGGTTTAAACAAGGTGTATCAGATCGATTCAGCTGCTTATACTGGAGGACTTAGCAAAGAAAAAGGTGACGCTCAGGGGTCCGTTGCAGACAGAATAAGATCTCAGCGCTAGGTATCTGATGTATCTCGGCTTCGCTGGCGGGAAGGAGGTAGATGTCATATATGCTGTTATCAGTAGAACTGTTTCCCATATCTTTGATATCTCTGCTTTATCATTGGTATAAAAAAATGGCCTGAGGGTGATCTGACTGCCTTCTTCCTTTCCTCTCATTCTCTTTTCCTTTCTTTGCTCACAGTGAAGAGACCAAAAAGAAATCCATGCTTGGCACTGACAGCCCACACAGATTTTAATCATTTCCCATTTTTCTGCTCCTATTTAAAGAGCCTTTTGTCACTGGTGACCACAGTTGAAGAACATCAGCTCCGCCACTCTATCTTGCCTCGTTCTTTTTTAAAAGTGAGGATGGACTTTGCGTGGCCTGGCTTGTAGGAGAAGACCCCACAGTAGTTTTAAAAATCTAATTTTAAAATTTAATTTAGTGTTGTCAGTCTGCAGGAGAGGCCAAAATGATTCAAGACATTATTCATAACAAAAGCAATGCAAGGGCATCTCTTTTTGACTTTGTAATGAGTCCTGTATTGAGACTCGCAGAAGAGGGAGGTGAACAGGACTGATTGAGGGTGAATGAGCATCTGGCAGGACTTGGCCTAATGCAAATGTTCAGCTAAACAAGCTTGTCTCTCTCTGCATCTCTCTCTCTCTTTTACCTCAGTTTGTGCCTGAAAGTAGCACTTCCTTTTGCGCATATAGTTGCCTCTTTGACTTCTGCTTTCATTAACCTCGCGGTGAGCTCCACCAGAGAGAGGGGGAATGTGCTACAATAATATCCCAGTGACGACACGGGGGTCAGGACCCGTCTGATCCTGAGAGGGGAGAATATCTCATTAACAGAAAAGCCTCTGGGACACTAAAGCAATTTGGCTTGCCCTCTGTTCTCAGGAACCAATTAAAACATTAGCCTAAACTATCGCAGTGCTCACAGATGTTGATACGCAGCCATGACAGTTGTGTGTGTGTAACACTGAAAAGTCAAAGCTGCAGCAGCGACTCTCGAGGCTAAAATCAGAGAAGGTAACAATCAGGCTGCAGAATGTAAATTAAAACATCCAACGAGAGAAAATGAGATATGTGCCATAGTTATAATTCGTATGTGACTTTTGAATGTTTTGTGTTTCAATGCTATGTGTATATTCTTATATGCTATGTGTATATTCTTCTGTCAGAACCCCAGAGGTGGAATATGCATTTCTTCTATATCCATTTTATGAGCATAAATCCATTGAATAAACCTCAGTTCGGACTCTAAAAGTTGCTCCATGACGGCTTTCTCCAGCTTTATTTTGCATCCCAAGGTCTGATTCCAGTCTATTAAACCATGCTTTCAGGCCGGCTACGAAAGTCTCAACAGCTTTATTCTGTCCTAATGAAGCACAGCCCGTACATACCCAAATCTCAGTCTGTGAAATGTCTGGATAACAGAGACCTGTGTGTGGAGAGGGGTCCACAATCTTCCTTCTCAATCTTTAACGCTTATCAGCAATTACACCCAAATAATCTACAGATTCCATTCATCCTGACACATTACTGGGGAGAAAGAAAAAAGTTCAAATCATGATCATCCAGAGATTAAGATTGATTAAAAAATAAATAATAAATGAAGTAGAAAGACTAGACAGATTAAAAAAAAAGTGTATATATATCGTCTGTCAGCCTTTTTACCTTAATTCTAGCTTAGATTTTCTGTATTTATTTTGTCCTCTTTAATTTTTCACCTTCATGACACTGAATTCTAACATTTAAAGTGCTTTGTTGCAACAGAATTATAAAAACATGTGCACAAAAGGTCTTTCGACATCTACTCTCCAGTCACGGTAAAGAAAAATCACATGTTCGACAATCCAAAATATCTTCTAAAAGTTGAATTACTCATGACTGGTCCTCTAGGGATGAATATGCTTCACTGCTGTGCCTTTCACAAGCAGTAACCAGTGGTGATCCTGCGTTTCCCTTGAAAATCATGAAGGAACGCAAAGTCGACCAACGAACCACAAGAGCATTCTATTCTGATGTCAAAACAATATTTACAACAATTCAGAAGCATCGCTGACAGAGTGCTGCAACAAGAAAATATTTAAGCATCACCTCTGACCGCAGGTTCCCTCCTAGTTGATAAGATTGACAGGAGATGAGTGCAGATATGCTGAGTCCACAGGCCATCTCCCTGAACAGTGTCACTGTGAGGTCATGTGATGACAGTCCAGAGTAGTGGGTCATCACCTCCTGGCCCCTGAGGTGAATAAACAGAGGAGATTCAGAATGAATCCCTGAAACTTACTGGAGTGAATGACAGACAGAGACTGGAGTTACTGGGTTATCCCTGCACTCATGACTGGCCTTGACAGCTACAAAATAAGTGCACTCCACTGTTACTGAACATCAAATACTTCATCGAACCTAAATGCAACCAAGAGGATAAAGAGTTGAGCTATTCCTGAGTTTTTATTAGCATAGTTTATTATTTGCAAATAGCACACTTTTTAGCACCATTTTCCATGCACTTAAAGGCTGGTCATCACTCTGGAGGTCAGTGGGCCAATCACCCTCGACCTCTCGGGAGAGTAGGAGCTGGATGCAAGCCAGCCCTTAGAGACGGGTTGGCATTTCACCCACAGCGCCTAACATCCCTGCCAAAAGCATGCCTTGGTCCAAGGCCCTTAACAGCTACAGATCAGTGCTCTAGACACAGGGGTTGTTGGCTGACCCAGTGTACTGTGACCCTGCAGTGAAAGATACTGAAACAGAATGTGCAACCGTGTGTGTGTGGGTGTGTATTTGACTTTCTTGAAGGGACGAGTATCGGAGGAAAAGAAATGTCTCACTGTTAAAGTATCAGGATTTTTCCAACAAAATTCATTTTATATTACAGAAATGAGTTTTCAAAGGAGTTAAGGGAAAAACATTTTCATCAACATTTTAACAGAGAAGAAATACACTCACAGTGAGTTCTGTGGATACTGTAATGTAGACTTCTGCTCATTTCTTTTTTCATTTTATTCCTCTTTTTTTTAACCATGACACATCAATTTAAACCATATATACAAAAAGCAATCTTACATTACTATAGTATTTACCATAAAATTCAAGAACATGCAACAATCATTCCTGGAGAAACATAGTAAATATAACTAAGATTCTACAGGCATAAAAGCTCTGTGAAGCTGTACCTCAGCTTCACACACCAGCACGCTAACATGCTCACAATGACAATGTTTATATGCTGATGTTTAGGAAGTATCAGGTGTATCATGTTTCCCGTCTTAGTTTAACATGTGAGCATGCTAACATTTGCTAATAAGCAAACAAACATGTACAGCAGAGTACAGATGAGGCTCAGAGGGATGTCAGTAATTTTGCAGGTCTTTAAGTTGTCAAGGCTGAGACATTTCATTTAAAACCACAAATGCCAACCTCATGGTGGTGCTAGAGGAAAAGTCAGAGGATCACCAAAGTCATTAGCACACAATGTCCTGGCACCATCTGCACCACATTGCAAATGTACCACACAGCAAATCCAGTACATGTTGAGATAAGAGAAAACATAACCAGCTGAAGGTGCAAGAGGAAACAGCAGGAGATCATCAAAGTTTTATGATTTATCCGCTGAGAACCATGAATATACAGCACGTACCAAATGTCACAGCAATCCATCCGATAATGAGATATACTGGTCCAGACCAAAGTGTGCACCAACCAAGCAACCAACCTTATCACCTCTAGAGTTAGCTAAAATGGCTAAAAATTCATGCATACTTGTATACATTTAAAATGATATTAATTAGCTTTTTAATAACATTTATTTTATTTTATTAGAAATGATCTCCTGCAGAGACAGTCTCTCTGTGTGGAAGATAACATTAACAAAAATAACTGGCTTTAATCGGGAAATCTGTTGTGTAACTGATACAGGCACACGTGACAACACACACACATAAGGAGGAGAAAGCTCATGCAAACATACATATTCACAGATCCTGAGACACACACACACACACACACACACACACACACACAAACAAAATACGATCCCTCTTGGCAATCTATGACCCAAATCCTCTATGAACTCCTCCCTCTTGGCTTCTCCAATTCTGTTTTCTCTCAGTCTGTCTCTCTGGCGAGGGATCGGGACCTCATACATACACTTACGACTTTTTTTTTATTTTATCAGTTTCAATTTTACATAAAGAGAGACACAAGCGCACAGATTTCTCAACAAAAAAATAGACATTTTCTTTATTTTCACAGAAGAGAAATCTCAGCTGTTGTACCAGAAAAGATTTGCACATTTAAAGAAGATCTGTGTTTGTGGATACGAGGAGAGTGTGAGAGCCTTATCGATCTTAACAGTGTTAGACAAAGACCGTTTGTACCTGGCCACCATCCTCTTCGGTCAGTGATGTGATGCCTTTCTTTTTCTCTCCTCTTTTTCAGAAAACCTTTTGTACCACATCACTGGTCTCACCTCTGAGTCAACGGTTGCCTCCCCATGTGAAAGAAGAACAGGTGTCCAGGAGGGAGAGAGGCTGCTGGGGCTACAGAGGGTTAAATACTGGCTCTGACCCCAACTGATCACCCTGCTGAGTCTGTAATGCCACCCATAGACCGAGGGCATGGGGAGACGCACATGGCTCTGCACTGAGAATATAAACTAGGCAAGACTTCTGTGGGTTACAGGGAAAACGGAGGGGAAGGATTTCAAAGAGGGTCTTCTGAGAGTTGCCATATGCTCAATAAGTCCTTTAACGCCTGCACTCTTGATCATAAGCCGTGACTGGGATGACAGTCACTGAATGAACAGACACTTCCATCCTTGAGAACCTTCCTCTTTTTAACTGCTCTGAGTGCCTGCGTAGGGTATATTTTTAATGTATCCTTAACCTTTTGAAAGAAACATTGCAGGTAAAAGGCTTAAAAAGAAATAAAAGTATCAACAAAAGTGTTTCCAGTGCTTATTGTCTATATGTTATTATTTAATACTGATACAGTTGTAGCTGATCAAGATGGAGTTAGTGAAACTTGTTTGTATACAGCTATTTTAGGGTCATTTTAGGGTCATTTTTGCCTTTTTGTGAAAAATTGAATGGTTCAAAAATGAAACTTTCAGAGAAGATTAGAGGGAACTGTGGCTTTGGTTGAACTCAGACATCTAGAACATGACAAGGAGCTCCTTTTGTAAGGTGTCGGCTACACAAGCCACAGAGCTTGGGAACTGGTTTTCCTTAACCAGGTGTTTTAGAAACTTATCACATATTTCTTGGAAAACTTTAACCTGTAACTAGTAACTACAGCCATTGAAAGACTATAGTGGAACACAAAGTACAAAAGTACAGATCAACAGTCAGTTGCCAATCCCAAATCAAAATATTGTTTCTCAGAGAGAGAGAGAAAGAACAGAAATAAGAAAATAAATAACACACAGAATTTAGGAAGACAGAACTTGTCAAAAAAAATCTGTGTCTCTATCTCAGTTGTCAGCTCTTTGTGTTCTAAAGCCACTACTTTCATCTCTGACAGACATTTAGTAAAATGTATACTGATGTAACGTGCTTGTAACTCCAGAATCAAAGTAATTTTTAAGTCTAAACTGTAATGTTGAAGTACTTCTGTGAGTTGTTAGCTTTGTTAGCTGCTGCCCCCCTGAGACAAACACACTCCAGGATAGAGATGAGTGGTTGATGTAATTTTTACTCACACACCGTGCTCATAAATTATTTTTCCAGTTTGTACATACATGTTTTTGATTGTTGATTATTAAAATACTATTCCATAATATTCCATCACTGGTATACACACTGTAGTACTTCTGGCTGTTCAGAACTTGACAAGAGCTCGCACACTGTAGGCCACAGTGTCAGTGTCCACAGAAACAACGGCAAAAAGGTCATGCAAATGCATCACGGCCTGACCAACAACAAAGCTCTAATCAGCTGTTCAGCCTTTCTGGAAATTACACCATTACATGGGCAACTCTCTGATGAAGTAAGGAGACAAGCAGCAGGGAGATAATACACTCTTGCACACTATTGGGGGTTACTAATATCCACTCTGGACTGGCAGTGATGAATGAGATTCCTGGGCTATGTGGAGGAGTATTGAGCGTGTGGTAAGAGAGTAAAGGATGCAGAGAATGGAAGGAGGCAGTTGGGTGATTAACCAAAGGTTGCATGAATGGTCCCTCTGATAGTTATTTCAAAGGTGTTTTGTTGCACTGGTGCTATACACTGTTTGAATGTGGGGTCTTATTACTCTCATGGCAGATATCCAGACACTCCAGGAGAGGGAGAATATTCTTTATATGGACATTGTTTCATCAGGCAGTTTTTCCATGCTTTGCTTTACTATGAAGTTTTCTTCATGGTTTCAACAAAGCTGTTGTTTTATATATCCACTCAGCAGCAATCAATATTTTATCACTCATCTTCTTTAAACTCATAAAAATCTGCACAGGCTAGACGATGTACCGGCTACTGAGAGCTCAAACACCCACATTTTGATCAAGATCAAGCCCACAAAGTAATATTAATACAAATGGTTCGATCATTACATAACAAGCCAGTACAAGGAAAAAGTACTTAAATGTGGGACTTAAGTACACTTGTGAGAAACCTGTACTTTATTATGAGAGTATTTCCTTTTATGCTGCTTCATATTTCTATTCCTCTACATTTCAGCAGGGAATAGTGTACTTTATACTCACTACATTTTACACTATATTTGTCTGACAGCTACAGTTGCTTGTTACTTTTCCCAAATTTTTTGGCTTTTGACCACTAAACAAAACAGACATGTCTACTGAGGCTTCCTTACCTTGTTTTTGATATGTATAAGTGTGTTTCTAGCCACTTATGCAAGTTATGAACAGCTGCACCAAAAAGGGATTTTCCTTGTAAACCTCTTAAATGTTTGTGCTTAAATGCCAAGTGGACACATTTGTGTAGCAGAGCTTTGTTTTTTTCTTCTTCCATGTGGCTCATGATGCCTTCAAGACACATCACATATTACATATTGAGACCCCATCAGTATTAATGATACAATATTATTGAGGGAAGCTTTTTCTACAGAATGAGAACTTTTGATACATTTTCAGATATACTACAGGGTTACATGTAGGATTTGAACTTTCATATTTTAAAATTCAAAAACTTATTTTCAAATAAATATAGTAAAATAGGAGAAAACAACAAGATTCACTTTTAAGAAGATTCAAATCAGAATTCTTCAGCATTTTTGCTTTATAAAACAATTAATAGACTGTCAAAATTATTTTCCTTTCAGCAGTTAGTTATACACCTCATTGCTAGTTTAATAAAATACACAGTTTTCATTGCGGCTCTGGGAGGAATAGATCAAAGTACCTTTCATATACTTTCATCAAGTGAGTAACACACAGTACAGTAGGTAAATTAAAGAAAATAGTCTTTCAAGAGCTAAATGTCAGTGGATTACTTAAGAAGACAGAACATACTGTGTGAAGTGCTGCATATTTCAGACTTGTGCTTGGCACACTTCTGCCTGTTTAAAGTAAAGCTCTTCTCAATTTGACCTCGTGGTTATTCTAAGGATGTGAGAGCACCTTCTCAGATCTATAAATGGGTGTCTCATAATGAGTATGATGACACCAAGCAGAAATACTCCTGTTTCATCAGGGAACTCTCACAATCTGATGTATTCTATTCTTCTGTGGCAGATCCACTATAGGAATGTCCTTTGCTCAAAAGGACTGTTAAATCACCTTTGCAAAAATTCTGAAACTTGACGTGGGAAAGTCGGCCCTTGATCAATCCATGACAAAGAAATTGATTTCTAAAGCCATGGTAGTCTGATATGTTGCATCTTTCAGATTTGGTGAACCTTATTTCATGTTTTGCTTTGTGATTGAATGCTCTCCAGCTGAACCTAACCTCTAACCGTGCCAAAGGGAGAAGGGCCAAGACCTCTATGAGAGAGAAGAAGCCACACTTTCGATGCATGATGATGACCGTGCTGTGAGAAGTAGCTGAATCAATATGTTTTATTCAGGGCAGATACCAATATGATTAGTAGTAATCAAGGAAACCCATAACTGATATTTGGAGTACAGTTTTGAGGTACTTCACTTGAGTATTTAAATTTTCTTTATACTTCCACTCCACTGCTTTTCACAGGCAAACATTGTACTTTTTCCTCCACTGCATTTATTTGATGCTGGGTGACATTTAGTTACTGGTTACTTAGCAGATTCATATTATTCAGTGCTGAGAAGGCTATTACTTGTGACGTGTGACAAATTAGCCACATAGTGCTGTGGGCGGGATCTTGAGTGAGACCACAGAGTGGTGCAGATGGAGAGAGAAGGCTGAATAAGAGCCAAAGTAGAGCATTTTAAAATTCATTTAAGTTATCAGCCTTTTTACCAGAAAAACATGTGCATAAAAGGAAAAGTTCTGAATAATGGACCAATGATTGGTGAATGCCTGGAATATTATACATATAGGCAGCAGTGCATGTTTATAGCTGGTCAGGGTATTCATGTGGTTGGTTGGGTGGTTTCATCTGCATCATTAGAGTTAGAGCTGTGTTTAAAGTATGGGGCTGAAGCTAACAATATTTTTCTTATGGATTTTTTGACTATTGATCAAACTTTTAATTGTTTTCTTGTTCAATATGTATAAGATATTAGATATTCATTTTGTAATGCAAAAGATAAAGAAAAGCGCATCCTTTCAAATGAGAAGCTGGAACTATTGAATGTTGAAGTAGTGCATGTCTGCTCTGTGATCTAAAACTAATAAAAGAGAAAATTCAGTGTTCATTGAAGAGGTCCTGTGGTAATTATGAAATAAATGGGTAACAGTTATTGACAAATTTTGCTTTGGTGAATGAGCATCATGTGTGTTTTTATTTTCATTACTGCAGTTTGTGTATAGAGGGGTGTTACAGGGAGTAATACTGCCTCTGCAAGAGCCTGAGTGATGGAGTTTGGGAAACAGAGACAAGGACAGGACATGAACACTCAACTGCACATTGGCCCTGGTTAACCCTGTAGCCACACAGGTTATGACAGAGAGTGAATTAAAATGGGCTAACAGGCCCCTTCAGTGCATTGTTGTGCAGGTTTTCCCCTTATTTTGTCAGATACTATATGTTGCACCAGGTCTAAACTGTTGCTTACATTGGAGGGTTTTCATGGTTAATTTATCCAGTACACAAAGTACAATCCACAGCTTTTCAGTATACAATAATGAATAGACTGGCAAGGACAGAGCTAAGAAGACATAAAGGCTGATGGAAATTATTTTTAAGAAAAACAGTGACACTGCAGGATCTGATTTGTGTACTCCTCTGTAGACACAGCGTTATTGCTGCCACCCACGGTTACACCACCACTTCAATAAATCACTGCACTAATAATACTAATAATGAAAACAAGGAGTGCTGAGAAGAAATTAAATGCATTTGCTGAAGTTGTGTACTCCAGTCAATGCAAATTCAGTTTTGAAGTATTTGCACTTTGTAGAGTTCACATTTTCTGCATTATACTTCCAAATATTGTACTTTTTACTCCACTACGTTTATCTGATAGCTATAGTAACTAGTTAATTTGCAAATTCAGATGATCAAAACAAAATATAATGAACAAATACATTATGATGCATTATTATACATGCAACCTCCCAGCAGCATATTTATTGTTACTTCAACAACAACTAAATTTAATTTCAAATAACTAAATACTGATGCTAGCTTTATTGTTGACTCATCAGCATATAGTTGAGATATTATATTTGTATCAATTGTAAAGGAAGATCATCGGTAAAGGAGTGGCCTAAGAGAATGACCTTGAGGCACTCCGTGTTTCACATTAAGTGAGCAATAAAAACTGAACTGAGGGTAATTTTCAAGAAAAAAAAGAAAAACTGGAGTGATGAGGTTGAGCTCAGCCAGCAAAGTTAATCCATGTGGTACTGTGACAAAAACAAACGTTATTTCTTGAGTTTTTTACTTTCAATTTTGACTTTATAATGTCAAAGAATAATCATGTTTTTTCTTGTAAAGTTTTGAGCTTTTTCTAGAAAATTTACCACTTTAATTTCAGAGTATCCATGTTTTTTTCTTTATTTTTTTCAAAACCTATTGGTCGGCATACAATTTAGCACCAGTTTACAATGAACAATATAAAAGGTAGTAATTTTAAAAAAATATATAATGCAGAAATATTGCAAAAAATGTGCTGCTTGTCAGCTTGTCTGTTTAAATTGTATTACATTTAGCATATAGTAGAATGGTGTAGCAATGCTCAGTGCCAGCAGCAGTTAGTCACTAAATTATTAATTATTCATAAATAATAGTTGTAGTTGTGTAGTGATTAGTATGTGAGACAACAATGTGCAAAGGCTTGTTTACAGTATAAGTCATATGTTATCTGCCCCTTCACATGTATGCCTCCATCATCCAGCTCTTACATGTCTTCTTTTCTCTAAATCCATCCTTCCTAACTCATCCTCTTCGTCAGCTGACATCCCTCCCTCAGTGTCTCTCCTTCTCTCGTGTTGCAGTCGTTTGTTTCTGCCTGTCTTTGATCATGAGCTGAGGAGGACAGTAATCTACTGGAAGCCAAGTGTTTATATCTAGGACAGCTTAGAATTAGGTCACACGTGATTTGTGTTGCCCCAGGCCCACATGGGCGCTACCTCAAAGTTTCCTCTTGATTCTCTCTCTGTGGTACCCAAGTTTGTCAACAATGACTCTGCAGAATGGATGCAAACGTCCAGCCAAGTGTCAAGGTGAGACCACGATAAAAGACAGATGTCCTGCATAATTCTCTGTACTTTCATGCTATCTAAATCAATAGCTTGGCGGCAGCCCAACTTCAAAGAAGATTACAGCAATTTAGAGAGTAACTACACCTTCAAATTGTGCTAGGACCTTCTCTCCTAGCATATTCAAAAAAGGCAAGACTGAGTGAGCAAAGACTGTAGGAGACAGAGTGTGTGACATTGGGGTTCAGGGCACACTGGGACACTAGCTGATCACCGCTAAGTGTAGTATGGATAGTGATGTACGTATCCACCGGCTGTGAGATGCAGCTGATGTTTGACATTTTTGCTTCAAAAATTAATGAATAATGATGTTCTTTGAATTGACTAAACAATTAATTGGATAATCATTGCAGCTCTGGTGCAGAGCTTCTTTAAAAGTAATTTACTACTGTATGCATCTGGTTTCAGTCATGGCAATGTCGGTGGGTGGGTCCACCACTCCAACCTGATATAGCTCAACAACTATCCGAAACTGTCGACTGCCATTTTGTACCAGCACTCACAGTGCACAGAGAATAAATCCCTATGACTTTGGTTATCCTCTGACTTTTCCTGTAGGGCCATCTGAGACTGCCTCTGTGCTTTTGAATGAAATGTCAGATGGATTTCCATGAAATTTGGCTCAGACATTATGACAAAACTTCATGCAAGTCTCCAATGAAATGAACTTTATATTCAAAAGGTCAAAGGTCAACTTCACTATGACATCATAATGTTTTTTTGACCATTATTCACCATCATAACTCAGGAAAAAAAGAGCAGATTGTGCCCATATTTCACATTTGGTCAGAACTAAATTGATGACTTGGGTGTCCACCTTGAAACTGTGCTGACTGTATAGATCTTCAGTACTGCTAGATTGAACAAGTGTCATTTTATAATTTGTAGCTACTTTGCAACAACATCCATATCTGAGGCACTGTAGGTCATCACAAGCTCACTCTTTTTGATGATAGAGAGCTTCAGCTGCGCGAGAAGGCATACAACTGCAAGGCGGTAATTCTAGTTTCCCCATGAATAAGTTTAAGACTAAATACCCGCAGAACTAATGAAATTAAATCTCAAGTGTAAAAGTGCCCTCTTAGATGCATCTACGGTAGATAAAACATGATAAAGTTAAGTACAGTTAAGTTCTGTTTAGGATGTTTAGAAGAACATGTGAGTGATTGAAAGTGGTTAAAAAAAAAATTTTGTTTGCTGTTTTTACACTGTCTTATTTATTCTATCAAAGACTGAAACGGTATGACTGTACAAATTGCATATTCCCTTTAAACAGGACATTTTGATGCTATATAGTTTCTTCACTCTGGCGGTGGCCAACTTGCTTTTTCAAAGTAACCTGAAAATGTTCCAAAATATTCAAAAAAACGAGTCTCATCAAATACCACACTGAAGCAGGAAAGTGTTGCCATCACCCTTTCTCCACGTTTTGTCACATTTACAGTGCTTTGAAATCTGCCTACAGACACAAAGCAGCAGGATGCCCAGTTGGCTTCTTTGAAAAGGTAATACTGCTGCTGAACAGTAATGTGCAGAGACGTAGAGAGGCTAGGAAGGAGTGAGATTTGGGACTTCTGTAATGCAAAGCTATAATGTCATAATGAAATGTTTCTGTCGGCATGGTTACACATAATGCTGCTCTCCTTTCACTCTTTCAGGCAGACCACCAAAAGACAACAGCATGGGGGCCAGGCAGACTGCACAGTGATGTCAGAGAGGATGGAGGCACGTGTGCTCCCACAGATGTGCCGGTAATAATGGGGTGAATGAATAGTGATGTTTTAAGAGGAGATCAGGGGCAATTACAGTGATTTAAGGCGTTGGATCCAGGCCTTGTACACACACCTTCTAATTACCAGGCAAGATCTCAGATCTCACATCAAGCACGACAGGTTTGGCATGTTTGCATAATCAAACAAAGGCGTCTTTATGATGTTTATTTTTTCAGTATTTAAAGGTCTCAATTCTGCCCATGCTTGATAGTGCATCTGCTCTGTGTTTGCTTCTGCTGACGTTGTTGTCGCTGCTAATGACTTCGAAGGAGCTTGGTGATATATTTAGCTTCTAATCAGACAAAATAATCTGAGTTGTTTGGAAGTTAAGTTGCATTCCAGTAGCTTGTGGGTATGTGTTAGATAGGAGTGTGTGTGAAGGGGTATCCACAAGGGGCTAAAACAAGGATATAATTTCATTTGATTGCCACACTCATCAAGTCCAAATGAAGATTAATGAACACATGATGGAGGATTGAAAATAATAATATTCCCGTTGTCTTTAGGTCTCTAATTTGTTTGAGAACATGCTGTCACGCTACAAAGGGCTTATTGGCATTTGCTAATGGACTGCTCATTGTAATGGAGACAAGGAGGGGGCATCTGTTTTCGCTAGTAAGGCCAAAAGCTATAGAGATAGAAGAACAGAGAGTAGTGTGTTGATGTATGTGTTTTAAAACTGCTATTTGAGGCGACTGTGATGAAAAGAAACTGAAACAGGGTGTGTGACGAGAGTAATGAGTGAGTGTGAGCAGGTATGAGTTAGTGTGTGAGGAGGTGGGTGGCCAATTCCCTCAATAACGTGTTCATTGATCGCAGCGAGTAGATGCAGTATTGATAGTGTTGTTCGCCCAAAGGACCCAGATGCACTAATAATTAATTGTGATAGAAAAGAGAGGCAGGGCGTCTATACTGCATTGCAGCTATGCACAGCACATTGGAGATACAGTATATAACATGTTCAGTCCTGTCACCTACATCACACCCACAGCAAATCCATCTTGAGAGAATAATACTGCCTATTTTTTTAATCAACAAAATAACAAGAAAGATGTTTACAAGTAACATCTTAGCCAACATCTCCTAACATCTTAGCCTTACCGACCACATCTGAAATATGCTTTACAATATAATCTAAAAGTCAGAAGTGACCTGAAACAGGAGACATGACATGTTCACATTATTAACATGCCCAATCACACACAGGACTCAGGATGTGAACCCCAGTCTCTCTATGTATGCCACCTCCCACGCCTCCAAATAAATTCTGTGTCATACAAGAACATAACACTTCATTCCCTGAACAAAACAAAGAAACATTCCTACCCTTGGCAACAAGCAAAAAACAGGCAAAGGAAATGGCACACTGGCAGAGCAGAGTGCAATGTGGCTTTTACAGCATCTGTTTGCATTGTGTGCATATCCGGCAAACTGTGAGTAGAAACTGTTATTGAGGACAGAATGGACATTAAGTGAGCCTTTCACTGCAATGTTGGTTTATTTTACTAATGTGTTATCTTCCTTCACACCAGCTAAGCTAATCTACTCTTCACTTGACTTTCTTATGCTAACTGGATCTGAGCCTCCGTGTGAACACCCCAAAAGGTCACTTTAATCCAATGTAACCACTTACTCAAGTACTATACTCGTAAATTTGAGGCACTTCTACTTTACTTGAGTGTTTTCTTCTCATGTCACAGTATACCCAAACTCGACTACATTTGAGAGTGAAATATTGTACCCCTAAAATTGTATTACACCACAATTATTTCACGGTAAGTGACTTAAGTAAAATTTTCAATGTAGGACTACAGTCTGGTATCATCATTTTTACTTAAGTAAAAAATCTGAATACTTCCTTCAACACTGTTTTAATCCAACCAACATCCACAGTGTGGAGTGAATACCTTTTCCACACCTACAGCACAATGGTGGTGATACTTAAGTTGGCCTATGACAAGTAAATAGCTTTAATTTACTGATATATAGGCATCAGTTCTGGGAGGAATATTGATTCATGTTTAAACAATAATCTCTGGTGTTAAAAAAGAAAAAAAATCCTTCTGTATTAATAAACCCATGAAAAGGCTTTATGTTAGGCTTCGCCTTAGACTCTCAGTTATATTTATAATATGAGAAAAGACTCGGTTTCCATAGACTCAAGCCCCCAGACGTGTACCACAGCAGAGTGTACAGCTTGCTTGTTCTCCACCCACACAGAGTGATAGGTGATCTATACGGTGGAGCACACTGGA
This sequence comes from Scatophagus argus, assembly GCF_020382885.2. Classification (NCBI taxonomy): domain Eukaryota; kingdom Metazoa; phylum Chordata; class Actinopteri; family Scatophagidae; genus Scatophagus; species Scatophagus argus. The sequence continues at coordinate 8,025,897 of NC_058503.1, read as the reverse complement.
ATATAACATTCACTTTAGCATGACACCCAATATTCACAAACTTCTGTGTGTGTGTGTGTGTGTGTGTGTGGAGGAGGGAGAGGGGACACACAGACTAATCAGTCAGTGCTGCTGGTGCAAGTTCCTTATACTCTATCTGCATTGCATGTATATTTGTTAGATGGAAATATCCAACACTTACTACAAAGTAATTCAGTCCCCTCATTAAACAAAGTAACGCCCTATTTGAGAGGACTAAGACTGAGACACTGAGGACTAATTCAAGGTCATTCGCAGAGATAAACTTCTATCTCACTTGCTCTCATCGAGCGAGTGACGTTCACTGTTTGTAAGCGGTGCAGCTCAATAGCATCATGCCTGCGCATAAAAGTTATTAATAACAGTGTGCTCTCGAAGCTGATGCTCCCAGCTTTTGCCGGCTGACACAGCAATGTCTTATTCCAAGCAGAGTTGTCCGACTTGAAAGTACAGAGATGCCTGAGGTTTATGAGTTCTGTCGTAGTCAGGGCCTGGAAATCACGTCCAACAAGCAGCTCACATGAAATGTGTGATTCAAAAGGAAGGAGACGACGTCCCTGTTATTTCCTGAGTCATCAAGACTCCACTCTAATACCTTCCGTCTGTCCTTCATCTCATCTTTGACTCCTACTGTGTGTTTAAAAATTTAAGTCTGGCTAAATTGCTATTTTATTAATTTTGCTGCATAAAATAAGTTGAGATATGGATGACAGAGCGTAGTGTGAGATCTGTTCTGATCTGTACAGTACAGTGTCTTGCAGTTATTTCCATCATATACCGGCCAAAAGTGCTCACAGGTGGGCTTACACATAAGCAGCACATATTCACACAAACCAGCAAGAACTGATGTTACCTTACTCATCACTGGAGGGTAATGTGTGGGTAGACCCTCCCGGCAATTTCTCATCCTTCACATGACCCAAGACAGACAGAGAGAAAGACAGAAAGTGTGAGACAGTGAGAACAATGTGTGTGTGTGTGTGTGTGTGTGTGTGTGTGTGTGTGTGTGTGTGTGTGTGTGTGTGTAAAGAAAAGGAAGATTATGTAAATGGTGTGAAAAAAATGTCAGCTGCTAACGTGACCTTTGGAAATGGTATAACGTAGACTCATTGCCTATAGAACAGAATAACATTAATTAAAACGTGTAGAAATCTAATTTTAAGTTCGGGATTCTGGAGGAGACGGAGAGGAGGATCTTTCAGGAGACCGAGATCATGTCAGTACAACGGACATTATGTGAATGAATGTGCCATGAATTTATGACAGGATAGCAGAATATTAAATGCACGTTCAGCACTATTAGGACACAGAGGAGTGAAAGCAGTGAGACAAAAGATATGTTATTTAAAAAAAAAGAAGAAGAAGAAAACACCAGGCAGATTTGACAGGATGTCCTTATACATTTTGACATCACAACAGTGGTTAAATCTCCTTTCCTATTTGTCAAGGTGTCTCACACACAGACACACAAACTGCATCCAAACCTATTGATTATATGGATAAAAGGTTTTGATCGGACATCACTTCTTAAGAAATTCCCAAACAAATAGCAGAGAATATACTGTTTATACTGTGAATCAGTGGCAAACTGTGGTCCCAGATCTTCAGAGTTCGAAAGGACAGCAATATAATATAACATAACAATAACAATCCCACTAAGCCATAGAAATAATAGCCAGAGCCCTAAGTGACATGGAAGTTCGATATATTGAAGGTTTCTAAGGTTTCCTATGGCTTCACAATACACAAAGAGCGTTCCAGGAAACCAGGCACATACAGTCCGTTATATGAAATCACTACATTTAATTATCACAAGAACTGGGTTATTTTGTATAAACAAATTATGCAAATCATATGTTTAGCTAGAATGAAAGTAAAATGTCCAGAATACTCATTTAGTTCAAGATGGATCTGATCCTAATCTCTTGCCAAATGTGTCCCGACTGCATGCTGCTTACGGCAAAGTGAATGACAGATTTATCCATTTCACACTGACTTGTGCGCCTGAACATCACAGTACCCAACATGCATGTAAACAAAGCACAAGTTAAGACGGAAAACTGAACACTCAGACACCATCAGAAGAAAAAGCTGTGACTGGTTCATGTCCTCATTCATTTATAGTAACCCACCCACACGTTTGAAAGAGACAAGGGAGTCCAATTTTGTAACAATAACCTAGAAATTACTACTATTATTTCAGTGAATAAAGACAAAAAAATAAATAATTAAAAATTATTTAAATTATTAAAAATATTTTAAAATTCAGTAATTTTATGTAATTTACTTATGCCTTCACTGAATGCCGTGAAGGCACAGTGGGCTCCCCTCTGCTGTGAATTCATTTAAAGAAAACAAATCCGCCTAAGGTGCAGCAGCAAGACGATACGTGTCAACTTTAGCTTTTGACTTCATGAAATACGCAGAATGTCTCGGCTTGGAGCAGACAGTCAGAATAGCAGTGATGAGCAGCAGATGACCATCAGCTCATTGATTAGAGTTAAGATGTGCAATGAGTGCTGCTATGAAAATGGAAGAAAATTATGTTAAAAAAGAATAAATAGGCTGAATGTCTCATGAGGCCGGGGAAGTCATTATGTGATTGCTTTTCATTTGCATCAATGAGAACATAATTTGCTCTGATGGTGACCTGCACACAGTCAGCAGGCTGAGAACCTGTGTTCTGTAACATTATTCTCCATAACTCAGCCAAGTTCTGTTGAAGATTCCTTCCAAGAACTCAAAATCTTCAAATCTTTGCGGTTTAACAAGCAGCCAATTACAATTCAGAAATATTTACTGACCACAGCTGACCTAAAGCTAGCTGATTATACAATTAGTTTTACATACTTTTGTAATTTCTCATCATCTTCACATATTGCTGCGTTATCTTTGTATGCTGTACATGTACTCTTAGTGCATATCTTCATGTCTTTGACACAAGCTGCCAAGTTTTGCACCCAAAGAGGAGATCATTGCATGTTCTGATTTGTAGTTAAAAGGCCTTTCATCTATCAGGGAACAAAACAGAGTTATGAAATTGTGAGACAAGGCCTCATCAGTGAACCAACACACATTCCTCACTGCTACTGCTTCACACCATCACATCCACTGTCTCTGTAGATGCTCACACCTCAACAGCAGTGATGTGTGATCAACCTGAGGACAGAACAACAGCATACATCAAACCTATTAGCTCTGTCAGTAACAAGATATTGATTTGGATTCTTGCCCAACAGAATGATGATATGTGTCTGCTTGGTTTGGCCAACTGACAAGAGTGATGTTTTTTTTTTAACTCCCCTCTTGGACTCTTTCTTTAATCCTATCCATGCCAGACATCCCGTCTGTCATCTCTCATCCATTTCAGAGTGTCTCTTCCGGTGTGACGGGAGACCCAAGAGAGAGGCAGGGGCATCTGAGACATGGCATGAAGATAAGGGTTACGGTTCTCAACAGACAGTGTCTGTCTCTAAACCCCTGAGCCAGATGGCCACTGTCTGCCAGGGAGATGGCCAGTCCCCAAGGTTCAAACATGCAAAGTCACACACACATGAACACACATTAAATGAATATACTACTATTATACAATGAACTGTCTTCAATATATTAATCAAAAAGTTATGCCTTGATAGTCAGACAGACCTAAAGGACAAAGACTGTATTGCTTATATATCTGCTGATTAGATGTCCATGTCAAAGGTATAAAAACATTCAACCCATGTGCATTTTCTGAGGCACATGTGCAGTTTTGTTGACCACATCATCATTGAAAAGCACTGGTTGTAACACAGTAGCCGTGGAACACAAGGCCAGGAAAGTCTGTGCTACCTTCCCAAGACCCTTTTCTTCTCTGGGGGGAAGGGGGGCTAACCTTCTGTAAGCGCCTCAGATCCACACACAGATGGACTCGGCGTTCCTCTCTCTCTCTCTCTCTCTCTCTCTCTCTCTCTCTCTCTCTCTCTCTCTCTCTCTCTCTCCTTATATTCTCCCAGGCAGAGCCATTTATCCTGCCCCAGGGAACATATGTGCTGCTTCTAGGAGGAAGTGCAGAATCTCTTATACAAGCCAGTTTTGAGATCTGGCATATTTATTGTTCTCTTGGACCTTCTGTTTTGATGGACAGGCTTGGATTCAATGCCCACATAGCACAGGCCGCACTGCGACCTCTTCTGCGGTGCCACAGTTTAATATTGGCACGGTCTTCACCACAGACTGAAGAATCGGTACAATGCAGAGAAAAGACTATGGACAGTAAAGATACTGTCTGTCAGCAGATGAGGCAACATTGTTCAGCAGGTTTTGGGCCCTTTCAGATTTCTGTTGAAAGACAATTGCCTCATCCAATATTCCTTTCACTTTTACAACAGCTGAGGATGATTAAATACAGTTTTCATTCAGGTAGTGGGCTATTAAATGTCCCCACCTCTGCCTCTCACTAATCAGCTCTTCGTTTACTTTCTCTAAAGAAGAATAAAGAACTGAAGATGTAAGATAGGTAATAATGAAGTTAACCTAGGACTGACTTTTGGAGTATGACAATGTAGTTGTCATTGTGCTTTATTCTTTATTTGGAAATTTTCCTAATGTGGCTAAAATAGATGGTCTAGGGTCTTTTACACAATTTCATAAGCATCAATAAATGATGGACCTTTTTGTCTTCACTCTAGCAGCAGCACCAATATTAATCTACAGTTTGCAAACCAATTGAGCAAGTCATAATCATATTACAATATTAATTCTATTGCCGACAATTACAACTATTTGTTAGTTAAACTTCTGGCAGGAGACCAAGAAATCAGTGGATAACAGGATGTCAGTCAGTTTAGAGTCAATTAGTTGAGAGGAGAAAATCAGAGACACTTCAAAATTCTCATTGAGCTGAACTGAATTTTCATCACAACTTAAACATAAATATTGAACAAGCCTTAATGCAAGTCTTTGAAACCATCTTGCGACATTTTAAATTTGATTTTGTGCGAGCTGAAGGTCAATACAAATTAGTTTCACTATGTGTAGGTGAAAAGGTGAAAATTGTGTAATTGAAGGAAGAGTCACCCAAAAATGAAAATTCCATCATTAACTACTCGCCTTCATGCAGATAAAGGACAGGTTTCACAAAACATTTCTGGAGCTTCACAGCAAAACAGCATTGTGGCTTTCCCCTAAATCCTGAGATAGAAAATTAATTTGAAGACATTATTTACCTTCTTAGCTTTTTAAAAGGGTGTTAATAACATGTTTTCACGCCAATCTGGGATGCTGGTGCATCCAGAGACTTGGATTATACTGGATGAGCTGGATGGAGCCATTTAATGTTGTTTTGGGGCTGTTTTTTATATTTTGACACAAGTGCCCATGCTGCTTCTTTTCTTTTTGAGGATGCAACACTGTTTTGCAGTGACACTCCAGAAATGTTTCCTGGATGCAGAACTTTGCATTCACTTATTTCATCTATGTTTAAGTATTTGCTTATGAGACAAAGCACCAATATGGTATTTAAGAGGTTATATTCTCATATAGGAAAAGGATCTACTTGGCCATAACCTACATGGATAAATGAGACTTTTTATTGCAACAGCCATTCACTTGGTAATCACGGTGGAATTCACGTTTCTGTAGGGCTTATGCAACAGTAATTGTCTTGACAATGAAAGAGCATTTTCAGACTACAAGCAACAACAAATGTTGACATAATTAACATTATTCCTTAATAATGCATTTTAATGATTTAGGATTATGAAGACAGTCAAGAGAAACTGCGTGAATGTGAAGCCTCCTTTGAAGCCAACTCAATAACTAAAATAGTAGATTGTATGCCAATAACATGTCATTGTTTTCTCATTTTGTGTGTTTCTTTTGTGTTGCTACTACAGTGTTAACACTCAACTAGCATTAGCACTGAAGCCCATATTGCATCAGGATCCTCACCTCGAAATGACGGGAAATTAGCCAAAACTTGGTGGTATTTATTCTTCAGGGTAAACAGTGGTTTGACCTACTGTGACAACTGTGTAAGCAAACTTAAAAAATGATATACCCTTTGAACAATTTAATGTGGTGGATACATCTTCATCTTCACAGCCATTCTTCTGAATTACGAAAAATCTGCAGCTGTAAAAACTAGATAAAAAGAGAAAACCTAAAGCATCTTTCAAATGAATGTAATGTAATGCAAAACACAAGCTCAGAATTCAACTTTAGATCACTGCTGCTATGACAAAAGTCAAGAACCAAAGCTAATTAATTGAAGTTTCCTTTTCTGCAGTTTTGTTGTCTATCAGATACGCTTGAAGGAAAACTTTATGTTGTGTTTATGAATTTGGTACAGTAGATTAATAATGAGAGAAACAGTAACTCTGATCCAGAGGCGGGCCTGGGGTGAGCATAGATCATACAAGTCATCATGGTTCATGACTGAGGGTGATACTAAGAGGGAGCATTGAAAATTACCACACAGCAAATTAACTTGGCAGTGTGTGATTAAAAATAATTTTTGTGAAACTAATTTGCACTTACTAAAGTACTTACTATTAAAATTTAATGAGGATCCAAATTGCCTCTTTCTCTCCCGTTCACATCACGTATTTGTGACAACCCAATGCTATCTCTGCCTGTGAAAGATCAAAAGCCGTACAGCAGGAACATATTAATACACATGCAAACATGGGCGGATCTGGTTGACAGAAGTGAGGAAACACCTACGGCTGCTAGCTTCAATGATTCTTTCCAAGTTTGGCCTCAATGTACTGAAATATGTGGGGTTCCAGAAGGAGTGAATCTGGTGGAAATAACTGCAAAAAAGTGATCAGAAATGCTATCATGTATCTCTGCTCATCAGCCTTGGGATGTCAGGAGAATAACTGTATGTTAGAGGGCAAAGGTCACAGGTCAGTGAAGGGTTAAACAGATGACCTACCAATCTGATTCCACTTAAAACCAAAGAGGGCAAGGATAATCCGAACAGCAACTTATTTAGAAATCCAGTCCATCCAGTCCATCCCACTCTGGCATCTAATCCATATTAAATGAAACAATTTCAGTGAATATGTAAGCAAAGCAAGCTTCCCTTGGAAGTACAATTCTTGATCATCACAGATCAAGTTTTTTGTTGTTTAGTTGTTGTCTTTTTTCTTAAATACTGTAACTGACTTTCAGTCTTGGTGATCCAACAGTAAGCCTGGCACTTAGTGTGCCTGTGTGGCTGACAGGAAGATTGGCCTACTTGAAGGGAAGCGAGCGGATCTTTATGAGCTCTTCATGATAAGGCAGGGAGACATTAGGGTGACGGGTGTTCTAACCCGTCCTCCTCATTGTCATTGTGTGCAAGAGAAATGTTAGAAGATGACAGCAGAGAGAGCAAGCAGAATATAATCATCCTTTACCTCTGCATGGCCTCCATCCAGCGGAGCGGTTCTTTTCTTGTCCTCTGCAGACATCCGTGGTCTGTCTGAAATGACAGAATGAGAGGCCATGACTGACTTTGATTTGTTAGAGGTGACATGGGTACCAGCCTGCTAGCCAGCACACTGTCTCAGTTTGTGCAGAAGTGCAAGGAATTTACAGTTGATTATGCCCCCTGATGGTGCCTCAGTAAAGCATAGTGCAGACCTCAAAATCACATACTGTGAGTATGTGATTTTGAGGTCTGCACTATGCACTATACCCAGGTGCAGCAATTCAAATATGTCTGTTGTCTTTAACCAACTGATACTTTTTCTAATTGTTTGGGTAAGCGTTTGACCAATCAGAGATCAGTGGGTGGCTTGAGAATGGGGAGATCATCTTCCCACACATTTTATTTTGATATTTTTTGAATTTTGATTTGTCAGTGATAGTCTTTTGATTTTTTTTTTGTGTGTGTGTGTGTGTGTGTGTGTGTGTGTGTGTGTCTGCCTTTTTTCATATTTTTTATGTCGACGTTTTGTTTTCAGAGGAACTTTTCCATGCCAAACATTTCAGAGTCAAAAAATGTTTTCAGATACAATGTTTTGATGTCAATGTCCTTTTGTCCTCATGTTTTATTTTCAATGCCAAATGTAATTTTTGAACACCAAAATTCACTATCACTGTTCTGGTCTATATTTAAAGACTTAAAACAACATATATCTTTCATCAGTGTGACAATGTTCAGTCAAACCAGCATTAACAGATTTCTGACCACATAAGGACAAAGAAAACAAAGTGGCAAACACAACACTAACACATTATCATAAATATTGATAAAAAGCTATTTATATATGTTAATATAAAGATATTCTTTTATTTATTTACATCTATTTACACAACAAGTGGATTATGAGGAACTTTAACATTCATTCATTCATTGACAGAGTGAAACTAAGCAGTACAGTCAGATAATATCTGTTGGTTCGTCAACAGAAAAAACTCCTTTCACATAAAAGTTACCATTTGTTCTCTCGTTAATGTAAAAATAGCATGTAATTATAGTTACTGTATCTCCCAGCAACCACTACCACATCTTGCCAATTGATGGATGTGTCTCCTGTTTCTGATTGGTTGGGGCAAAAAGGACGAACACAATGTCACGCTGACTGAATGAGATGAAACAAGTCAGTGTGATTCTCAGGCTTGTGATGATAAAGCAACACTCAGCTAAACCACAAAGGTTAAAGCATTAAGATTAAAAGCTATGCCGCGTGGCAACTGATGCAGCTGTGTTTATGTGCTCCTTTCATGTTTTTTTCCCTTTTTTCAGAAAAGGTAACCCACACAGTGGCATTCTTAGGTGAAAGACGTCTTTATCAAGTCCTCTCTTACTCACAGTCGAAAATCTTGCAGCAGGATCAGAAAAGGCTGATCCCAGATCTGTGAAACCTTGTACCTACAGTGAGTGATCCACAGGAGGGCATGTTTCTGCCTTAGGCTGGACACCTGTAGTTGAAAGGGCTGTCTTAGAGCGATGGATATGAAAGGTCTGAGCTTCAATCAGAAGAAGGATCTGTGTCAGAGGTAGCAGAAGGAGGGAACGTGGATTTTAAGCATTGATTGTGGAGTTTGTATAACTGGTACTGGATACTTCTTGGTAATATTATACCATATCTTGTGACTGTTCAAGCCTGAACAGTAGGTTTTCTTTCTTTGTCAGAAGTTGAAAATTATATTATATGATGTCAATTTTTGCCACAACACAATGCAAGTACATCATCCAGCAACAGACTGTGCAGGCTAGTCAAAAATGTGTAAATGTGTTCCCGTCAGATTACTTTGAAACACGGATAATGTGATTGTGCAGCTGGGGTAAAATCCAGATGAGCCTTAAAATTCATGAATGTATCACTTCCTGATTGATCTTCTCTTTGTATTAGTACCAATTGATTTGTGTACGTTATGATAAAGCCTAATCAAAAAAAGTGTTCCCCAACGTTCAATCCTTGGACCATTTTCATCTTCTATATCCAGTAATAATCAATAATCAACCATCTTTCTACATTGTATTGCTAAATTGCATGCAGATAACAATTATTTATATAATGTATTAAAACTGAAATTTCCCATCCTGGGATCAATAAAGTATATCTATCTATCTAAAAGCACACAATCAAATTCAGAGCTCAATTTGACAAACTTTTATCCTTTCAAACGTCAGCACTACTTGCTGTCATTAAAAGAAATTTTAAGTAATTTTAAGGTCAGGTCTTTCTTTGTAAGTTCCACATTTTATCTTGAGCTTGTGCAGACTGACACTCTTTGCTAGCTCTCTTTACATGACTGAAAATGTGCACATGACAGAAACACTAAGGAAAAAGCTTTATTTTAGGTTTGAGACTTAGTCCACATGGTTGGTCTTTTTAGGTCTAATACCAATACTGATTGCTGAGTACTAAAATAATGAAAATGTTGAATTACCAATATCTGTGACAATTTGTTTGCTTTCAGATTCAATCAACTTCTGATTATAAGGTGTTTCAGTCTCACCCGAAAAATAAAAGGTAGCACAAGCAAATTATTGCAGAGATTTTTGTGGTCAGTGTCCTGTTCAAACTTTGTTGTGAACAGGTGGAGCTGGGTATCAAACCATGAACGCTGTGATGAGTTCAACAGACTCTGCCTACTGAGCCATCTAAAACATACACAGAACAGTGTGTGTGTGTGTATCAGTCAGCCAGTTTGAAAGCCAACACATTTTGCTCACTGCATCCAGGGTCGTTGTGGCTGCAAAAAGCCCAGTGAGAAACCCCAAGAGCTTTGCTCATGCCACACTGGTCACTCCCCAGGCCTCAGAGCTACAGGCCTGGCTGATCTCAGCTTGCACTCCTTCTCTCCACTGTGACTAAGTCTCTTCCACCCAAAGTTAATTTTTAATGACACACTTTGTTATGTGGGTCCATAGGGGGCCCTTAGTGGCTGTGCTTTAATAAAGAGAGTCTCACTGCTTGCTCCCTTCTGAGAATGCTTCATTAAAACCGGTGACAGAAAAAAAAAAAAAAAAAACGATCTTTGAAGTCCCAGATTTGAGCCTATCTAAACTTTATATTTCTCTGTCCATCTGTCTGTCTCGTGTTTTATGAGTTTATTTTCATTTTTACGTCAATGTTGCAATAAACAAATAAGATATTGAAGGACAGATGATGTGACTCCCTAAGGACCACTTCATAACTGTAGTACAGCAAATGTGCGTGTGTTATGTGGGTCCGCCGGGATCTGGATAGAGAGACAAGGTATCCATACACCATCAATCTTCATTAATAATCCTTCATCGTCTTCTTATGATATCCCAATTTATCAGAACCACCATCAATATTACTCGCTGTCAAAACCAGTAGATGCATGCAATGCTTCTGAAAATGAGCTCTTGTTTTACTTTACAAAGTTTGTCTAAACTACGATAAAAAGTCATCAATATCTGATGGACAGCTAAAAAGAATACTAGTTCAAATTATCACCGCACACATGTACATTTTGATACCACCAATCCAAATGCAAATCAACAGGAAACTTTGCACTTCCTTGCAGCTTTCAGTCTCATTTAGCTCTTTGCTGATACTTGCTAATTGATGTCATTGAGTGCAAATTTGGATGAAACTTGATACTATTTGGCAAAGATTTGTAGACTAATCTGAGAGGCCAATCTCAGTTCAGTCACTGAGCCACCCAACATTTTTCCAGAATGTGTTTCCACTGTAACAGTTATTAACACCTGACAGAGAAGAGAACATGGCTCAGATGTGGTTTTTCTAACAGTGTTTTTAAGGAAGGAGTTTCTTTTCACTCCAGTAAACTTGTAACTGAAGACTGATCATGTTGGCAGTCACCCCCAATTACCCACATCAAGGTATATTTTTAAGTGCAAGTTCTTCACTCTTCAAACATGACACAGGCCTTTGGAAAAACATAACAGTCCTATATCATTATCAGTTTGCAGCCAATCATGTTTATCGAATCATTTTCAATGGCATTTCAGGGACTGTATTTTCAGCCTATAACAGATATTACAAAATGCTGTGGACATGTTTTTTGGCAAACGGGGTTACATACATCTTTTACATACAGTATATTACAGTGTCATTGCAGAGACGTCACCAGCGTATGTCAGCTTGTTTACTTCTGCCTACCTCAGAAATCCTTTTTCTAAAACAATATTCATCCAATAACCACATCCACTTCACACTGGGATTTATTGGTCATGTGGAGGTGAGAATTTCCAGTGTGGTCAGACAGTAAGTCATTTAACCCCTTGGTGTATAAAAAGGGCAAAATTCTGATTGGTTGGTATTTAAAAGTACACTCTGTGTTTACGACTTCTTGTATTTTGATGTAAGATAATTTGATTCCACCAAAGCATTCCACTAATATTTGCTTCTAGAGAATCTGACAACTCTCTGAAAAAGTTGATGCTTTGTATAGCACACTATATGAGAAGGGAACGATTACAGACGCAGGCTAAGTAAACCCTGCAGGACCTGCAGGAAGTTCATTGTGTGCTACCACGGTAGCAAGTGGCCTTCAGTCTCTATGAGGATTGGTCAGAGGTGGTGAGACATCGCTGCTGTTTTAAATGAAGTGAATTAGGCCAAGTGCCAGTTGAAAGGCGAACATGCCTCAGCATCACAGCAGTAGCATCAGTTTGACCGTCTGTAACTACTACCACAAACCTCCCTCTGAAAACCCTTTATTTTCCTCCAAGGCAGTGTAATCTACTATTAAACTAGCGGTATCCAATGAAGTTGGGTTGTATTAGCTGAGATAAAATAAGTTTCCTCTCCATCTCAGTAGCAGACAATATTAGATACAGGTCACAAGACCTGTTTTAATGATGTAGAGATGACTTTGAAGTTGAGTGGAGCTGCTAGTAATTGTTCTCTATTGCTGTGAAGACTTGTACTTCTGTTCCCTGCCAGAATGAACACCTGGCTCTTGGCTTGTTGCTGTAATAACCAAGGGGTGAAAAAACACTGCAGCTGTGCTATAGTTGTATTTAGCCTGCAAATTAATAAATATCTTCTAAAGGCTACAACTGCCTTTAATTGCTGAAATTGATTAGACAGTTTATTGGATGTGTCTCCATCCTCTTCTCCCATCTGTGAAAAGATGTAATTTTCATTTTCCACACTTCTCCATCAAAAAAATAATTACCGAACAGAGTGATGAGAAAACTAAATGAATGGTATAAGTAAGCTGAGGGAGAAAAAATGTCACAATTTCAGGACTGAACAATTGAGTGGTCTGAGTGAAGTGCAGCACATGGGACTAGTTTGCTGGTAAGAAGGTAGCAATACTAGCACGCTGGAGCACGTGATTCTTCATTATAATCTAGCCTTTGGTGGACTCTTTATAATCTTATGTAAATCATCTGCGTGGCCAAAAACAGAATTACAGTGTAATTATGGAAACAATAGAGGTTATTTTTGTTGACAAATACATAGTGATGCCATATTTCTACTATAGTTTAGAGACATAGTGGATAATATTTTAAGAAAAACTGGAAAAAATATATGAGCCTATAAATCTGGGTATGTAAAGCATCCCACAGAGAAACTACTGAGAAACAATAAACCCAACAGACAGTGTTTCTTAAATTTACATTTGCGTTGTGTGTATGCACAACTGTGTCTGCAGAAAGTTAAAAAATTATGCTTTTGGTAAAGAGATCAGAAAGACAGACACAGACAGAATTTTTACTGGTGAAATCTCTGAAGCTGCTGTACTTCAGAGGGAGAATATCAAACATGGAAATTTAAACCAACACAAGCAATGACAGATCTTTCATTCTAGCTTCTATGTAACAGGAATTCTACAGAAGGATGTTTTCTTGATGTACATCTTTATGCCTACTAGACACACACCCATGAATAATTTCTGGTCCATTTCTGAACCTCTCTTTAAAAAAAATAAAATAAAATACTGACTTAAAGAAAACGGTGATGGTAGCTCTTCAAAGGACGAAATCTAATAAGTCATTTCATGAGAAGCTTTTAAAAATGGCAACAACATGGACACATTTATGTAACCCATAAATAATTTCAGCTATGCAGCAGAAGACATTAGACTGTAGATCTTCTAGAAGGTCACCCACCGTACTACATGTTGATTAATATAAATACATATTTTGTAGCAGATAATATCAGTAGGTAATGATTTAACAGGAGGGACATATAAATGACAGATGGGTGCTTTGCAGCAGCAGTCTGGTGTGCACTCTCCATTTGTTCCATGTGATTTTGCAGTCCCTCCTCACAGGAGGGGAAGAGCTGATTGCAGCGTTCTCCCTGTCTTTTTCAATAAGCTCGGCACTGTCGACTCCTCTTTGACTCAAACTCATGTGTGGAGTGACTGTCAACCCGCCAAGGCCCATTCTCTCCAGCACACACCACATCAAAACTCCCTGCGCTCTGTCTGTATCACAGCTCCTCTCCAGCTCACTCTCTGCTCACAGTCACGTTTTGCAGCTTTGGACTTGAATTCAGCTCACCTACCCCACAGTCCCTTTCCACTTTCCCATCCCCACTCTCCTCCCAATCTTGTAACTTGCCCCCCCTCCTTCCCTCCAGCTCTACTCGGGGCTACATGATAACACACTTTGGAGGGAACCGCTTTCCCCCAGAGCAGCCCAAACTGTGAGCATATTCACTCCATCATAACAGCACTGTAGCAAAACTGCTGTCACGCCGAGTTTGCCATGCTAATGTGGCTCTAGGCGCCAGTACCCTTCCCGTAAAGTACTGCGATGGAGGTATGTGGAGTATTTTGTGGGTGTTGGAGGGAGAGGTGTCTGTTTGGAGAGGTTAGAAAGCACAATGCGTGGTTTCTGGGGGCGATGCAATGAATGTATAGAGGATCGGGTGGAGAGACACTATGGAGATAGTTCACATCAAGGGAGCAGCTGCTTTTACAGCTGAGAGCAGTTTAATTCCCAGAAAGGTAAACGTTGCTGGATGAACAGCAAAATACGAAAGCACTCAAACTAGCTCCTCCTTTTTCTTCCCCATCTACCCTATGAGACGGATGAGAGAAGAGGCTTCAAAGGGCTTGACTGACACCTGGTAATGCTTTGAACTATGTCCTTGGACTGTTATATGGAGAGTCAGACACTCCCTTTAATCACCCACTTACAAACATCGTGTATTGAGAGAGATGTGCTCGGATTGTACCAACATCTCAACACTGCCTCACTCTTATCCTGGCACACACACACAGTATTCTCTGCTGCAGCTACAGCTACAATGAGGAACCGAAGGGAGTAACAAGGATCTTATCCTCTTCTAAATGTGCAATAATTTTGAACAGGCAACATGTTGTAGTCGTCTGCACAATCACTGCAACACCAAGGAGGGCAATCAGCCAATTACCATTACCACATTTTTCCAGGTTACAGACTCCCATTTATTCAAAGGTGCATGTGGGACACATAAAACTGATACCCCCTGTATCTGTTCGCTTCACCTTTGATGTTTCATAAACTCAGAGATAGCTCTGTATGTGGATGATGGCTGCTTTGTCTCTCACGAAATTCAGAGTAAATCAGTAATTGTAACAAAATCTGCCTAGCAGAACCTCTCAAGCTCACTAATAAACATGGTATATCTTGTTTATTTGACTATTCCTATTTTTTGCAGCGACTTCCTGGAGTCTTCACCGGTTGCCTGGCAGCCTTGCAAGATGACAAGACTCCAGGAAGTGTACTTCATCCACAGCCAAGAAATAATCTTGCACATAATCACCGGTAGAACTCCGACCTGTCGTTTTTACATCTCGGTGTCATCTTGTTTCCTGGAGTCTCAGCCACATCTTAGCAAACACTAAGACTATAGTTTTGCTGAACAACTGCTAGTAATTGCTACTGAAGTCACACCCAAACCAATCACACAACCTCATTTCAGTAAGAAGAGGAAACTTGAAAAAAGGTGTTGAATTAATTAAATTGTTATGATGTCCTGAACCTTACAGGAATATTCCCCAGAGGAGGAATACTAGCTGAGGATCTGACTGGATGTGATGGTAGGCAGGAGCTCACTGGAAGGACCCATTGGCCAGCTGATTCTGATCTAAAAACTGGAGTTGGGTCACACCGATGTTACTGTGAAATGAGAGCACACAGCAGCAGAACAACGGACAGTTTGAGACAGTTTGACAGTTTGTGAGGAACAACATTCGTAGTCATTGTGGCAAAATCTAATCAGTTAAAATGAATATGAATAAAATGAACATTAGGACCTTTGAAGGAAGTTTTGGCAACAAAGATAATTTTCAACTAATGTCAGTGGGCCACGATGCTCCTAACAGCATGCAAGACAACGAGTGGCTCGACTGGCCTCAGCTCACGTCAACTTTTGATTGCTACTCAGATACTGAAACATTCAAGGAATTCCCAGAATTTTTCTTAAAATAATCGAATTTCAATCTTAGGTTCATCTCCTCTAGTTCAACTGTGAATATTACAACAGTATTAAAACTGTGACCGTTCCAGCATTTTGCATTCTGGGCTTCCCAGTTCATTGTGTCCTTCCTCTGTCTGTATGTTCTCATGTTGAGATTCTCACATTGCATGTGCTGTCTGTGGGTTCGTGTGATATACAAGCAAAACCAGAAGCAGGTCAGGAGTGAAATCAACCATCAGGTTGTTGGTGTGACGGAAAAAAGACAATTGTTAATTCATGTCGCTGATGAATTAGTGATTGGCCCCAGCGTTGAGGGCCAGGCCTAAAGGCATGGGGCATATGGGGAATGAGCAGGGGCACAGATGCTCCACAGGGCCAGAGGGCCTGACAGGCAAATTTAAGAGGGGCACAGAGAAGGGAGAGGAGACACTAGGGCAAGCATGAGAAAGGAAGATAAAATATGAGGAAAAGGCAGAGAGAAAAGAAAGGCATGCATACTCTGCCTCAAAAGCCAACTCTGGTCCCAGTGTACAAAACTAACTCCCTAACTGAGCCCCAGAAGCCAACATCTGAAGTGCCAGCTCACTGCAGGGGCCTGAAGAGATGCTGCTTTGAGTAGTCTGCCTCTGAGCATCAGGTCCTGTCCCACATTGACCTCCAACAAAAGTAAACAACTCAAAGAAGAAAACTTCTGCAAGGCCTCGTGGGAGTGAAACAGAGAAACTGCAAGATAGAAAAGACAGACAACTGAGATAATGATATTAATATGTCAATCCACCCTTTTAAAAATTCCTTTAAAGAGATCAGTGTTCATAACTACACACATGCAGCAGACATGCCCACAGACACACACAAATGCACAGATTCTGCAGAGCTGCCCCTGGAGCATTGAGAGGATCTCAGCTCCATCTACTGGTGGCATTGGGAATAAGCTGCTCCACGGTGGCTGAGGGGAAGTAAACACCAACTCGGTTCCCTAAAATCATTTTTCTCCACCATCTTTGCCAAGCCTTCCCTTTCATTTGCACCTTCTTTAAGCCAAGAAACTAATCTGACATGATTAGTTACAGTATGCCAGTGCAGCAGTACAGTATCTTTTATTATCCATAAAGGCCTTCTTCGACACCAGAGGATGAGGATGTTAGTTTCAGATTAAATATGATCCAAATTTTGATATCAAACATTTTCCATGGAGA
The DNA here is from genome assembly GCF_020382885.2 of Scatophagus argus. NCBI lineage: Eukaryota > Metazoa > Chordata > Actinopteri > Scatophagidae > Scatophagus > Scatophagus argus. The sequence goes on along the minus strand of NC_058503.1, from coordinate 8,008,844 downwards.
CGCCTGTTGTAAATGATTTGATTCTGATTGAATAAAATAAAATTCATCCCAAAAAAAAAAAAATTCTAAAAAATGAAAGTGGAGTAAACTTTAACCTAAAATAATTAATTTTTTGCCCAATTGGGAGCAGCAGAAACAACTTGTTAGCACAACACTAATATGCACTTCATTTTAAATTACAATAAATGGAAAAAAATTGCCGAATATTACACATCCAGCAGTTAACGTTATCGTTCATTTGGAGTCATGTATCTAGCCACCTGGCAAGTCCAGTATTCACCCACACCCACCTCACTCAGTACTACTGGTGACTCAAGGTTCAAAACAAGCCTCAAAAGTAATGGATTGTACATTTCAAAGCATCAAACTCTATAACATGTTTAGTTATAGGCTCCCTGCCGAATTCAAACTGGAACTTCCAGGTACTGCTCCAGAAGAAATAAAACCTAATTTAAGTTCCCAGTGGAAAAATTTCCTTGGCGAATTGTATCAATAAGGACGAAACCAAGCTGCAATGAAGTAACGGCATACCCACTCTGGTAGATTCTTATGGTAGCAGATGATTTTGTACATTTATATACATACAGATGAATGAATCCTTATCTTTTAGGGCAATTTTATACGATTGCCTTGATCCCACTATGCATTTCCACCACCTATTGATAGCAGTGTCTTTGAGGACGAGTTATTAAAGGAGATCTTCAACTGGTATCTGAGGTCATATGAAGTAATTATTGACTTGTAGGAGATTAATATTGTGAATGCACATCAGACAAAACAGCCTCACAGAGCTACAGTCACTGGGGGGAGGCTTGAAGCTGGTATGTCAATTATTTTGACAACACTATGCAGATGCAGCACCGTTTCTAGTTAGATTCTGCTGGCAGTGTGCTTTTCCTATTCTTATCACCGCCGACAGCAGAACAGCAGAATAATATTATCCATTGTGTTGCTACTTGTAAAATGCCCCTCCCAACAGCAAGGGCTTGTGGGCCATTTCCTCAGATTAAGTTTTTAGTTGATGTGGAAAATTGCATGACATTCACAGAATATTTACACAGGTAAAGGGGAGATGAGATAACTGTCTCTCTGAATCAGCATGTAGCAGTTATGAGTCTGCATATGTCTGCATGCGTTAAGGTTCTCCCATCATCCTGCAATTACAGACAAATACATCATTTTGTTATCAATGGAAACAGCTGCTCAAGGACTGATTGTAAAATGGTAATAAGCTGCGAGGATCTGCAGAGAACAGTGACAAGACAAATCTTCCTCGTAGAAACATCTTTTTAGAAACCACGGCGTGGTTCCTCACAGTCATTATCTCTAGCAAAATCAGAAAATGAATTGCTGCTGTACAAAGTGTAAAACACACCAAAGAAACACTCTTTATTCTACATGATATACAGAGCAAAACACAATAAGCTCTAATGTTCATGCCAGTATTTTGTGTCTGTTAAGGAAGTTCGTTTATTTGTTTGAAAATGACTGTCAGTTTTTTGCTTTTCCAATGAGTGAACACGATGTACTGGTAGAGCAAAGATTTCTATGATAGCATCAAATTACTCTCTCTGTCACACACACACACACACACACACACAGTTACAGAGGGAAGAAGTGAGGGGCTAATAGCTTCTCTAAGGATGAGATCCAACCTAATTTGCACCATGCAAATTCCCTGTGGTGACTGCACCTACAAGACAACCATATTAATGTTGAGTGCGCATTTGTGACCTGGTGGAAAAATGAACAGTACATGCATGTTGTTCTGACAGAAAGAAGTGTGCATGGAAAGAAAGAGAGAGATAAAAACAGCAGAAGGAGAAGGGGAGAGAGATGTGATTCAACGTTACTAAAGTCTTTGATATCCACGTTGTGACGTTCCTTACCAGGAAGTGAAATGCTCAAATTATTCTTTTCGTCTTTTATTCACTACCTGTGGGACATCCTGACTTATTACCCTCTACTGCTTTGCTCCTCATCAAACTTGATCTCTTTCTCTTTGCTCCTCTCTTGCATTCTCCTCATTCTTTTATTTCCTGTCTTATCATCGCCATGTGTGATAGGCTGTCTCACTACGCTCGTGCATTCGGGAGTGATGACTTATTTACATAAAGTATATAGTGCAGTATAGGGGGTGGGGCAAAGAGGAAGCCATTAGAGCATTAGCATGTATGTTTTTTCATGATAATGGTTACCAGTAATTATGCTCCGGTGGAAGCAATGTTAATTTGAGAAATTAACTATGTGGAAATTTTTATTTTATGATTAGTAAATGGATTGCTGCTGTTACATTATATAAGGACAGTTAGTTTAAGATATTGTACTCTACATCTTATTATATCTTAAAGTTAAATTTAATGGCTTCTGTGCAAGCAAAATTAGTCAGAATATGTATGTTTAAAATATGTTTGATCAAAGCATTTTTTTTTTCATTTTGCAAACTTCTTGAAGAATTCACATTTTAACAAAATCTCTATTTTGTTATCAGTTTCCTGTTTGAAGTGCATTGCACAGGCTCTAGTGTGTTTAATTTTAATTCAGATTCAGAATATATCAGATTGTGAAGTGTTAGTCTGGGTGTAATAGCTGTAATAGCTTTTAGGTATTAGTGAAATATTTGAAATACTTAAGTTGTCTTAATTTGGTGCTACTGAAAGTTTCACATCATTGTGGTGTTTTCAGTCCAGAGGCTGAAACACAGTGTGAATCCAGCTTCTGGGGAAATAATTCATCTTGAACCACCGCAGCTTCACAAACGCACAACATGCTATAGATGTGATAGATATAAACCGTGAGGAAGGATATCTTCTGGCTATGTTCCTACTGACTAGAAAAAGTGAAAACATTATGTGTTTTGTATTACTTTGAACAGAGACAGCGATATGAATACTGTAACATAGTTTGTTTGCCTCAAGGTCTTGCACTCCAGTTGATCACCTACCATGCAGCTGATAGGACACAAAACGTAGATACACAATCAGTTCTTCAAATGAACTTGGGGAACTTTTTTCTCTTTTATTTTCAAGAACTGAAAAGAAAATTTTCAATATTTTACATTATAGAGTTTCATAAATAAGAATAAGGATGTTTGTAGCCACAAAGTCTGTTTAGTTGCTGTTTCGGAGCTTTTGATTACATCAGATGATCTTAATTAGCAGAGTTTACTCACCTCTCATGGAATTGTCCATATTCCCATTTTTCTATTTCATGTTTTCGATTTCATATACAAACTATTTTCTTTCTTACAGACTACACTGTATCACTTTGTGGAAGGACATGAATCTATTCACGGACAAGAGGCTTTTGCTCCTGACAGAGCAGGATGCAAATTTTAATGGCTTCAGCTGAACTGTAATGTCAGCTCACTTAGTTAGCCATCCCTCAGTAGACGCACACTTCCTTTTGCACTGTGATACAGAGAGGAAACAGTTGCTACATGAAACTTTTCACAACGAGGTCTGTGGATTATATTGAGGAAGTGTCGTGATTTCTGACAACACTACAGCCAGTATCTCCCACCAACACAATCTGGATGGATGAATTAAGCCAGAGCAGTCAGAGGGAACCCATGCAGACACAAGGAGAGCATGTCCACACATGTCATGTTTCTTCAGAACGTATGATACAAAGGAATGTAACTTTTTCATACACTGAGACTTCATCACATAAAGATATGTGATACCACAACCAGATTACTGCACAAGCTAACACATGAGCTTGTTTGTATCAAGAACTGAGCTTGCAGCTGGTCCACAATACAAAATAAATTACATTTTTCTTCCTTAATTGCAGCAGCTCTGTTCATTTTTTTGCTGTGATATTTATTCTCGGTGTTATGTTTTAATATGAATGTCTGTGAATTTGAAATTTATGCGCTTGAGGTTTCCAGTCTGTTTTTCAAAGACGGGCCTTGAACCAGACTTGATAGAGTTTGTTTGGCTCATTTGAGACAGACTTCACAGTAAGCTCTAAAACACTGCTCAGAAGGTCTTTTGCATAAACAAGGTTAATACTGAAGAGGAAATGTAATGTTGAAAGCATATTCTTTGTGATCACCAGGTTTTCTATTTGTTTGTTTTGTTAAAATAACATCAGCCCACAATTAACAAACACAGTGCGTCCAATCTATCCAGCTACAATTCACTGGTGAATAGTTCCACAACAAAGGAGGTGAATTCAGAGGTCTGTAACAATGGAGGTAATCAGATGTGTGTAAATGTCAACTCTCTACTGTTGACTAACAATCAATAAAAGCAGACATTTGAGGCATTTGGTCTTGTCAACGCTTGGTCTAGTTCAATAACGTTCACACTGAGTTCTTGAGCAATTGCTATTGATGGCTACTGATAGCCTAGCAATGCTTGCACAGACTGTTCTGCAGATTTGTTGCTTCTGAAGTATTTGTTGTTGTTGTTGTTACTTTTGGCAGTATACTTCCAATACAATTTGTTACTGTATTTACGTTCACTGTGAAGGAAAATTGGATTGGATCGATAACTTCAAAACTGGACAAAGGTCAAGGCATTGTTTTCAATGTGATAATTGGTGAATTTCTTCAGAAATAGTGATTAATAATGAAGGTCATGAGTTTATTCTTTGTTTTGTGATTGTGGATTCTGATTGGAATATGGTATTGTAATCCAATTTTCTTGGTTGGTCCTCAGGTCCCTCTAGCCTGAGGGTAATAGGCAGGCTATAATTTCTCTTGGAATAATCTTGTTTCATTAACACCAACATGGCAAGGCAGAATACACCAGCTTCACTCTCTCAGGGTTCACAACTCATCCCTTACACTACACTGTTGCACCTTGAATCTAACTGTCCTTTATAAAACAAGTTACAAAGAACTACTTTGAGAAATACCACCACTACGACTCTTATTCAACATAAATACAAATAATAGTTAAAGTGTGTTGTAAGTGTATATATTCTCATTTTATTTACTTCTGTATGTGTTCTAAATATACACAGCACAGAGGTAGTGTAATCAAATATATTTCCATTTCATGGAACATTATACTCCTACCTCATCTCAGAGGGATGAAAGCTTTAAAAGTTTTCAGATTTACAATACACATCCCATCTCATTCAGCCAACAACGCAGATGCTTGTTCGTTTTCCAACTGTCCTGGCCTTCCTTTGGGTCACGTACCACCACACTGACAGGAAGGCCCTATCTGACAGGTGCGTTACCCAGAATCCTCCCTCACCTTGTTTTGTGCCACCGTGTCCCTTCGTTGATGTGCGTGTTGAGGCAAAAATATGGAGGTGCCACTAAGCTCCCAGCTGCGTGGGTGGCCCTCAGCCCTTTAACGCTGTCCCTTCTGCAGCTAACAACAATCAGTCTTGTCACTTAAGATAATTAGAGAGAGGACAAGATGTCATGTCAGTCTGCTCACACTGCACAGTCGCGGCTGTCTGCAGCATCAACAAGCTGTGTCCATACATTCAGACTTATCACACATGGACACATATATTCAGTTCCATCTGCTGGAAAACAAAAGCCGTGACTAAGAGACAAATTTGGGATTAAAATGTATGATCTTGTGGATAACCCCCCCCTTTTTTTGTATGTTCTCTGCAATGACAATAAAGAATCTTATTTTATCTTATTTTATCCACTTAACATCTCTAGATTATCAACCAGATTATCTAAGTAAAATGAAAATTAGGTGAGAGTCTACAGGCTGCTTGCATCCCATGAAAACTTTGTACAAATGAAGTGGAAATACAGCATTATGTAAGTTTTTATTTGTCCTCATAATGAGGAAAAAATGAATCATTGCTGTTTTTATAATATAGAGCGAGACTTGTTTACACAATGTACACAATCTTGTTTTTGTGTTTCCTAGTCATTCTGTAGTCATTTTGAATTGCTGTTCAATGTGGATTTGGATTGTTATTGAACTGACTTAACGTTGAAAGGTCTGTAATATTCGCTTCCAAGGTCCACGATGTAACCTCTCGACAGCCAAGAGGTTGCATCATGATGTGCTGTCATCTGCCATTTCATCTGCAGCGCACTTTACAGTGTAATTTCCATCAGGTGCAGCCTGGTCCATGTGGTTAGACAGTTGGTGAGCTTGAGAGTGAGTGGGACCTTGGCCATAACAACGTCTGCTCTGAGATTCCTTCTGTCTTGCCTCTACCCCCTCACACACTGACATGAAGATATTCACTTGTTCGTCTTATTCTGTCCGTACACTTTACACATAACCACAAAATAATGTTTACAGGCAAAAATCTACTATCATGTACAAACACTGACATTGTAGTATTTGAAAGAAATTGAAATCCGCATATAAAATGTATGTTCCAATACATGGTGTTTATGGTATGTTTTAGTATTACTTCAACAAACACACATATGAAAAGCCTTAAAAAAACCAAAACAAGTATACAACCTAAACATGACAGAGAGCAACAGCAACAAATTAATATTTGCCAAGTGTTTAGAATGCAGCACATCTCCAAGCAGGTCAGGCTCAGCCAGATGCTCATGAATAGAGCTGTAACTTGGAGACCTGCATGGAAACTTATGTGTGGTGAAGTTTTGGAAATCTCAAGGTCACTTCCTGTTTATTTGCACCTGGCCACACACTTGCTGTCAAGCCACTGACTACTTTGCTGACCCCTTGTTCTTGCTATGGCATATCAGCATGGCAGTCAGTGGATTTCATTTTATATTTGTTTGAATCATCATTTTTGTTTTTCAACCCTCATTAATATTGAGAAGGGTAGTGCACTTAAATACTTTCTTCTCCTTGGACTGTCGTTAATTAGAATTAGTAATTAGGTGGCTTTGTCACACAATCAGACAGGCAATAAAATAATTTTCTGTCATCTATTTAATGATTTCAACCCTTATAGACTACTCACTTGGCTTCCTCGGTCCCTCAACAGTTGTAATCTGTTTTGGACAGAACAAGGCAGTTGATCTCAGTATTGCTCAATGTTGAAAAAACTAAATGAACAAAAACTCAGCTTCATCTTCTTCAGTAGGTAAAATGAATAAGAACATTTCAAAGAGTCACTGTCCAGGTCTTGGGCAAAGAAAAGAAACTACATTGCTATCAAAGTAGAAATGCACAGAATGAGAATCAGTCGTGAATTGATGCCTTTGTGGATGTGTAGTAATTAGCACCAAACTTTTCCAAGGCTATAATTAGTCTGTGTCCGTTCTCACTTGCTTTATTCTCCCTGTCTTCCTCTCTTTCTCTGTGTTCAGCAAAAGAAAAAAAAACACAGTCAGTAAAAAGAGGAGAATGGCAACCAAAAATAAAACATCTTCTTGTGATCATTAAAATGAAAAAGTGGAAGAACAGCTGCTTACAACAAAATAAACACATTAACACCAGTGCTCCGCAGTGTGCAATCACAGAGGCCCGAAGAGACAGCTGTCTGCCTTTAATTACAACGACGCTCATCTTCACATTCAGCATCCTCACAACCTTCTAGAATTCTTTGTTTTTATTTGGATGACTTCATGATCTATTTTTCCAGTGTTGCTACAGTATTACTCAAATATAAAAGTAATGCGTTCATTCCTATGGAAGGATGTTTCGATTAAATGAACAGTTTGACATTTTGGGGAATACACTCACTACATTTCTACAAGAGTTGGATGAGGATATTGTGGTATTGATCAAAATGTCAAACTAAATTGTAGAATAAAAAAAACTACAAACAACGAAAAATACTAAGTACAATTCTAAATAAGTGAAATATTTTCCATATTTGTATTTTATCACAATTACAACCTCTTGCTCAAAAGATCCCATGAAGGCCATTTCTATATTAGTTTTAAAACCTCTTCTTTATGTTCAAAGATATTGGGTTGAGATTTTATGATGATTTTAAGATAGCAAAGTCCACAGTTTGCCCGTTTTTAAAGAGCACTTTCTCTTTTACATATAGGCCGGCTGAAAAGGCAGATTTTAAAGTTTTACTAGTTACCCTGGGGTCTGGAGAAAAGGAAAGTATTTTCGCACAGCACATTATTCTGAGTGAAAATGCAGGCGAACGATGAACAGAGAGAATGACAAATGAGGAAGAGGCCTGTGTTTTACAGGAATGACGCTTAATTGCATACAAAGCTGCCATTTAGAGTCCATTGTCCTGCCTGAATGTTGGCAGACCTCAGCACAGTGTGTTGACTGCATCCTTCCTTTCTCTTTCTTGATTTGTTTTTCTTTTCTCTCATTTTGAGGGTATGAGCATAACCAATCTGAACCCTTTATAATTTCCCCAGTAATCAGCCTGTTATTTTTTTGCAGCAAAGCTTTAATCAAACATCTCATAGCCTCTGCAGCCAGAAATGTGTTATTCCGATTGAACCACAAAAAAGCATGCAATTACTCCCAGAGGACCTGTCCTTCCTCTCCGCTACAGCTGCAGAAAAGAGGGCACTATTCCAAACACGTCCTCCTCCTTCCCTTTCGCTTTCCTTTCTTCTGTGTCTTGGAAATTATCATGCCCCAGCCCAAACCACAATGACAGAAGATATTACAATGTGTTTTGTAATGTACAGAATAAACACTCAGCAGAACAGTAGGCTACTGTTCTCTTTCCTCTATGGAAACGTCACCTTATGAAAAATAATGAGGGTTTATCGTATAATTGCAGATGTCATTTGACAAAAGGTCAACACTTGAGGTTTATAACCAAGAGATAATTCATTGAACATATAATTAGGTGTCACAGAGAACAAAAGTATCTTGAGTTAAAAGATGGGCCTTGGAGAGGGGGGTTTATATATATGCATTCATCTCAGACTTCTGATTCCATATATTACATTTTAATGTAACTATATTGGCATGGAAGGAAAATTATGGATCATATCCTATTTGATTGCACATCAAAATGATCGCTAACATTATTCAGTCTCTCCTACAACATGTCCTCATTACCTTCAATGTTAAAATCCTACATGTGGGGAAACACAGCTTCCTTTTTTGTTGTCTTACTCCCAGAGAGTAAGACAACAAAAAAGGTGAAAAGCTCCTTACTTGCAAAAAATAGAAAATATAAACTGCACAAACACAAAAGCACAAATAAAGCAGAAGACAAACTTACACAGAGACATGAGCTACGTTTATGGCTTAATGCTACAGCGCTGAGCTTTTCAGCCATTTCCTGCTGTTGCTTATTTTACTGTCACTACATGCTCTGTCTGTGCTGTTGTTTATTTGTGTGAGTAATCCTCAGTAACTCATTTGATTTTTTGCAATGATTTGTCTGTACCTCAGATCGATCATACACAGATTATCTTTATTAACCAAAAAGACAGCCCAACCAAAAAAGTGTACTATTCTCACACATTTGACATGTTTTCTAATTGTTTGCTCAGACTGTTGACTGGGAATACAGCTTTCTTTTTTAACTATCAAAAAATATAGATTGATTTTTTTTTTCAAGCAACCATGCAAGGTTATTATCGTAAACGAAAACGAACGAAATGACGAAAACTAGAATCAAAAAAACATTTTCGTTAACTGAAATAAATAAAAACTATAATTAAAAGAAAAAAACGATAACTAACTGAAACTATATTGTGTGATTACAAAACTAATTAAAACGTACTAAAATTATAGATAAAATTCCCTTCGTTTTCGTCTTTGTCGATTGATATGAAATCGATTTATTTCGCTCAAGCAATTTTACGTGAGCTGGCGGCGCCATACGGCGCCGTACGGCATCTCATGGTCCGTCACTTCTCGCGTAGAGTCGGTCAGAATCGGCTTCTCTTCGCCACTCTACGGCAAGAAAATGGCATCAAAAGTTGGGAGAAGGCGGCAGAGTCCGATATGGGATTTTTTTGAATATGACAGCGCGACAGACAAAAGCAAGTGCATTGTTGTGGAAACAGGTGATACAATATGTGGAATACTCCTCAAGGGAAAAAACCCCACGAATCTTAAAGTCCATTTGAGAAGCTTGCACAAGAAGGCTAATGGCTAGTACCTTAACAAAGTGGCGTCTCTAAGTAGCTCCCCTGAAAGTGAAGCAACATCCCGGCCAGGTAGCGCCGGGAAGGAGGAGACTACCATAATGGACTGCTTTCACCGACGACCAAATAGCTGCTGGCTAGTTAACACGCAGGAACACTACAAGCGGGAAGATGCACTCGTAAATATGTTTATTGAGACAGGTATGTCTACGAGACTGTGTGACTCCATTGCCTTCAAAAAATTTAGCTTTTCAGTCGAGCCAAAATTCAAATCACCCGGTGCTGCACGAGTGAATAACCTTCTTGGAGCTAAGATGGAAAAAGCAAAGCACAAATTGAAAGAGATCATAAAGGAAACTGACCCTTTGTGTGGATGGTTGGAGCAAGAGAGGATTAACAGCATCTTTCATGGGTGTGTCAGCATGTTTTTATCATCCACCTGGAGGCCGCGTTTACCATACTCTGCTTAACCTACACCGAATGGAGCATCCACACACTGGGGAGACTATTGCTCGCTGCATTGATGAGACATTGGAAGCATGGGGTATAGCCCCCCATGAACCCCAGAAGCAGTATTACACTCATTTTGCACATAAGGCTGCTATCCTGTGGACTGTTATGGTTGTTGTGGACGGTTGGTTGTTAAACAGTAACAGAATACATTTTTAAATGGTATCTTCTGTTGAGTTTTATTACACAATACTTACTCTGATCTTTTTGAATCCTGCACCTGACAAATGACCCAAAGTATGAAAAAACTAAAACTAATACTAAAACTAATAAAAACTAAACTAAAACTAAGCATTTAGTAAAAAATGAAAACTAACTAAAACTAGCCAACCCGCCCTAAAAACTAATTAAAACTAACTGAATTAGAGAAAAAAAAGTCAAAACTAACTAAAACTAAACTATAATGAAAAATCCAAAACTATTATAACCTTGCAACCATGTTACAGCTTTGACACTCCAAGCCTATTCTTGAAGATGAAGAGATGAAGACATCTGGTGACAAATACAAAAGATTTGGCTTATGCGTGTGAGTCATATTCTTGTTTTATTTGAATTTTTTGTTGTTGTTTTTGCTTTTAGCGAAATTATTGTTAAACCGATGCTTATTTGAAAGAGATATTTACTTGGTGACATGAAAGTGATTAAGGCGAAAGGATCGGACTACTTCGTCACACATATACGAGTAATGTGGCATTCAGTGACAGCTCGCCCACACAAACCAATACAGTGAACCCCTTGGCGACAAAACTGAAGCAAAGTTGTTATGAAGTTGTCTATGGCCCAACTCCATATCTATTTATCATAAGTGATTGAACTATGGTGTGGTGAGAACAAGTCTCTTGGTTTACTCTGCACGTTGCCGCTTCAAACCCTCCACTGTACGTTTTAAACGTGCTGATTGTGAACGCAACCCTAGCGTGCTCTCTCAGCGGTCGATTTGGATTGGACAGAATACTAGTTGAGGAAAATGGGAGACGACTTGGGTGACGAGTGGTGGACCCACGAGGGTAATTCAGGTATCTGCTTAGTTAACTCCATCGGCTTTAACTTCTAATGTTTGAGAAACATGTGGTCCGGGAGGTTTTTGGTGTATCCTGAAAAGCCACCTCTTAGCGCAGACTCGTAGCTGACGCGCTTAATGTTTGTTGTTTGCAGCTAACTGTAAGCTAACTTTAGCTAGTCGGCAATGGCAATTAGTTGCTTTGGCTACATTCAGTAAACCTACAATGTCAGTTGTTATAACGACAAGTGTAAAACACAAAGTACGACAAAGTTTTTGTATAGCTTACCTCGTGTTTGTTTGGACAGCGTTGTTCCAAGCAGCCGGCGTGTAAACACGTGTGAGCCTGTGTGTGGGTCATCACAGGATGTACTTATGGTAACGCTTATGCTTTCCTAATGCTGCCTGTCATGTCCTGCACCTTCCACTGACCCTCACATTTAGCTCGCTTCTTCACAAAACTCTCTGCATTCATTCTGTTGTGCCCGTCCTCACCTACATACATCAACAGAGGACGTTTCCTTGCGGATGTTCATTGCATGATTTCGATGCACTCTGCATACCAATAGAGGGCAGTCATGGATTATTAACCATTGATTCATTTGGACAGGAAATTGTTGCTGCGTTGCCTAGTTTAATAAGATAAAGCGTATTTTCAGGAGTTATTAAAATGACACAATTTTTTAGCTTATTTATACATAGATATGTTCCCCTCTGTCTCTCTGTGCTCGTTCTTTCTCTGTATGTATACAATACGATAACAGTACACTGAAATCTCAGTACTTGCTTTTTATACAGGAGGGAAAGTGATGCCAATTAACACATTATAGTTAATAGAATATATTTAGCGACCATGGGCATTAAGCCTCATTGGCCCCATCTACGGCCTAAGTCATATGTATAATGATATTACATAGCGACAGACTATGGAGCTGATATTAAAGTTTGAGCAGGACAGTCACGAGAAGCGGTATGGCTAATTGTAATGCGTCTTGTGGCCAAACACTCACTGCTCACTTCTATACACTAATGACAATGATTCTCATGAAGACACTAGAAGCCTCTGTCGCGACACAGTGAGCCCCAAACTGTCATCAGATGTCTCATCTGGTTTCCACTTTGCCAGCTGGTGATGTCAGTGTGGTGGCTTTCTACCAGCGTCTCTTACCACAAGTAAGTCAGAGACATAATTAAGAGGATGTAAGTGGGTTCATTAAAATCTAGAATAAATAATCCTCTTCCATTATGGCTTACATTTTTATCCCTCTTACCTTTTTAATATGTTGGATAGACATTTCCCCCTGCATGCCTTACAGAATAGTTTGAACAATTAAAGTTTTTTTTGTGTGTGTTTGTATGGGATCAAGTGACAGCAAGTTTTCCAATGCATTTTTGAAGGAGGTTTCCCAGCTGTGAGGAACTTTGCCGTGGTTGAAGTAGTGGGCATCTCATCTTACTAATCTAACCTTTTCTGTCTCAACAATTCTTAGTTTTCTCTTTTCACTCCACCCACACCCACCAATATTTTTGTGTTTGATGTGTTGTGCTGTGCAGTACGTAGTTGGCCTCGGTCCTTTTGTTTTGCATTTAAATTAGCTTGCAACCTGTTGGCTGTGTTGATGCTAGCCCCCCCTCAAAAGGAAATAATAAGTTGAATAGATAAAAACATAATGCCTTTAATGAACAGAAACAAACATTAATGAAACAGAAAATTGTATAAAACACATTTGGTTGCAACAGTTAATTTCGTAAAAGCATTAGACACAAATCATACATGCAGTAAAGGGATGTTAACATCAGTAATTGTAGACACAGACTAACTATCAAGGAGAAATACCGCAAACCATTTATTTGAGAATTGTTACAAATATAACAAACTGAATTCTCATTAAATGAAGGGTATTGCAGTCCAGGAATGAAACTGAGAACATAGTACTGCAGGCCACTTAATGTAATATTTGAGGAATGTGAAGCTTAAGTGGTATCAGGGGATATAGTAATGCTACTTGTGATCTTTCCAACACCTTTGACATGACAACCATTGGTTAGTACTTGAGTCCTTTGCTCATGTCGGAGATAGTATGGCCCAGCAGGCTGTGAGATGCTGTGGGTCATACCATTCAGAGACTGGATATATGGGTTCCCCAGATGGATATGGATCTTGTTATCCTCTGTGGTAATGATACTGGGACTTGTGTCTGTGCTGTTGGACCTCTGATGTTGCCAGCTGTTCTGCCGCTCAGGAGACTTGCAGAAGACAGTCTGATTGGCTACTTCTGTTGGCTCCGGAGAACAGGTCCTGACTGTTACAATCTGAATCGGGGGGTTGTTATGGTCTGGTGTCACAGAGCGTGATGAATTTGGACTTAACATCCGAGAGATGGGTGTTCCATTAAGTGGGGAGACAGTGCGGTCGGGACTTGAAGGAGGGGGTTTATTATTAACTGCAGACAGAGCTGAGTTCTGGATGATGGTAATTCTCTGCTTAGGTGAGGCTCCACTTCTTGGAATGACAGCTGTGCTGGTGTAAGATGTAGCTGTGTCTCCATTTGGACTGCTAATCTCAAGTGTGGCTGTGTTGAGTATATGGTGTGGTGTTACTTTGATGTGTAAGGGCTGCCCTGGTGTGTGTGTTAGCATCATCACCTCTCCATTACCCATATCTATGCCATTGGCTGAATGGTTATTATATTGGCTCGTGTTATTATTTGCACTGTTCAAACTGTTAAGGTTGTTGACAAGAGAGCTTCTTCTGTTGATGACTTCTACATTGTGGTTTGGGTCCTCAACCTTATATTCTTCATCTAGTTTCTCACGGTAGTCAGGAGGCAGGCTACCCCTCTCCTCAGTTTGAACCTCTTTGATGTTCTGATGAGGGTTTGAAAAGTGGTGTCTACTTGCACCAGGTGTAATATTCTTGATTCGTCTATACCTGTCTAACTCACTGCTCAGTTCCTTCATCTGTCTGGCCAGCTCTTTGTTCTTGGCTTCCTGGTGGGTCAGTTTTCTCTGCAGTGTGGAGTGATCTGTCTGAACCCTGCAGATAGATTCCTCAGTTCCCATTAGCTTCTGGAGTTTCTCTTTCAAGCTATCTACCTCTCTGCCTAACAGTCTGGACTTGACCTGCTCTTTCTGAAGACGACAAAGGAGAAGGTGCTCCTGATTGACCTCCTGCTTCTCTGCCTGGTCATACCTGGCAAGCTCCCTCTTTGCCAACTCTAGCTCCTCTGTTAGAGTCTGGGACCTCTTCTGTTCATCTTTGAAACTTTTTTCCAGGGACTCAAAGTCCTCTTCTACTTTCACTAGCTCTCCCTCCAACATCTCTTTCTCCTGTAGTCTCTTTCGCAGTCTATCAAGCTCCTGGTTCAGTTCTTTGACTTTGTTGTCCTCTGTTTGGCAGTGATGGTTAGGGTTTTTTGAAATAGAGTTGTGTGTGTACTTGTCCTCTTTTTCTATCCTATTTTCCATGACCTGTAACCTTTTCTTCATTATGGTTATTTTACTCTGTAGCTCTCTGTTCCGCTCCTCCTCTGTTCGTAGTCTGTCTTGGAGCTCATCGTTTTCCTTTGGTATGCTCTTAATCCTTTCCTCTAAATCCAAGTTAGTCCTCAGTGTCTGCTGCCTCTCATCTCTCAGCCTTTCTGTCATTGTTGACAAATTGCTTTGCTCGTTCTTTTTGCTCTCTTTCCTGTTGAGTTTTTCTTCAGCCTGCCGGAGCCTTTCAGCCATGATCTTTCTGTCCTCCACCAAAGCTACAGTCAGTGACCTGAGCTTGGCTAGGTCTTGTCTAATTACAGCTTCACTCTTCTCAAGTTGTCCTTCAGTGGCCTCTAGTTCTCTCACCCTAACTTTCAGAGTGTCGAGTTCACCAGAGAGAATCTTGCTAACCTCTCTCTCTCTCTCCAAGCTGCCCTTCAGAACACTGCAGTCTTGTTTGCTCTTACCTAAAGCCTCCTCTAGCCTGTCCAATTCACTAATTCTGCCATTGAGATTATCCACCTCAGCTCTCAAACTACGGCAGTGGCTGGTCTCCTGTGCTAGTCTGCGGTCCAGGTCTCGACACTGGTCCCACATGCGTAGCAGCTCCTCATCCTTTCCCTCCATTTCCACAACCCTCCTTCTCAGTACTTCAACCTCTGACAGCAGGCTTGGGGCTGTCATGGTGTTCTGTCTTGGGTTGAAGATGGAAACTTTGTTATAATGTTCCACTTCCAGATGCAGGGGTTTGAATTCCTCCTTTTTTGCACAGGGGTAGGCAGCACTGACCTCCTGCTTGATGTGATCAGTGATGGCAGTAAGTTCTTTGACACGATGCCTCTGTTCCTGCAGCAACTTGCTCTGACAATGTTGCTCCTTTACAACCAGCAGTGCAAAAGCTTTCAGGTTGGCCAGTTCGTTTGTTAGAGCTGATATTTCCCTTTTACTTTTCTTCTCTTTTATCTCCTGGTATTCTCTCTCCTTTACAATCAGGAGCTTGAGTCTGTAGAGAAAAATACATGATGTCAAATAAGATGTTGTGAACTGGTTTTATTGTGTAACTGACTCTTAGATCATACAGTGTTTATACTTTATATTAAAATGTGATCTGTATCTGCATCAATTAATGCGAGGTGTGAATGCCTCATGATGCGATGTGACCAATCACGTCACGTCTAAATGCAGTATGGTTTAAATTGTGTTGCTAGGTAGAGGACAGACATCCAATCTGAGTGAGGATAATGAGAATGCATTAAAAATACCAAATTTATTGTCCTGATAACATGTCTGAACAGAGTTCCAACTTGGGGTGTTATTTCAGCCTTTTGGATCATTCTTTCACATTTATACTTAACCTCTAGACCACAGCCTTTAAGCACCAATAATAGTTGTGTATTTCCAGTAACACATTTGCTTTCATTTTCACAAGAATATGAATCACAATTTTCTCCCTTTGTAACTTCAGAGGAAGCGAGAAATGCCTTATTTTCTTGGTTGTACATCTGTTTATGTGTGCATATGTCTAATTTGTATGTTTGGCTACCTGTAAACCCTAAAACATGCAATGTCCATGCGTCCCATGTTGATTTGCACTCTCCAGGCAGCATGCGTTCTGTTGGATGTGTTGGGTATTATGGCAGGCGGTCCCGTGGCAGGGAGTGTTTGTTAATTAAAGAAGTTACTATACCCTTGAGTACCCTTAACACTGCACCCAGTCACCCTCTTTCTGTGCACATCGAATGCTACCCTAGTTCCAGCCAGGAGAGACAGGAATTCCCCCCGGTTTCATAAGTAATTACAGACGGGCCACATTTTACAAAGTGCTGTCACTTCTCATATTTCCCAAAATGCATACCAACAGTGTACGGATGCATTTAATATAATCTGTACATTGCACACTAATGAAAAACATAGGTACAAGCGATTTTCAGTTCAGTGTGATCACAGCGCAGCACACATTTTTACTGTTGAAAATCTCTTCATTTAAGAGCGTGCCTGTTTGCTACTGAAGGTATCCAGTGTGCCGACATTTAGGCCTACTTATGTTTATTTCACCACATCTTTATATTTGTCATTTGAAGTTGTGTAGATGCAGGTTATGCAAGTTATGTATCCAAGTTTAAAATGTTCCCAGGGTTTTTTGTTTTTTTTTTCACTTGTGCAAAGTTGCTTATTGAGTGTTTCTACTGATTTGTGGATAAGGTCTTTATGACTATTTGTCTGAAATACAAGACTATACATTGTGTTTAAAGTTTTTTAAGAGAACAGCTTCAAAAAATTCAACAGCTGTAGCATCTCTGTATTTTATTGTTAACATACATATAACCTACAACTACATATGTGTGTCAGTGGGTGGCTTAAATTAACACAGATCTAATTATCTGAATAAAATTCTTCTTATATGGTAAAAAGTAAAGAATTGTGAGAACTTAAACTATATGCCACAGGTTTTCACTGTAAAAGTTTCAGAGTGAGACTTAATTTACTGTCTAAAAATAAACAGCTTTGATAACTTTTTGAACTGCACTGCACTAATATCAACCTGACAACATAAAATGTTCTGCCTGTCTTCTGCGCAGAACTGGCCAATATATACTCATCTTCGAGTTAAGATGCAAGCTTTTAAGTAATACACAATTTTTAAATGCACATATTATCTTTCCGCTGCTCACAAGTCTTTTGACTGTTCCTACCTGTGCGGTGCTGTTTGCCTCTGTCCTTTTAAAATCCTCAGAGAATAAATTGCCTCTACTCTTCTACCTCTCCTTTTCCCGGAGATCCCAGTGATGTGGACATTCCATCCGGAAAACCAAACATTATGAGAAGTGCTCTGCACACTGAGACTCGCTTGCAGTCAGTGGCGCCCATTACATCATCAGCAAGTCCTTATATGGGACATACAGACTCGACTGCTTTGTGTGTGTGTGTGTGTGTGTGTGTGCGTGCTGGGTTGTGTGAGTGTTGTTACTGGAGTTCAGCCCATTCCAGATGAGGTCATTGTGTAGCTATGCCAAAGAGGCTAATGGGAAGGGCAGAGTGTGTGTGTGTGTGTGTGTGTGTGTGTGTGTGTGTGTGTGTGTGTGTGTGTGTGTGTGTGTGTGTGTGTGTGTGTGCATGCAGTTTGCAGGATTAGCCTGAGCAAACATGCTATGCATGCTACATAAGTGCTGACCCAACAAACTGTAGCTCATCTACAAGTATGCATATTGTATTTTATGTTTGGTATGTTGTGTTCTCATATATTTTTTGAAGACAGACATGTTTTGTGAGTTGTAGCTGCATGCCTGGGGCCTGATAACCTGACTGTGAGATGACATCATCAGTTCATCGGCCCTCAATTACATCCATATGTCTCTCGTTCACTTTCGCTCTCCTTCCCATGCTGCTTCTCTATCTTATCCTCTTCCTATTGTTTTGTTCCTCCCCCTACCGTCTTTCTTTTAGGAACAAATGGAAACTTTTACCTTTCTCTCATCATCAACAATTTCTTCTGTATCCCTGTGTTCTCTTATGGTATTACAAAACTATGCTAGTCTTTTTGGTCACAACAAGGATGACAAAAATCATGCTGGAGGAAACAAACATATAGATTTTGTGTGTGTGTGTGATGCATATTCCCCTCTGGGAGCACTTACTACCACGATGGCTCCTAGTTCCAACTTAAACTGAGCTATTTATTTGTTTTATTTATTTATTTCTTGTTTACACCTCAGTTCCATCACACTGGTGTGATGGGTTTTAGTCAACATTGTTGTGTCAGTGTCCCAAGCTGATTTTCGCATTCCCTGATGAATCATTCAAGATTCAATTTAATTATCATTATATGACACAATACAAGATTATTTAACTAAATTATAGTTGTAGTACCTTTATGCTTCTTAAAAAAAACAAACAAACAAACAAAAAAAAAACAACGTTGTGTAGTGTGAGTTTAGAAGTCTCGCAGCCTGAGGAAATAAGCTGTTCCGTAGTCTGATATTACAGTGGCACATAATGTATTGCTTTCCAAACAGTACATGGGTGAACAGTCTGTGGCTGGGGTGAGTATTGTCTTTTAGTATGCTTTGGGCTCTCTGCAGTTATTTCTCTATCATTATGGGTTAGATAAAACCCATTTGGTTACTGAAGTTATTCCAGCTGTCAAAAACACCTCATTATGCCCTGTTGAAAATACTAGAAACACACAACGGCTTGAGTGAGTGGACCACACAAAAGACATTGAAACAAATATTGAAATAAACAAATTCAATGAAGAAGGGTCATGCAGAGGCTCATTTATATCAGCTAGCTGGAAATGAGAAATAGTTTAAATCTTGTCCAAAACCTTCCTCAGATTAGTGGTGACATTCCTCTCTTTATAGATATTGGCCTCAGTGCAGATTAAACAAGGGTGTGGTTAATAAATCAACCTGGTTGATTATTCTGCTGTGACCCTAAAGGCTCTTGTGTAAGAAAAAGCTCTTAATAAGAGGAGGTATTTTATTGGAATTTTTTTCCTTGCAATTCCTATTCACAGACCAACTTCCAAACCAGAGTTCATAAGGTCCTGCTTCCCTTAGAGGATGGATGGCATTGCATCGCCTGTTCTTAATTACATGATCCAATCCAGTTCCCTCAAAGGCATTTCCAAGAAAACCCTCAAACATTGCACATATGTAATATGCCCCTTATATGAGAGGAGTACTGTTATCATAGCACCCATTTTCATCTAGGGCTGTAATTTAGAGATATGGAGTTTTTTTGAGGGTTTTTTGGGTTTTTTTTTTTTTTCCAGTTTTTTTTTTTAGCTGCTGCCTTTGACAAATCATCCAGTGGTACTAAGAACTGATGTATAGGGTCACAAAAAAGGCACATTGAAGATGCGAAAAAGAAAAGCAGCTGCTCAGGCGGTCTGTCTTGGCTCTTCTCTCTTCATTTATCAGCATGTTTAATAAAATTGAAGGAATGACTGAACCGACCGCATATGGTTGCTATAGCTAATAAATGGTCCCAACAGCTTGCGATCAGAAAAGTGGTTCTGCTCTGAAGTGATGCACTGCAGACTCTTATGGTAATTTATGTACATCTTCCTCTGACACATTATTGGCTCTGCAGGCAGATGGTGTATTGGAGTGTAAGGGATGAACAGAACAGCTATGTGTTTCTGCCATGGCACAGCCAAGCTTACTTTTTCCTTTTCCTTTGAGCAAAGTCCATGGAATGTTTCCTCCATCTTGTTTATCATATAACAAGTTTTTTGTTCTTTTGATTTGTTTCATTGACTTCTTGTTAGCCATTCCCGCAGTGTGGTTCTAAGAATGGCAATGTGATATCTGTCTGTTGGTCAGTCTGCCACTTTAGTCCAGACTGAAATATCCCAACAGTAACTTGAAGTGACGGGTAGTTGTGATGTAGCTTTTGCTTGCGAGAGTTGTGCAGCAATCAGAGTTAGCAGTTAGCTTCATTTCCCAGGCTAACTTGACTTTTAAGTTGAGTTCAAAGTATTTTTCTTTGTGGTCTCTCTGAAAAAAACAAATGTAGCCACCCTGAGTTTTGTTTAGCGCACTCCCGTTTTTCACCTCAAACTGGTCCAGTGAAGTCTGTGTGTACATGAACATGTGTGTGTGTGTGTGTGTGTGCAAATTAACCTGTAGAAAGACGTGCTTAACTGGTCAAAAATATTCTTTGTGGTTGACTTATCAACTGCGAGCCATTGACATCCCTAAGTCAAACATATTCATGGTCCACAGAGGATGAATAATAATGTTTGTGGTCCCCTGGCTTTTCCCTTAGTCCCTCTTTTGATGGATTGCCATGAAATTTGGTACAGATGTTCTCTGTATATATATATATATATATATATATATATATGTGTGTGTTTGTATGTATGAGGAACGTTGCATTTGACTGAAAAGTTTTTTAGTAATAACAGCAATGATAATAATGGGGTAATAATAGTCAAATGATGATTATGACAATAATATGAAAAATGGTTAATCATCATTAAATTACTTAACTAAGTATACCATTTTCATTCATTCATTTATCCCTACTACGCATCTCAACTCAGCAGGTGATTCCAGCAAAGGGGCTGGGAACTTCTTCCCAGCTCTTTCGTTGGGTATGGCTATGGAGATCAAGATGAGCGGCAGGGCTATTGGATGGAAAAATGCATCTCTCCTAAAGAAAATCCACTTGTGTGGTGGTGCAAGAAGACACGACCCTGTCCAAAACTATGCTGGCTTGCAAAAGGCTATCGCTGTGTGCCTGCAACATCTCTACCAGCTGGGAAAGTTTTTTTCAGCTGCTGGACTTATCAGTTAATGGAGGTCTCACTTTTCATCTGAACATATTGATTTACCTGATCAAAAATGTGTGTCATCCCATAGAAAAACAGTTTTGCTGGTGAAGCTTTTCTAGTGATGTGTGTCTGTATTACTGGCTGCTAATTGTTGTTTTTGAACAATGTGATTTATGTTCCAAATGGCTCTTAAACACTTTCAGAAGTTTAAACTTCTCTTCACAAATAAGGACATTTCATTATAGGAACATCCCCAGTGACTCCATAGTTGCAAAAGTAATGACATTCCATTAGCCTCACTTGTATTTTGCGTTCAGTGCTATCTAACAAATGTCAGCCAACTTACACACAAAACTAAGATGATGACCATGGTAAACATTATATCTACAAGCGTGTTAGTATTGTCAAGAGCTTGTTAGCATGATGACTTCAGCCTTTACAGTTAGGTGCATTTATAGTGGGACAAGTATAGGTTTTTTGGTATTTGGCCTCTGTACACTTAAGATGTGGGTGAAGACCTTCAGCTTTAACTGAAAGGGTTTGACAAAAGTGTGACATTAACTTTGTTAACAAGTGTGACATTTAGGAATTACAGCCGTTTTTATACACCCAGCCCCATATTTTGTGGTTCCTAAAAGATTGGACAAACTAACATAATCTGAGCAGACAGTATAGCCCGAAACACTTCAGAATTCATCCCACTACGTTTATCAGCAGTCAGGTCATCAGTAAACACCAGTGAACCAGTTCCATTGGCAGACATACATGCCGATGCCATAAGGCTACCTCCACCATGTTTAACAGATGATGATGTGTTATGCTTCTGATCATGAGCTATTTCTTTCCTTCTCCATACTTTTCTGTTCCCATCATTCTGGAGGAAGTTCATCTTGGTTTTATAAGTACAAAGAATCTTATTCTAGAACTGGGCAGGCTTTTTTAGGTCTTTTCTGGCCTTCCTGTTCTTAAGCATTACTAGTGGTTTGCACCTTGTTGTGAAGTCTCTGTATTTACATTCATGAAGCTGTCTTTTGACTCTAGGCTTTGATAACCTCTTTAAAAGTGTTGGCTAGACGTCGTGAAAGGGTTTTTCTTCATCAATGACAGAATTTTGTGGTCATCTACTTTGCTTGTCTTCCAGGCCTTTTGGTGTTGCTGAGTTTGCCAGTTAATTCCTTCTTTTTAAGAATGTTCCAAAATGTTATTGTGTTTTTCCCCAATGTTTTTGTGATCTCTTTCTTTTTGTTTTGTTTTTTTTTTTCCAGCCTAATGATGGCCTCCTCACTTGCATAGACACCTCTTTGGACATCATGTTGAGTGTTCCAGTGAACAGCTCCCAAATACAGATGTTACACTCCAGACCAACCCCACACCTTTATTTGCTTGATTTGTCACAGACTAACAGGCCACACATGGCCATGAAACTGCTTGTCAGCCATTTGTCCCATCATTTATGAGCAACCAAAAACGGAGGTCAGTGTATAAAAATGGCTGTAATTGCTAAATGGTCACTCCCACACTTTTGTCAAACCTTTTGAATTAAAGCTGAGTTTTTACTTCACTCACATCTTGAAATTCAGTGTGGTGGTAGCCAAATGCCGAAAAACTTGTCCCAATACATGTGGCCCTAACTGTAGCCTGAAGTTCTGCTATGCGTAAGCACAGCCTCACATACCTGTTTGCATGGCCCTTCATCTTTTTAAATAATATTTTCGAGGTCATGAGCATTTCTTTTTTTGATATCTGTAGCTCTGATTGGTGATGTATTGAGGAGAAGGCCACATGAATTCGGGAGTGAAAGCATTATGGAGATGAAAAGTGCTTTGTGACTGTAGGGTAGAGTCTGTGAAAAGTTTGTGATTCAGAACTCAAATGAACAGATGAGAGCATGGATGCCTATTGTGTGTTGAACATGTGTGTGTGGTTATTGCTGAGATGCTGCCAGCTCAGTGACAGACCGGAGGAAATACACACACAGTCTGAGAACATGTTCTGATAGTTGAGGTTGGAACAACCAGAGTTCTGCATTGTGATGTTCAGATGTAATCATCCTTTGACACGCAACAGGGATCATACTATGGCATAAAGTCATTATACGCCGTGACTGGAATTTACCGTATAGCTTACAGCTGAGACAGGTCATCTGCTCAGCACATGGCACCTTGTGAAGCTACTTTCTCCGGGAAATGAAAAAGAGAGAGGGATGCTGATTTTAAGCCAGGTTGAGTACTTCTGTTGCCTTAGACCATATGCTAGGTTATTCTATGCTTAGGCTACAGAAAAATGAAAAAAAAATAAAAATGACTAAAACAATTTCTTGGTTGTTAAAAATAGTTGTAGATTGTAGATCTTTTATTATAGATTAATTGTCGAATCATTTCAGCCCTGGACAAGGCCGTCAAAGGATGGATTGAAAGGGATAACAAAAAAAACATGAAGTCACTTTTGTTAAAGACACACACCTGTTGATGTCCTTAGAGTCCAACCTAACATTGTAACATCACAGTTTCAGGAGTTTAAGTGTGACGTTTTAGACACAAGTTCTTAAAAGGAATTCATAAATAAGGGAAGGCAGGGAGATGACAGGGTTCACACTGCACCACAGACATGCTGTCTACTCATGTATTAATCATCATTAAGCTAAGATGAACCACAAAGCCTTCATCTGTGCATATTTGGGGTTTCCACATTGTATCAGAATAGTCAGAAATCTAGTAAACGTAATCACTCTACTGGCATGACTATTTTTGGTCTTTAATTGCATGTGAGCTTGTGGTAGATCACTAAAGTGTTTTCATTTTGGCACGCAAATGCAGACAACTAGTCTCCTCCCAAGGCTGCAGGCCCAGTGCGGGTCCAGTCTCTACAAAGACAGATTACAGAGTGGACTCTGATGGTACATGAGCCGCGACAACCAAGGGACTTCAACACAGCAGTCCTGTTGTGGGCCTCAAATTGCACAGGGGAACCAGTAACCAACTATATGCATATATTTGCTATAAATGCTATATATGCTATATGCATAGGCCACATCTAATTGTGCACTCTGTTTGAGAAGGAAATCTTTCTTCCCACCAGCAAACCCTCAACCCATTTACCTAGTTGAGAAGAAGGCTCCATTTTGTGCTGTGTGGTGTTGTCGAATGTGCAGTAGGGTGCCAATTTAGACTGTTGTTGTAATTGCATGTGAGTGCATGTTTATGTGTTTACAAGGGAGAGTGAACAGAGCCAGACTGGCCGCAAGGTCTAACCGAGTCCAGAATGTAATGGACTGTGTCTGAGTGGAGTAACTTTTAAATACAGTCTTGAGGTCACATATGCTGGGGTGGTAGAGGTGCAGCCAACAGTGCCTTTGCTCCAGTGTACTGAAATAACTTAAATCCCTTAGCCTCTTCTATAGTTGCGGTAAATCCTCATCTATTTACATCAGGAGGGATTCTGAAAGGCATGCTTCAACACAGGCTACCAGTTTAGTGACAAATTTAAATATTGATATTTTCTTTACCAGGCATTCATTTGAATTTGTAGCATTTGGTGCACTAACCTCTCCCTGTCTTGCTCCAGTAGAGTGGTAAGGCAGTTGTTCTTATGGACGAAAGCCGTGTGACTCCTCTCTTGCTCCTCTAGCCTGTGTAGGGCACCTCTGTGAGAGCGAGACACCTCCTGGAGCTGCTCCAGCATTCTTTTGGAGGACCGCTTGTGGGTCTCTACCATGTGGTTAAACTGAGAAAAAAAGGAAAATCCATACAACGGGGCTGTGAAGGTGACAGTGTACCTTGATTTGTGGAAAGGTCTGCAGCATTAATAGATGCTTTTATGTCAAATTGACTTTTTGTACCTCAGTCATCGTTTTTTTGTACACATCCTCCTGGTGGTACTGCTGCGCCCAGAGGGAGTCTCTCTGCAGGGCACGGAGCACCTTCTCAGGTCCGCTGAAACCATATTGGGCTCCCAGTAGAGCTGAATCTGTCTTCTCTGATTTCAACACAGCGATTACCTCATCTCTGGCCTAGTGTGACAAACATTGCAGTAGAGCGTTGGCTTTAACTACTGTATGAATGTGTACACAGGATGTGAACAAGTCACTTTACCTGTAGTTCTCCCTCCAGAATACTGAGCAGAAACAACAAGTCATCACGGGAGAGGTCCTCTCTCTTGTGTCTGCCCTCCCACCTCTGTTTCTTGTGTGGCATGTTGGTCCTCTGAATAGTAATTCTTGGTGGCTAGATGGGGTGGATGAGAGGCTGTCAGTG
This sequence comes from Scatophagus argus, assembly GCF_020382885.2. Taxonomy (NCBI): domain Eukaryota; kingdom Metazoa; phylum Chordata; class Actinopteri; family Scatophagidae; genus Scatophagus; species Scatophagus argus. The sequence goes on along the minus strand of NC_058503.1, from coordinate 7,983,372 downwards.
TGTGTGTTTCTTTAGATCATCTTGATTCCAAGAGAGCACAGTGTGGGTTTTAGAAAGTGCTCAAGTCCACCTTGGAGGAACTGGACAATAAGAATTGATTGAAGGTGGCAGCTGAACATGGGAACAAAGAGAATATGAGCTTCCTATCAAGGAGGTTAAACAAGGTTATACATTGTGTCTTTGCAGTTCATGTGGTTATTGACTTTAATAAGTGACTGTATGATGTAGATTATATAAGCCTCCATGGGCTTCAAAAGGCCTCTTGTCATAACAGTTAGTGTTACTGAAATGCATAGGCCTACATCAGGCATCACTCTGTGTGAGGCCTAACTCTTAGCACAGCTACAGCAGTCACTGTCAGCATGGCAGACAAAAGAACTAAAGGTTGCCAGAAAGCAGGACGTTGATTACTGGCCGCTTGAGAGTGAGATATGTATATGTGTTTGTAACTGAAACAAATAACATCAGCTAAGTGTTAGCAAGAGTTTTCAGTGAATTGGTTTTGTCATCCCATACTTTGAGACAGGAAGCAAGAAGGTTCATATTAGTGAAAGATGATGTAATTGCTCTGCTCTGCAGCTCTGCCTCTCTAGTCCAAGCTCTCACAGTGGCTGGGAACGCCTATTATTCCCTAGTTGTTGGTCCGGTTTCTTTAGATAAGTAACTCAAGGTTCTTGTGTTTCAAATGTTGTGCAACTTGCAAAAAGCAATTAGATGAGATATTAGGAAGAGAAAGAAGAATGTTTCTTTCTTTCTTTCTGTTTCTGAAGAATGTGTTTAAGACCTCTGCAAACCTTCACTTGTGTTGTTTGAAATTCTGTTACTGGACAGGAAAGTAGTTAGATGCTTTCTCGCTCTCTTTCTCTCACCCACCCCCATTTCTTATTTTTCTTAGTTGGCCTGTCTCTTACACAAGCACACAGACAGGCAGCATCTGCTTGTTGTCACCAAGGCCTGAGAGCAAACCTGACTCTCTTTTAACAAGATGAACACTCGCACATAAGATGCAGAAATTGAGCAATAAAAGCACCAAATAGAAAGCAAGCCCTTAAGCTGGTTAAAAATGTAGCCAATAACACCTTGACATATTGAATCCTTGTAAGAGTATTGGCTTACTTAATAGATGGAGTCTGCATAGAAGTATTTTCTCTTGGCCTGTGCGTGGAAAGAGAGTGGCGATCTCAGCCTGCTTCCCTTCCTCTCGTTACCCTCTGTGTATCAATCAGGAAGACAGATGAAGCTGTTTTAGCTGTCCCTGTATTCCTTTACACCATCAGTTATCAGCAATAGGAAGAAATAATGGAAGCTCTTAATGCAAATACTTGGGAGTTTTCATTAGGTCATTTTTTTAAACTATCAAGACTTACTGTACACAGGAATCATATTCACAAAATGGTGCTCCCAAAACACAGGGTCACTCCCTTAAACATTTTATTACATGACCTCTAAATTATAATTCTTCTGTTAACTTGGTATTATTTGTCGAGATGCCTAGATTCAAACAGAAGAAATAGTTTGGGACTAAAGAAAACCTTCATCAGTCAGCTTGAATAGGTTTAGCCCAAGGTTTGGTTACGATGACGACATTCAGTGGAGCTGACGTGAGTTGGTGATCTTTGACACGAGTTTCTGTGGTCGCCTGTGGCCTGTTTTCCTGGGGAATGTTATATATTGATTTTCTCTGCACATCTGATGGTGCTGTTAATGTAAGCAGTCAAGCCAAGACGTGCTTTTGTGTCTGTGTCCTTCAACAGACAAATGGTGATTGGGTCTGAATACCTCACAATGCTGTCTCTCTCTCACTCACACACTCAGGGATGATATGAGTCAGACTGTGTTCTTACTTTAGTGCGGTCACAGTGTCTAGACAAGCACATGCATAAACTCTCCCACATGATGCCAGTCATGTGAAAATACCTGGAAACTTAAGTTCTGGCAGAGAGCCAGCATCACATTAATGGTTGCCAGGGTTGCCTCGCTGAGGACTGTCCACTGGCAGGCTGCACATGTGGCTGGCCGCCTTTGTTTATTTATCTGAACACAACCCAAGGGCAGCACGCCTGCATCCTTCCCTGTCTACTCAAAAGGGCATTGTCTGCCCTTGGAATAAACCATTCCAAAAAATATTCTCACTCACTTGACCCCCTCCCCATCAGAACTGGTCTACACATGCATGTTAACAAGAGATAAATGAACACAGGGACACTGGATTAAAAAATTCCAATTCAGCTTTATGTATGTAGTGCAATTTCACATAAAGGAACAGTGTGTACAACACCCCCTTAACTTAGACCCTCGATAAGACCCTCTGAGGGTAAGAATCTTCCCAGAACCCCTTTTAGTAGAGACAATAGCAGAAACCTCTGGAAGACCAGCAATTGGTGGAGGGAGTCGATGTCTTGTGTATAGAATAGACCAACATCTATTTAGAGTTATAGTAGGTGCAGCCAGAGTGATAAAATTAGACAGACTGTAAACACACATGAAGAATACGGATTCAGGGTAACACTGAGCAAGTTTACTGGCCTCGCCAGGTAATTTAAGTTTGAGGCTCCTAATCTAAATATTCATTTCCCATGAGCAGCTCATACCCACTTTATATCCACCTGTCACAGGATGCTGGCTCAGGTTGTGCCCTAGAGTCCTCTTTTGTCTCCAGTTTCCAGGGTCAACTTGGCACAGCACTCTGTGTTCCGCATTCTGAATGGCCGATGTATGTTTTGGCACGAGAACAGCACTGCAGGCATGGTTGGCAGGAGTGTTGTAACAGAGGAAATGTAACAGTTAGGAAGCCAGCTAGAGAGAGTGGGAGATGTTGACCACCATATAAATGTGTTTTGTCATCAGAAATGCTGCTGTTGTACTAAATGATTATGAGAATGATTAGGCTGCACTTATTGCTAAATGCTTTATACACTAATGACTTTAAGAGAGCTTTTGAAGACAATTAACCAAATTGTTATGTGTTATAAGATATTTTTTAAGTGTTAGATTATGAAATTTTCATTGTTAAGTAATTTACCACTGTAGAGCAGATTTGTCATCTTAACTTTAATGTCTTGTCCTTTTGGCTTGGGGGGGGGGGGGGGTATATCGCAGTTGGGGCAGGACTGCACTGGTTAATTCTTATGATTAAACAGTTCAGTGTTGTTATGATTGTTTGATTCTTGTAGAAAATATAAATTTGTTATGACATCAGTTTTGCATAGTTCATACCATTAATGTTACTAAAGAATTATGAATCTAAAGCATAATTTTGGAAATGCTTGAGCTATTTACAAACTTGTTCTGCCTTAAACATTATTTCCATGTTATTAGAGTTTGTGTGTTGTTTTTTGTTTTAAATGTGCCTGACAGAAGGTGTTAAATATCTGAGTATGGCTTCCATTCCCCTTTTATTGCTACTGATAAGTTTTAAGTGCCAGATGTGGCAGTATGCCTGCCGTCTGTGCTGCCTAGTGCTCAGTGCTTTCAACACTACTGAATGGTAGGTTTAGGGTAGATGGCAAACATTGAGTACAACGTTTCTTTATAGTTTAGATTCCTTTGAAAACACACTTCATTGCCATGAGCTAATTCAGTTCCACAAGGCTGTCAGTCTTTAAGATACCTTTGACGTCTAGATTGTGGTGATGCTGTTATCAAACTAAAATAAAATAGTCAAAGTTAGCCAAACAGCTTTAGCAGTAAGGCAGCTAGAGCGCTTCATACACAGAGGCACTACATAAAAATGAGGTAATGCAGTAATGTGCTGTGATTCCTCTAGGACTGACATGTTAAAAACCTGGCACTTTCATGATTATAAAGTATAATGTTTAACTTGTTTTTATAGTAAAATTGATGTATGTGGTTATCAAAAGGTAACCCAATTATGGAAAACCAAACTGACCATCAGTGATGTAATGAAATGTGCTCTGCATTGTTTTGTTATGATGTAAGCTTTGCCCTCTGTATGTTACTTGTGTTGAGTAGGACTTTCTTGACTGTTAACTGTTCATTTGATGCACTGCTTCTTTGCTTTTAAGCAAAGCATGCTCTTTTCACACGAACACATCTAAACCCTGTCCTCACCCTGATATTGGATGCTGGATTCCCCTTATATTGCATCTGAGTGTTGTATTGGTGTTTGACAGATAACAGAAGATGGGAGCAGTGTTACACATGTCATTCTTGCATTACCTGCTATTGGACTATTTAAGGAAGAGCTGAGATTAAGTACAAGAAACTGTAAAAGACAAATTGATGAAATTGATTGATGAAATGTTATTGGAAGATTATTTGCTAACTTAAATTGATTAGTAATACCCACGTTATGTAAGTGCAGACTGCTGTTAGGGCCAGATGAGAAAGAGTGTCCTCATTTGCTTCTGGTGAAAGCTTAAAAGCTTTGAGTTATTTACATAACCTCATGTCTTTGATTAGTGCATCCTGTGCAAAATGATTACGAGCTCCTATTACACTCCACCAGCCAGGATGGGCTTGGCTGAAAAACAAGTGTCACGTTAATACACTAAATGATGAATAGGAAATAAAGAAAATGTCTGGAACTGGAAAAAATACATTTTTCTTAATCTTTTCTGTGTTTAATTCTCTTCTGAGACTTAATGCTTAGAGGCAGACCCACTCTGTATTCGTGTGAAACAGTTGATGGTGGAATTAGAGCAAGGTCTGTGCTGTTCTTGAACATTAAACTTGGTTTCACCTAGCCTGGCCTTGCCTCAAATTAAAACCTACATTCTGTTGAACACATGTTTCCTATGAACCTAATTACTGCGTAACTGTTCTTGGTCGTGATAAAATATAGTACCCAATAGAGGTCGACTGAGTGATCGTTTTGGCCGATAAATCAGTGCTTGGCTCCGATGGCTGCGCAGGCTCCACCAGTCATGCAAATGACTGAGTGGGTGAGTGTTCATCGAGGTAGAGATCCAGCCGCCTTTTTAGAGAGAATACAGACAAGTCTTTCCTCCATTTTAATATCAGTCTTCTCAACTGAAATTACTGCCTGCGAGAGAAAATAATAGCTCAAAACATAAAAATTGCTCCCACCTAGATTTTTTATGGTTAGTTTTATGTTCAGTTCCAGGCTTAAGTATTTATTTAGCTATTGTTCTTGGGCTCGCATTGTGACATGCAAGAAAAGCATTTAACTTACTGATCTAGATTTCATGCGTTTATAAGGTGTGCGTGATTATGTGTTCTTGTCATAGTGTGAGTGTGTGTAGCATGCTTCACCTCTCACAAGAGGTTTAAATATCGTTCTGCTTTTTATGTCCAAAGTCTAAAAGTACTTTAAATAGATGACTGGTGTTGGCCTTAATGTAAATCCAATGTTCCCCTAACTGGTGATGAACCATCCCTACAGTTTATCAAGCCTGAACTTGACATTGATGTCCTAACAAACCCTAAGAGAAAGGTACTCAAAAACCCTGACCACCCGTCATTTGATAAGCTTGTAAATCAGTGTAAATCTTTATTATCTTTACTTTTATTAGCACATTAAAGATTTACCATTAACAAGTTTAATCATTAGCATCACAGCAACCAGTATGTAATTCAACACAGAGTCAAAACATTAGGGCAATGAAGTGAATTGGTTGATCAGTGTAAGTATTGGAAGCCAATGGATTTGTAAGCAGACTGGTATTCTGTTCTGCACTACAGCCAGCTTGTTAATTTTGTGCGTGCAGCCTAAGGTCCCTATTGATTTAACAATAACACATGTTCAAATTGTGGCTTTAGAGAGGAAGCTGCAGGCCTCCAAAACCAATAACTGCTACATGCACTCACCCACCCACACCACTCAGAAGATCAGGCAGTAGTACATGTCTTGAGATGAGTTATTGATTGCATAAACTAGCACTGAATTGATTTCACAGAAAGTATCATATTGTTTTTTAAAGAAGCACACAACAGAAATACCTACCTCGCAGTGTATTTGTGGGTTGGGATGGCCATGCATGGGACATGTTGGGTTACAGGAGGGTACAAGGTATAATTGGTTTGTTTTATTCCTCAGTAAAGGCCAAAGTGTTATCTAATTAAGAGCTTTCTGGGGTCATGGCAGACACTGCTTTAAGCAGTCTTGTAGGCACCATGCCAGTTTAGACAAATGAGTACATCACCCTTAAAAACAACTAGCCAAAGCTGAGTGCTCTTTGTCTGGAACTGTAACAATCAACTGTTTCCAGGAATCAGTCAATTGATCCTCATTATGTCCAGTCAGTGCCATTGACCATCCATTAAATCCAGTCACCTCTATTGATCAGGTATTTAAAATGACCAGACAGCCCAATTTCTCTGCATCTGAACCCTCTGCATGCCATTCATTGATCTGTAGTTATATGAGCTGTGAGCCTTTTGACCTCTGTATCTGAAAGCATACTCTGTTCCTCTTTCTGACTCTGCCATCTGGAGTGACTGTGGTATAGATGATATTGAGGGTAAGACTTGGGGGACACCTTTGACCCTCTCATAGGCCAGCATCTGCTCTCTTCAGGCAGCGTTTTAGACAGCACTTGAAACAGGATTGTCCATATCTTCCAGCAGTGTGGTTAATCACTGGTTTCTCAGTTTGTGGCCAGCAAACCTTAGACTTATCGGTTTCCTCACAACTGTTTTAATTGAAATAGCCACTGTCATCATTATCAAAACCTCCATGCATTCACCATCCTTTTATTTTTCTTGTTTGTAATATATTGATCTGTTGGTTCCTTTCTTTACTTGCTAGGAATAAGAATTTGTAGTCCCTGATAATCATTTATATTACAGATTGGGTTAGAATAGAGTGCATTGATTTTTAAGTTGCCTGAGGTATTGCATTTGACATCGATCTGAGAATGCAAATTAAAGGGAAAAAAAACTGCATAAATGTGTGTAGAAACATAATTAATACTGATGCTTCTGTAGACCAGATCTTAACCCAGTAAGCGCCACTGGGAGAATCTGGACCAAACAGCACTTTTCACCACTGTCATCTGTAATACATTACTGTTTTTTATTTTGTTGTTTCCTTTAATTTGTCACCCATCTTATGTCAGGTTACTGCAGCAGTGAACCACATTTATTGAGCCCTTTCCTTCTCATTTCACAACATTGTTATTGATAGGTAGGAGCATCAGCTCCGTTTGCTTGCCATTAGAGATGCACTGTATGATCATTCAGTGATATGCACCACTCACCTTTTTTTTTAGATACATTTTTTTGAGCTTTTAATAAGTCTAAATTATTAATTATAGACATATTACATGTGCAGATTGGATGACTACATGAATTGGGGCTTCCCATGTAAATCAGGGGCTTCAACAGCATTTACAAGTTAAAAGCATTTTTTGGTTTGTGCATCATGAAGACATTTAAGACAATTTTTTTAATTTATATCTCGTCATATAACCAACAGATTTGGTTCAGTTTGATTTGATATGTGTGAGCCTAAATTTAATCACTCCACTCCACTACAATAAGGGCGAATTGAATTTTCTTTAAGGTCATCACAACACAGAAACATGACATTTAAAAATTCATCAGCAACATTTCTTTCTTTATGTCATATATATTCAGTGGCAAGGTTATTAACTAGCTAATTGTGATGCAGAACGCAACACTCCTTCATAAGCGTTTAATGTTTACTTTTTGTTTGGACCCATTTTAGAGACACCACACCAAACTTATCCAATCATGTCTTTATGGACTTTGCTTTGTGCACTGGCGCACAGACTCATGCTGGAATAGAAAAGGACCTTCCCCAAACTGTTGCCACAAAGTTGGAAGCACAGCATTGTCCAAAATGTCTTGGTTTGCTGAAGCATTAAGATTTCCCTTCACTGGAAGTAAGCAGCCCAGCCCAACCCCTGACAAACAGCCTATAGGAATACTTTTGTCTATATAGTGTATATGAATGAATAATACAGAAGCACCCTTTGGTTTATGAATTATCCAGAAAGCGCGTTCCCTACACAACATCAAATCAAATACATACTGAGTCAGCAACTCCTCATCTCTTCAGTGTTGCTGAATGGGCTCATTGACCAATGTGTTAGGCTCGTCTTCGTATCGTTGCTCAAGCACGCAGGTTCCATCTGTAAACATATTAGACAGATGAATTATTTCCAAGATTTGTACTCATAAGCCGGACATTTTACTTTGCTGCTTGTAACCAAATTAAGCCAGCATGTATCGCTGCATATTAAATATTTACTAATTGGTGGCAGTCTCTTCATCCCCTGCGCACTGAAAGATGCATTCATGATGACCTTCACATCTTTAGATGAAATCGATCAGTGCCATATTATTACAAGACACTTCTCCTCTTTGGTGAGCACAAAACATCCAAACCCAGATTCTCCTAGTAAAACACAGACAGGGAATAAAACACTTACCTGCTGCTCAGCTGTTCACTGCACATTCATATACAGGCCTGGACTTTGCTCTGATTGTGATCCATTTATCTCCAATATATTTGCAGGTAGTTCTCCTCCCCTGTGTATCCTCAGTTTCCTCCTAACAGTCCTACGTGAGAGTGAGAAGTGGATGTGTAGTAGCGGAGAGAGTGAGTCGGGAATGGTTGCTTTGACCCATCAGTGGTGGGGGTTGGTCTTTCAGCAGATGAAGTGTATGCCTGCATAGATGACTGTAACAAATAAGGATGAAGGTCTTGGAGTGATCGATGAAGTGGGATTGGGGTGTGGTCATGGAAAGATAAAAGAACTGCAAGGGAGAACAAGCAGAAAAGAGTGGACTGAGATTCTTCATCCATCCATCTCATTGTTTTTTCTTTATATGAGCTGTGACTATAATGGCCTCGAGGACGATAACAAGGTGGTAAAAATCGAATTAATTTACAATGTGGGAAATTAGAGGACAATGCAGAAAATCTGGCCTCATGTGTCTGTTTCTGTGCAGTCCTTACTTTTAGATTGTCCTCTCAGAGATGTGGTATTGATAGATTTTAATATAAAGGAAATAATTGTCAATAGAAATGTTCATGATGTAATTCTCTCAGGTTTCTGTGATATTCAGTGATTGTGATAAACGTATGTGTTTCTATGTGAACTTTACTTTATCTGACACTTGTATTGAACAGAGTGTGGTCACAATGTTGGAAATTAAATCAGAGGCGCTTACTGTGTGGTCCTACTTTCTTTGGTAGGTCATCACTGTCATAAATTCCTGGTATCTCTGACTCTGAAGTATAGCTCCAAGGTTTTTCCAGCTTGGTTCTTGAAAACTCTTTCATTTCATTGCTGTGTGTTTGAGGAGAAACTGAATCTTGTTGCACCTCTGGGCACAAACCAATCTGTGGTTAATGATGTTTTGATGCTGTGGATTTTGAAGAATGTTTTAAATTTCAGCCCATACAGGGACACATAAGCAGCTTCCTCTAAATTCTCAAAGAAGTAAGTAGTCAGATATTTCCAGACTCAAACTTTTCTCTGACAGAACCTGTGACAAATTCAAAGGAATAGAGGTGTTTTCAGCTTGTCTGTTCTTCAGTACTGAAGGTCCACAGGGAGAATTACAAAGCAAAAGTGCCAGTATTTTTTAAGTGCACATTCAGGAAGGACACTGCATTGAAACGTCCAGATTTATTGCCAAGTTCACTCTGGCATATGTTTTTAAAGCTTAAGTGTTTTGAACATGCGTGCATATACTCCAGAGGGGTCTGAGTAGGACCTCATAGCAGGAGATGAGAGGTATGCACAGAGAAGTGGTAACAACAGAGAATCTAAATATAACACAATCCACACAATATATAACCACACAATATATAAATATATTGTGTGGATTGAGGGTCTGCTGCATCGTTGTTATCTTAAACGAAGTTTGTGTATTTGTGCTTTTCTGTAGTGACTGAAATGTGCTGCCTGGACTTTCACACCTGATGAGCAACCTAGGACTGTGAAATAACATGTATCCATCAGGAGTGTCTGTGGTTATAACCTGAAATGTGTTCTCAGCTATATGTTGCCTCTTCTCCCTGTTGAATGTTAACCCATAACTTCAGAATCGTAATAAGGAAATTTATCCCCCTCTCCCTGTTTTCCAGGTCCTTCTGAGGCAGAGGAGGAGACACAAGAGATACAGCCGACAGAAAAATCAAATGCACGAACAAAACTAGAGAAGAGAAAGAGGGTAACAGAGAAAACAGTCAAGGCCAAGAAGAAGAAAAAGACTGAACAGGTATTATAATGTCACAGCCTTCACAGGGTTTTTACAGTACACTTACTTAGAAAGCCATCTTCATCCATCCCACTCTGATTAAATCACCGGGGTATTACTCTGTTAGATTTAATAGATATCAGGAAATGCATCAAATTAATAGCACAAAATCTGCTGTGTGCCATGAGTAGAGTGGTAAAATCAGTCGGTGTTTAATTCACCAGTGTGATGTGTAGGACTGTTGTGTAGATGTGTAGGTTGTTGGTTGGCTCAAACAAGGAATTTGTAGACATCACCTTGTGCTTAGGAAAACTGGGAACATTGAATAGACCAACCAGTTCATTGAGAACTTATCAATTAATACATATTTGAACATATTTATGAAATAATGACTACTTGTTTACCCTTGAGGGGCAATCAAGGTTAATTTCTTGAGTCTACAGTTCAAATTGCATTGAAAACTGGTTAAATATGTAACTACTTTGCCTGAACTGCGTGTTCTGCATGTATTGTCTTCACAGAAAGAGCATATTGATCCTCTCAAGAAGGAGACTGAGGATGACAAGTCAGCCAAACCCAAAAAAAAGAGGAAGGTGAGTGTGGCGACACCTGTAGTTGCGAAGAGGGACAACTGTCATGGGACTTTGTTTCTGATTATTACTCTTCATGGCTCTATTTTGTTTACCAGAAGAAGAAGAAGACGATCACAGACGTCTTGTCCTCCTCGGAGCCAAAGCCTGGCTGTCCGGCAGACCTGCAGAACCTGGTTACACAGTACTTCTCAGACAAGCTCTCTGTGATCGAGCAGGAGGAGCTCAAATTGCTGGGTGAGTCAGGGCAAGTCCCCTTTGATTCAAGTTCAGTCAATATCTGCTGATCTGTTGATTCACCAAGGTCACCATCTGCTCTCCCACATCTTCCAGACTCCTGCTTCCTATCCAGTAGTGACTTAACGCACACACTCTCCTCCTATCTGAAACAGGGTGAGCGGTGTTATAAATCTAAATCTTTAGCTCTGCTGAAGCTCTCTTAGGTTCCTTTGAACACACCTTTATTCGCTCTTTTCCCCTGTTATTCTTAGTTTGTCCCAAGTGGGCCAAGATTCAAAAGCAGCACACAGAAAAGAGTTCTGTTGTTCTGCTCATCGTCTGTAGCTCTGCTCTCCGAACAATTGAGCTCATCAAGTAAGTGACACAAACCTGACATGTTTTTTTTTTTTTAATTTCCTATGTTTCGACTTTATAATTCCATTGACGTGAGAGCTGTTTGTTTTTGTGTTATTCCCAGGCAGCTGACTACCTTCAAGGGTGAAGCCAAAGCAATAAAACTCTTTGCAAAACATATCAAGGTACTACAAATGACAGTTATGAAATACATTGTGACGCATGTGGATTATGCACAGCGACTGGTTTTCTCAGCAATCCTCTTTTGGTCTGCACAGTTAGAGGAGCAGGTGAAGGTGCTGCAAAAAGGCGTTACCCACATAGGAGTAGGGACACCAGGCAGGATTAGTGCTCTTATTGAGAGAGGTAGGCGTGCACACAGTATTCTTACTGTTTAACTTCACCGTGTTTAGAAGTCATATTATTACATGAAATGTGATAAACTGTTTTTATCCAGAGGGGCTGAACTTGCGGGCTTTGAGATACCTGATTCTGGACTGGAACTGGAGGGACCAGAAGCTCCGGAGGATGGTGGACATTCCTGAAGTGAGCTACTGCCCCCTGCTGGCCTGAACGTTTAATAAGCTTGTTTTGAGTAATCACGCTGCATGATTTTATTAAGTATTTGATATTTTGAAGTAACAGTGGTGAGATCACGCCTAGTTTAGAGGCCAATCATGATCCAATGCAGCATGTGTGTGTGATGTGGAAACTTGAATTCTCCAGTGAACATACACTGGGAGTGGAAGTAGGAAACATATTGTGTCCAGCAGTGAAATATTTCAAGCAAATGCAATCTGTATATCCACAGATTCTAGACTTAGCAAAGTGGGAGGAGTACATTTAGATTTAAGATTTTTTTAAACCATTATTAAACTTTCTTGTAGAAAAACCATTATCAGATACAGATTACCATTTAAACCAAAGCATTTTTTATGTCTTAGTTAGCAACTATACACTTCTGTGTTATGTCTTATGTTCATGTCTATTTGTTTAGGTCAAATTGGACTTTATGAAGCTGCTGGAATGTGGTGTCCTGAAAGGCTGCAAAGAAGACAAAGTCAAAATTGGACTATTTTAACTGCACATTGTAAAGTGTGCTATGTGCTGATAACCCACACAGCGTCTTGATGTTTGACGCCACATACTGAAGTTCCTCAGAACATGCTGGAGGGGCCTCATCCTGTTTGCTTTCCCTTTGTGTCAGTTTGAAATCTGTGCCGTGCTTTTACTATTTTCAGAGGCCGTGTCAGATGTGCAGTGTTGTTTGTTCACTCTTGTAGTCCAATGCGATGTCCCAGTGTGATGGGTTGAATAAATGAACCCAGAATGAAACCAGCATCCCTCTATTTATTTAGTCTGACCTTGGGAAGTCCCTCCTACTGAGAATGTGAGGTCATGAGTTTACTTGCCCACTAGGAAGTCCCATTTATCATAACATCCTTTTGATAAAGCATTTTGAAGCAGCATGAATGGGACACAGAACTAACAGAATGTCTCCCTCAGCAAATTAGCATAAAGATATGAAATACCCTCCTGTGTTGTTTCGATGTGAATAAACAAAAAACCTGTGTTTGTCTTGTAGCAAGGAAGCAGGGAAGAAGAACAAAACATAATCACAAAGAAAAATGGAAGTAACAGAAAGAGGTAGTTAAGTGAAGAACTGAGGTTAATAAATAACAGCCAACGGTTTCACCCACCCCGCAAGGCCTGCTGGGAAAATGTTTTGGCAAGCAGACGCGTGTGTGTGTGCAGAGAGATATCGCTGAAACAAAACAGGGACAGAAGATAGAGCAGTACCTTCTTTTTTGGCTCTTCAGCTATCCAAGTTCCTCTTGAGCCACTAACTGACGGTCCCTCTGATGGGCAAAGTGAAGGGAAAGGCTGGGCCCTTGTCTCAGAGGCCAGACAACTCAGCTTTCAAACAGCAGAGACTACCTGCCTGGTCTCCCATGCTAACAGCTAACACTGTGCTGCCATTCTTTTATTTAATGGCTTTGATATGCATGCTGCTGGGAGTATGGCTGCTTCTCACAGTGCAGAGCACGCAGGAATTAAAGGTGAGTGTATGTGTGTTTCTGAAAATTCCTCTTGATTATTTAATAGCTTTTTTTATATCTGTGGAAATATTGTAGTAAAATACACAAAGCGTATGTGTGCGTGTGAGAGAGAGAGAGACAGATAGAGGAAGAGACCGAATGCTCTAGTGTGCAATAAAAAAGGGAGTGACAGCGAGGAAAGATCCAAGGTTAGGTTCTGAGTTAGATAAACAGGAACAGTTTATTCAGTTTATTCCACTCTTTAATGAACTCTCTCCTGTCTCCTCAGCTGGACTACACAGAGGCCGGGACATGTAATATATGCTTTGAAAAGCGTAAAAATGTGAACAATGCAGCTCAAAGCTGCAGCTGCACTGTGGTGTTTCCTGTTGAGAAAGCATTCAAGGTAACCTCAGCTAGTTTGACAACATAGTGTAACAAAACGGTCGCAGTTTGAGTTTCACTTTAAAACTTTTCCTAGAGACTCAAGTAATACACATATGGTTGAAAGCTGTCAGAAGGCTTGTGAGTGGACCTTGAGTTAAGATTATTTTGTCAATCCAGTAATATTGCAAAACTTTAACATGGATTATGCATGCAATCCATGCTGTAAAGCTTAAAGTTAGTCAAAGACAGAATTCAGTCTGGACTCTCAGCATTTCTGTTTGTACACCTTTGTTGACGATTTGCTTCCTACTGCTGTTCAAGGGAGATGTCTTTTTCTACTATGGCCTCCGAAACTTCCACCAGAACCTCCGCAGATACATGGACTCCAGAGATGATGCACAGTTGGTTGGAAGAAAGCAAAAATTACAGGTCCACAATATTTTGTATTCATTTATTACGGTAACATTGTTAAGAGACTTTATTAACAACAAATACCTCTTTTTGTCCCTGGTGGAAAACTGAAATTGTTGCTTTGTTCATCTTTTTTGATGCAGTTGTGGCTGTAGCTAAACTACAATATGAAAAATCCTTTCACAAGCAAGTTTTCCATTCTAAAGTAAAAATACACAAGTAACTGAAAAGTGCATTTAAACTCAAACATGAGTGTATTTATGCAGCAGAACAGCTGCTCAGTGTTAAATTACTGTGTATTCAGATATTGATCAATTACTGCAGATTAATTAGTCTGTAAACAGCATTTTAACATCGTACATTCTGAATTACAAAAAAGTTTACCCACTAACTGTTTACCCACAAAAGTTTTATGATGAAAAGGATGACCAAATTATCACACTGTTTTATTTATGTTCCACAGCATCACAACCATTTTTGATAAAGCTGATCACGTTTACCAGCCCACCAGTGATAAATGCAAATGAGTAAAAAGTACTATATTTCCTCTTAAAATGGAAGGAAGTAACAAAGGTGTATAGTTATCATACACAAGTATAAAAAGTATGCAAGTTAGCTACAAGTGCCTTAAAACTGTACTTAAGCCCAATGCTGGACTGCACTTAAGTTAAGTAATCTTCCTAAGCTTCTTCGTTAACCTTGATTTCTGACCCCAGAACCCCAGTTCGTACTGCTGGCCATTTACAAAAGACCAAAACGGACTCCCTATTGCCCCCTGTGGTGCTGTGGCCAACAGTATCTTCAATGGTACATAACACAATTCATCATTCATTTAATCATGTCCACCCTCCACCTTGGTCTCACTGACCTCTGAACTCTCTGAACTATCTGTTCTCCCAGATTCCTTCACTCTGACCTATCTTGACCCTGGCAGTCCTTCATCTCAGGTTCCTCTGCTACGGAGGGGCATCACTTGGTATACAGACAAAAATATCAAGTACCGCAACCCAAGGACAGACAACTTGACACTGGCTGAGGTGTTTGAAGGTAACCTTGATAAAAAACAGTTGTCAGTTGTTCAGTCTTGAGTCCAATATCATTCACCTGTGTCTGTTGTCTGATTACTGCATAGGAACAGCACAGCCTCCATACTGGCAGAAGCCTGTGTATGATCTTGATCCCCTCGACTTGACCAACAACGGCTTCATCAACGATGACTTTATCGTATGGATGAGAGAGGCAGCTTTCCCCAACTTCAAGAAGCTTTATGGGATATTGCACCGAGCCAATAAGCCCTTTACGAAGGGGCTGCCAGCAGGGAATTACAGCATGGAGATAGCCTACAGTATCCTTTCACTGGCGTGGGTTACATCTCATTGTGTGTTTTCTCTCCTTTGTCTTATCTGCTGTTAAACATGAGCATACAGACACAGAGTCTATTTTAAGACTAGAGGCCAGCTGTTTTCCATTGAGCTTCTCTTTGTGATCACCTATTTTCAGCCTTGACCTCCGGCTTTCCAGACTTCCCTGTGCAGCACTTCCAAGGCAGAAAGGAAGTGGTGCTGACTACATTGACCTGGTTTGGGGGTCAGAACCATTTCCTGCCCATTGCTTACCTAGTAACCAGCAGCCTGATCCTACTGATAGCCATCCTCCTCACTGTGGTCTGGTGGAAGTTTGGGAAGGATGGGAAAAACGTGCAAGAATGAAGGGTAAGACGTTTTCTGGGATGGTGGAAAACACGTAGCTTAAAAGAGACAACAAATCTGAAATGGGCAGCACATTGATGTGAGCAAATGGATGGAAATGGGAACGGCTTCAAAAACAACGTTGGTACAATACCACCGCAGCATGTGTTTACAACTTTTATTGTGATGATGTTGTTCTGAACAACCTACTGACTGCTGGGTGAGTCAGCAGAGGCTTCAAGCTTTCTTGTACATGTTGATTTCACTTGAAGAACTGCATTTTTTTGCATTTTTAATACACGCCATTTTGTTCATGTACTGTTAATATTTATTAATATGATTTGAATATACTTTATTCCAGTAAAAATTGCTAAAGTCTAGTCTCTGTAGTGTTAAGGCTGAATTCCTTTGAGAAGTGCATCAATATATAGAGAACTGTAAAGTGAAATTGTAAAATTGAATAAAGGTGTATTTTTGTGGAAAAGGTTTTAAATTACAGCACAATTAACGTTAGCCAGTGCAGCTGGTATTATTTTTGATGTGTTCTTACATGGAACCATAGATGCTAAAAATCATGCTGTTATACACAAAGAAGTGCTTTGAACTAAATTCCTATTAAACATCTGTATGTCAACATACCCGTGTTTAATAGGAATAATGTGCTCTGTCTTAGTTTACTGTGTCAGCATGCTTACATTTGCTAATTATGGTCATCCCAAAGTACATCTGAGGTGGATGGGAATGGTTTGCAGGTGTGTAATCTTGAAGGGGACCTGAATATCCGTACAAAATATCATGTGAATCCTACCAGTTATATTTCAGTCTGGATGAAGGCAGTGGACTGATTGACCAACAGATCATCCCTACAGCCAGGCAGCTAGTATGGCTAAAAATCAAATACTGTAACACCTTAATACCTTAAGATTTTTGATCAAGTGGAGAAAAAAAAAGCTTAATTATGAAACTATAACTTCTGTGCTTGAAGTAAAGTGGAATTATGAATCTGTAAATGTCTGTTCCCATGTGCTCTATATTATTTTGTTGCTTTGATGGAAGACTGTAATGAAAGATTTTCTTTTAAAACTCTTTATTTCTCTATATACAATCAGCGAGAGCCACATGAACATAATCCCTCTGTGATCAGGGAGCACCAGAACTCTGTAGATTGCCTTGGTCACTGAGCATAATCAAAGCATGACTGGTAGCACAGATGTGTGAAAAACACCTCTGTAATTTCATGAAGCAGCTTGTTCCATTTTCTTTCCATCTGCACTCCTGTCATAGAGTGTTTGGTCAGATCAGTACCACAGGTGGACAGGAGGGGAATGCAGTCTACTGGTGCTACAGACGACGACTGAATACATCCTACTACATCTATAAGACGCATTAGAACAGTCCAAAAAAGAAAAAAAACGCACAGGACTTAAATGTCAAAAACAGCATACCACACATACAGATGTTGACACACATAGATACAAGGGAAGAAGAAGTCACACTTGGATGCATTTGGACATGAGACAATCACCACAATGCACAAAGAAAATCTAAAAATTCAGGACAAACACGTAGGAAATTATGAAATTATCAGCTGTAACAGATTTGCCTATCTACCTCTTTTCTAGGACATCATTAACTAACTAGGACTTTAAAATCTGTTCTTTCCTACATTAAGACTGTTTTAATGATCATTTGGCTAGACTGATGGCACAATTGTGAAAGTTGGTTCTGCTGTGAATTAACATTGCACAAACACAGAAAAAGGCAACATTTTGTTTGACAGAAAGTATTTTCTTTTAGGGGAGGTCATTAGATCGATTGTCCCTATCTGCCTGTTTAAGTTTAAATGCAACGTGTGACAAGGTTAATCTAAAAACTACTGTCAGTAAGTTGTCCACAACAGTGCAACCACGATTCTTTGATCTGTAGTCAGTGAGGGTTAATGCTGGGCTATTTTTAATAAGAGTTTCTCCCCATCAGCAGGATGTGAAATAAAAATAAATATCAGTAAATCATCTGAGAGTTTTAACAGGTTAGCAGTAATGGAATTACTAGAACTATACACAATTTCAAGTCATGCTTTGAAACGAAGTAAGACAAAACGTACCGTGGTAAACTACAGTTTCTCTAGAAAGAAGAGTTCTTTGACCTCCGATGTAGGGTACTTTATGCAACATGCAGTAAATTCAGTAAGAGAACCCTTAAATTTTCTTTATGTAAATCATCAGGTACATTTCGGTTAGACCTGATTCAGTATGTAACAAAATAACAATGAAATAATGGAAATCACAGTTTCACAGAACTACCAACGATCACAGAACAGGGACAAAGTCGTTATCAAACAGTAGTCAGCTTTCTCCTTTCCATCTTTGTTTCCTCTCTTCCTTCGCCTCTCACACCGGACACATTCATCATTGTGGTTTCAGTGATAGGACTGTAATGGCACTACACAAGCAGACTGTGGCCATGCAGAAACATTTAGGCAATACAGACATCTCCAGATGAATCTAAGGCTAAGGTAGTGTTCATTCAAGACTGAAGCCCGGGCTACGGGGCTCACAGGTTCACACTGACAACCCCTCTATCTTTGTCCATCGGGTTGTGTTGGCAGAGAGGGGCACATTAAGGTCATGTTTATCCAGACTCTTCAGCTCTTTCCCATTGGCTTCTGAGTGCTACACTGAGGCACCTGATAGGTCAGATCCTCAGTGGGTGTGACCTGTCCAGTGGCATTCTTGGGCGTGTCATAAGCCGACCTCCCCGAATGGCCACTGTCTGTCCGTGTGAGCAGGGAGGCCGGCCCGGCATTCATGAAACTGCACACTGTGGAGGGCTGGCTCAAAGAGGTGCCCCCTGACGGGTGGCAACCCATATCAACCACAATGGGTGTAGCGTACTCAGATCCCGAAGCTGGCAGGGGTTCAGCGTAAGCGTGGTATACGTCTGGTGAGATGGGAGCGTCGTACAGGTCAGGATCCGAATATCCTGGATCAGGCCCCTCGTCTGGTTTAAAGGTTGACCGGGCGCCCAATGTTGTGACACCGCTCACCAGGGGCTGAGCATATTCTGAAACGAGAGCATGTCATAGTGTAATCATAACCAATCTTACAGTTTATAGGTTACCTATTGTCAACACTGTCAAAAAGGTTGTTTTTTTGATTAAAACTCCACAGGCTATCTTTAATAGCAGCTCACACCTCGACACAGACACAGAGGAAGCATCTATCAAGCAACAACTTGAAAACAGAAGCATCAAACAAGTTGACTCCAGTGAGAACACTCAGTTACTTGAACAGTCACCATGTTGACCAGCGTTTACCTGCAGGTTCAGCGTGCAGTCTGGGCACAGCACTCCTTCCTGTTAGCCGGCCCACCTCGCTACTGCTGTACCGAACTGACTCCTCCGTCTCCACCATCTTGGAGGGCAACAGCTGCTTCATGCTTTTCCACCAGTCTGCAGCAGAAGCACGATGAGATACAATTGCACCAGCACCATCACCACACACACACACGAGCTGCAGAAAGATTACTGTACGTACCTGTGCGATCCCAGTGAGGGAGATCATATGTTCCTTCAGAGCTTTTTTTCCTTTAAAGACAGGAATATACAGTCATGGAGGCCAAAACACATACAAAGGGGATTGTTTTAAGTCTCTGCATGATAATGAGAACACATACCTGCTCCTCCAGTGACAAGCACACACTGCAATCAAGATGAGGGCAGTAAAAACCATGACCAACACCGGCACCAGAACAGCTGCTAGCGCCACATCTAACAAGCAACAATGAAACGACATCTCATGACAAAAGACCTCTATTAGGGATCAAATGATTTTTTGTTTTTGGTTTGTTTGTTTTTTTTGTTTTTTTAAAATCATAAATCTGACCCACCGTTGCCAGTATGAGGAGGCATAGTAGTATTTCGGATGTCTGGGGTGTGTGTGGTTTGGCCAAGGTGAGGTGGTCGTTTTGTACCCGCGGGTGGTGGAGTATAACGAGAGGGGGGTAACATCCTCGGCCTCGGCTCTGGCCTCCGGCTCACTGTCAAAATCACATTGTAGAAGAAAAAAATTCTGAACTGTGGTAGAAGTTATAGTTCTTCCATTTTATGGGATATTTGTTTTATCTGTGAGTCAACCACCTCCATCACCTACCTGCAGAAATTGGACATCCAAGCAGCTCCAACTTGAGTGCGATTCTCTGGTGCCACAGGGTTGGATTTATCCTCAAAAAACGGGCCTCAATTGGAGGAATGAAGTTATTCCTCACCTCATGCAGGTAGTTGATGTTGCCTTGAAAGACCTACCACAAAATGAGAACAAACAGTTTCATCTGTGCCAAAGATTTAAACCCAACTGGAAACCAGTGGTAGTAGTTTAGAAGAAAAGAGTCCAGGAGAGTAATTCTTGTTTCAGACTGAACAAATGCATTAGAAGCCATAAGCTGATTATTTTCCACCATGCAGTAAAGAGAGAATCCCAACAGTGAGAAGCTCGTAGACAGCAGTTCCAGTCTAACAACCCAGCCACTAAATCCATATCCATTCATTATTAATGCCCAAGTGTCCTGACTTGTCTACCATAGCACTTAACTCAAATCACTGCCTGCCCTCACTTCCTGCCATAAACATGTCTCAGTCAATACCAATTGCCATGGAAACAGTCCAAGTATATGTCCCTTCAGCCTTCTAAAATGACATTTTTGTCCATTTGCACTAATCGGGATGGGAAAGAAAAAACATGAAAGCCAATGACGTAATTGTTGAGCAAGCAGGGTTTATTGATCCGGTGCTTGTGTTACCTTGTCTTGTGTAGAATTTGCTTCCCTGTAGATGTGCCACTGCAGGCCATCGTTACTGTGCTGGACCCGGTATGCTGAAACATAGTACTGGTATTCTCTTAGGGTAGTGCCCGTGGTGGTGATGCCTAGATGAACAGACAGCAGAGACAACATGATGTTGTACAGCTGGCTCCGATTAAAATTCAAACACAACTAAGAGTCAACAGCTTACGACTGTGTGAAGCTGTCCGTAGACGATATCTATGTGGGCGGCCATCTGCCTGCGCATAAAGCAGAGTGTATGAATGGATGTAACTCAGTACCTGTGATCCTCTTCTCCCTCTTGAGATCGATCTGCAACCACTGCTGCTGGTCACTTTGAGAAGGTGCCCAGGGCAGCCTCATCTTTTTAAGCCGCGCCCCTGATGGCGCCCACACACTGTGCTGACCAACCATGTTGCTCCACTCCCACACAGAGGAAGCAGACAGCTGAGTGTCTGCCACACCACCAGACTCTAAACCCAGTGTTCCATAGCAGCCTGCAAGCACAGGGAGGCCATTACCATCATTAAAAACAATCTGAAATGTTTGGGGAAACTGGAGGAGTTTTAGTTTAGCTTATATATAGCTTATATATATATTTTATGTATTCCTTTCACTGCATTAGATATTTCACATAAGAGGATAACAGCTATCAAGTTGTTGTGAGAAAATGTGAGTATGTGTGTAAATTTCATTTACAGGACTTCCACCAGCAACTTTTCACAACTCCTAATAGTCCTTCAGAAAAAAGAGAAACTCACCATTGGTCCTGAATGTGAAGAGGCTGTTTGACAAAGTTCCTCTGAGGAGAAAAGATCAAGCAAACACAGATCAGTAATCTAAGGTGTATCGATTCTTTATAATGACCGACTGAAAAGAGGGAGCAACGGAGCCACACACTCAAAGGAGAACATAGTGAAGCCTGTTCGTGTGCTGCAGAGCCTGAGGTTCTTACCCAGTGGAAGTGACATTATTGGCCAGTGTGGCTTCATAGTGAGGGATGCCTTTGCTGCTGACCACACTGATCGTCCCGCCCACAGCATTGGACACCACACCTGCATGGACCGCTGCCACACACAGAGGAGAGGACTGCAGAATGCAAAGAAAGAAAGAGGAGATTAAAGGAACAGTTCACTCCAGAATGAAAATTCATCCATTATCTACTCCCTCCCACACACACAGGGAAAGTCACGTTTCTTAGCCCACAAAACATTTCTGGTTCTGTGTTTAAAGAAAGACTATTTTCTATGTTTTGTGTTCATTTGTTTAAAATTTCTATATAGACTACTAAATACAGATCAGGCTGTAATTGTCTTAACTCATTAACAGTTTCTAAATTGATTTTCATATGTAACTGATATCTATGTTCATATCCATAATACAACACATATGGTGATCGACACCCACCACTAACCCTTAAAAGAGTACTTCCTCTG
Source organism: Scatophagus argus (assembly GCF_020382885.2). Lineage (NCBI taxonomy): Eukaryota > Metazoa > Chordata > Actinopteri > Scatophagidae > Scatophagus > Scatophagus argus. The sequence goes on along the minus strand of NC_058503.1, from coordinate 7,961,272 downwards.
GTGTAGAGACTTTTTGGGTTAAGATTTCTTGCACAAGGAATCAAAATTGGAGCCGAGTATCTAGAAATGCAAGAAAAACGTCCACAGTTCCAGGAAAGGATCTCGTGCTGAAAAGGAGCCAGTAAGTAATCACGCTTGATCAAATTGTACCACTACAACTATACACTTTGGTCTTGTTGCAAATTAGGACCGTCAGCAGGAACAGGCAGAACTGTCTTGCACTGTGATCACTGAGAACAAGCTCTTAACCTTCAGGCTGGGGCAGATAAAGGCTGATGAGTCAGCATGATGTCACTGCTCTGCGGAGAGGACACTGAGAGTCACCGGTGGTAATGATTCACTGCCGGCGGCATTCCTGTCCAAACCTGCTGCCACATCACTGAGAAATGTACAAAACCAGATCACACTCTGGTCAAACCCTCCTTCCCCTGAACAGCTGCTGGAGTGAGGTGGAATTTTATTACTGGAAAAGACCCACACTGGAATTCACAGCTCACAAGATTGTGGGAAAGCTCTTTTGACCCCACAGAGTGAAAAGCACATGTATGCATGTATTCACACACACTCTCGCACACGCACGGCACTCAAATGCTGCCACAAGCAATCAACACTTGTCGTGTGACTCTTAAACTTCCCAAAAACACACACCACATCCTAAAGAGCGCCATACCGAACCACTAACACAAACACAAAGCACCGCTCCAAACCGCCACGCCCTGCCTCCAGCAGAGGAAACCACACAAACACACATGAAATGACACACACACAGACACATATAAATATATGAGAAGTAGGGTGTGGAAAATAGAAACCAGTGCATGAATCACAGTAAGAGATTTGGAAAAAAAGAGAAAGTGAGCTGTGGGGTCTAGTCTGGGTGGATCAGCTGATCCCTCTCTGATACAAACTGAAGTATTTCTTCACATTCTTCATATTGCGGCCTAATGACAGAACCCTCCCCCACCCCACCCCCCAAAAAAAACACAGGCATGAATGCACACATATAAGTAGATAAAAAAAACAAAAGGCCTCAACATGCGCACGCACACATACACACACACACACACAGGTTTTCTTCAACTCGTCACTCACACTGACTCACCCTCCAGCACTTTGTCTCTGCAGAACACACACTCAACACACAGTTCTGCTCGGCTCCCCCTTGCAGCTGGACTGGATTAAAGGGTTATTATTTTCAGCCAAACTATTATCTCACCTCCCTTTCACCCGCTGACCCTGCCCCTCCTATGCTCCTGTGGGGCACCTCACTCCCTGAAGCACACCCCAACACTCCTCCCTGTCCTCTCAGCAGCTAGCAACACCCCTCGCTCCCTCCCTCCCTCAACAAACCCAGAGCTCAGAGCATGAGGTCATCAGCCAGAGACTCGCCGCCCATGACCTCACACACGGCAGGGGTGCTGTGAGGTCATCAGCCCAGGACTCGCATGCCACAGAGCAGACGTCCGTTCGCACAAGGAAGAGAAAAAGGATCTTACCGAATCAATCGGAAAGATGTGCAGACTTGCAAGACAGTAATGGGTGGCGTCAGTAAGACACCATGAAACCACAAGTAAACAAATGCTGATGCTCTGATGGTTCCTGTGGGGTAACTGTGGGGATAGTGACCAAACAGCAGGAGGACACTGGGAACATCAAAACTCACCCAGAAATGTGATGCTGAGGACAGCAACTATGACACAAGAAAATGTACATGCTGTACGTATGTACATATATGCACTCACCTCTCTGTATCCATTGGGTATAGTTCCAGAAATCTCCTCAGTGGATGTCAAGCAGCCCGCTGGACAGTATTTGCTAAGAAGAGAGAGACAGGCGGAGTGAATATCGGACAGCTTTATCAGCGCACAAACATCCACACAAAGCAAATATTATTTACCTGAACTCTGCCTCGGGGAAATCAGTTCCTTTGTCCAGGCAGGTGATTAGATCTGCAAAAGGTAAACAAAGTCATAACTGGTTTCTCTGCATGCCCCTTCTCACCCAGCACTCGTTTCTCTTTCTCCTTCTCTGTTCTCTCTTTAGCTGATTGCCAACCAGGTGATTCATCTGCTTAATTATCTGGTATTTTAACTATGTAAAGGGAAAAAAACTAAAAGTAATTCTCTAAACCAAGGCTGCAACAAATCATGACTTTCACAAACAGATAATCTGGGGCATCTACCAAACGTGAAATATGGTCACAATCTGCCCTTCTGGATCAAATGATCAAATGATCAAAAAACATATACTGATTAATATATCAGTATATGTATATACATACTGATTAATCCCATTCATTGTTTGGTTTTTATCAGGACAGAAAATTGTGAAGTGTGAAGAGCCCAAGTCAAGTTCAAAATTCAATTATATTGAAGTTAGTATCATGCATAATTAAGAAAAAACAGCAAATATTTACATTTGAGAAGATTAAACCAGTGAACTTGCGGCATCTTTTGCTTAAAATAATAATACAAATTACTAACCAACTGTCAAACCATAGCTGACCTCAAAGACCTTAAATCAGATGTGTGTGTGTGTATTCCTGTATTGTGGGAATGAAAGTCTGTTTACAGTCACACTATAAGGACACACCTTACTAAATGCAAGTACCCACAATGTAAATCATTAAATATTAGGCTGAAGAGTTGCTTTAAGGTGAGGTTGATGTTACAGTGAGGTTAAGGTCAGGGTTAGGATTAGACAAGTAATGTTGGTATAATGGTTAAGCCTCCAGGAAATGAATGTAAGTCTATGTAATGTCCCCAAAAGTGGTGGAAACAAGACTCAACTTGTTTGTGTGTGTGTGTGTGTGTGTGTGTGTGTGTGTGTGTGTGTGTGTCTCAGAGGTTCCTAAAGACAAAAGTGTTTCAGTTATGAGGCACACCACATACATCCAACAAGATGCCGTGGGCTTCTGGGAAACCCAGTGGGGGTGTTCAGTCTCACAGGGTCTTGACCACACTATCAAATAACCCGTTTATCTGGTAAGCCAACCAGTGAGTCAAACTCACAAATGCTCCCAACAAGCGGCCATGGTGCCTGGTTTACTTAGCTGTGCAAACTGTCCACCCACGCTCATCTGCACGATGGGTTACATGACACGAAAAACACGTCGCCATTTCTTTTTTTTTGGGGGGGGGGAGGGGGTCACTAGTTGATTCTACTGATGTCCTTGTTTGCCTCATATGTGTCACTGGCTTCATTCTTCTTCAATTATCCATTTCTCTGAATTTTAGCTCAGATTTTATAAGGTTTATATCAAGTCACAGAAAATGACAAAGCACAGCCTTGTAGAACTGCACAGTAATCACCAACAACATTCTGATTAAAAGAGAAAAAGAGAACATGCAGTGATATTAGACATCAAAGTCTGCCTCACTGTCTCATGGACTTGTTTCTTGTTCCTCTTTCAGCTGAATTATGTCTAGACCAAGAATTATTAAGCTTTGATGAACAACAACATGTTTTGTGGGGAATTCTCAGTCAGAACAAAGCGTCTTTCTGACATGTTCTTCATCAGATGTGACATAAAGCATTTCACATTTTATTCATGCAAAGGTCCTCTGAGGTAATTTATGAAACAGTGATGCATTAGAGAAGTCTGGCTAACACAGACAAAAACAAGCGCCTGAGAGTCTGTTCATTCAGACCAAATGAAATGACTGGATGGGCTTTATACAGGCCTATAACAGCCACAGATACCAGATTGTTTTCTTTTTGGCAGCGCATTTGATTTATTGATGTCGCAATGTTTAGATATCTTCCACAAACATAAACAAAAAAATGCTTCTAAAATAACTTACCAGCCCTACCTTTAATCTGACAAAATTCAATCTAGACTTGTTACAAGGTCCAACTTGGTTAAGAGTTCCATTGTGAGTTTTACAAAAAAGTTAAACAGCCACTGATCCAGACATGCGGCCAACACTTAAAATTGTCATCAGGTAAACTTAAAGGTTAACATCTGAAAAAGACTTATTAACACACTCCTTCAGTGATGTGAAATCACATCGGAGAAATGTTAGCAGCTCCCCACAGGCAGAAAGCCTTAAAATAAAACCACAAAATATTATTACTTTTCATTTCTCTGAATTACTCTCACTTCCCATTTCTCTAAGGTCAGTCCTCTTTCACCAGCTTCACTAAACTGAAAAAAGCCATGATAAAAAAAAAAAGAAAAATCAACAATAAAATTGACCTCATTCACATTTTGCACGTAGAGGAGGGCTGTAAAACTGCAATGTGACACAATTCAAAACACCTTATTAAGTGTGGGTGAAGAAAGCTTTTTGTACAGCTATATACACATGAGCTATACAGCACATCATCAATGACACGCGGTGCTTCTCTCATTTGGCAAAGGCAGAGGTACTCTGAGTGAGCACGGGCTGAGTCAGGGAGAGGGGCATCAGTGTTAGATTTAGCACAAAATACTCCTGCAATAGTCTGTTTTGCACCAAGTAGGATGTTTATCCATTTTTGTTGGTGGCACGTTAAAACGCTTTCCTTTCAATGATCACGTGGGAAAAGACAAAATCTCATTTTGTGCTAGTTATACTGTATGCAAAGATGGTAAGAAAATGGCTTTTTGAATGGCAATGTTGGACAGTCAGTCAGTGTACTACATTTGTGCAAAGAGAATTATCCCAAAAAAACAGACCGGTGCTAAATTTTGTACACACATCATTCAATCATAGTCCCCAGATGATACATCCTGCTGACTTTAGTGATGATTAACTTTTCCTCTAGTCACAGACAGGATACAAATCTAACTTTGTTCAAGGCTTTTAGGACCAAACACCTGCAAAACTAATGACAGCCACAGCTGCAAGAAAATGTTGGAATGCTAGCAAGCTAAATTAAGATTATGAACAACACATATCAGCATGTTAGCTCTGACACTGTCAACTTGTTAGCATGCTGATATTAGCATTCATTTTCGAGCATCCCTGTGTCTGAGTGGGCTCACAGAGCTGCTGGAATGGCTATAGACTTAGAGCCACAGAGTCCAACTGGAGTCACTCATGTGTTAGACACACTGACACACAGAACCAAAGCAATAACAACAGCACCTTACGTAGCTTGATTAGACCAAATGTAATTTGGAGGTCAGACCCACAAAGACCCATAATATCGCTATGTTTCCTGTATTGTTGTTGTATTAAATGTTGCTCCAACTGATTTGTTCATGGGTTTTATGAAACACTCATGTTACACGTGTCTCACATGAAAGAGGGATTTGTGTCACTGACAAATATATTAAATCTCCTATTTTCATAATTTCTTGTTTGAACTTGAAAAAGACAAAGCTAGCGTCACATGAAAACGTGGCTTTGGGAATTCCCTTCTGAAAAAAAAAACAAAAAAACAGAGTGGCTGTGACTGAATACAAGTTTTACACAAACACAACACATTACCTGATGTGCCTAAGTCTTTCCAATACAATCTAATCTAATTGCAGAATGAAACAGCTGTCATGAGAATTATATTACACATTCTCTCTCTCTCTCTCACTCACTCACACACACACACACACAGTCTCCAAAGCAACTCTTATGCCAAGGGCCAAAACAGAAATGTAACCAAGTTCGACACTGAGATAACTACAACAAAACATCATTCCAGTCTGCTACACCTTCATCACATGACCACATCTGCAGGCTGAGACGCACAAGTGATGAGACACAGACAGGTGAGTGTGGGGAGAGCGTGTTACCTGTGTGCTCAGTGGTGGAGTAGGACAGGTAGAATCCACGTCCACTGTGGTGGGTCCCACTCATGAACTGCACAGTGACCTGGTTGCCAGTGGACTCGATCAGCTCATTGACCTTCTGGTCCAATCCACAGTACTTCACTGGTAAAACAGGACAAAAGAGGTTCTGGTTAGTTATACAAGCCTGTCGAGTTTAACATACATGACGACAAACGTGCTGTATTGGATAACAGTGCAGATTTACTGGTTGGTGAAACTGATGGGGCCGTACACCTCTCATATAGTCTGGGACAGGATGGCCAACGATGTAAATGACTACATTCCTCCTAGTAATATTATTGCGCCTGATTTGCATCTTCAAAATTGAACAACTATCAGTACGTGTTCACAGTGCATTTTTAGGGAAACAAACATTTCCCTGTTGCTGGCAAAGGATTTTTGGGTCAGGGTCAGAGGTCACCAAGTTAAATTCTGAACCTTTTCATAACACAAAGAATGCAATTTAATACCTGTTCTGGGATCAGACCAGTACTTCCCAGCAGATTTTGAAAAAAATTCCTAATGATACAATAATTAAAGTACCATGACTTGAAGCCGGATTAGCAGCAGAAAGTGGATAGTTTAAGAAATGGAAAATGATTAAGGAGTGAACAACCTCCTACAGCAGGATCCACTGAGACGACAATCCCACTTTTAGTTTGTGAGTGCAATATTTCCTGACAGATGACGAACAACGCGGCACCTGCAGACAAGCCAGAGTATTGTACTTTTTTTTTTAACTTAAATTGAGTCTTAAAACAGTTTTTTCAGGATTTTAAAGATGTTTCCAGAGCTACACATTTAACCCCAGAACACTTCAAGAATTTGTCCTGGGTTGAACCATAACTGAAAATGCTGTTCATTCAAATCACCCCACTCCAGCTCAAAAAGAGCTAATTCATTCCCAACGGACACACTCAAGGCGGAGTGAAAAGCCCCCATCATAAAGACACAAAAAAAGATCAAATACGTCAATGACACAGTTGTGTTTATGTTTTTGTTGTTGTTGTTTTTAAAAAGAGCTAGTGAGATATGTTCAGACCTTTCTCATCTCCACATGCCTGACCAATCACAGCTTTACGTCAGTGTCAGTGATCATTGGATTTGGAAAGTCACAGAAATGGTTGGACAACGTCAGAAAGCTGTGGGGCGAGGGGTTTCTAATGCAGCACACTGGTGCCTTAATTTGAGACTAAAGACTTCATCACCTCTATGTATTAGTAGTCAGATGTATCTAAAGTGACTTGACAACATTTTCATTTTGATAAAATTAAATTGGGGTTCGAGTTCAGTCTAGTAACAGCTTGTCACTCTCACCAATCTCACTCCTCTCAGGTCCAATGCCGTTGTAGAGGCGGAGGTAGTTGACCTGGCAGTCGCTGTCTTCTATGTCCAGCTCAGCAAAGCGAAAGTGGATCCTGTTGCCGCGGGGCACGCTGATCTCCCACTCACATACCGTGTTGTTCGGGTACGTCCCTGGGTAGCCCAAAGAGGACAGAGTCCCACTGCTGGGGCCGAGCACACTGGGGCCACAGCCATCACCTGCAGGACAACACAAACACAGTTTCAGCAACAAAAAAAGAGAGAGAGAGAGATACCAGTGATAAAGTACAAACAGGCTGGAAGCACAAAGACAAGCCCCAAACTAGAGTTTTATGTAACTCAAGATTTATGACACAAGTTTTCAGTAAAACATGCTGTTCTTTGAGCTTTCCTTCAAATACAGTGTGTCTGCAGATATCAGAGGGGTTCAGTATTATGCTAGTGCTACTCTTTATTTTATACGTCAACAAACCCCAAGAAAAGCACAACAATGCAGCGATCCTCTTCATGAGTATTGTACGTGTATCCAAAGTCTGACATATCAAATTTATCAGTGCAACAGGGTTCCATTGTTGTCAAAAACTATTAGTGTTCACTGGAACGTTCTTTCGTTGCAGTGAACACACTGTGGCTTATTTTGAGTGAATCCCACAAAGGCCTGCTGCCATAAATACTTCACTATTACACAAAATGTAACAACCTGCAGCTAAAATAGTCCGACAAATGCATTATACGTTTCACTTTGCTACTTTCGTTAAAAAATATGGTGTCCATGTCATTTTAAGAAATTAGATAATAACACCAAGCTAATATTTAAGTGTCTTCTAATTAATTATTATAATTATTATTTTACAAAGTTTCATATATTTTTAAAATTGAGAGGCTCCGCTGATACTGTCGTCTGTTGAGAGGAATCTCACTGAGAGCAAACACGACCAAGTACATATGTGAATGTTACATTAGTGACACTAGTTTTATTCCTTAGCACACACAGCAAGGGAATAGGCAGTGTAATAAATCGAAAGATTACCTTCTTTTTCCATTCACATAGTTTTATATGATCCATCTTTTTACTGCAGTTAGTACAACAGGTAAGTGCCCTATAAATATGAAAATACACTGTATGGACCATTACACCAACAGGGACTTTAATGACATTCACATTCTAAACACACAGATAGATAGAACTTTGCAGCTGAAACAGCTTCCACTCTTCTGGGAAGACTTTCCACAAGGAAGTGAGGTCTGACACTGATGTTGGACCTGGCCTGGCTCAGATCAGGGGTCTGTGCAGGCCAGTAGAGTTCTTCCACACCAAACTCATTCAGCCATGTCTTTATGGACTTTGCTTTGTGCACTGAGGCACAGTCATGCTGGAATAGAAAAGGGCCTTCCCCAAACTGTTGCCACAAAGTTGGAAGCACAGCATTGTCCAAAATGTCTTGGTATGCTGAAGCATTAAGATTTCCCTTCACTGGAAGTAAAGGGCCCAGCCCAACCCCTGACAAACAACCCCATAAAGAGGTGTGTCTGAATACTTTTGTCTATTTAGTGTGGGCCTTTCCATCTGTTAAATGTACTATGTACCTGAGGTGATAAGAGCGATTCAGCCGCAAATCACAAGGTTGATGATTCAACACCTGTTTATATTTTTGCAGTGTCCTTGAACAAGACACCAAATCCTACACTGAGTCAAAATGTTACTCTGGACTGAAGCTGAAATGACGAGTTGAACATTCAGTTAGTTGCTGGACAAAAACAAGTATCAGCAACTATTTTGATAATGGATTTAAGCCATGCCAAACAGTCCTTAGTTCCTGCTTCTCAAATGTAAAAAACTGCAGCTTTACTTTGCCATGGGACAGTAGCCTGAATATCTTTGGGACCGTTGGTCAAAAGATGACATCAGGATGTTTTATGGAACACGGAGCAATAAAAAAAAAAAAAAAAGAAAATAACTGGCAGATTAATAGATGAATAAAAACATTAGCTGCAATCATAATTTGAATAGAGAGAAGTACCTTCTCCATGAATGTAATATATTGTAATGAGGCTCAGCAGAAGTTAGCTTTCAGTTTTGTAGAGAGGCAAAACGTGGGTGTCCTGAACATAACGCATACTTTAAGAAGCAGAAACTGATCATACTTGTTTTGCAGCAGTTAAAAATATCCATACTTTAAATTTAAGACAATTTAATAAATCTGGAGGATCAGTTTTACAAATGAGCCCATACTTTTTTTTTTTTAATACACACTCAAAGTTTATTTGTGTGTGTTCAAAGGTGTCAGAAAACAGAGACTTTGTGTCTGTTGACGTTGTGGACTCATGGCTCTGAGGTAACACTCAACAGTCACGCTTCATGGTGCTAAGTGGATGTTCTGGAGTTACGTAAGAGCCCCTCAGTGGACACTATCCAGATGAACAGGACAAAAACAAAGCTGCTTCCCTCACTCTGACTCACAAATACTGAACAACTGCATGGCATTCAACAGGAGTTCAGCTTGCTAAAGTTACTCCTCACACTTAAAAACAAACCAGAATACAATTGAATTCAATCAGAATGCCATCTGTTTTATCATCACACCTGCAGACATGATATGAAATTAAGTACCAATAGATGTTTAATGTGGAAATAATGTGAATTGTGACAAACTGTGTCCACGTGTTTACACTCATATCCCCACTGCTACCCCACCCCCAATCTCTGACCACCTGAGGTTAGCTGTGGGATCTAAAAACCTAACAAATACCCGAATTTTGGTGCAACACCATGTACAGTAAACCGACACCAATCAAAATATATTGAGCTGGTCGTAACTGTAGTAGTAAGTTCACGACAAATGCGAAATTTGTCCACCTGGAACTAGAAACAAGGCCACAAGCTTCCAAGTGTGCTGTTGTTTGGCACGCAGGGAACTTAAGCCCAGACTCCATTAACAAATCTGGCAATTTAAAGGGTTACCTTACTGGGAAATGCAAATAACAAAGTGTGACTTTAAACAAATCACTGAAAGCCACATGTTAATTCAGCGAGCTGCTGATCCTCCAAGCAGCAGTTATTCTTTCACAATCTCGTGAGGGTTTTTAGAACCGGTTTTCCTGGTTTTACTACACCCGTGTTTCACAAAACACACCATAACGGGCGGCGGCAAGCGGTGTAAACCGAGCTTAACTCCACGTACACACGGCCATGTAAGGTAGATATAAGTTTGGCGAACAATAACAATGTACCATGCCTGACGCCAACCTCTAAACATCTAACCGTCTGTGATCACACTTTAAACCAGCATGGCCGCATGTCGCTGCGGTTACACACGGCTCCTCCGATTGTCACCGCAGCTGTGTGGCACCAACCTTTCTGAGCTCGACCGACTTCCGTGGTGAGAATGATGAGAATCGACAGGACGAGAACCCCGGCCCCTGTCGGTCCCCTGCCCACCATTACCGCTCTGCCCATAGCAGCCTGCAGTCTGAATGCATACTGCTCGCTTCTGGACCGGCTGCACCGCTTCAACCTGTACCGAGGGGAAAATACAAAAAAAATGATCTTCAACTCCTCGAGAGCGAGTCCGCGTGTGGATTCCTCGCGAGGACGTCTTTTGCTTGTCGTTTAGCAATCCAGTGGTTAGCGACACTCTCACTATGGAGGTAACTGCTTCAAACACACATACACACACACACACACACACACACATCCAATCTGTGGAGTTACTTCCTCCACTGAGCTCCTCCTCCTGGTCTGGGAACTGGGATACCCGAGTCCCCCAAGTGGTCTGATACCAGACTGAACAACACCCCCTTCAGTCACTCTTCAATACTTGTTCCAGTCTTATGATAAAAAATAAACAACTACAAACATATACAAAGTTTAAGAAGAAGGAAACAGATACTGAATGTTTTGTCTCCACCTCAGAATGTTTTGCTGTAGATGAGATGCTACAACATATGGCAACTGTTGGAGTAAGGAAACAATAAAAGAATAAAAATCTGAAATTCCATGTCAAAGTTTTTCGAGAATTAAATTGTGATATTATGAGACTAAAGCTGTAGGATAGTATTATAATCTAAATCATTTTGGGCTGTTTCAGCTTAGAAATGTAATTGACTGCGTATTTAACAGCTGCCTTTAATATTAGAGTTAGTTTTACTTATTATGAATAATTAGTTGCGAGTCTTTTTCTTTTTTGCATAAACACTGCAAGCAATTTGATTTTTTTTTTTACATTGTTCTCTGAGGAGTTTATTATTTCACTCCAAGAACTTGCAGCTGCAGTTTGCTCTAATGGAGGTACTTTGTTGTAGTATTGGTGCAAAGACAATATGTGAAACTGCTCTGAGTGACTTTAATGACATTGCATTCTAAATACATAAACAGTTTTGCTGCCATAACACCTTCCACTCTTCTGGGAAGGCTTTTCACAAGATTTTGGAGTGTTTCTGCAGGAATTTCTGCCCATTCATACAGGAAAGCTTTTGTGAGGTCTGACTTTTCTATTCCAGCACAGTCACACTGGAACAGAAAAACTGTTGCCACAAAGTTGGAAGCACAGCATTGTCCAAAATGTCTTGGTATGCTGAAGCATTAAGATTTCCCTTCACTGGAGGTAAGGAACAGATGGCACAGTGGTGTGGTGTTTAGAACTGTCGCCTCACAGCAAGAGGATTCCAGGTTTGAGTCCGGGTCTGAGACCTTCTGTGGAGAGTTAGCGTGGTCTCCCTGTGCCAGCGTGGGTTTCCTATGGTTCTCCAGCTTCCTCCCACAGTCCCTCTTGTCTCTCTTTGTGTGTTGAAAGTAAGGGGTCTAGCCCAACTCTTGAAAATCAGTCCCATACCACATTTGAATTCAATAATAAAGAGGTGTGTCCCAATACTTCTGTCTATATAGTGTATCTATAACCATACCATCTAAAATAATTTTCTAGTGGAAACATGTTACTCAACATTAATGATTTTTTTCCAGATTTTTTATCTTCTCTAAATGCCAGACTTTGATCCTAACACAATAAATAGAATTTTAATTTCATGTCGTTTCAACTTGTATTTTATTTTATTCTGTATCATCTACTTGTTTTTATCTGTTGTTGTTGTTTTGTTTTGTTTTGTTTTGTTTTTGATGTTTCATTTTATTTATAAAGACAATGCACATTAAGCAACATTTCTGTAAATGTTTTTTTTGTTTGTTTGTTTGTTTTTCCCACCAGTAGCCTTTTGGAAACCAGTGATGTGACACAGTAAATGTTTGCATCATACAGATACCTGTCAGGTTGATATTTCATATATTCCGATGGATATATTATTACCCACAGGTGTAGTGAGTATCCTGGGATTAATGAAATGTGATTTTATCTTGTCTGAGTAATTCTTACAATAAGAATCTTGCAATTTAGAATATATGTAAAGTCATTAGTAAATCCAGCCATCAGATAAACCCAAAGACATAAAAGTAGTAAAATTCTGTTTTTAAATGATTTCCCCCTAATAATGTAAACAACTCAAAGTGTGAAGTCTTACAAAACAGAAGTACGGTGTTCATGTAAACATACATTTCTATTTTCGTCTGTGGCGAGTGACACGCAGAGTCGTAAATCCAACCTAGTTCCTGGAACTCAGCTGTTTTATGAATCTTAATAACTGAACCTCTGCCCACCCAAGATTTATTATTCCATTAATGTGTTGTCCCTTCAGCTCTGAGCCTCTTGTCTGTACACCCAAATCTGGCACAAGAGAATCAACATACTGGGATGTTGAAAGACAACCCAGTTGCTGAAGTGAGACCGGACAGAATGAAGTAGATGGTGAGTCTGATTAATGAGTGGGTGGTACTCATCATATACCCAGGCTTTAGGTGGACATTTCAGAAGAGCCAAGCAGTACATTAATGGGAAGAAATATTCACTTATTATTGTTCTGCTGTACACCCTCGTTTGGCAAAGAGCTTTGATGTGATGTAACAGAGTAACCAATAGTAACATGGAGCAACAAACACAGTTTTTAGCCTTTAGCCTGTGAGTAATATGTCGGATGATTCAGTTTTTATTCTGGATGGATGGGCCAGTGTGCATGTGTATGTGTGTGTGTGTGTGAGAGAGAGAGAGATCTGTGTGCAGACTGTAAGCAGATGTCCACAAGGGTGTAAGAAATTGTAATGTTTAGAGAAGCAGCCAGATAGACACTCGTGCAGCAATTGTCCTACAGTTCTACACTCATACACACCCTCCACCACGGTGTTTCTTTTCCCTATCTGTATGATACATTTGCAGAAGGGGAACTCCCATATATTCACTGCGGCATACTTGCTTATCAACATGGTCCCCTGAGGGACATTCTTACAAATTCCCAGAAAAGTCAAATACAGATAACATACTATTATCCAGGTTTGGAAAAAATGATGTGGCTGCACGTTCAGTTTTATACAATCCAGTCAATATTTCTGTTGCAAGAAATACATTTTTAACCCTTCTGATTTGTTGACATTGGCTTTACTTCTTCATTGTTTTGGGTCTTTTCTTCAATATATCCCAATGTTAAAAATGAATACTACAAAATCAGCCATTTTCTTTCCTTTGCATTTGTTTCTGACCTTACTTGAAGCCATTATGCAGAAGGAATGACCTCTCTGCACTGCTTAATCTATCAAAAAGTCTATTAAAACCTTAGTTTTTGTTGACATTGTCAGCAATGCGTAAATTAATTCATTTAAGGTGATTAAATTACTGAGTGACCTTTTTTATTCTCCTCAGTTACATGCATGAGGGGGGCAGAAAATTTGAAACACCTCTGAATGTAATGAAGTTCAGCACCACAGCGCCACTAAATGTGACCTCAGAGCTAAAGCCTGCGGTGTAACTGAAGGAATACGTCTATGACGTCAAGAAAACTGAATGTTATAGCTATCATAAAAGAAGAGCTAATGGCAGAACAATTGGATTGGAAAGCATTAGATTGTATAACGCAGTCTACTGGTCTAACTGTGTACCTTTTTTTGCCAAAATGTCTTTGAAAGGCAAGTAAATACACAGAATGTAAAGCTACATAGAGACAGGACATGTCTGGAGTCAGGTAAACCACAGAGAGCTCTAACAAACTGTTATAAAACTCCAGCAACAGAAATGCCAATAGACCACTGAAAATTCAATATATTTAATCATATCTTGTAGCTCAAACAGATGTAATGTAATGTGATAAAATAATGTTAAGTGTAATTTTTGAGCCGTTAAAGAGAGTGTAAGAAGCAGAATTTTAGTGTTAAAGCTGTCACAGAGGTGTTGAGTTGTCAACTTTACTTACAGTTCTTTATGTGACCTTAGTTTATGACGGGACTGTATTGGACATTGTGCAACTTTTCTGACATCTTTCTCCGTTATTGGCTGTGCTTACAAAGAATGCGATAAACTGTTACAGGGAGGACCTCTGCTGGAAAGCCGTGTATTTTGAGAAAAAGGCAGTCCAGTCTCCTGCTAAACTGCTGAACAACTGCTCACAGAGCATTATAACAACAATCCATCATTGTTTGACACCACCTATTTCATATGCCTTTGTCGCCTTCAGCATATACAGACTATATTGTGCCTGCTTATAATTTATATCATGCATTCATTTTATTGCAAGCCAAAGAGTCACTTGACACTATAAATAATTGTGTTTGGGTTGCATGATGGTTTGTTGAGTATCAAGAAATCTTTTCTTTCATTTCCCATGACAGATGATTTGATAAAAGCTTGGCATGGCCTTCTGTGGAAAAAAAAAAGACAGTGAGTGGGAGCTTAGTCATCACATGCCTGGATCATGTCTGGACCTGCTGATTCCAGGTCTGGGCAACAAACAAGACAGGAACCAAGACAGGAAAAAACAGACACCACAAAGCTTTCCTGCAGGTAGAGCAGACAACACCCCAAGAATGCAGCTGTAGTCAGGGCCAGAATCATCCACATTCATGCCAATAGCTTTTGTCACTGTATATACTTTCTCATACAGGGGAGAGCCATGAGTGCTTTATTCATGCCAAAGAGAAATTACACTGTTATAACAGGGACTTCACATAAATCACAAAAAACTAATGAGGTATTTGAGAAACAAGAAGCCTACAATTACAAGATTAAATCATAACACAACTAAAATTGTTTGCATAAATTCTAGAGTAAAATAAACACAGAACAAAGACTAAAGATAGGTCTAAACCTCTGCTGACTAAAACTTAAAAACATCTTGCTGCGCAAATTAAAGGATCTAATCTTCCTCAAGAAATACAGTCCACTCTCTCCCTGTCTGTGGAAGGCCTCACTGGTCCACAACTAAATCCAAAACTATGATCACTGAGGAGTGTTCACACTCTCATCTCTTTCCTCTGTCTTGGCTGAGAGAGACATTTGTACTCAGCATGCACTCTAAAGCCTGTGTGTGAACTTTCTGACAACTTCTCAGTGGAAGTAAATACATGTGCGTCAAACCATTAAATCACAAAATTATGGGACTGGATAAAACTTGAAAACAAGCTCTGTGTTCAACAGCAGCCACTGAATGGCAAATAAAAGCAGTTTAATTAACTGTTTCAAGAATAAATGGTCTTTCAGTTCTCTCCCCACACCATGCCATCTTTTGAGGGCCATAAACCAAAGACCATATGGCACAAAGTTAGAAAAGATACTGATCTGTTTAGGAGGGAAATTAAGGGCATTTTCTGCAAACACTTGAAGTCTCAGCATGTAGATGTTCTTGACAGGTCAGCTTGAGAGGGTCAGCAGATCCAAGGGAAACCCGGTTGGTATTCTAACACACTCAGTTGTAAAGGGAGGACTGGACTTCAAAGAATTCAGCCAAGGTTGTGACAGTGACCCCAGGGTCAAGAGGTACTCTGGGCTTTCATGATGAGTCCAGATAAGTAACCTGAAGAGTGGATGATCTGGACATGCAGCAAGATTAAGAAAATAAATAAGCAAGAATGCATTTTATTCAATAGAAATCTTTGACCATTTGTTTTTACCTATTTTTTTATCATCTGTTTTGTTCCTTGGAGTAAAATCTGTGCACTAAATAATATCTCCACTAGGGGTCAGTATAGCGCACAGATACGTGATTCATGACATGATTCTCTCTCTGCTCACTAACTAAAAAGTACCGTAGCCTCCAACTTTCTCAGTAGAAATGTGTGTGTGTCTTTAGACATGTAAAGTAACAAAGAGTAGGATGCTTCAATTTCAGTTGGAAATATACATTTCATATTAAAAAAGATACAATAAGCTCATATAGTATATTTTGCAAGCATTAAAGATATGTTTAACTTTATTATACCTGTGTAATTTTTCCTTGGGCTCTTCCAGATCCTTGTAAATCTAATCAGGAGTTACCACAACATGCAGAGTGAAGGAAGATCTAAGCTGGGCTTTGTCTTTGAATACCTCCTGAGTGATATTGCGTAGCAGCTTTGCGTGTGTATGTTTCATCTGTGATTAATGTGTGGAATCCACAGGATTATTTTTCCCCCTTCAGCTTTGTGTTCAACACTGTCAGTGTAATTTTGGTTATTCCGACAGCAGAAGCTCTGTTTGTGTGTTTCAGTCAGTGACTCAATGTTTTCCATACATGTACCTTTTGTTTGTGTGCATGTGTCTGGCACATGAGTGCGTGTGAGAAATGTGTCACCCTCCATCCATCAGCACAGACGTTAGGCAGAGGAGCTGCATGGTTTGAGTGTCTAAGGGTTTGGGGTTGTCAGTGGTTTTAGTGATGTGGAAGGAAATGTGGTTTTCAGGCTACCGATTCGTTCCATATTTTTTGTTCCATTAAATAAACACGTGTGACTTGATGAGTCAGTCTCAGTATCCTGCCCAGGGCCTTATGTGAGAGCGTGCCTGGTGGTCCAATACTGTATAACAACTGACCACAGTGTCTGGTCACATCACAGCATTCTCCAGTGAGACAGTGGACATGTGTGCATACATCACATACTCAGCTTCCTCTAAAGCTCCTCACACAAGTAGACGTTATATGGAAGACATGCCAACAGCAGTAATCAGACCCGGTGCACAGATGGTCGTCTTTTAACTTGGAGAATTTGCTGTGGTCTTTAATGGGAACTTTGGGAATGAGCTCTGTTTATCTGAAGACTAAATAATCAGCAGTGGACCCTCCAAACCAGAGGTTGCTGTAAATGATGGGTGACATTTTGCCTCAACTGGGATCCCATGTTCACTGGGAATACCCACTAATAAATAACAAAACAAGGAGCTCATTCAACATTATGAGCACACACAAACACAAAGACAAAGGAGACATTATAGAATGATAAATGATGTCCTGCAGTCAATATTGCAAGTAAAAACTGGTGAGTTTGGTTGAGTAAATTTGTTTAAATCTAACACATCAGATTTAGTGGTCTTGCGCCATTGGCAGCATTAAAGGAATAGCTTTGGGGGGTATGCTTATTCGCTTTCTGTGTTCAGTATGAAGCTGGAGCCAGCAGCTGATTAGTTTAGCTTGGTATAAAGACTAGAAGCCATCCTGCCTCCCTCTGTAGCAGCAACTAATGCAATTCCAAATAACATTTCACATCCTGTTAGTGGTTTTATAGTTCCTTGTGTGCAGGACTGTTTGTTGGTTGGGTGCATTGACACCCTGGTGTTCAGTTATCAGATTTAAGGAAGTCACAGCGCTCAACCGAGAAATAATCCAGAACATAATCTGATACAACCATACAACCACCATAAATTGCTGTTATTTTCTCCTGTTTCTAGTCCGTAGGCTAAACTAAAATGTCAAACTATTCATTTGAATTTATCCTAACAGGACATCATGAGCAATCATAGACTGGAGAGGTTTTGTCATTAAGATAGAGATTTAGAAGGTAAAAAAAAAAGGGGGGGGGCTTGATAACTCTTGATATCACAAATATTTGATGGCTTTAGTTAGTTACTTTGCAGACGTAGGGTAATAATTCATAATGCCATCAACAAATAAATTATGATGTATTATTGTAGCTCAGATTAGATAAGAAAACCAGAGGAGGTGGTAGACAAAGGTATTGAGAGATCAGTGGAACTTCTTCTGTAAACTCAACACACACACTGGTGCAAGTATTGCCAAAAAATTTTTTATTGCAATCTGGGTCACATGACGAGGAAAATATTTGTGTACTTTTTAAAATGAGATCTACTGAAGTAAGGAACAATTTGATGAATGAAGAAAAAAAACTTTACACATGCATCTTCCTCTTCTTCCTGCTTTTGCTCCTTCTTTAATTGCCTTTCAGATTTCTGATCGCTCTCCAGTATTTATTGTCAGCATAAACACATTAGGTTTGTTCATCAGGGTCGTTCCCACTGTTGTATACCTTTCAGCAAAGAATCAGTCATTCTAGGTCACTATACGACACAAACATGCAAGTCAGTACCTCCATCCACAACATACACGGTAAAAATGTTAGGTTACTGAAATGCTATTTTGTTATTTGTTGAACACACACCAGAAAAATGGAAAAACCTGTATATAAAAAGGGCATTTTTTGTGAATACTTGTGTTGTATGATAGATTACATCACATTTTGCACATATTTTGCACATTTTGGACAGAGTTGCATTTATAGCATATGATTGTGGTATGAGTTTTACAAGCTGTGGTTTTGGTTTGGATCCGAGGCAGAAGTTCAGTTTAGAACTTCTAAAACTGGGACAGATTTTTTTCTACCTTTCTAAGGATTTTGTAATATCTAGTGTTGGTTCAAGGCCCAGAGCTTTTCTTGTGGCTGAGATACTTAGACTTGAGCAGAGATCCTGACTTCTCAGGATCCAGCCTAGGCTTTCTGGACACATTCCTTCTCCAGGTGCTGTGTATTTTCTTTTTCATTCTGCATGAGCACCCCGTGTAAACTTTTCCAGGCCAAATTCATTCTTTATTCAAACACACAATAAACGGTTTCATCTCCCTGGCATCCAGCCCAAGACTTTATCCTTTTAAAGATATTCAGGTCTAACCTTTAACTCTGCCCATTTAACCAGTTTCAGAAAAAAAAAATGGAACTCTTCAGTTAGGGGAAAATGGTCATATTATTTGTTGCAGTACCAGTTTTAATGGGAGAACGGAAGCACATTTTACGACTATTTCATCCTCCAAGACATAGTAAATAAACTCCGATATCTATACTTTTCTGAGGTTCAAAGGTCAACTTGTAGGAGGTCCATCTGACCGCACTCAACTCCCTCGTACTGTATACAGAATGTGTTTGCATGTGCGAGTGTGTGGTCTCATGTTTGTATATGTGTTTCACAGGTTTTATTGCAAGGTCTCCCAGGTAGCAGTTAGCAGTACAAGAATATCTCTGCATTGGTGATTGACAGAAGATGACACAGAAGTCAGACAGTAGCCTGCTGCTCCTGGGCCAGTGGTATTTTTTATATGCAGTATTGCTACTTGACTTATCCCACATTTCTCTGTCAAGCTAGTTGTATGAGGAATTGAGTAGCCGCAAGAATATCTCCGAAAATTAATGACCTATACTGCTTTCACACTTGAGAAAGAACCCACAAACACCCAATAACATCTGACTTTTGCCTTCACTCCCTGGTCAAATGACTCTGCAGTGGTCATGGGCAGGAATATTTTTCAGCTCCAGCTTCAATCGGCAGCCGAAACAAGCTGGAAACATGACACCAGGAAGGACACGCTAATTAGACACACGTGAAAATCGTTCAGTCGGAGACGAGTTTGAAAGAAAGACTGGAATAAAAAAACAAATAGGAAGAAAGAAAATGAGACCATTATAACACCGTCACTGCCTTCTATGCTGCTTACTGTTCCCTGTTTTCTGGTGTATTTGTGAAGTCCAAATGCCAGGAAAAAGAAACCCAGAAAAGCAATCACTTTCAGTGGTAATGAAGCAGGTTTACCTGTGTTTAAAACACCTGCATAAAAAGGCCAGTAGGTGAACAAAGAAAAGTCAGAGGAGATCCCTTTATTTGGAAGAATTAAATTGCCTAAATTGAAACAAATAGTTTTACTTGATTGATTTCTTTTTATTTGTGCATGCTAAATCTTCCATAATTTCCCACAGCTTTTGGATGTGAATTTAAACTGAGTTAATATAGATAATTGATGCCAATTTGCATGTTTGTCTGCTTTAAAAACCAAATTTGGAATTTCTCCATTACCAGGTCTTGTGTCCTTGTGTTTAACTTGGTTTCTCCAAGCTAAAAAATAAAAATAAATCTTGTTTCCAGCTTAACCTTTGCTCATTTTCATTATGTCTCTGTACCTTTGGCGGTATTGTGGTTTACCTCTGTACCATTCAGCTGTTGACACTTTAAAGAGAAGCCGGATCGGAGCGAAGAGATAGTTTGGTTTTGGCGGTGAGATTGCACTCAAACTGAGAAGAGAACAGTGACAACTGTTTACAGAACTGGAGCACCAGAGAGGGTTTTTGGCATAGACATCGGGACTGTCAGGATTGTTTTCCTAAAACATCTTTTGTCCAGCGTGCCCTCTTGTTATAACACCAAGAAGAAAACCTTAGTATGGGACATGAATCTCCATGTACTACTACTTTTACAGTTAATTTCAGCTGAGCATTCTGTTGCCAGTAGCAACCAGCTCTGGCACAGATCTACAGCAGTTTAACTGACATTGTTACATCACCATTTTGTCAGATCTGTGACTAAACAAATATTGGCAGCCATTGTTTATTTACTCTCTAAATGCCGTTGTTGAGCAATTACCTAAGGGTACTGTCCTCAACCGTTGTCTGTTTGTCTGTCTGTCAGCAGGATCACGGGAAAACCACTGGCCCAATTTTCATAAAACTTGGTGGATGCATTAAAGAACCCATTAAATTTTGGAGTGGATTCAAATCACAGGGCAAATACATTAGTTATTTTTCACTTTCACAGAATGAGTGTGGAATCAGTTGTAGGTTGACCCCTCCTTCCAGGCCCGAAAGAGCAGTGAATGAAGAGAGGGAGCAGCGTTAGAGAGAGAATCAGAGAAATAAAATGCTATTTTCTGATTGTTGCACAGTGGGTTATGTTACAAAGCAGGGAGTATGTCAAACATACACACTGACCTGCAGCTCTTTATGCACCAATGTACACAAGCAGGAGAGAGCCCATTACCCAAAGACTGATACCCAGAACTGTCCCCAACACCACAAAATAATAATGAGAAGAAAATGCAAGCATACACAGGGTCTCTGCAGGTACATTCACACTTTCATGGGTCATGATTGAAATGCTGACACTTAAGCGATGCACAGCTGCTGCTGGCTGATGGTAAACCTACTACTACTGCTGCTGGTACCATCACTCCTGCTGCTGCTACTGCTACTGCTACCATTGTTTTCTACCAATATTTCTGTGCAATTTTTTTTCACAGTTACTACTTCTTTTGCTATTTGCCTACTACCTAAAGAGACCACATTTACTTTCTACCACACTGACAACTTATTCATCTGAGGAATACAGTATGTTAGTGGTTTATGGCTGCTGATGCCACCCTGTTTCAGATTTAGTGCAATGAAACCAAAAAATATTACATTTTCCTCTGTATATGTAAATTTTGAAGTGGAAAGTCACTTAGTTACATCTTAAACCCATTGGATATTCTTCCATCTTAACGAACTCTGACTTAAGCAGGGACCCCCTGTTGTGAAATATCCAAATCCCATATAAAGTTTTTGTGCATAAAATGTAAACAAAATATTCAAACAGTGTTGTGTGTCCCAGTTTTAGTATTTGGAGCACGAGGTCTTTCAAGCATGTCATGCTTACCTGCCATGCGATCCCCATGGCTTGACATTTAATGACTCAAGCAGCGTGTGTAGGGTGGAATAACAGACGGTAGTGCGGTGGACGGCCTAATATATGGGCCTTTTGGGACCTTGGACTGTACATTAACTGTTCTCCCATGCCACTGGGAGTGCCAACATTTGCAGTCATTATACAGATTATTTCAATGTGCTTTCACTCACAAGGCAGACATTAAATAGTACTTTTGTGCCAGCACACCGGTTGACGTGACTTGGTTACAAAGTGCGAAATGCACAAAATAAAACAGAATGTAAATTCACTTACTGTGTGCAGTTTGGTTGTGTTGTCAACATGTGGTACTGTTTCTGATGCTGTACATTGACAGAGTAAAAGTGAACAGTGGAATACTTTCTGTTTTGGGGGACAGAACAAGCTTTATCTGAACTGACTTGCATCTGTCATTTGTCATTGTTTTCATTATGCATTAATAGTGAGATTGATATATGTATTGTTGTCCATTAGTTTATCTCTTACAGGATGTTTCTCTTCTTTTAAACATGTCAAATGCATAAATGCTTGTTTTTTCTCAGCGTAGTGACCCCACTCTCTTACAGAAATGGTTTCTGGCTTAAATTTGTCAGTGATTACTGCATAAAAACCATGGTTAGCTGCCAAAGCCAGAGCTGCCCTGTCCACATATGCTACATCCCAGCATTCTGTCTGTTTGTCTCAGGTCAACACTGAGTCCTATGAGCATTCCACACATACTAACACCTCACTGCAGAATAGCCTACCCACAATGCCCTTCACCAAGCACCTGTGTTTATAGCCTAATACCTTACCCTTTCACCTAATGGAGAAGCATCCATTAGATTCAGCATCATAGGAAGAGCTTGTTTCATACGACCAAAACTCTTAGTGTATGTGAGTGTGTACTACAGTATTTTTAAAAGGGTGATGAGGAGCTGTATGTGTTTTGTACTCAGCTACATCTCCTACATCTGTTATATGGCAAGTCAAAATTTATTTTCCAAATTCTGACCTTTCAGCAAATTCTGCAATGCCTGAGAGAGGGCTTATAAAAAAGTATGGAATTAGTTGAAATCAGTGACAATGGGAAAATACAGTAAGAGATACTGTAGTAAGATTTTGTACTTGACCTTTGATAAAAAAGTTGAAATATTGCCAAAAAAATAAGACTTCTGTTTCATTGGACTAAAGCAGATGTAAGATCATTGATAAGGAGACTGTACACAAATAGCATATTTAGTTTATGTTTACTATTGTTTGAGTTTTGTCCAGCACTATTTTAATTAAGCAAATACACGGTGCAAGAAATCAAATGTGGCAGGTCTCGACAGACTGTCTGTCTCCCGCGGATGTGTCTCACAGTATATCACTCTTATGATTCTCTGTGATTGCCAAGTTGCACATGCAAGTGGTAGGTAGTAGTATCATGGTGTGATGAGGGAGTACATGGAGTTCTGTACATATATGTGACAGTAAGGTGTTTTGGATTATCCAGCAAGTGTGACTTTACATCCCCATCAAGATTGTGTCCAACAACAAAACCTGTTCACAGGGGTCACAGTAGCAGGAGCACATCAGAAAAACATTTCAATGTTTTGGGTCATATTGACTTTATTTTTTTTTTTTCAATCAGAATAAATTCCATATCTGCTCAATGTCGCATTCACATCATGCAGATACAATGACAGTATCCCATGTGACATCACTGAACAACTCACAATAGCTGTATGATGTAGAGTTGGTCATGTGAGGGTTGAAACAATATGTTAATATTGGATTATTTAATAGCACAGTCTAGTTATTCCGGTCCTACTTACCATATTGACCCAAATAGATAAGATAATCATGGGATGATGATGATGAAATGTGGCATAAGTATGGAGCTGTGGTCCACGTGTATTTACCCCAAATCAGCATAAATACTGGACAGGACAGGCTGTTGGCATTGCAACAATTTCTTAATGAACAATTTATCCATATGCCCTTACATCTGACTCTCTACAGGCATGATGGTTTGCGACATGGCAATCCCACTGTGTCACAACGTGACTTTGAAATGCTGCTACAGTCAGTATGGGTTACGAAAACAAGATACAATGTACAAATAAGTCTGTTTTAGGGGAGCTGGTTGAGTTAGTTTTTCACTGTGGAGAGAGCCAGATTAGCTGCTTCCCTGGGCCTCCAGTCTCAGTGCTAAACTGGACTGACCACACCCTGATTTACCCAGATTCTGTATACACAGAAATGTGATTGGTATCAACCTTTTCATTTCACTCTTAGAAAGAAAGCAAGTAAGTGTATTTCTCAAGACGTGAACCAGTTCTATAAAATAAATGACATCAAATGTGCACACATTCCTCTCAAAGACACTTTCCTTTCAGAAGCATGTGACAGATTTCATTTATTCTGTATATTTTTGATGTCCTGTAAAATATTTCATTTGGATGGACTACTGTTTGACACGAGCCCTTTTGAGAGAGAGAGGGTGGCTTTTGAATCAGGATTGACCCACCGAGGCACCTCATAGCTTGTAAACAGGGTGCCCATCTCTCTCTGTCCAGTGATGCTATCGCTGGACAGCCTCGGGTGAGAGACTGGAATGTTACAGCCTGTTGATTGAGGCAAAGGATCGTGAGCTGTGTATGTGTGTTTTCAGTGGAATGAAGAGACCATGGATGACAGAATGCACTCGTATTTGAGCATTTGTATGCCTATGTGTCTGTATGGGGGCTTTGCTGCAACACTGCTGTGTGAAGACTTGTCTCAGTACAGGCCAGCTGTGAGCGGGGGAGCGTATGGACCACCTGTACATTCACAGTAAACTCACAAAGCTAAATAAGCCCGCTACTCACTTGGAGGCACAGACACATGTCCAGTAGGATGAATGCATGATTGTAGCCAGAGGGTTAGTGTTACTTGTACCATTAGCAAAATTTTCTGGGTAGACCAAGTGGAGTCCGTGATGTTTGGGGTCACAATGACTGGTCATGGTGGTTGGGTTTGAACTATGGGAGCCTCCGGTAAGGGATTCGTTAGATATTTAGCACCACTTTGGAAGAGAATTGGCCAAAATATGTGATCAAGTAGTTTGTGTTGTCCTTAATCCAAATTCTGAAGTTGATACAAATACTTTACGT